>NC_065449.1:90307837-90934400 GCF_917563875.1 Diabrotica virgifera virgifera | reverse complement strand
TGTGGGTGCTATTGATCACACCCACGGCACACGGAAAAGTGCACGGAACATTTTATCCAACGTGCACATTTTTTATTATCTGGTCAGCAACTTGCGTCACAACCAACGGCGGATCCAGCAACCTTGCAAGGAGGGGGCAATGAAATAAAAATTTTCTCGTCACTCGCGTACGCAGGATTTTTTTTCGGTATGGGCTGTTACTTTATTTTTCTTCATGTACCATGTCCTTTCAGAACGTTGGTTACTATCATAGCTATCTTAATTTTATTCACTGCCACCCTAAATCAACCACAAAATGCTTTTTCGTCCTGGACTAAGGTTGCCTTCTATTTTCACTTGCATATTTTGTAGCAACCTATATTTGAAACTTCTCATTACATGTCCAAAATACTCCACTTTTCTCTTCTTGATGCCTTCTATAATCTCAGTAGTCTTGCTGAGGCTGAGACGTTTTAGTATTGTGGAGTTTCGAATCTTCTTCACCCAAGATACTTTTAAAATTCTCCTATAAAACCACATTTCGAAAGCCTCAAGGCGATTTAGGTAAGTAGATCAATTTTATTCACAGTCCAAGGCTCGACACCATACAGTAAGACCGAGAACACGTACTTTGGAGAAGGAATTCTGTTTTATGTTTCATTCCGTTATTCAGTTGTCAACAGGACACAAAACTCACTATTTATTTTCAATCGTAATTATCTCTTTCTTAAAAAAAAGGCGACACCAGGCGAAGTCTCAAGGAAGGGGTAATTGACCCCATTGACCCCCCTTGGATCCGCGCCTGGTCACAACCTTAGACACAGTAGTTTGATGAACACCAATATAATCTCCCACTCCTGTTCCAAATCCCGGATCACCTACATATCTTAAAAATATTTTCATTTTATCAAAGTTACATATTTTATCCCTATTACTTTGATTCTTCCGATTCTTCACTCAGAAAGTTGTTTAACCTTTTCAGCCCCAAAAACAATAGTATATTGTACAACAAGAGAGAAAAAAGGCATATTTCTCACGAGTGCAGAAGTTTGTTGGCACGAGCCCAGGTACGAGGCGAGTGCCGCAAATCAAGCGAGGGAGAAATATGTCGTTTTCTCACGTGTTGTACACTGTATTTTTTCTATGGATGCGTTTTTTTCAAGAATACAAACTTCAAAATTAAATAATTTAGTTGCTTTTATCTAGATTATATGCCAAAATTGAAATAAATTATAAACATATTATACACATAATATGTAAGTATTTAGTATTCTTAATATTTATATACTTTTATTTATTTAAAATTATAGTTACCAGTTATATTTGAACAGTTTTGAAAGGTAATTCTTGGTAAGTTTTCATTTGACACATTTTATTTGACAAAAATCTTTGTGTTTGTATTGTGCATGTTACCATGGAAACCGCGATTCTACGTACGGAACCCGTGAGAAAAAATATTTCTCGCTGCAATGGCCGACTTTTCTCACAGCCTGAGAGATTGTTCGTTTTGAATGTATGTAAGTAGTGAGAGAAGTTGCACTTTGTATAGCATCCATAGAAAAATTTTTTATTATTTTAAAAATATTTTCTATTTTCTCTCCTCATTTGTGAAAACAATGAACGAAAATCTATAAAAACTATAAAAAAATTATTTGACAGACATAATATGACAGGTCCAGCATAATGGACATCAGGACTTAGCTTTCATATAATTTAAGTATGAAACTTAAAAAACATTCTGGTTCAGGAGAAATACACATATACATTTTGCATTTTGTACAAAAGAATCTCGTCTTCTTAGCGCATTCAAGAGATTTAGGCAATGCGATAAGAATTTCTATTGCTGACAGAGCATATTGGCACATTGTTATTACTGGTTTTTCTTACATCTATAGGCGGTAACTGGAAAACTGTAGATCTTTTTACAGGAATTATGAGCACTTCATCTTCAGTGTCTCCGGTTTTCTTGAAATAGATGCACCAGCTTGTCTCCCACTTGCAGGCTTACCACCTAGAGCTAGTGACCTTCCAACATACAGCTTAAATTCCTGTAAATCTATTTCCTTTGATCATTATCGTTATTTTCACTGACGAAAAAATCGTTATCTCTCAAAATAGCCTCCAATGCACTTTCCATCAATATCCTATTACTATCTGTAACTAAACTTAAAAAATGTGAGTATGGTAACATATTGGGCTAACTAAGTCCCAATGTCCAAAATGCTGGAAAAAAGTTTAGAGGACTGCTAACGTGTCCAGTTGTAATTATTTTCAAATATATATTTACCACAAATACGTCCAATCATCAAGTAACATACATTAAAAACAATCAATACTTTAAAGTACAGAAAAACAGTACAACTTACTAACTTACTGTATTTTTGTGGAGCCACCATCATAACTTAAAAAGTTTCACCACATGTAAAAACAAACTACCGAGGCAGGCGCTGTTGTCGAATTTTTCAAATGAGTAAATTTGACTGATAAATAGGAAGTCCAATACCGTGTAATAAATTAGTAAACATTTTCCAGCTGGCTGGACTTATGGACTGAGGAGGTTAAAAGCCTGTCAACCTTTCCTTTATTAAATCTATATAATAATGTCTCTGCTAATACTTTAAAGTCACAATCACACGTGCTTCTTATTCTTCTTCTTCTTTTTGTATAGGCATGACTCTGTTTTTTCAATGTGCCTGTAGTAAGTTGTCGTTCCATGGTTTTCGTGGTCTTTCCACTGATCGTCTTGCTATTGGGGAACCGTCTCTCCCTGTCCTGACTCCTCTTTTTATTGTCATTCGGCTTATGTGGTCAATCCAATCTATTCTTTTTTCTTACCAAGTTATTAATGTTATCCCCCTTGCACATCCGTCGTATATCTGTACTTCTAGCTCTGTCCCATAGAGTCTTACCATCGATTTTTCGAAGGCTTTTCATCTCCGCTGTTTCGAGCAATCTTTTTGTCCTCTCTGTGTCGGGTCGTGTTTCTGCCGCGTATGTAATTATTGGTATGATGACTGTTTTGTAAATTCTGCCTTTCATTTATTTTCCGATATATTTATTTCCCCATATTGTATCATTCAGGCAACCTGCGGCTCTGTATGCTCTATTCACTTGACCTTCCACTTGTGTTTCGAGCCTTCCGTAACTAGATAGTGTGATGCCTAGGTATTTAAACTCCATCACTTGTTCTATTATCTGACCTTTCAGCTCCAATCACACCTTATTGGATCTGCTGTTATAACCATGCATTTTGTCTTTGTTGAGAAAATTAATATGTTAAAGTTTCTGGTTTTATGTTAAATTGGTGTAGCATACGTTGTAAATCAACTTCACTTTGAGAGATTAATATTGCATCGTCTACATAGCAGATTATTTTAAGTTGTTTTTCTCCCATTTGGTGTCCTTTTTTAGTTCTTACTTTTTTATTATTTCGTCCATGATCAGGTTGAACAATAAAGGACTCCAAGAATCCTCCTGCCTTATCCCATTGCCGGCTTCAATTGCGTTAGTTAGTTCATCTTCCACTTTTACTTTTATTGTGTTGTTCTGGTAGATGTTTTCTATCGTTTTAATTATTCCTAGAGCTACCTCTCTCGAGTATAACAAATGGATAACGTCCTTTAATGTGACCCTGTCAAATGCTTTCTTAAGGTCCACGAAACATAAATATGCCGGTTTGTTTTATTCCAACGATTTCTCTTGAACTTGCCTCATTATAAATATAGCGTCAGTGCATGACTTTCTCGACCTAAAACCTTTTTGTTCTTCTGCTAATTGTATAATTTCATTCAATTTGTTTGTTATCGCTTTGGTGGTTAATTTTAATGTTGTGTTTACTAAGTTAATTTCTCTGTAATTCTCCGGGTCCGATTTGTCTCCTTTTTTGAAGAGAGGTATTAGGATGCTTGATCTCTATTCTTGTGGTATGTATTCTGTTTTGTTTTATTATTTTTTGTATTAGTTTTAATATTTGTTTAGTTAGATCTTGTCCTCCGTACTTTAGGAGTTCGTTCGATATTCTGTCCTCTCCTGGAGATTTTATATTTTTTAATTTTCTTAATGCTTCCTTTACTTCTCCCTCCTCAATATTTATTTCTTTGTTTGTCGTAACTTCAGGTGTTGGTGGATCATTATCATATTCATGTTTCCTTTTGAATGTGTTTCGCTTTTATTAATCCGTTCATCTTCTTTCTTTGCCCTCTGATCATTCTTCATACTTCTTTTTGTGTTCCGTAGAAGTCGTATTCCATCTGTTTTGAGAAACTCTGCCAGTGCTCCGTTTTTATTTGTCTCACTAAAGTATTCGTTTCGTTTCTGATTCGTTTGTAGTGGTTGTATGCCTGTTGTGTTTGGTTTGTTCTGTATTGTAAAAAGGCTTTCTTACTGGGTTACAATATTTTTTGAACGCAATTTAAATATATACTCAGCCATAGTCTTGCCACGATCAAACTGAAATCTGGTAACTACTAGACTCTAAATTTACGAAGTATATTCTCATCCTAAAAAGCATAAAGATATTTATATTTTATATCAAAAATATCAAAAATTCTCACAACAAACTTTATATAAGAGTACTACTCTGCAGTCTGCCGAGTATCTACTTCGGATTTTTATTCTTACTACGTGGAGTATGTACTCCAACATTTGGAGTATAAACTACATTCTCATTTTTATTCATACCAGCCATTTTTTTATCCCAAACAACTTATTTTGCAAGAGTCGTAATTGTCATTATCGCTTTCAATTATTATTATATGTTATAAACTTATATTATTTATAACTAACAATTAATTTTTATTTTACTATTATTGAATACTAAACGGATAATTTATTCCAAATCAAAAATAAATTTTCAAGCTTTTTCCTACTAGTCTATTATTTTCTTGCCATTTTTTATTAGGATGAGTTGTAACAATATAATCGACAGCAAAACCTATTATGCAATAGTTAACATTGGTATTACTGCCTGGTATCTTCTCCTTGTGTCGGTTGTCTTGATGAACCACGTACGTAGATTTTTTAGCCATTTATTAAATAAACTTAATTTGTATTTTAGATATCAAAGAACAAACGACAAGAAGATGAATTGTGGATACTTACTTCCCGTTTTCAAAAACTTCTTACAGGTTCTTTAAAAACAGACGAAGTTAACTTCAGAATATTGGCAGTAAAAATTGACAACTTAATACCTGGGACACGCTGTCAACCGACGAATAAAACTAACGAAGATGATGTCTATAATGTATTTATACATATTTATAATTCGAATCAAAACGTATGAATGCTCTAAGGACATTCTTAATGTGATTAAAAAAATAAATTTTATTTTTGTAAAGTTTTGTTTTAGTATTAAAAATATCGATTTTGTATAGTATATTTTCTATTATAGTTTATAGTTTCTAAGTTTATCTAAATCTAAATTGAGAAAAGATTGGTCATAAATTATACCACACATTCTGGGGTCAAAAATAGTTCTATTGAACGTAACTTACCTTAGTACAAATGTGGGCATGAAAAAAGTTACAGTCCTTTGAAATTACAAAATGAAAATCGATTTTTTTTTCAATATACCGAGAACTATTAGAGATTTTTTATTGAAAATGGACACGTATCATTCTTATGGCAGGAACATCTTAAAACAAAATTATAGTGAAATTTGTCCACCCCATAAAAAATTTATGGGGATTTTGTTCCATTAAACCCCTCCAAACTTTGGTGTACGTTCCAATTAATTCATTATTGTGGTACCATTAGTTAAACACAACGTTTTTAAAACTTTTTTGCCCCTTGGTATTTTTTCGATAAGCCAGTTTTTATTGATATGCGGCTTCTTTTTCAAAAGAAGCCGCGAAAAGAAGTTTTCAAAAGATTCAAAATTATAGTGAAATTTGTCCATTCAATAAAAATTTTATAGGGGTTTTGTTCTTTTAAACCTCCCCAAACTTTTGTGTACGTTCCAATTAATTCATTACTGTGGTACCATTAGTTAAACACAACGTTTTTAACACTATTTTGTCCCCTAGTATTTTTTCGATAAGCCAGTTTTTATCGAGATCCGGCTTCTTTTTTAATATATTTGTTCCTTTAAACCCCCCAAATGTTTGTGTAGGTTCCAATTAAACAATTATTGTGGTGCCATTGGTTAAACACAGTGTTCGTAAAACTTTTTTGCCTCTTAGTCTTTTTTTGATAAGTCACCTTCTATCGAGATGTGGCTTCTTTTTCAAAATATACCTAAAAATGTAATTTATAAATAAATTTTTAGATTATTAACAGGTCTCTATAATCTTATTAACCATATACAAATATGTGGTGGATTCGACAAATATTCAAAATATCTCGATAAAAACTGGCTTATTGAAAAAGTACTAAGAGGAAAAAAGTTTTAAAAACATTGTGTTTACCTAATGGTGCCACAATAGTAATTTAATTGGAACGTACACAAAAGTTTGGAGGGTTTAAGGAACAAAGCCCCCATAAAATTTTTATAGGGTGCACAAATTTCACTTTAATTTTTTTTTAAGATGTTGCTGCCATAAGAATGCCACGTCGATGGGTTTTTGACAAAACATCGTAACCGACGAAACGCAAATTTTACAGGAGGCGACTTTTTCTTCTACCGACTTTTCGGTTAATATAATTAAAATTTTGAAACTGTGATAAATTAGTACATAAAAAAAGATAATAATTAAAGAAAAAAAAACTGTAATACAACATTCTTTAATTAAATTATGTAGCATACGATACTTTGTGAGACCTTTCTGTGTAAATTTTAGTTGAAGCTTGTCGCTTAAGATAAACATCGATAGTTTTAAGGTATCAATTTATAAATGAATATTCATAAATAACGTAAGTATCTTAACAGGAAAAATATTATTCATGACAAAAATCTACAAAGAAAAATAAAATTTAATAATATTAATCTGTGACACTCTGATCTTCTTCATCAGTTTCTGCCAATGTGTCAGGAATTTCACTTTTGTAACTTAACTGTTCATATTCTTGCACAAACTCCTGTGGTATGACATGTTTCCGACATAGGTTTATGTGTTTGTTAAAGCTTAAGATGTAATCTTTAAACTGCACTAAATTATTTTGCTTTAGACATGAAATAAACAACTCTTTTTGAGAAAATTAAGGAAGATAAAACAAATGTAATATAATAACCGAAAAATATCAGTTAAAAAAATGTTTATACAAAGTCATTAAAACCTTTTTCTGTAGCTACAACTTACCTACAGTCGGAAAAATGAAAGAATACCCATGAACGAACATATAAAACACGCTGTATTTTTCTGTCACCGTGTCACACAAAAAATTGGACAGCGCAAGTACATGTAATAATTGAAGACATGAGATGATAAAGGTGCCATGTCCACTTTTTCAGATATTGAGTAATTGAAGGAAACGCGTTTTCACTTATATATTTTTTTTAATAAATTTTATAAAAATTACCAATATCTTATTAGATTAGAATCGTTTTGTACTTTTTTATATATAATTTTTTGTTTTTATAGAATTTAAACTTTTTTAGTAATTTTAATTTTAATGGACATAGCACCTTAATCAACCAACATTTTATGCAGATGTTGGTATAAACTTGAGTAGAGAAAGGTGTTATGTCACCTATGTTGTATTTAAATTTTAAAAAAATAATAAAAAAAACTATTAAATAATCTGGAAATTAAATTTTATTTGCAGATTAACAAAAGCAAAGTAAGATACATTAAAAATTTATAAACAAAGACACAGAAACATTTAAATTTAACATGAATTACGTTTTTTCTTAGGGTTTTTCAAACATTCTTCTAAAACAATATCATAATACCATTTATACTCTGCTGGAATAAACTTAAGTTGATCTTGTAGATTTGAAATTTTTTCAGAAGTCAAACCACCGCATTTAGGTAACTTTCGTAAAACAACTTGATTACTTTGTACTATCAGTTCTCTTTTTTTTTGTAAGTCAACTTCCACAAATGGGGTAAACGGATCTAAACTAGTTTTGTAAAAGTATTTTCCAAAACAACGCCACTTCACTTTATCTCGATAATTTATTTTTTGGTCAAGACTATTAGTGAGTGTTTTGTTTAAATGAAGTTTTGCAGGTAGAGTTTCAAAGCAATAAAAAAAAATGTTCCATGTTAAGGCATACACTTTGTTTGGTACTCGCAGATCTAATAATTTCCCTATATTGGTCTGGTATATAAATATTCTGATGTTTTCTAAGAACCTTTTCTATTCTTCCAAAGTCTCTGTCAGAGTCAAGGTAACTGTGACCAACTTCGGGAAATTTACGGTCAATGATCTTAAATATTTTTTTTAATATTAGGTATTGAAAAAGGTTAATAATGGAGAAGTTTTTGTTTTGTCCCCCACATTGATCTGACCAAATTATTAAATGATCAATTTGGGATTTTCTTCTTTAAGAAGCAGACAAAATCGTAGCAAACAACTTGCTATTTCATTACTTCCCCTATTGGCAATATCCTCAGTCCATGTAAAAAAATAGGACTTATGACCAGAACTGATTAAACAGTGGACTCCAAAGTTGTATAGCCACATTTGTCTTAAGTAAAAAGATTTTGACGTTGATAGCTTTGGCAAAAGCATCGTTTGTTGAAGATCCATTGTTATGTAACATTTTTCTTTGGAAATTTTTACTGCTTCGCGGTCAACTTTCTGCTGCGCAAAAGCAAGTTGAAAATTATTCGAGTGCTCTAAAGAGTTCTCTCCAGCATCGCATAAACTGCAAGTATCACTTTTTGGTACACCAAAAGATAAGTTAAACCTTGTTTCAAATATATGTCTGTAAAAAGAGGCCTGTACGAAATATTTAGTTTCGAGCTTTTTTGTTTGACAATCCTCTATATACAGTTGATGAAGTCGGTTAATATTTAGTAAAGGGAAAAGGTATTTTTTATGTGGGTTTTTAGTCCTAGAATAATGTGATTCTTCTGAAGGAAACTGCTTGATATGATTTTCAATGCAGTTTATTACTTCATCGGATATTTTTTTTGGATTTTTGTGATGCCCTTTGCTTATGTGGTGAGGGCATTACCTGGCCAGATTTTAAGTCATTTTGAGCTTTAAAGACTTTTTTTCGTCCAATTCGGTATAAAGAGCAGAAAGCATCTTTACACACTAGTGTATTTTCTTTATCACACGTAATAAAATATTTAAAGCTGTAAGCTTTCGTTTTTATATTTTTACGAGGGCGGTGACGATTAACTTCCTGCATCTTAATACTTTTAAAAATTAAAATATTTTTGGAATTTGTATCTAGCTTATAAAATTTTACTAGTCTTTTGAGAAATATATTCTTTACCTTGTTGTCTTAACCTTGCAGCTTTATTTCGTTTCCAATTATCAGGTTTCCGGACTCTTTTTTTAGTTATTTTTAAAACTGGTTTAACAATTTCTCTTCTACTTATTTCATCGGCAGTAACATGGAATTGCTGGTTATGGTCTTCTATACGTATTTCCCGAGGTATTTCCTCCTGCACTTCGTCAATCCTATCCGGGGTTTCCCTGCTGTTTGTCGGAACCTTAAAAATATCTTAGTTATTTATTAAATTTATACTTATTTCTAATTTCTATTTTTATTTCTTAATCTTAACTTTTTTTAGCTTTACCTTTTTAATTTCTTGGTTATCAGAAAACATTTTACGTTTGACTCTATCAACATCCGGATATTTGTTTATGAGACTCGTCGAATAAGAAATATTTGAGTTATCAGAATCCTCTTCTGAATCTTCTTCACTGGAAGGGGAATATTCGCTGCCTGATGTAACACTTTCATCAGTACAATTATCCATATAGTCTAAAAATTTAATTTATGTACATAGGTAGGTATGTATGTAATAATAACTCAAGTAATGTATATTATATCTATATTTTTTTAAATAAAAAATTGAATCGCAGAGGGGGTAAATTGTTATTAAAAAGAGATGATTAATTAATAAAGGTAGTAAAAATTTTTTTAATATGTTTACCTGCTTTAGAGTTGACCTTCTTTTGAAGTCCACTAGTGCTTGGCTGCTCCAAAATCACCGCATTGGTATTGACCTCTAGAGAAGTACAAAATACAGTTTCTATCTACAAAAAAATTCTCTATTCGGACTTACCTTTATTTGAAACACATATTTTCTTGTTTTTTACTAATTCTAACATTCTTTTACTTCTCGAACCCATGTTGAAAGATGTGATAAACAACAAACATAACCTTAAAATGTCACATGGCACCTACCATGTAAATAAAACTTTCCCACTATCTAGTGGATAAAGGTGCTATGTCCTTAAATATGGACATAGCACCTTTATCTAATAAAAAAGGGTACTTAGTCATAGGACATAGTACCTTTATCAATTAAAATAATTATTATTATTAACAATTTAAGAATCTTGAGTTATTCAGGGGTTGTATTACGACTTTAGGTAACCAAATAAGTCATTTTTTGAAAAAAATGGACATAGCACCTTTATCAACTCATGTCTTCAATTATATTACATGTACTTGCGCTGGGCAATTTTCTTTGTGACACGGTGACAGGAAAATACAGCGTGTTTTATATGTTCGTTCATGGGTATTCTTTCATTTTTCCGACTGTAAATAATAACAAGCTTAAAAATGTATAAATGTAATTGTTTTTGAGCTCTTACGCAGTATGTTTGCATAACTTAAAACCTATTGATTACTTTTTATTATTAGTTTAAAAAAACTACTGATTAGATATTAAATTTCATTAATTTCATATGAGGTATGTCAAAAAATATGAATCTTGTTCAAGAGTAAAGTAGCTTTATATTTCACAATATTGAAAATTGTTAATAAAAAAAGTTGTTTGGAATTAAAAACTATGTTTCAATGTTCGTTCTGTATTGACTCCCCTACATTTGTTTCAGGTTTCAGTGAACTTACTACGTTGATATATTTACTACTAAGTTGATATATTTTTGTTGCAAATATAATATTTATGATATTTGCACAAGAACAACTAAAAACCATAGGTTACGTCATTACCAAATTAGTAAATTAGACTTCAAATTCTATGAAAAAGACAATAAACCATAAAAACAAGTATTAAAAACTTACCGCATCTATTGAATAAAAGGATTTATAAAAACTACCACTATTTTCGTTTTAAATTGTTGGAGCGAAATAAAATTTCCAGTGAATTCTAACACACTGAGTAATCCTAACGGTCATTTTGGTCATTGAATCTTATCGTATGCGGCAAAATATGCAAACGTAAACGACAAGATTTATGGCGTTTACCATCAACTGTCGGTACTACCTTGGCGTTTACGATACCATAGGCACAAAATGAGTTTGAAATGCGGTGGTTACGATAAACATTAAATTCAATTTTAGACACTTCGGATGTTATTAGGAAAAAAATAATTTTGAATTAGTTGTATACTATCGTAAGCAACTATTTAAGATAAAAATCCCATTTTCGGAAAATTGATGCCTACGATGTTTTGTCAAAAACCCGTCGACATGTCCATGTTCAATAAAAAATCTCTAAGAGTTTTCGATATATGAAAAAAAAAAATCGATTTTCATTTTGTAACTTCAAAGGGCTGTAACTTTTTTTGTGTGCATTATTGTGTATAGCTAAGTGAGGTTCAATCAACCTATTTTTGACCCCAGAATCTGCGGTATAATTTATGGCCAAACTTTTCGGGACACCCTGTATATCTCGTAAGAGTAACCGTCGGCAAAAAAAGTTTATGATTATGATAGATACTCTCTCCAGACTTCGAGTATTATTCCATGTTGTGAGGCTTCTATAAACATAAATATATAATCGGATAATACACATGGACACAAGAAACCAGAGAACTGAGACAGGAAACTACGAAAGCTCGATAAAATCAAGGATGTCAAAGGAAAACAAAGCGCAGCATGCGGTACAGATCACAAACTAGTAATTGCTTGGATGGAGTTCCTCTTTATATGGACCCAACAGAAACCGACCTAGGGGATACTGGCGAATTTACGACTCCGGCTACACTTTTGTCAATGCGTGCTTAATAAAAGGAAAGAAATTCAAAATAAACTTACTAGAAGAAGACTTCATAAAAGATTTATGTAAACGAAGATTGAACCAAAAGTTAAAAAAAAGTTTAGGTATGAATCATAAGAACAAACGTACAAACACATAAAAACCTGCATAAAGACAGCAGCCCTAGAAGCTCTTGAAGAGGAGGGCCAAAAATTCACCCACAAAAAATACAAAATTAAACGAAGACACACCGAAATGCATAAAATCTCAACTAGTATAAAAAATATATGTTTTCTATTGTGAATATTTTGGACTTTTTGTTTTCCTGAAGACAAAAATTGGTTATAAGACATGTCTGTTCAAAATTTTCATACAGTCGTGATTAGTGACTCGTTTAAGCCCATTTGACTACAGCCTTTTCAAAAACAGCACTTTAAACCAACGAATCTTACATATCTTATAAACAATAAGTTAAGTAATTTTTTGTCAAGCGGTAAAGATTAATATCTTTTTAAATGCTAACTAGAAGGTGATTTTCACGATTTTTTACCAACCAAAAAAAAGGTACCAACATTATTTTGATCGAAATTTATTTACTTTTGATGTTAGAAATTAAAAAAAAACAATAGACAATTAGAACAGTATATTAATATTAATCTTATTGTTTTTCATACTGACATGACTGATCACGATCACTTTACGCCAACCGTTTTTATAAATAATAAAACTCAAAAAATTTCTACATCCAAATCTCCAGTCATAATTAAAATATCGGAAAACTAACACAGCTTTTAAAAAATGAACATTGGAATTTACGACTCCGGCTACACTTGTCAATGCGTGCTTATTAAAAGAAAAGAAGTTCAAAATAAACTTACTAGAAGAAGACCCCATAAAAGATTCATTTAAACGAAGATTGGACCAAAAGTTAGAAGAGTATAGTTATGAATCATAAGAACAAACGTACGAACACATAAAAACCTGCTGAAGACGGCAGCCCTAGAAGCTCTTGAAGAAGAGGGCCAAAAATTCACCCACCAAAATACGAAATTAAACGAATACACACTGAAATGCATTAAAGATAAGAAAGAACTCCATATAAAATACCTGAACACAAAAAACTAGGAGGACTTGGAACTATGCAGGGAAAAAAATAAAGAAGTAAAAGAAAAAGTGGCAAATGAAAAAAATGAAAGATTTAAAAGACATGCGCAGAGATGAAGCAACACACAGGAGGAACGAGAAATTCAGAGTCATGGCATATCTTAAAATCGCTCCAAAGAAATAAGACAGCGAAAATCAAGATCGGTCAAATCAAAGAAAATAAATGGCAAGCATACTATAAAAAACTGATAATAGGAAACCGCCTCCAATTCAAAGAATCAGAAATAGACGAAATAAGTCATGTATATAATTAACTTTAACCGTACTCACCACCCAATATTATCAAACTAAACTGCTCGTCAAAAGTTAGGGATATAGAAAATTATGCTCATTTTCATAGTTGATTTTTTCGTGAACAGATTAACGGATTCCGCTAATTTTTTTTTATTATTTTAGATTTTTCTTTGGTATTTACATAGTCGTGCAAAGATTTACTCAAACTTCTTTTCTGTACTTATACCGGGTGGAAGAAAAGAAATGTTTTTCTTATGTTAAGTTTGTGACAGCCTGTAGGGTGGACGAGGTACAAATGATAGTATACATTGGAATCGTATTGTAGTCTTATGTTTTGTGAACATTTTGTGTTTTGATTGTCCCTGATATTTTTAAAAACAAAGAAGATAGGTGGTTTTACTCTTTAACATGTGTTTTTACTGAAACAAAACTAAATTAACAATAAAAAATAACAGTTAACGAAACTTTAAAAACAGCAAGGCCATAAGGTAAATAGTCCTTGCCGATACCTATAAGAGTTATTTGTCGACAGGTAAGCGGTATGCACAGCGCAATATAAGTGAGACGAGATTTTTTAATGGAGGCTCTGTGATGTTTTCGGGTGGAATTTTCTTGAGAATAAGTACGGATTTGGTGTCTACGAGGAGGCTCTTTAAATAGCGAGAGGTATATTACACAGATTTTTTTTTCTTTAAACACTGTGTTCTTTTTGCACTCTATGCATGAAATAATTTCATCTTAGTGGTATGATAAGAGATGGCCTCCTCACAGATCGCATGTCGTCAGTTAAAACACATATTATAGAGTAAAACCGTCTAGTTTCTTTGTTATTAAAGATATCAGAGAAATTAAAAAAAAATATTTACAAAATATTATACTACAAGATAGTATCGATGTATAAACCACCTTACCTTTTTCTCCCTACAAGTGTCTCAAACTTTTGTTTCAGTTAAAACACATGTTAAACTAGAAAACCATCAATTTTCTTTGTTTCTAAATATATCAAGGATATTCAAAAAACAGAATGTTCAGAAAATATAAGACAACAATACAATTCTGATGTATACTCACATTTATACCTTGTTCTCTCTACAGGGTGTCTCAAACTTACATAAGAAAAATGTTTCTTTTCTTCCACCCGGTATAAGCATAAAAAAAGAGTTTGAGTAAACCTTTGCACAACTGTGTAAGATCTAAAGAAAAATCTAAAATTATAAAAAAAAAAAACTAAGCGAAATCCGTTAATCTGTTCACGAAAAAATCAACTATGAAAATGAGCATAATTTTCTATATTCCTAATTTTAACGAGCAGTTGATGGCCAATTGCTCAACACTGTAAATAAAATCAAGGACTTGGGGATTACACTGGAAAATTCTCTTTGTTTCAATACTCAATGGCATTCAAACGTATATGAAAATGTTGGGTTTTGTAAAAAGAACAACTCGTGATTTTACAAACGTATCCAGTATTAGAGTTCTTTACTTCTCCTTGGTCAGGTCTCACCTCGAGTATTGTTCTTCAGTGTGGTCCCCACACTACTTGGTCCACATTAGGAAACTTGAACAAGTCCAAAATAGTTTCTTCCGTTACATTGCTTTCAAGCTTCATACCTGTCAAGATTACACTGTATGGCAGCATCAACTTCAGGTCCCCTCTCTTGCAAGCCGGAGAAAACAAAGGGACCTTTTGCTATTATTCAAGATCTTAAAGCGTATATGTAGTTGTTCTCAACTACTTAATAAGATCGCACTGTTTGTACCACCTCGCACCACTAGACAAGTTCGAACATTTTATGTACCCTTCCATAGGTTTAATTATTTACTTTTTCCGTTCGTACCCAGAGTCATGAATTTAGCAAACTCCCTTTACAATTTACAACTGTTTGACAACTCCATCATTCGTTTTAAAAGAAATTTACATGGGATCAATATTTGCGTCAAACGATCACGAAAACGAAATCACGATTTGGAGGGTAAACTAGCTCGCGTCCGCAGAATTCTGCACGTGCCCTCTGGTTAACACTAAATCAGCTAGAATGAACAGGCGGCCAAACTATCTAACGATCTCCTGGCCAATACACAACTGCAAACATGAAAGCCCAACCAAGAAATGGTTCTTATGAGAACCAAGCGACTAGAACTCTGGGACCCATTGTCCGGATTTGTCAGATAAATATTGAAGGCATTAGTCGATCCAAAAGCGAAATGCTGTCAAACATACTACGTTCTAACGCCATCGACCTGGTAGTCATACAGGAAACCCATGCTGCGAACGAACAACAACTCGCAAGTAGAGGCAAAATTCCAGGCTATGATCTTCTGGGAGCAACCTATCACCATGCTTATGGTACCGCCAACTACGTAAAAAACTCCGTAGAAAACGCTCACCTCATATCTTCCACCATGCAAGATAATATACATTTGACCGTTACCAAAATAGGTGAAATGGAAGTGACAAATGTTTATAAACCCCCAAGTATTACATGGCCAAGCCACGTCATAGACATAAGGCCCCATCCCGCCATCTATTTAGGTGATTTTAACAGCCATCATCAAGAATGGAAATACAGAAATAACGATGAAAACGGGGAGACACTGCTAGACTGGGCAGAGAGTAACCACCTGCATCACGTCTTCGATGCCAAAGACCGGGGCACTTTTAAATCAGCGGCATGGAGACAAGAGTACAATCCAGATTTATGTTTTGTGAGCAAACACCAGAAAAGCTACCCCTTACCAACCAAGAGAAGAGTACTTCATGACTTCCCGCATAGCCAGCAGAGGCCGATCATTATTGAGATTGGTATCCAAATCCCACTAGTCACAACCATTCCACGACCACGCTGGAACTTTAACAAAGGTAACTGGCCCGCCTTTACCAACGAACTCGATAAAATCCTACGATGGATTCCAATAACATACAAAAATTATGAAAGGTTTAGAGGGGCAATAATTGCTACAGCAAAGAAACACATTCCCAGGGGCCATCGTAAGCAATACATACCAGGATGGAGAGAGGAAAGCCAAAACCTCTACGAAGAATATCGTGAAACCGGTGAAAGTGACATTGCGAACGAACTTCTCCTGAGCCTTGATGTAGCAAGAAGGAAGAAATGGACAAATGAAGTCTAATCGTTAGATTTCAAAAAGTCTAGCCGTAAAGCGTGGTCGCTCCTAAGAAAACTCGGAAGTGACAAACTGGCAACACGACAAATCCACGACTTCAACCCAAATAAAATTGCATCACATATAGTTGCCACCTCCAGAGGAGCATGTGATAAAAAGTTTACCACTACTATAAAAAGGGAGCTTAAACATCTAAAAGCTGCCTGTCCATCAGATACAGAGTACTCCGCACCGTTCCTCCAGAAGAAGTCTCAAACTCCATCAAAGACATTAAACCTAACAAAGCTCCTGGTACAGATGGTATACCTCCCGAATTCCTGATCCATTGTGGGAAATTTGCAAAAACCTGGTTGTCTAAATTCTATACAGATATACTCAAAACAGATAACCTACCAAACATCTAAACAAACAAAAATCATAGCCATTCTAAAACCTGGATAACCAACAGACAACCCAGCGAGTTACCGCCCCATCGCTTTACTCAGTTCAGCTTACAAGCTCCTCGAAATACTGGTCCTGAACAGAATCGGCCCAAAGCTACTTCAAAAAATACCAATTGAACAAGCAGGATTCAGGCCTCAACGAAGCACCACTGACCAAGTGCTCTCTATAACTACCTACATAGAGGCAGGTTACCAAAGAAAACTGAAGACGTCTGTGGCATTCACCGATTTATCGGCTGCATATGACACGGTTTGGAAAGATGGCCTCATCTATAAGCTCCTGAAAATAATCCCCTGCAAAGCAACCGCCCGACTCATAAATACTATGCTGAGCAGTAGAAACTTTCGTGTAACCATGGGAACTACAGTGAGCAAACAGAGAACGCTTAACAACGGCCTCCCCCAGGGCTCCGTACTTGCACCGCTGCTATTTAGTATGTATATAGCTGATATGCCCCCTACCAGATCTAAAAAATTTGGATATGCAGACGACTGGGCACTTGCAACTCAAAACTCCTTAATACAAAACTCCGAGGCAATCCTAACGGAAGATCTGGAACGCCTGGTTAAGTACTTTAAACAATGGAGACTTAAACCTAACCCCAAAAAAACCGAGGTTAGCTGTTTTCACCTGAACAACAATATGGCCCACACAAAACTTAAAGTGTACATTGATAACCAACTGCTCACGCACAACTATAATCCCAAGTACCTCGGCGTCACCCTGGACAGAACACTCTCCTTTAAGAAACATCTTGAGAACACCGTAGCAAAGCTGAGAACCCGTAACAACATCATACAGAAGCTTTGCGGGACTACATGGGGCTCAACAGCAAGTACACTTCGGTGTTCAGCCCTTGGACTCGTATACTCCGCAGCTGAATACTGCTCCCCTGTTTGGCTGAACAGCATTCACACAAAAATTATAGATACTCAGCTCAATGTCGCCATGCGTCTCATATCTGGAACGATCAAGTCTACACCTGTGGAGTGGCTTCCACTACTGAGCCACATACCTCCACCTAACCTTCGTCGTCAGCATGCTCTGCTTAGAGAATTCCAAAAGCTGCTTAACAACCCGCAGTTACCTATACACACATATGTCGCCGACGCTAACTCACATCGATTGCGCTCCAGAAAACCTCCGACTAGAGATGCAATAAACTTGAGTTCCAACAATTTCCAAATGAACTCCCAGTGGAAGAACATGCAGAGCGACAGACCGAACCTAATAATGAGAAACACACCATGCATCACAGAAACTCCACCAGGTTTTGACCTCCCCCGAAAATCATGGTCAACTCTTAACAGGATAAGAACGGGTCATGGAGTCTGCGCAGATTCCCTTTATAAATGGAAAATGAGAACCTCTGCTGAGTGCGACTGCGGCGCCGAGAAACAGACCATCCAGCATATGATTGCCGAATGCCCTCGGAGAAAGTATGATGGAGATCCTCTGGACTTCGCCTCTGCAACACCAGCGTCGATTGAATATATTAATACATTAGATGTTAGACTATAACATATGTGTGATAATGTTGTGTATCAAATTGCCATACGCTAAATAAAATTTGCGTCAAACGTCTGTAAATTTGTTAACTTGTTTTTGTGTTATTATTTCCTATTAGATATTTAGATTTTGATGCGCATCCGCTAGGAAAAATATTCTAATTCGGATTTTTTATACAATCTTACTTAGAAAGGACTCCTTTTAACAAATTTGCATGTTGCCAGGACCAAAAGGTGGTCAAAAATTTTTTAAACGTTTTTTTTTTTGTTTTTTTACTAAAATGAGTTTTTTGCATAGAAAAAAGTTTTTTTAGGTTTTTTGGATCATTCGAAACAGAAAAGGTATTTAGTGACTTTTCTCTAAAAATGATAGTTTTTGACATATAAGCGATTAAAAATTGAAAAATTGCTAAATCGGCCATTTTTAATCCTCAAAAACTATGTGAAATACTAAAAATTTGAATGTTGCCAAGGTAGGTAGATATTCTTTAAACATCGGTTGATGAAATCCCAAAGAGTTTTTTGCAATACAATACTCAAAACTCCTTTGTTATTTAATTGCTAATCAAGCGTGCGCGACACTATTTTCCACCGCCAGTATGGTGCAAATGAAAGGAATAAATTCGTTATTTCGTAAACCGGCGACTTTAAGGAAAAATCCCGAAACAAGTCTATTTTTATTTTAAAGTTGTCATATTGTGGCATATATTGTATACTAGTGACGTCATTCGTCTGTGCGTGATGACGTAATCGATGATTTTTTTAAATGAGAATAGGGGTCGTGTGGTAGCTCATTTGGAAGTTTCTTCAATTCTCTATTCAGTAATGTAAACATATACATAATTATTTATACACTGTGTCATTCTACTCCTTTTTTTGTCAAATAATTTAATTTAATAAAAATTTTTTGGAGACCCTGCATAAATAATTATGTAAATGTTTATATTACTGAATAGAGAATTGAAGAACCTTTCAAGTGACCTAGCACAAGACCCCTATTCTCATTTAACCCTTTCAGTCATCGTGTCCACACCGATGGACATCGATTTTCAAAGCATTCTCTTAAAACATCGATGGTTATTATCGCCCAAATCATTTTGTCCATGTGTGGGTACATGCATAAGAAAAGCATTGAATACATTGATAGCCATCTGTTAGTCGAGTTTTGAAGCTATATAAAACGCAAAACAGGTTGCATTTAGCACGCTGTCGTGGTGGTGAAAACACCTGTTTGCTATTGGAACGATTTCTATTGAATAAACTTGTTTTTTCGTACAAATACCTGCTGATTTGGGTAAGTAAAGAGCATTAGTATAGTGTGTTTATATTATGTATCAAACTGTTGACTGAAAATATATTATAAAGTGGTGTATATTTATATGTCCATGTAGATGGACAAAATGACTTAGGTATACTTATGCATATAAAAATTAGCAAGGTCGTGTTGTTTTAGATATCCATAAAATGGAAAGTTTACCGTCAACTAGTAAAGAAAAGAGATGGTCACGACCCTTGACTGAGGATGAACTTCTGGATTTACTCATGAAAGACGATGACTCAGAAATATTACGTTTGTCAGATGCTGATGACGCCAACAGTATTGCGGATCTAAATGACGTTTCCTCAGAATTTGGCGATGATATCCAAGATATTGAGGAAACTATTTTTGACGGATTGATCCAAGAACAGAAGTCAACAGAAAGAGGTGAGTTAGAAAATCTAGAATATCCCAATGAAGTGACTACAGAACAACCAATGTCTGAGGACATGAAAACCAAAGAAAATTCCAACCAAACCACTGAAAAACAAACAACTGCAAAGGAGAGACTGCTAGAGTTTTGTAAAGAGTTCAAACTCACAAATAAGAAAGATGTTTGTTGGAAAAAAATATTACCTATCTTACCAGGCCAGTACAGTGGTTTGTTCCAGAAGAAGTACAAGTTGATGAATTACCTGCTCCTATTGAATATTTTATGAAATACATACCTGATGCTCTGTTTGAGAAGATTTCAGAAATGACTAACTTATATGCCGTACAAAAAAATATTGCTCGGTTTTCTCCATCAGATAAAGAAGAAATAAAGCGATTTGTAGGCATTCAGATTATTATGGGAAATCTAAAATTCCCAAGAGCAAGACTGTATTGGTCCCAGCTTACAGGTATTTCAATTGTAAAAGATAATATGACATTCAATCGCTTCTCTAAGTTGCGCAATACCATTCACTTAGTAGATGTAACAGCAAGAGGTGACGAAACAGATCGCATGTGGAAAGTCCGAGAAATATATAATTCCATTAGAAATCGTTGTAGGGAACTTCAAACCGAAACAAATTTGTGCATTGACGAGCAAATTGTTACATTCAAGGGACAGATCAATGTCAAGCAGTACCTCCCAAATAAACCGAAAAAATGGGGGATCAAATTATGGATATTGGCTGGACAATCTGGTACCATTTACGATTTCATCATATATCAAGGTGCTGAAACGGAAATAAAAGAAAATTATGCACAGTTTGGACAAGGAGCTGGAACTGTGATGCAGCTAGTTGAGAGAATTGAAGAAACTCATCACGGTTTGTACTTTGATAATTTCTTTAGTTCTTATCACCTCTTTCAATGGTTCAATAATAAATATATTATGGCTGTCGGAACAATTAGAATAAACCGATTTTCTGGACCAGAACTAACATCTGATAAAGATCTAAAAAAAATGGTAGAGGTAGTTTTGATGTAGCGGTTAGTGAAGATGGAATTGTGATTACAAAATGGTTCGACAATAAACCAGTTTTAGTGGCTTCAAATTTTGTTGCAGCGGGAAAAATGGATTTGTGCCAGAGATGGGATAAGACGTCGAAAGAGTATACAGTGCTAGTCAAAAGTCCGTACCCCCCCTCGTATCTTTTGAACGGTTATACCTATAATAGTGAAATTTGGAGGGAGAAAATAAACGGACGTAAGCTTCTTAACTAGTTATGACAGGTGACGTCATAGTGACAGATGACGTTACAGAGCCACTGTGACCGTTAATTTTAAATGGGACCTTATGGCAAGTGATACCTCGTATGAAAGGTATTTAAAATACCTATTCAGTCATACTAATTTTGTTTGAGTTTAAGCAAATTTTGATGAATAAATATAAAATTGTAGTTTCGCATTTAATTAATAAAAATTCAAAATTCCGCCTATGATTACTTGTCAAACAGGTTGACGTTGACGTAAAAACTACTAGAGAATTAAAAAACGTCAACTTTTTTGACAAAAAATCCATAGGCGGACATCTGAATTTTTAATAATTAAATTCGAAACTACAATATTATATTTATTTAATTTATTCACCAAAATCAAAATCAACTTAAACCCAAAAAAATTAGTATGACTGAATAGGTATTTTAAATACCTTTCAAACGAGGTATCACTTGCTATAAGGTCCCATTTAAAATTATCGGTCACAGTGGCTCTGTAACGTCATCTGTCACTATTACGTCACCTGTCATAACTAGTTAAGAAGCTTACGTCCGTTTATTTCCTCACTCCAAATTTCACTATTATAGGTATAACCGTTCAAAAGATACGAGGGGGGGGTACGGACTTTTGACTAGCACTGTATAAATGTATCTAGACCGGAAGCCATATCGCTTTACAATTCCAACATGGGTGGTGTTGATAAGTTAGATTTTTTATTGAGCGTTTACAGATCCTACAGACGATCCAGAAAATGGACTGTACGTATGATAACACATGCTATAGATATGGCGATAGTAAATTCGTGGTTGGAATATAGAAAACAAGCTGAACTGCTAGGCGTACAACACAATAAAATCCTGGATTTGTGGGACTTTAGAATGAGTATTGGGCAACACCTCATTTTACATAAGGTTCCACCAAAGAGAGGCAGACCATATGGTCAAGAAAATACTGGTACAACAAATAATAAAAAAACCAAAACTGAAGCAAGGCCATATATTGAATTACGGTTCGACAGCTATGGACATTTTCCGAAAATAGATGAAAAAAAAAAGATAGTACACGTTGCAAAATGGAGAACTGTAAGGGAAAATCACATACATTTTGCGTGAAATGTAATGTTCACTTATGTTTTGTAAGCGGTCGTAACTGTTTTTTTAAATTTTATGTAAAATGATTAATTCGTTATTTACAAAGAATATTGTTTATTTCGTCATTCTAATGATATTCAAATAAATTTCTAAAATCTTCAGGTTTATTTTATTTTGCTTCAAGTCATAATGTCCATCAACATGGACATGTCATATGCCAAGTGACATATGACATATAAAAAAAAATGATGTTAAAATTATCAACAAAAATAGTTTATTTTATATACCAAATATGAGAATTTTCCCATAGCTCAAAAAAGTTGTGACTGAAAGGGTTAAAAAATCATCGACAACGTCATCACGTCCAGATAGATGACGTCACTAGTATACGATATATGCCACAATATCATAACTTAAAAATAAAAATAGACCTGTTTCGGGATTTTTCCTTAAAGTCGCCGGTTTACGAAATAACGAATTTATTCCATACATTTGCACCATACTGGCGGTGGAAAATAGTGTCGCGCACGCTTGATTAGCAATTAGAAAACAAAGGAGTTTTGAATAATGTATTGCAAAAAACTCTTTGGAATTTCATTAACCGATGTTTAAAAAATATCTACCTACCTTGGCAACATTCAAATTTCTAGTATTTCACATAGTTTTTGAGGGTTAAAAATGGCCGATTTCACAATTTTTCAATTTTTAATCACTTATATGTCAAAAACTATCATTTTTAGAGAAAAGTCACTAAAGACCTTTTCTGTTTGGATTGATCCAAAAAACCTAAAAAAACTTTTTTCCATGCAAAAAAATAATTTTAGGAAAAAAAAACAAAAAAAAAACGTTTAAAAAATTTTTGACCACCTTTTGGTCCTGGCAACATGCAAATTTGTTAAAAGTAGTACTTTTTGAGTAAGATTGTGTAAAAAATCCGAATTAGAATATTTTTCCTAGCGGATGCGCAGTGGCTTTCTGGACTATATTTATATTTCTGTATGTCTGTTTTTTATATTATATTATGTTATTGTTTTTACCTGTACACTATGTATTTATGTAACACTTTATGTTCAGTTAAAAAATATAATGTGTTTTTATAGAATTGGGCTTGCCCGTAAAATAAATAAATAAATATAAATCACATGATGAAATCGAATTAGCTAAGGTAAAAAGAAAGATAAAAACTCTAAAGAACCAAAAAGCAGAAAGCCTCGGGGAAATACCAAAAGAATTGATAAAAACGGATCGGAATATTGGAAAAGCTATTCCGCATGATACACCAAATGTTTGAGAGAGCATTGAATGGAGAAGGCTTATCGGCAGAATGGACACCTTTTTTCGAACAGCATATATTATTATATAATAGTTATTTATGAAACAGTTCGTGAAGTATGCTTTTTGCGAACGCACGCGATTTTTAGAGCACGAGCGACAACGGAGCGAGTGCTATACATGGCGTAAGTTCGCAAAAAGTACTTCACGCACAGTTTCATACAATATTTTATCTATGATGAACAAATAAAAAAACTGTAACTCTTCGTCACTGGAATTTATTTCTAGTCTACAATTTTTAGAACTTTGACATTTAAAAATTCTAACTCGTTTCAAACCACAAACTGTTAAAACTTTTGTCGTAATTTATTGCTCATTATGTCATCACGATGACAACGCGAAAGTTAAGGTGTCATGATTATATGAAAGTGTGTCAAAAACAGTGCGAAAAAGTGTCCCATTTAAAATACATTTTTACTTCACGCACACTTTAAACACTTTACGCACTGTTATCTATTGGTTCGTCCACATAAGTAGGAATAACAATTTTTAATTTTCTTGTTTTTGTAGAGAATATTTTAATTCATTTTCTTTTCAATATTATGGGACACCCCGTATATACGAGTAGGCCAATACCTAATTCAGTGAGTATGTATTAATTTTTATCATTATTTTCAAGTAAAAACCTTAAAGTTTTTTGTATGTAATTACCTGCCTACTCGCCTCATTTTTAAAAAGACAATTCGCCAACCAACTCTCTTGGTTAACAGTCACTTACAATTATTCCGAAAAGTGTATAGAAACTCAATATAGTCCTCGCGAGTGATGTATTTATACTACTCAGCAATAGCAGTACGAAAAATAGCAGGCCTGCTCCAGCTTGTGCAACGAGAAATGACAAGGTAGGAAATATTTTTATTACAATTTACTTTAAGGTCTGGTTTTTTTACTGTTATTTTTTTTATTCTATTTTAAATTCACCCTATGCTAAACAGTCCATTAATAAAGCTCTCACTGAGTTAGTAGTCTCCTCCAAGATGATTTATTGATCCGTTACGAGCCTGATAGATCCATTTTCTATATTTTTTTCTTGCATTTTTCATTTTTCTAAGAGGGTAATATAGTCGGGGAAAGTTTCTTTTAAACCTGAATTGTTTGATTTTATTGTCATACTTTGCTAATTTACAAAGATCAGAATCAAATTCAGGTTATTTAACCGCATTTCCTTTGACTTTATTTTTTTGTTATTCTTTAACATAAGGCGATAAAATATTCTTTACAAAATTAAAATCACGTATCAATTAGTAAATTGGTTTTTTGTTTGTGCCGATCGTTAGTGGTACCTATACCTCAGTTAATGTTGTTTTTTAAGTAAAAAAGGAACACATTAATGTAAAAGTAATTATTATTAAATTGTCAACGTCGGCCAATAGACAAATTTTGTTATAATAATTATTATACAGGTTGACTCTATTATAGATGAAAGTGTGTTTATTTTACACAGTAATTTTTATTTAAAGGGTTTATGTTTTATAATTATTTTTTGTCTATAAATATTCAAATAGCAGAGGACATAGTTTTCTATTTTATTAGCACAAAGTTCGGTTGTATTTTATTAATTTTCGTGTGGTGAACCGATTTTATTTCCTAACGCTAATTTCATATTTTTCTAAATTTATTAATTCTACATTTAAATTTACAAAATGGCAGATAAAATTAAAAAATATCAATCTTTAAGACAAGTTGAAGTGCAACAAATGACTGAAATTCATGCTGTTGCTTTAAAGGTAGCTGCTGACGATAAGAATTTTTACCCGGTTTTGGAAGTTATGTATGAAGGATTGGAAAAAATTCGTGACAATTTTTATGATCTTCATAATAAAATAATTATGTTAGTTTCTGAGCAAGATAATGAGGACGCGCTATTTAAAGTCGAAGATGATTGCCGTAGTAATTTTGACAAATTATATTATAAAATTAAATTAACATACGTGCAAGCCTTTAGAAAATCTTCAACATCAAGTCAGCAAACTACATCAACTTCACAGTCTCAAAATCCTTTACCTATAAATTATTTTAATTTACCGAAACCGGAATTGCCATCTTTCAGTGGAAAAATAACTGAATTTAGAAGTTTTATAGATCAGTTTGATGCTCGCGTTCATACTCTTACTTACTTACAACCAATTGACAAATTTAATTTGTTACTATCGTGTTTAAAGGGTGCAGCGCGCGATGCTGTGGATCATATTGACATCACAGCAAACAATTATCCAATTGCCTATGATCTGCTTTGTGAAAGGTTTAATAATGTTAGGGTAATCGCTGCCAATTTGTGGAATAACCTTGAAAGTTCACCACAACTGACTTCAGAAGATCCAAAAGAACTACGCAAGTTGTTAGATACATTTTCGAAAAATGTGGCATCTCTAAATAAGCTAGGACTACCCACAGTACATTGGGATTTTATACTTGTTCAAATGATTTTAAAACGATTAACTGTTTCTTTAGTAACACGTTTTGAGCTTTTTCATAATAATTCAACCATCCCAAGCTATAAAAAACTGATTGATTTTTTAAATCAAAGTTGTCTCGCTTTAGATAATATTGATTTTCACACTAAACCAAAATCTAACTTTTCTAAAAAACCTAATTCTTCCAAATCTACATCATTGCTTGCTCAAACAGAACCTGAACCAAAATGTTCTATCTGTAAAACTAATGATACCCATGCCATTTATAAATGCTCCGTTTTTTTGGCAAAATCTCCTGTAGATCGATTTCAATTAATAAAAAAGAACAAGATGTGTATTAACTGTCTTGGATCACATCGTTCTAGCCTATGCAAATCTACATGGACTTGTCACTCGTGCCATAAAAAACATCATACACTACTTTGCTTCTCCTCTTCTAAGAAAGAAGAGAATGTTCAAGATTCGGCGGCATCCACTTTAAATTCAACGACTGGATCATCCGTTTCTGTGTGTTTTTCTTCCGCTGATAAAAGTACTTTGCTTTCCACTGCATGTATTGAGGTGCTTGATTGTCACGGTAACTACCAACCTGTTAGGTGTCTGTTAGATTCGGGAAGCATGACGTCCTTCATCTGTCAAAAGACCCTTAGGCGTTTAGGTTTACGTCCCATGAAAACTTCAGCTAACATCCAAGGATTAGGTTCTATGCAGTCGAACACTAATTTAGGTGGGGTTACCATTTCTTTTAAACCAGTACGTAAATCTTCTCCTATTTTGACAACCGATGCGTTAGTCTTGACAAAAATATGTGAGGATCAGCCTTTATGTAATTTAGAAGTTAATACTTGGCCCCATATTGCTAATTTAATGTTAGCAGATGATAACTTCTTTCGTAGAGGATCCATAGACATTCTTTTAGGAGCTGATGTATTCTCTACAATTCTTTTGGATGGACGTATTTACGGCAATCAAGATGAACCTGATGCAATTAATACTATATTTGGCTATGTGCTTATGGGAAAAGTAAATATTTCAAAGGCACCTACTCTTACGTCTTTATTTTGCCAAGTTGAAGATACGGTTTCTTTGGATCAGCAAATAAAGAAATTCTGGGAATTAGAAGCAGTCCCTGAAGTTTTTTGCTTAGCTCCTGATGACGCTAAAGTGGAAAATATGTTTATGAATACTTACACGCGTGAACATTCAGGACGCTTTGTAGTAGATCTACCTTTTAAGGAAGAAAATCCTGTCTTTCCTAATATTAGATCACTTGCTCTTAGTAGGTTTTATTCATTAGAAAGAAGGCTTCAAAAATCTCCTGAACTTTATGACCAATACCGCACCTTTATGAAGGAATTTGTTGAGCTCGGTCACATGGAACCTGTCCCATTGAATAACTTCGATTCACCTTATGTTTAATATTTATCGCATCATTGTGTTTTAAGACCTGAAAGTCTAACAAGTAAATTAAGGGTCGTTTTTAATGGTTCCGGGCATCTTCCAAATCAACCCTCACTCAATGACAAATTATTCACTGGTCCTAAGCTTCAGACTGACATATGTACAATTTTGATTAATTTTCGATTGCATGGTTATGTAATTACGGCCGATATTTCTAAAATGTATAGGCAAATTTTAATTAATCCTACTCAAACAGATTATCAAAGAGTACTTTGGCGTTCTAATAATTCTGAACCTGTTCGAGATCTTCGTATCAACAGAGTTGTTTATGGTCTCTCTTGTTCTCCTTATCTTGCTATTAGATGTCTACATCAGTTGGCTAATGATGACGGGGATTCGTTTCCTCTAGCAGCCGAGGCACTTAAAACTGGAACCTACGTTGATGATATCGTTTCTTCCTGTCCTAGTTTCGAAAATGCCTTAGCACTAAGAGACGAACTTATTGCCTTACTTGCCAAAGGAGGTTTTGAGTTGAAAAAATGGTCCAGTAATGTACCCGATTTATTGAAAGGATTAGCTGTATCAGATTTAGCAATAAAACCTCTTACATTTAATGATGATATTTCGTCCAAAACACTTAAAGTATTAGGGTTGGAATGGGACGCTTCTTCGGATACATTTGCTTTTAAAGTTCAAGTTTTAGACTCTTCTTGTACAAAACGTCATCTTTTGTCCAATTTAGCAAAAATATTTGATCCTCTTGGATTTTTATCTCCAATAACATTTCTAATTAAACACCTTATTCAAAGAATATGGACTCAAAAGTTTGGTTGGGATGATGCTCCATCAAAAGAAATTATCCGTTTGTGGAAAAAATACATTGATGATGTAGCATATTTGAGTAAATTAAATTTACCTCGTCGTTTATTAATTGACGATATTTTACGCTTAGAAGTTCACTGTTTTGGTGACGCTAGCGAGAAAGGTTACTGCGCTGTCTTGTACTTTCGATGCTTATCACCTTCAGGCCAACCTTTTGTTTCTTTTGTTATAGCTAAATCTAAGGTCGCACCCATTAATAAGGGACTTACTATTCCCAGATTAGAATTGTCTGCTGCGGTTTTAGTGGCTCGACTAGTCTCCTTTGTTTCTTCTGTTATTAAAGATAAAGTAGAAATCAAGGAAATATACTGTTATTCTGATTCTGCTGTTACATTACGTTGGTTACAATCTTCCCCTCATCAGTGGAAAACTTTTGTGAGCAATAGAGTAGCTTTTGTGCAGGATCGAGTAACTTCTTCATGTTGGCACTATGTTCCTTCTGAAGAAAATCCTGCTGACATTGGTTCAAGGGGTTGCTTACCCTCTGAGTTAATTAACTGTTCCAAATGGTGGGTGGGGCCAACCTTCTTACAATCTGATCCGCTAACGTTCTTTGAACTTAATTCAAAGGAGTCTACTAATGTAAATTTGGAAGTGCGGACTGTCGCATTGATTGCTGAAATTCCCAATAATTTTTTAGATATTTTATTGGATCGTCATTCGTCTTTAAATAGGTGTGTTCGATGTTTGTGTTACATTATTCGTTTTTTCCATTATGTAACCAAAAACCGATATGGTAATCTGGAAATAGGTTGTTTAAGTTTACTGGAGCAACATAACTCCTTACTGGTTTTTGTTAAACGAACACAGCAGATCTTTTTTAATACTTTAATAAATGTTATCCAAGATAAACAGCTGCTTCCAAAAAATTTAAGAAAGCTTTCACCTTTTATCGATGCAAAGGGAATTCTACGTGTAGGTAGTCGCCTAGCTAATGCGCCCATTTCGTATGATCGCAAATTTCCGGCATTACTTCCTAACAGTTGTAAATTAACTGATATGATTATTGAATCCACTCATCTGCAATATCTACACGCCGGGCTTCAAACTGTTCAATACCTAATTTCCCAGCGTTTTTGGATTATATCTTCCAAACGAGCCATTCGTAGAGTACTGTCTAAATGTGTTAAATGTTTTAAGGTGAATCCTTTGTCTCCAGTTCCGTTAATGGGAAATCTACCGCTAGCTCGAATATCTCAACTAAAACCTTTCAGTAATGTTGGAGTTGATTTTGCGGGCCCTTTTCTTATAAGAGCTTCCAAACTTCGAAAGTCTCAAACTCTTCATCAAAGGGCTAAATGGAATTCTCCGTCTCCAAACGTCCAACTAGGTACCTTAGTGGTAATTCGCCAAAATAATATTCCCCCGCTACCATGGCCTTTGGGCCGTATAATTGAGGTTCATCCTGGATCTGATGGTATAGTTAGAGTGGCCACAGTGAAAACTAATAGTGGTATATATAAACGCTCTATAGTAAAATTATGTCCTTTGCCTTTTGAGCCGTAACAATACTGCGTATTGTGGTGGGCGGTTGTGGTTCGTCCACATAAGTAGGAATAACAATTTTTAATTTTCTTGTTTTTGTAGAGAATATTTTAATTCATTTTCTTTTCAATATTATGGGACACCCCGTATATACGAGTAGGCCAATACCTAATTCAGTGAGTATGTATTAATTTTTATCATTATTTTCAAGTAAAAACCTTAAAGTTTTTTGTATGTAATTACCTGCCTACTCGCCTCATTTTTAAAAAGACAATTCGCCAACCAACTCTCTTGGTTAACAGTCACTTACAATTATTCCGAAAAGTGTATAGAAACTCAATATAGTCCTCGCGAGTGATGTATACTACTCAGCAATAGCAGTACGAAAAATAGCAGGCCTGCTCCAGCTTGTGCAACGAGAAATGACAAGGTAGGAAATATTTTTATTACAATTTACTTTAAGGTCTGGTTTTTTTACTGTTATTTTTTTTATTCTATTTTAAATTCACCCTATGCTAAACAGTCCACTAATAAAGCTCTCACTGAGTTAGTAGTCTCCTCCAAGATGATTTATCTATAATGACAGTTTTCACAAACTAAAAACTTATACATAATATGACATAGAGTAGATTATATAATATTCCTATAAAAGAAATGGCACCTCAGAAATAATTGAAATGCGCGTATTTTGCGAGCACATAAATTAGTAAACTATATTATGTAGTCGCAAAATAATTTAGATATATTATATATGGGTTTTCTTCATATCTTAATAATATGAAGAGAATCTCAAAAAACATTTTTCAAGAGCAAGTAAAAACGATTTCAATTTGCATGTGAAGTGCTTATATTATGTGCAAATTAATATTCCACTAAATAAGGGACAAAATCCTACATTTAAAGAGTTTCTCTACCATTTCTCTCTCCTACGACGCTACAGCCTAAGTCGGGCCCTGGCGTCCCCCAGCATCCGCCTCCATGTATCACTATCCCTGGCAGCTCTCCTCCAGTTGTCCACCCTCAATATCTCATTAGCATCGTTTCTTACTTTGTCTATTTACCCCTTCCTTGGTCTTCCTGGCTGACGTCCCACCATAGTTCCGCTAAGTATCTACCATTTATAAAAATGTAATTCATATAGCGATGGCTTAGTGTAAAAATCTCCTATCTTATTTTACAGAAAATTTTACATGAGTGACTTTAAACTGAATTTTTGCATACTCTAACCCAAAATATATACGAAAAATGTATGTGTAATGATCTAAACGTACTGAGAATCAAAAATATGTAAAGACCGTTTTTTTGTTTTAAGTTATAGTATGCAGAAATTAAGTTTAAAGTCTCTCCTGTAAAATTTTATTTGAAATGAGATACGAAGTTTTCACACTAAGCTATCGATAGGGACTTATATAAATTAACAATTTGTGTACATTGTTGTGGATGAAACGACAGATTTTCGTGGTCGCTACATTGAAGTTTTTTATTAGCTGATGTTTTTAATCAAAATATATTTTCTTAATCTAGTCCATTGAAATGTTACATTTTTTAGGCCGCACCTTTCATTTGTTAGAGGAGTCAATTTTATTTTTTTTTAATGTGTAGGGGGATCAGTAGAAGCTTAAGTTCAAGTTTTTGGGGTCGCCACCCTTGTCCCTCGGCCTTTATCTTGGAAAAGAGGTGCAAAGGGGTTTCACGCTATATCTCGTAAACTACCAACCCTACGGAAAATTTAATAAAACAAGGAATGTAGAAAATTTAATTTTGTACAATTTTGTTTCCATTACTTATTATCGTCAAGTGACCAACAAAAAAGATATAAACAAAAATAAGTAAAAATTTCTTAACATGTTTCCCTTTGGAGGTTATAACTTTTTTGCAGTTCATTTTACAATAAAATAACATTATAGCAATTTTGTAGAGGGTTTTTCAGCGAACACTTTCCACTATATAGGTGTTTGATTCTATTTATTTATCCAAACTTGACCGCTTTACAGCGCTCAAAACTTGACCAGATTCTCGAATGCTCATAGGGATACAATAAAAACAAAATGTTAGGCTTACTTTTCTATCTTAATATTTTTTTATTCATACAATTAATTATGATTTTAACATTCTTATGCTAATATGATTCTATTTTTCACCATTCTCCCCACTATATAACTTAGAACCCTAAGCATATATAGAAAAGGCCCAAGAAGTTGTTTGAGGACAAATTCGCCGCTCCAGAAGAAGAATGACGCAACCGCAAAATGCAAAATTCTTCAGAAGAGCAAAAAACGATTTTTAAATATTTAAAATAGGGATTCAATGAAGAGTAATCGTCCAGGAGCGTCTGTATGGCGTTTGTTTTTTTTTTGACAACGATGGCTTTTATTTTCATCGATATTGGTTGGAATTTCATTATCTTAATTTAATCGCCCCTTTTTCAACCCTATCTACAGTTGCGTCATTATGCATCTGAAACAAGGTCTAACATAGTGCGTATTTCAGTAACGACGCAACTACCCTATAGTGGCTCAGCACATTTTTACCGTTCGGTCTTTTTGTATCATCTATACATAGTATTTTAGAAGTTAATTGCGCAATAAACAGGAATTAACAAAATTTGCAGTTACGTAATTTTTCTTTCGTACCGGATTGAATATCTGCCTGCTATTACTTTTATTATTATAATTTATCCTAGGTGGCACAGCAGTCGGTCCCCCTCTACCTAACTTATTCTTAGAGTTGTGCTAAATATTTGGCCACGTGCAGTCGTATTAAAAATTGTGAGAAGTATTTTGAGTTTTATAGATAATACTATTGAGAGTCTTGTGGGTAAAATTTATATTTTTGTGATTAGATAAGCATTTTGTGTTTTTTGTAAGAGCGCATCATGAGTGGTGGATATTTTATTTGTAAGAAACCTCTAGGGAAAATTATTTGTCAGTAGCAAAGTCGAGTCATCTTTACTCACTGTTGTTGGCGAACGTTTTTTGTCTCTTTATATGGCGGAAATAAAGACAATTCTCTGGAAACCCTGAGATACAAACGATTTGCTATAACAGTGAAAAAAAAATGCATTTAAACTCTTCACACTTCCTCCAACACAAGATGCAGCCCGTTTCCATAGACTCCGAGTGTATCACCAGATTCAGTGGAAAAAGATGGGTCTGAAAAAAGCAAGTAAAATTTTGGATACTAATCCAAACTTCCAAGCCTCCAGTACCCCCGAGCTTATGAAATTCATCTTTAGTAGATGCAATGGAAACTGGGAAGTGCATGTGGTTGCCGAAAAGCAGACCTGAAATATTCAGCAGTGTGCCTCAATTGTGGTGGTGAAAGATGCAGCAACATCGTGGACATATCAACATTAGTTATTTTAATTATTGAAGAAAATGAATTGGTAGATGAATTACCGACAATGACGCCAACTCTAACTCTCATTATTCCACAAAAATTCACCTCGGATACTGATTCAGATCTTGACTCGCAGCCTGGCCCATCGAAAAAAAAAAATGAAAAAATAACTATAATAGTTTTTTTTCAACATATAATAATAAATAATATTATTTTGTCTAGAAATTGTCCGTGGATTAGGCCTATTGGGGATACCACACAAAAAAACGCGCCTCCACACTCTACCTCATAGGTGGTTGGAAAAAGGGTCAAAAATAGCCTAATTGTAGCATAGGAATGTTAAAATCATAATAAATAAATATATAGATTGAAAAGTAAGCCCAAGGATTTGTTTTTATTGTATTCCTACGAGAATTCGAGAATCTGGTCAAGTTTGGAGGGCTGTAAAACCTAGATAAGTAAATAAAATTAAACAACTTTATAGTGGGAATTATTCGATAGAAACTCCTCTATAAAATTGCTATGCTGTTATTTTATTCTAAAATGAACGGAAAAAAAGTTATAACCTCCAAAAAGGAAACTTACAAAATTTTCTCTTATTTTTGTTTATAACTTTTTTTTTGTCACTTGACGATAAAAAGTAATGGATATAAAATTGTAGAAAACTTAGTTTTCTACATTTTATGTGTAATCAAATTTTCTGTATGGTTGCTAGTTTAGGAGATACAGCACGAAATCCCTTTGCACCATTTTTTTTCAAGATGGCGGCTGGGGGACAAGGGCGGCGCGGCGACCCCAAAAACTTGAACTTAAGCTTCTACTGAACCCCCCTACACATTAAAAAAATAAAATTAACTCCTCTAAGAAATGCAACCCTAAATGTAACATTTCAATGGACTAATCAACGACTTAGAAGTTTGGTTCTCGTCTTATGTTTGAGGACAAGACAGTGCCGGATTAACCATTAGGCGGACTAGGCGGCCGCCTAGGGCCCGGGCACTTGATGGGGCCCGGATCCCACACAAATACATTAATTAATATTGAATTATTTAAGCAGTGATTAAAAAAAATAAAATGTTAAAAAAATCAAATAGGGCTAACTGAGACAAAAAAAAAAGAGAATGGTTAATTTATGACTTCCAATCAAACTCAGTTTTTTGCTTTGTCTTCTGTCAAATATGAGGAAAATACAACCGACTTCAAGACAAATTAAGCATGGGCCTTATAGTCCATTTACTCACGGTAAAATATTGCAAAACCTCCGGATTTCAAAGAACCTTTCGATTTGAAACAAGAGCTTTGGATTGACATAAAATTTGGTAAGCATAGCTAACATGTCAAAGAAAAAAGTGATATTGTGCCAATGTGTGTTTTTGCCCCTTCTCGGGTGTGGAAAAAATATACCGTCAAAATAGGTCCAGAACTGGATAAACTGACTAATTCTAAGCAACTTTTGCTTAATAGAGTTTTTTCATCAAGTCAATACATTTCGAGTTATTTGCAAGTGAATAGCTTCATTTTTCAATAAAAAATACGGTTTCTCGCAAATAACTCAAAAAGTAAGTATTTTATCGAAAAAATATTCTCAGCAAAAATATAGCCTTTAAAAAATTGAAAAAAATGGTGTACGTGTGCAGTCTGTAGACCCAGTGGAAGCAGAGTTGTAGCTAATGAAAAGTAGGTTCTTATTCGTCAAATTCCAAATAGAATATTTCAACGTGAAATAATCAAAAAATGAATCACTTTTCATGGAAAACTCATCATAACTTGTTTAAATGTTTAAAAAAGCATTATTCTTGTTTTTTAAAAAAATTTCTAGTATAAAAAGTATAAGCTCAGAATAAAGTTGATCCGATTTTTTGGGTAAAAAAAAACTGGTGAAAATAACACCCTAATTAGCATCCCGAATGAAATTAATCCTTACCGTTTCACAAGCTACTTTACTTGTGTATTGTTTATATGCTCTGTGAGTTTTATCGGTATAAAGTGCTTATTTATAAAAGGGCTGTAGTAGAAAGGGCTTGAACAAGTCACTAATCACGAGTGTATGCAATTTTTTTTATTTGGCTTAATGCCTCGAAAACTAATAGCCATTGGCATGGTACAGTGGATTTTTCCAATCAGGTACCTAGTGTAATGGGTAGTGTGTGTGTTAAGTAAATGTCTTCTTACTTAGCAAAGTTGTCATTGTTTTTACGAAGAGACGCTAATTGTATCCGAACGTCTGCAGTCCCTCTGGTGAGTACCGATCTCACAAGGAAAAATTTTACTAGGTCCAATATGGCACAAAATCTAGGCATGGGATAACAAAGTTTATTTGAAGAAAGTTTATTTTTTGTTCGGCTTAATGGCGGTACAGGCTCCTTTTTGCAATATTTTATTTAATTATAGAGTAATTTCCACATACTAACATATCTCTCAAATTGGGTACGCCATTCTTCATTATATTACGAATATGTGTGCCAAATATCTCGACAAATTTTTTTAAATTACAGCCGCAATCTTGGACCGCATTTTTTGCTACCTGTTGATCGCTACTGTTGCCTCTTAATTTTTAATAAATGAAAAATTCTCTACCCAGGGTATGCAAATTGTGAACAGTCATATCTTAACCAATTTTTATCTTCCAAAAAAGCAAAAATCTGAAATATTCAAAAAAGCAAAACTTACATTTTATTACTCTTTAAGATTTTGGGTACCACTAATAATTTTTAAGTTATTTTGAAAAAAAAAGACATTTTTTTCAGAATTAAAAAAAATTTGTTTTAATTTAAATCTCAATATTTTGAAATATAAGCACTGTGAATCGGTGAAACTTACACATCATATTATAAATAATATACTTTTAAGTTTTTTCAAAATTTTCATAAATTTTCTAGATTTTTTTGCCAAAAAATGGAATCAACATTATTTTAAGCTTAACTTGTTTAATTTTGATATTTGAAACTTGTTTAAAAACAAAACAAAAATAAAACTTTTTTAACACTTTAAAAAAGTTTTGATGATTTCTCACCGAAAAGTGCTTCATTTTTTGGTTATTTACGTTGAAATATTTGATTTGGAATTTGTCGAATAAGAATCTACTTTTCATTACACCATACACCATTTTTTTAAATTTCGTATACGCTATATTTTTTCTAACAATACTTTTTCGATAAAATACTTAATTTTGGAGTTATTTGCGAAAAACCGTCTAAAAACGTGTTTTTTTGTTGAAAAATGAACATATTCACTCGTAAATAACTCAAAAAGTATTGATTTAGTGAAAAAACGCGATGGAACAAAAATGACTTAGAATTAATCTGTTTATCCATTCTAGTTTCCGCACTTATTTTGAATGTATGTTTTTTCACCCCCGAAGGGGTGGCACTCATACCCAGGGCAAAATCACATATTGACACAATATCCCTTTTTTCTTTGGCATATTAGCTATGGACTATTAACGAGAAGTTGTTGCGAAATGTAAAAAAAAAGAAAAATGACCTTTTTTAGATTGCCGTAATTTATTTTTGGAGTAACTACTTCCCAAAACGACATAAATATCTGTAAATTATTTGTTTTAAGTAAATGGTCGCTATAAAGGGGACTACTTCTTATGACCGCCCAGGGCCCCATGATGCCTGAAACCGTCACTGGGACAACAGGTAGTCACAACAATCACAGGAAAGTGTGGAGATGTATATAATTGCATGCTTGACTGACTGTATCCCCCGTAGCGTACTATGATGGTTTTGTATTATGTCATTATTCTTAATACAACAAATAATAATAACAATAGCATTGATAGTTCTACCTGTAGATGTTTGATTGTCTTCTATCGACTACCATTTTATACATGCATATAATATTTTCTTTAGAATGGCTAATTAACAACTTTTACGTTAATTACAGGTATGAGCTAAATTCATCACATGAAAGTGGTTTCCTCATTTTAATTCTCTATTGGCAAATAAAATATACTCTGGGCAAATTAGCAAGCAACAAGGAAAAGTTATTTACCAGCAATTTTATCGCATTAATCGAATCATATGGTTGTATATTTGTTAGTAATACAGGTGTGCAAAGTCCGAAAATGGTGTGCTATTTTTTTATAAAAAAATACCCCCACCCCCAAATCGTGTTTTTTCTTAATTATTGCCCTATAACTCCAGAGATTTTAACTTTACACCAAAAACATCTAAATAAAAATTCACCGTAATTAAATTCTGCATAGAGACGTGTTTTTGTCGATTTATTTCGACTAAAATTTTCCTCGGAAAATGCGGGTTTTCCAACAAAATATTTTATTTTCAGCTAATATTTTAGGTAAGGTATTTTAGGTATTTAATGTTTTATCAATAATTAAATACCTTGGCGACATAAAAGCCCTTTAGTATAGATATATTATATTTACAGAAGCCGATGGAAATTGAATGAATAGTTTAGCGACAATTAAGTTGTTAATTAACAATTTACGATCGCAATTAGGTATAACCATAATAATTATGATGCATTAGAATAACTACGATTGTTGTATAAAAAGGCACTATACTTATCTTACGTACCTTGCAGAATTGAAATTGGACTATTTAGGCGGACTCAGGAATAATTTAAAATTATTAACAATTTTTTGGCTTATAAACAATAATAATATATCGGCAACTGTTACATTAAATTAAATTATGAAAACGGTATTAAAATGAACGCAGTATGACGCTTTTTTCAAAAGAAAAAACGTTTAATTGTGATGAGTGGTTCTTGAGACACAACCGATCATAATTGACCGGCATGTGCCATAACAACACGAAATTTGATAAGCGGGGGTTTTTTGGGACGAGAAATCTAAATCAGTCACCAAAAATGATGTATTACCCAGAGGACGCCACGTACGTCTTTCAGTGCTAATTTAGTACGTCCAGTTTTTTTATCCTTCACTCTACATACTTCTTGAATCAAAATTTTTATTCTCTTAATTTTTTTACTTAAAAAAGGTATACTACATACATCTCGCGAAACTCAACCGTTTTCGAGAAAAATGTATTTTAAATCTGCAAGGCAACATAATTTTTTGCATATTATCATTGTAGTTACACCTGAAAAATAACTTAAAACCATAAAAATTTACAAAAATGTTTCGCAAATTTCTTCAAATGGAATTTCCGATGCAATGACATAAATATGAGAACTGGCACAATTATTATGGTTTCAAGTTTATTTTTCGGGTCTAACTAAAATGGTATTATGTACAAAAATATGTTTATATATTTAAAATATGTTGTATCGCAGATTTAAAATGCGTTTATCTCGAAATCAGTTAAGTTTGGCGAGATGAATGTAGGATACCTTTTTAAGTAAAAATATTAAGACAATAAAAGTTTTGATTCAAAAACTATGTAGAGCGCTGAAAGACGTAGGCGCCCTCTGGGCAATACATCATTTTTGGTGGCAAATTTAGATTTCTCATCCCAATAAAACCCCGCTTACCAAATTCCGTGCTGTTATCCCATGCCTGTCAGGAAACATTCAAGAATAAACAAAATAAAAATAAAACTTTCACACCCTGTATTTCGGTTATTATTAACTTTTGTACTAAGGTAAGTTACCTTATATCGACCTATTTTAACCTCAGGTATCTAAGGTTAAGCTATGGCCCATTCTTTACCAAACACCCTGTGTATGTAAATAGTACGATATTGACTTTCGAACCGTTACCTTTTTAATTCAGTCCACTTTCTCCACCTCATAACATATTGGTAGGGGAGCCCAAGCGGGGATTTTTGCAGTTACTCGAGCGCATCAGATTATTACATGGGCAGAAACCTTGTAGTACATTCTCTCACGGTTTTTGCTCTAAATTTTAAAAAACCGCTTGGATTGACATGAAATTTGGCATACGTTATAGCTTACATGTCAAAGAAAAAAAGTGATATTGTGCCGATGTGTGCTTTTGCCCTGGGGTGACTTTCACCCCCTGTTGGGGGTGAAAAAATATATGTCCAAAATAAGTCCGGAAATGGGTAACCTGACTAGTCAGAGTGGAGCCAAACCTCAGTTGGCGTGCCTAGGCATGCCGGTCAAGGGGCAAATTCATCATCAGCCCCCCTCGTCATCGATCTAGCACTCTTTCACTGGTTGGTCGCACCCGCGCTCCGAATCGCTGATCCGACCAACCAGTGATGTTCGGCTCTTTTTGCTGTGATGTTTCAGCAGACAATATCGGCGTGTTAGTATTATCGCTCGCACCCGTTGCGTAGCTTCGCCACTCCCAAGAGAAATGCTCTGACATTAAAAATTAGCGAGGTAAAAATACTAAATAATGGACCCCTTACGAGAACCGGTCAAAAATGGCGTGAAGCGCCGACATTCACAATAACATAAAGACATGCACATAACATTAATTAGTCTTAGAGGGTAAAGTTTTAAAAATATGACCCTGACGAAACGTATATCCCCTCTTAGGAAAAGCCGGGGGGATGACTCGGAATTTGTTCCATAAGTACACTCATGTTAGGACTTCATGAAGTGACTATGGATGAACAGGCTGCCTTGAATGGTCTTTAGAATGAGATTCCTAATGTCTAGCCGTGATAGACTAAGAATTCGCTGAATCTTCGAATTCGATTGACACCAAGTACCTCTTGCCCCTATTATAAGAGGTGCCATGCAGATGATTTTCCCAGGATATCGGGCTTGCATGGTCTGAAGGAATAAAGGCTCCGTATATTTCGCCGTCTTATGTGCGGCGGCGACACTTAACGGATCTGGGCCTTCCCAGTGAACGCCAACGTCTGCAACCAGTACTCTGTCACCCAGCACAGCGACAAAGTCAGGTATTTTTAACTCGCCACTCGGCATTGTAATCCGAGGCTCAACCTCACATAACCACCCTTTCTTTTCGGTTGTCTTTCGTAGATAAAAAACGAGCTGGTCGTGTCTCTTACATCTTTGCCAATGTGCCCGAGAGCACTTTTGCAAGACGTGACTAAGAGACTCGTTTCTGTCACATCCCATTCTACATCGCCGTAGGTGTGGTGGATTTGATGGGATGCCCTTCGTTGGTAGAAGGTTTCCTCGCAGCTGTATTGCTTTAACATAATCTCGCCCCGACCAGTAGGGAGGTGGATTATGGATCCAGGCTGAGCTCTCACTGTGGCTGGACCCTTGAGCAAGACCGTTACCGCAATAGCCAGTGCCTAGTCTCTCGCTCAACTCACGTGCGATCAACGCTGAACTGCCTCCGTTGTTCTGTGTCCACTTCAAAACTTTTTCCCAGAGGTGACTAACGTAGTTTGTGGACATGATGGCGGCATTCATGCCTTGTGCTGAGATGATCAGTTTAGTCATCCTCCTTCTCATGATGGCTGGGACGTGTAAGGCCATAGCCATCACGCCCAGACCACCTTCTTTGATCGGCGTGTGAATATAAGCGTCGGCGCACGTTCGATTGAGACGACAGATCTTACGCACGGCTATACGCACAGTCCTGTCAAAACCCTTCAGAGCTTTCATTGTAATCGTCGGTGATTGAAGCATATCGATGTATCGCGGCAGCAAGTATGTTTTAACCACGTTCAATTTCTGAGCGGGTTTTAAACCTGATCGTTGAATTCGATCGAGCTGGGTCTGCAGATCTTGGAAGGCCACCTTGGTCTGACCGAGTGCGTTATATTTTCTACCTAGGTACCCAAACAACTCGCTCGGTTTCAACTGCCTAATTCTGTCGTTGCCGACAGAGAAGAGCGAACGCGTTACGCAATAAGAGTGCTTATTACCACGGTTTACGCTAACCGTAATAGCGGCACTCTTACCAGCGTTCAGCGACATTCCTCTCTTCTCGAAGAAATCGACAGCTGTCCGGAGTTGCTTGTTCCCGTCACGGGCTGTTTCCGATAACAGAACCAAGTCATCAGCGTAACCCAACACTGAGACATTTGCTCTGCCATCCGCAATCGACAAACCAAGCACACCTTCTTCGAGCCTGCATATCAGCTCATCGACCACCATGTTGAATAAGTAGGGTGACAGCGGGTCGCCCTGCTTAACACCTCTACTCATTGTCATGTTATTAGTCGACTCGCTGCCGGCGGTGATATACGTACGACAGTTCGTGTACGAGTCCATCACATAACGTTTGAAAGTAGCATCGAGCCCGAACCGTGTCATTGCTCGTTCAATGGATCGTTGAGAGACCGTGTCAAATGCTTTACGTAGGTCGATCGCTAGTATGTTGTATGGACGAAGGGCTTTACGTCTTTCTTTGATAACCGTCTGAAGTGTCAGGTTGTTCAACAGAACGCCATCTAACTGTCTAAACCCTCTCTGGCTATCATGGTAGCCCAACACGGCAAGGCGCTTACCTAGGATCCGATGGAACACCCGGATCAAGATAGATGATATTGTGATAGGTCTCCAATTACCTACCTCCAGCGGATCACCACCCTTTGGTATCAAAGTGGTCCTGCATTCCTTCAACACTTCTGGGGTAGTACCAAACTGGAGCATGGTATTATAGATGAGAACCAATTTCTGCACTGGAACCCTACGCAGCTGTTTGATCTTAAGTAGGTCAGGACCGGCTGCTTGTGATTTCGTAGTTCGTAAGGCTCCAAGGATTTCCGCTTCCGTGACCGCGTAACTCACGGTCGTGGGATCCTTTTGATCAGAAATCGGTTCATCATCTTCTGGTGACCTAGCTGAGAAGATTGTGCGGTATTCTTTCTCTATCTTCTTGATCTTAGGGTGAACATCTTTCTCCCAGAGCGGCTTGTCGTCAAGGACAGCATGAGCCAGAGCTGATCTATCAGTATGATATCGTCTTTGTGTCAGACGGTATTCAAGAGCACGTTTATGACGTCTGTTCTCTATTTCTATAGCAGGGGCGTTAACAGCATTTGACTGGTTAGATCTAGTCGGACGGCGCTTCCCTGCTTTTACCGATGTTATTTCAGATGATATATATTCTGACAGTAGTTCCCTGACACTCTCACGTTGCCTCTCAGCATGTGCTAGCTGCGAAATTCTAAATATTTCTTTGGCGGTATTACTCCAATTGCCTTTTGAGCGAAAGTATTGACCTACATACGAGGCTATCGCCTCACGGTCTCCCACCGGAACGAGCTCCTCGGCATCGAGGTCTAGCACTTCCAACGAATGCGAAGATGACGCATCACCGTGCTGACTGGCTGAAAGCTCCGAGGTCTGCGAGAGGTGCTCCGATTCACCCTCAACTGTCGTACTCTCAGGCGAGGAATCCGTCTCCGATGAGTAGTTTGCGAAAGTCTCGTTGTTTGAAGGTCCAGGAACTGGACTCCCTGGCGGGGTCCGCTCACTTTCCCTCCTGAGACTTTCGAGGAATTCCTGATATTCGGGTTTAGCCCGAGCACGTCGAATCTGATCCAACGTAAACTGGGGGAATTGCTCCCTCAAGTATAGTCGGATCGTGCGACCGTCGTACTTGAATTCCAACTGACCCATGCGGATCAGGTCCTCATCTTCGAGCCTCGTCAGTCTACCGGGATCCTCGTACTTCCGCTCGAGATCCTCGTTGTACTGGTCTGGGTGCGCCAAGCGCATGTGCTGACGAACCCCCATGTAAGACTTGAAGGTGCCAGCACATAGGTTGCAGACGTTGTCGTTACCTGTTTTCGGCCCTCGACATCGCAGCCTGCGCAGGTGAGTATCCAACCCGGCTTGCGTAGCGAAGTTCGTGCCACAGATGCAAACGACCATCCTATCAGTTCGATGGTTTGGGAGTAAACTGGACCTGTGGGAAACGTTCTCACAGGCCTCTGAACAAACTTTGGGGTATACGTTTACTCTAAAACCGAAGCTCCCAGGAGTCTGGGAGGGTGTATAGCCTTGAGGAGTTCGAGAAACCCGAAAGGCAAGTAGCTATACGGTGTGCGATCCAAGGTCCCAGCTAGAAAACTGATTGTTTGAAAGCAAGCACACACTACCAATCGGGCACACCCTACCGCAATCAGCAATTCCTCTGCAGTAAATAAATGATCGTGCTCTAAGAAGAGCTCAGGTCCTTTATCCGCTGCAAAGGTATTCCCAGCTTCACGAACGTGGACGTTCACGGTTCGGATGATTTATGTGGTAAAGGTGAACTCGTTGTCCACCCAAAAGCGTATTCAAGCCAGAGACCAAGCGTCACAGAAATTTGGGAAACTCTGTAGTCGCGATAGGAAACCCACTATACGCCAAGTGAACAACAAGCCCGCTTCGACACCACACTTACGAAGCCTGACTAATTTTAAGTAACTTTTGTTCTATAGAGCCTTTTCGCCAAGTCAACACTTTTCGAGTTATTTGCGAGTGAATATGTTCATTTTTCAACAAAATAACCACATTTTTAGACGGTTTTTCGCAAATAACTCAAAATGTAAGCATTTTGTCGAAAAAAACGTTCTTAGCAAAAATATAGCTTATAAAAAAGTAAAAAAATAGTGTACGCGTCAGGTCTCTGGATCTCGTAGAACCAGAGTTATAGCCAATAAAAAATAGATTCATATTCACCAAATTTCAAATGGAATATTTCGAAGTGAAATATCCAAAAAATTAAGCACTTTTTGGGGAAAACCCATTATAACTTTTTTAAAGTGTTTAAAAAAGCTTTATTTCTGATTTTACAAAAGTTTCTAGCATTAAATTTAAGCAAGTTACGCTCAAAATAAAGTTGGTCCCTTTTGTTTTGGCAAAAAAAATCGGGAAGACCACCCCCTAATTAGCAACTTAAATGAAATTAGTCGTTACCGCTCTACAAATTATTTTACTTATGTTGTGTTTATATGATCTGTAAATTTCATCGATTCGAAGTGCTTATTTTTGAAAAAAATTAGTTTCAAAATTAAATTTTTAAAAATTTTAATTTTGAAAAATATTCTTTTTTTCAAAATAACTTAAAAGTTGTTAGAGATACCAAAAATCTCGAAAACAAAAAAGTCAGCAATGCTTTTCTCAGTGACTCAGTTGAATCAGTGACTCGTTCAACCCCTTTTAACTACGGCCCTTTCAATAATAAGGACTTTGAACCGATGAAACTTACAGATCATATAAACAATACAAACACGAGTCAAGAAACTTGTGAAGTCGTAAGGATTAAGTTCATTTAAGATACTAATTAGGGGGTGATTTTCTCGATTTTTTACCAAAACAAAAAGGGACTAACTTTATTTTGAGCGTAACTTGTTTACTTTTGATGCTAGAAATTTTTTTATAGAACAAAAATGAAGCTTTTTTTAAACACTTAAAACAAGTTGACATGAGTTTTCCCCGAAATGTGCTTCATTTTTGGTTATCTCACGTTAAAGTGAATTTGACGAATTTGAAATTTGGAATTTGACGAATATGAACCTATTTTTCATTAGCTAAACTCTGCTTCTACTAATTATAGAGACGTAATCTATACACCGTTTTTCAAAAATTTTTACAGGCTATATTTTTGCTAAGAATCTTTTTTTGACAAAATACTTACTATTTGAGTTATTTGCGAAAAACCGTCTAAAAGCGTGGTTATTTTGTTGAAAAAATGAACATATTCACTGCCAAATAACTCAAAAAGTATTGACTTCGTGAAAAAACTCTATAGAACAAAAGTTACTTAAAATTAACCAGTTTATCCATTTCTTGACTTACTTTGGACGAATATTTTTTCACCCGCAAGAGGGGGTGAAAACCACCCCCAGGGCAAAATCACATATCGGCACAATATCACTTTTTTTCTTTGACTTGTTAGCTATGTGTATGCCAAATTGCATGTCAATTCAAGCGGTTCTTTAAAATTTAGAGGTTTTGCAATATTTTACCGTTAAGGAACGGACTATTGTACCCTAAAAATGTACCTCTACCATATAGTGGCTCTTAATGCAGGGGAGTTCGTTAAGGGGGGCCGAAAAAAAATCTATCCTTAGAGAAACTCGAAATCGTCAGATTAAGGTAAGTTAAATAGTTATTTCAACCTACCTCTACCGAAAGTATACTTTTCCGGACCTGATTGTAGGGAGCAAAGTTGTACTTTTCCTCCCTAGGAAGGAAAAGTAAAAGTGACGTCATGGTATTTCATTCATGACATATAACTTATTGACACCCTGTACAATATCTATTTTCTATTACGTAAGTATCTATACATTTTAACGTTTATTTTTAAAACATTCTATATTTTGCAGAATGCTAAAAAACAGTAAATTGTTATTTTGAATTAACAATGTTTACATTAATAATTTGACTTATATTTGACAGTTGACAGTTATAGTGTACCTACTTGTTAGTTTTAGTTTTAATAAATTTTGTTGGTTAGTTACATAAATAAATTAAGTAAAAATGAAAAAATAACTTGTTATTTGTGGAAGGTGGAAAAATCATATGTATAACATGGGAGTAAAGTGCCTTTTCCTCCCTTGAATGATTACTGCCCTCCGTTACGCATCGGACAGTAAACTTCATTCTCGGGTGGAAAACTAGTACTTTCCTCCCTTGTTATACAAATAGCTATTCTGATATGTCATAATTATTATGGCTATTATTGCGACCGTTATTAGTTGTTAATTAACAACTTAATTATTGTTGCTAAACTATTCATTAAATTTCCATCGGCTTCTGGAAATATAATCTATACCTCTTCTTCTTCTTCTTTTTCTATAGACATGACTCTGTCTGTTTTTTAAATGTTCCTCTAGTAAGTTGTCGTTCCATCGTTTTCGTGGTCTTCCCACTGATCGTCTTTCTATTGGGGAACCGTCTCTCGCTGTCCTGAGTGCCTGTCCTGACTATAATCTATATCAAAAGGGCTTTATGTCATCAAGTTATTTAATTATTGATAAATATTTATATACATCGGGTGTTCTACAGCATTCGCCGTTTCCCGCATCCTATTCGCCATGCTTTTCGGTCACGAATATCTTCCTCGCTGAGTTGTCTACTGTTCATTGCTTTCTCTACATCTTGTAACCATGTTCTCTTCGGTCTGCCTCTTTTTCTTCTCTCGGGTGGTGCATACTGGATCATTTTCTTGGGCCATCTTGTTGATCCCATTCTCTGGACGTGTCCGTACCATATCAATCTTTTTTGTTCTATTCTGTCTATAATATCATTTTCTACTTCCATTCTTTCTTTTATTTCTTCGTTTGGGATATGCTGCAGTTTAGATATTCTGCAGCTTCTTCTAAGCGCGTCCATTTCTAAAGCTTGTAGTCGTTTATTTTGTCGGTCTTTTACTTCCCACACTTCCGAGTTGTACAGGACAATTCCTTCCACGATAGTTTGGTAGATTTTTTTCTTTGTCTGATTTTGCAATCCTGTACTCCACCAAATGCCATTCAGCTGTTTTATAGCTTTTCTTCCTTGACTTATTCGATATTCTATATCTTGATCGCATGTGGAGTTTTTGTCAAAAATAGAACCTAGATATTTAAATTCATCACATCCTTTTATGTACTCCCCTTCTAATTCTAAGTCTTCAGTATCACCTCCGACTACAAGGTATTCAGTTTTCTCCATGCTCATTTCCAAGCCCCATTTTCGGTACTCCTCTTTCAATTTTCTAATCATGTAACTGGCGTCACCTTTATCAGCAGCAATCACAACTTGGTCGTCAGCAAATAGCAACGTATACAAATAAGAATCGTCTACTGGTATTCCCATTGTTTGGCATTTCCTAGTCCAATATTTTAACACATGTGTAAGGTAAATTTTAAATAAAGTGGGCGACAGACATCATCCCTGCAAAAGGCCTTTCGAAGTTTCAAAGGTATTTGAAAGTTTCGTTCCAATTTTAATTGCTGTTGTTGCATTAGCATAGAGATCTTTTATTGTTTGGATGTATTTTCTATTTAAAGTGGTTTGTTGTAATACCTCAAACATTTTTTCTCTGGGAACGGTACCGTATGCTTTTTTTAAGTCTACAAATACCATGTGAGTTTCTAGATTTCTAGCAGAACGTTTTTATAGTAATTGCCTTATGCAGAAAATGTTATCTGTGCATGATCTACCTGCCCTAAATCCACTTTGTTCTTCGGAATCTTGCCACTCCTTTTCTATCCGTTTCTTTATTATTCGTCCGTACAGTCTTCCAACTGAGCTGGTCACACTAATGCCTCTGTAATTATTACAATTTTTTCTACCACCCTTTTTGTATATAGGGGTAGTTATGGAGTTTTTCCACTCAGAGGGCACGCCACTATTGCCTGAAAGGCATCCGTTGAATATTTCAACTAAAATTTCTTTTGCCTGTGTCGTGCTGTGCTTAATGAGTTCAATTGGAATACCTCCAGGACGAGGAGCTTTATTGTTTTTCATTTCTCTTAACGTTAGTTCTAGTTCTTGAATAGTTATATCTTCTAGTTGTTCCAGGTTGTTTGGGGCGATGATGGTTTGCCTTACATATTCCTGTCTATTCTCTTGCAATAGGTTTCTAAAATATGTTTCCCACTCGTTTATACTTATAAGGGATATCTGGCATCTTTCTTGTACGTTTTGTCTTGTATTTGATATTGTTCTCCAAGCTTCTCTGCTTTTTGTTCCTCCCATAAGAGTGTCTATTTCTTCACATTTCTTCAGCCACATATTTTCTTTGGTTTTAATCACTTCTTTTTTTGTTTCCATTCTTATTCTTGCGTAGGTTTTTCGGTCTTCTGAGCAATTGGTACTGAGCCATTTTTGATATGCTTCTTTTTTCCCTCGTCTTTTCTTTTAAAGAATCTGTAAACCAGGGTGGTGAGTGTTATTTGAGGATTTTTCCCCTAACGCTTCGAATGCAGCTTCATGTAAGCACTTTTTTAGCCGATCATATTTTTCATCTGCTGTTCTTGTATTAAACTGTGTATTGGTTATCTTTTGGCTCAGCCTTAATTTAAAAAGAAAGGAGATTGAATTATCTTTCAGTGCATCGATGTTGTATTTGTACTGAGGCGGGTGTTCTTCTGTAATCTCTTCCTGGGTTTCTTCAATTTTGTTGTTCAAGATATATGGAAAGTATAGATCTGCTCTGAGTAAAAAGTGGTCAGCTCCACATTCTGCACCTCTATAGACTCGTACATCTTTCGTCACAATTGATGATTTCTGCTTCATGATGACGTAATCTGTAATCGATTTCAATTGTCGGGTTGGCTGCGTCCATGTGTATTTATGGATGGATCTGTGTTGAAAAAATCCATTCGTTTGATAAATATTGATAAATATTTACTTACCTAAAATTTTAGTTAAACTTTAAAGAAAAAAGAAAAACCCTCATTTTCCGAGGAAAATTTTAGTTAAAGCAAATCGGGAAAAACATGTCACTATGCAGAGTTTATTTACAGTGAACTTTTATTTGGATGTTTTTGGTCTAAAAATCTTCGGAGTTATAAAGCAATAATTGAAAAAACCCTATTTGTGGGCGCCATTTCGTTTAGAAAAAAAAATAGCACATTATCTGCGGATTTTGCATACCTATATTATTAAAATATATTAGAATTATAAGATTGGATTCAAGTAATAAAATTACTGGTAAATACAGTTTCTCAAAAATGGCCTATTCTCCGATAATCTACCCAGACTAATACTTAGTAAAGAAACTGCACTTTGCTGGCACGAGCCATTTAGCTTTCACGCAACGCACAGTTGTGATCGTTTCAAAGAATCGGTCATTCAAGTAAATCAAACCACAAAATCAGTTTAGTTTTTTCAGTTCGGTTAATCAAACAAAATCGTTTTCGTACGGATATCGCTACAATGTCCAATGTTAAATAACGGATTAAGTGTGTACTAGTTTTTAAATAATTTCGTATTACAAATGGTAAGTTATTTTGGATTTTAGAAATTCTGACTTTCTATAAATTTTTAAATACTAGTATAATAGTCCAATCAGGATGTCATTTAACCTTTCATGGTAAGCTAAAGATAAGATGGTAAAATCTCCACTCGGCTGGATTCGTATCTGGGAATGGACACTAAAAGTCCATGTTTCAAAATCCCCGTAGCCAAATTTTTAGCTCCCTATGTAGTACAATGGTAGGACCTAGTTACCAGGATTCTGAGCGATCCTTCGATAGTGAATAAAAATTGGTTTATGTTTATTAATTTTTGTTTAAATAAAAAAAAAACGATTTTAACGGAAAATTCTTAAATTCTCTTGGTTTTTACAATGTAGAGATTTAAAACGTTTACGGATTGTAGCTAGATAATGATGTGATCTATACATAATTTCACTTTTTACATTAATTGTTTACGTTATGCTTCCTAAATAAACAATAAAGTTTCAAAATTTGAACGCTTATATATTTGTTTATATGTAAATCGTGTTAAATTTCAATACGATACGAAACAAAACTTCAACCAAAACTCAAATTCAAAAAATTCGTGTTTTTATCGTAGTCTTAGAAAAACCACCGGTAGAGACGTTTTGTGCTACAATTAACATTAGAATTCGTTTTATCCTATTAATTAATTAAACGCTTTTCTTTAGTTCAATCGTTTGGGTCAAATTTTTGGACGTTAATTTGACTGCCTTTTCTTCACTGTAAATGACTAAAAATTTGAAGACATGCATTCACGGGAACAATACACGAATAGTCAATCAAAAAAATTTTTGTTTATTAATTGTTTAAATAAATAAAAGATTATAATTGAAACTTTTACAGATTGTAGCTAATTATATGAAGTATACATAATTTCACTTTTTACGTTAATTGTTTACGTTATGCTTCATAAATAAACAATAACGTTTCAAATTTTTTGCCGATTCCGACTACTTTTCATGTTTGTACATCATATGTTTTATACATATTTTAATAAACATGACGGTATATTTTAATGTTTGAAAAGTGTAAGACTAAAAAGTAAAAAATAAAAAAACATGAAAAAATAGTTATTTATGAAACAGTTCGTGAAGTATGCTTTTTGCGAACGCACGCGATTCTTAGAGCACGAGCGACAACGGGGCGAGTGCTATAAATCGCGTAAATTCGCAAAAAGTACTTCACGCACAGTTGTATACAATATTTTATCTACGATTAGCAACTAAAAAAAGCTGTAACTCTTCGCCACTGGAATTCATTTCTATTCTACAATTTTTAGAACTTTGACATTTAAAAATTCTAACTGCTTTCAAATCACAAAACTGTCAACACTTTTGTTGTAATTCATTGCTCATATTGTCATCACCATGACAACGCGAAAGTTAGGGATTGTCACCATGACACGCGAAAGTTAAAACAGTGCGAAAAAGTAAATCCCATTTAAAATACATTGTTACTTCACGCACACTTTTAGTCCTTCACGCATTGCTATCTATAACGACAGTTTTCACAAACTAAAAACTTATGCATAATATGACATAAAGTAGATAAATATTTTTAAGAAACGCTTTTCTTTAGTTAGGAGTGATTAAAATTAAACAGACATGTTGTAAAAAAAATCAACTGAAAAGCAAAAAATAAAAAGAAAATTAAAAAATCTAGCACGTTCGTTAAAGAAAAGCGTGGTGCGAAAACCGTTTAATCGATGAAGACGCGCCACGCTTTTCTTTGACGAATGTGTTAGAAATTTTCAATTTTTTTTATTTTTTTTAGTTGATTTTTTTATAATATGTCTGTTTAATTTTAGTCACTCGCAACTAATAAAAAGCGTTTCTTAAAAATATTTTTTTCATTTTTTTTAATGTTTAATTTATTTACTCTATCTGGAGTACGTAGGAAACCTTCTCGTTGGTACTTCTACCATGCTGAGCAGATGGGATGTGAATTATAAATTGTAAAATTCCCTCATATTCCTATGGTCTTGGTATTCGTATGGCTTGTATTTTTTAGAAGCCGCAGAGGTTATTACCAGAGAAGGTTCCCATTGTTTTCAATTTGATGGGATGTAGAATAATATTTTAATATTGTTTTATGTGTTCTTCTTCTTCTTCTTTAGCCTTCAGTAATCCAACTTTGGACATAGGCCTCCCCCAATTCAATCCAGTGTTGTCTATTTTGCGCCACCTGTTTCCAGTTGTGTCCTCCAAATTTCTTTATGTCATCGGCCCATCTCATTTGTGGCCTTCCTCTACTTCTTTTTCCTAACCACGGTCTCTATTGTTGTATTTCGTGATTCCATCTTTTATCCTTCAGTCGGGTATTGTGCCTGCGAAGCTCCATTTTAATTTGGCAACATGTTCTCCTGTGTCTTTTACTTTGGTTTTGCTTCTCATCCATGTATTTGTTTTTTTGTCTATGAGCCTCACCCCGAGCATTGATCTTTTCATCGTTCTCTGTGCCTTTACTATTTTATCCATATTGGTCTTGGTGAGTGTCCACGTCTGTGAACCATACGTAAGTATAGGGAGGATACACTGATCGTAAACTCTGGTTCTCAAATATTGTTCTATTTTAGTGTTTTTCAAGATCCAACTCAGTTTTCCAAATCCTGCCCAGACTAACCTTATTCTTCTGGTAATTTCGGCAGTTTGATTTTCTTTGTTAACTTTCATTATCTGTCCCAGGTAGATGTATTCGCTTACTGTTTCTAAATCTGTGTCATTCAACGTTATTTTTGTAATGTTCGGTGTATTCGTCATTATTTTTGTTTTTTCCAAGTTCATCTTAAGACCTACTTTTTCCGAAGCTTGAAATAGTTGCGTCGTCATGGTCTGTAATTCTTCGAAACTTGTAGCGAATACTGCAATGTCGTCAGCATATCTCAAATGACTTAGTTTTCTTCCATTAATATTTATTCCTTTATCTACCCAGTTAATATCTTTGAACACGTCTTCAAGTCCCAGTGTGAACAGCTTTGGTGAAATAACGTCTCCCTGGCGAACTCCTCTGTTGATTGGTATAGCTTTGGTTTTCTCATCTATTTGTACTCTCATTGTAGCTTTCTTATAAATATTATGTATGAGCATTCTGTATCGAGAATCTATCCTGCAGTTATTCATAGCTCGCTCTATTGCCCAAAGTTCTATGGAGTCGAATGCCTTTTCATAATCAACGAAGCCAATGTATAAGTTCAAGTGAATCCATTGGCTTTCTCTATTAGCGTTCTGACTGTAAGAAGATGATCCGCTGTACTGTAACCCTTTCGGAATCCTGCCTGCTCCACTGGTTGATAGCTATCAAGCTTCGACGATAACCTATTAGTTATTACTCTCGTAAAAAGTTTGTACATTTGGGACAGCAGGGAAATTGGCCTTTAATTAAGACGAAGTAGTTTTCAATCCTAATAGTAAATTATTAATATTGAAAATATTAAAAATATTACTAAAAGATTTTTAAATTGAAAACTTATTGGTACACTTTCTTGGTGACACCTCCAAGATTTCTACAATTTGCAAGTCAAATGGATGCTGCAGTAAAGACGAGAGGGAAAGAATTATACACTATGCAATTCACATCCCCCGTCTGCAGCTGGTAAAGTTCCAACGGAAAATGCACCTAGTTACTCTACGGAGTAATACGACTCTAAAATAAAAATGTATACCATTTTTATTCAGTTGCAATGCGAAGGCAAAACAATCTTACTTTTCAATTAGAATACGGAGTGCAGTCCAGTCCCTTGAATCGCGATTTTCGGCCCTTATTGGAGCCTTCATCGGAAGGAACGTAGGCACTGTTCTCCATATTTTAACTGATTCGCATCGAGAGGTTGTCCCACCCATTGCAACTGAAGTAATGATAGTAGGTGGCTAGCGCCATCTGGCATTGAAAGACGAAGTAGTTTTCAATCCTAATAGTAAATTATTAATATTGAAAATATTAAAAATATTACTAAAAGATTTTTAAATTAAAAACTTATTGGTACACTTTCCTGGTGACACCTCCAAGACTTCTACAATTTGCAAGTCAAATGGATGCTGCAGTGAAGACGAGAGGGAAGGAATTCTACACTATGCAATTCACATCCCCCGTCTGCAGCTGGTCCATTTGACTTGCAAATTGTAGAAGTCTTGGAGGTGTCACCAGGAAAGTGTACCAATAAGTTTTCAATTTAAAAATCTTTTTGTAATATTTTTAATATTTTTAATATCAACAATTTACTATTAGGATTGAAAACTACTTCGTCTTTCAATGCCAGATGGCGCTAGCCACCTACTATCATCACTTCAGTTGCAATGGGTGGGAAAACCTCTCGATGCGAATCAGTTAAAATATGGAGAACAGTGCCTGCGTTCCTTCCGATGAAGGCTCCAATAAGGGCCGAAAATCGCGATTCAAGGGACTGGACTGTACTTCGTATTCTAATTGAAAAGTAAGATTGTTTTGCCTTCGCATTGCAACTGAATAAAAATGGTATACATTTTTATTTTATAGTCGTATTACTCCGTAGAGTAACTAGGTGCATATTTACGTTGGAACTTTACCAGCTGCTGACGGGGGATGTGAATTGCATAGTGTAGAATTCCTTCCCTCTCGTCTTCACTGCAGCATCCATTTGACTTGCAAATTGTAGAAGTATTGGAGGTGTCACCAGGAAAGAGTACCAATAAGTTTTCAATTTAAAAATCTTTTTGTAATATTTTTAATATTTTCAATATTAATAATTTACTATTAGGATTGAAAACTACTTCGTCTTTCAATGCCAGATGGCGCTAGCCACCTACTATCATCACTTCAGTTGCAATGGGTGGAAAAGCTCTCGATGCGAATCAGTTAAAATATGGAGAACAGTGCCTACGTTCCTTCCGATGAAGGCTCCAATAAGGGCCGAAAATTGCAATTCAAGGGATTGGACTGCACTCCGTATTCTAATTGAAAAGCAAGATTGTTTTGCCTTCGCATTGCAACTGAATAAAAATGGTATACATTTTTATTTTATGACCTTTAATTCTTCAGATCTCCCCTGTCTCCTTTTTTGAAGAGAATTATTGTCAAACTTTCTTTCCAATTATCTGGGACATCCCTTTTGTGAAGGCATTCGTTGAAAAGATTTTTCAATTCTTCGAGAATAATTTTACTCCCCTCCTTCATTTCGGCAAGTATTCCATCTGGGCCCGGAGCCTTATTGTTCTTTAGTTGTGCCATAGCTTGGTCTATTACGAAGGATTCTATATTAGGGAGTACTTCTGAGTTGACGTTTATTATCTTTTTCTTAAGATTTTCCTTTGCAGTGTTATCTGGGTCTTTGTTTGAGGAATGTAAATTACGATAAAATGTTTGTGTAAATTTTAGGATTTTGTTCTTTTCTCTTGTTTCTTTTCCATCTTTATCTTTTATGTTTTATGTGTTATTAGATTGAAAACATAGTCTTTTTCTTAGCAGATATCGCTACGGCATCCCAGCCACTTCGTTCGTTGCAATCCGAGACTGCACGCGTCAGAGTATCCTTGTTCAGTCAGAGAGAAGGGCAATTTTACTCCCCTCCTTCATTTCGGCAAGTATTCCATCTGGGCCCGGAGCCTTATTGTTCTTTAGTTGTGCCATAGCTTGGTCTATTTCGAAGGATTCTATATTAGGGAGTACTTCTGAGTTGACGTTTATTATCTTTTTCTTAAGATTTTCCTTTGCAGTGTTATCTGGGTCTTTGTTTGAGGAATGTAAATCACGATAAAATGTTTGTGTAAATTTTAGGATTTTGTTCTTTTCTCTTGTTTCTTTTCCATCTTTATCTTTTATGTTTTATGTGTTATTAGATAAAAATATAGTCTTTTTCTTAGCAGATATCGCTACGGCATCCCAGCCACTTCGTTCGTTGCAATCCGAGACTGCACGCGTCAGAGTATCCTTGTTCAGTCAGAGAGAAGGGCATATGTGCCTACTGAAACGTCAGAGGCGTGTTGCTGGCAGTCAATGGGTGGAATGCATAAAACGTAGTACCTGCTAATGCTTCAAGTACGTACTACATTTTTGAAGAATTTGCTACACTTACAAAACATTTGCTTTCCTCCGTAGCATCTGCTACTATTTACCAGATACATAGGAGGATGTACTACGCTTTTGAAGTATTTGCTAGTTAAGTAGAATTTGCTTCAATTTAGGTGAAGTTGGTGGATGAACGACTTCGGCGTAGGTGTTTTTTGTTAAAAAATGGCAGCATTTATGAATGTTCGTCGTAGAAAAATCTACATATCAGGAGAAAGATAAAATGACGATATCTATCGTAATATATTTAGGTAATTATCAACTTACAAAAAACAAACTTACAAAAAAAGTACCCGAATAACTCACAAGTTTGTTTCTTTTTTATTTATTTATTTATTTTAAAATTTATAATGTAAGTAATATTGCAGTTACGTGTTCCCTTAATCTCATTATATATTTATCTTGTTCTTCCTAGATATGTAATTATGTATATGTATGTGTATGCGGGTAGGTGGGTATAGGTGTGTATGTTTATATAATATATGTAAAATATAAGTATGTCTATATATGTATAAGTTTGTATTCTAGAACTTACTTGCATTTTTATACTTTTTTAATGCTATTTATATCTAAGTTATTTATGTACATGTAGAGAACTAAATTTTTTGTTATGAAACTGTAAAGTTTTTATAAACAATAAAATTCTATTTATCTATCTATAATATATCTAGGTAATTATCATGAGTCGTGCAGTTTTATTCATACAGTGCGCTGGAATAAGTGTTACCACCATATTAACTCAATTATTTTTAGTATATAAGCAAAACGCCCAAAGAGGTCAATTTTTAAAATAATCATAGTATATTATAGCATCAATGTTTCGAACTTTACGCAATTCCTCTTCAGGTGACAGTTACAACTTTGATTTTTTAAATGGGAAAATACATCATATGACACACAATTTAAAAGCTTCTGAAATACTGATTACAAAAATGTTTAATACTTCGGCAAAATTTCGGTCAAATGATTTTTAAATGCGTTCATTTTTTTAAATCCTGAGAAAACTAATAAAAGTTTTTGAAAATTTTAAACGCAGAATAAAAGATTACATTATTACCGAGGGCCGAAAGTCCCTAAAAACTTCTATATTGTTTATTTAAATAAGTTACAGGGGTGAAAAGGAAGAGAAAATTGAATAAGATTTTTAATTTCAAATATATCATTCAAAAGAAAATTTCTATATGGTTGACTAACTGCTCACCAGCTTCAACAAACTTTATCAATGCATTCGCAGCTCGTTCCTGAGCTTCTGCCGAAGACTGTTGAGCTCGAGCACAAGAAATTTGAGCTTCGGCTGCTTCAATTTGTTTTCGTAAGCAGGTCTTCTGTAGTTCAATTAGCGACTCCTCCTTCGCACTAGGATATTTGGGAGCTCTCCCTGTTAGTTTTTGGCAACCAGAATTGGAGCTAAAGAGAACGTTTTCATCATTATTTTTTGTGATGAAACCCCAATCTCCTCTGTTACACCAGCCTGGCAAGCACCAAGCACCTGGTACCCTGTGCAAGACTGGATTTTCTCCTATGTTCCATAACTCATAGAATTTTCTTTGCCAGTCAGTTAGTACTATTTTTTTGTTACCAGTTTTTTGAATCTAGGTTTGTTTTATTATTTTATTAACGGCAGCAGTTAATTTATTCAATGAAGCTTCTTTTTCATTTTTAATTTTTGGGATCATTCTTTTATCAAATAAAATTTGATAGTTTTCAAGAAGATTAACAAACAATACTTGTTCATTTTTATCCTCGCCTAACCCTTTTGTTGCTTCGGAATCTGAACCACTCATTTTTACTCACTACTCACTTATTCTAATAATAATTAGGTACGTAAAATGTGAATTCACAAAACACAAAAGCACATGAAAAACTATTTCTAATACGATTGGTGTGATGCACACAAGGGCACTACGGCTGGCGCTACGTTTAGTAGTAGATCCTTCAGGTCCGTAGCAGGTACTTCGGTTGTGTAGTACGGTATTCTCTACACAGTACTTACTTTTATGTAAAAGAGAATGCTACATATTAGACACTATTTGTTGAAGCAATAGCATCTACTACGTTTTATGCATTCCACCCAATAGGTTAAACTCCGTTAAACTATAATATAATGCACCTACGTTTTCGGTTTGCAACGAAATTGAAATTGTTTATACATTTTTAATGTTTAATTTATTTACTCTATTAATTTGGAGTACGTAGGAAACATTCTCGTTGGAGCTTTTACCATGCTGATCGGATGGGATGTGAATTTTAAATTGTAAAATTCACTGATCTTTCTCTAGTCTTGGCATCCGTATGGCTTGTACTTTTAATAAGCCTCGGAGGTTGTTACCAGAGAAGGTCCCATTGTTTTCAATCTGATAGGATGTAGAATAGTATTTTAATATTGTATTATTAGATTGGAAACTTAGTCTTTAGTCATTCACATAATTATTTATACAGGATGTCCAAAAAAATATTTTAATTAAATTATTTGACAAAAAAAAAGAAGAATAATATGTAATTTTATTTAATTCAAAATACATTTTACTGTTGCCCGAAATCAGAAAAAAAAATGTTTATTTCACAAATAAACATTGCTTTTCGATTAAATTCAATATTCAAAATATTCAAGCCAGCTCCCGCCAGCCACCTGCTTTTTGGAAGATTGAACATTTAATTTAAACGAAAAGCAATGTTTATTTGCAAAATAATAGTATATTGTACAACAAGTGAGAAAAAAGACATATTTCTCACGAGCGCAGCAGTTTGTTGGCACGAACCGAGGCACGAGGAGAGTGCCGAAAATCAAGCGAGGGAGAATTACGTGCTATTTAGTGCCAGAAATCAGAAAAAAATGTTTTTCTATGGATGCTATACAACACGAACAATTTTTCATGTAGTGAGAAAAGTCGGCCATTGCAGTGAGATATATTTTTTCTCACGGGTTCTCCTACGGTTTTCCATATTATATGATCGCCGTTTCCACGGTAACATAAACAATACAAACACAATTAATGTTGTCAAATAAAATGTATTGAAGCAAAAATTACCAGGAATTACCTTTCAAAACTGTTCGAAAATAACTGTTAATTAGAATTTTAAATAAATAACGTAAGTATATAAATTTTTAGACTATTAAATACCTACATGTACCTATACAGGGTGTCCAGAAACTCTACCGACAAACGAAGACAGGAGATTCCTCACATAAATTTAAGACATTTTAACCCAATTCTTCTAGTCCGAAAATGCTTCCTAAGGGAGCTAGAGCTCTTTGAAGATGGCGTCATGTAATTAGTTTTTTCTTAAATACCTCCAGAACGCTTCTATTTAGAAAAACGAAAGTTGGTATGCGTTTTTACTTTCCAGAAATGAATCGATTCCATCTATTTCGAATTTCTAGTACCGGTCATAGGCGTCCGTTTTGGGTAAGGCAATGGTTATTTTATCGCCTAACTTTTTTGTATTTAATTTTTAAGCATTTTTTACTTTGAATTATTAAATTGTGAGGTATTCCAGTACTAAAAGGTACTCTTACTTTAAGTCGATAGGATACACCGTTTTCTAGAAAAATCGATTTGAAGATTTTTCGTTCTTTGAATTTCAAAAAAAAAGATTAAAAAAAAACTATTTAGAAAGATGAAAACTGGTACATTTATTTATTATCCAGAGATTAATCGATTTCATTAATGGCGAATTTCTAGAAAGGGTCATAGGCGTCGGTTTTGGGTAGGTCAATAGTTATTTTATAGCATAACTTTATTGTCTTTAATTTTTAAGTATTTTTGACACTAGATTATTCAATTATGAGATATTCGACTACTAAAAGTTACTCTTGCTTTAAAATGGTAAAATACATAGTTTTTTTTTAAATTTTTTTCATTTTTTTTTTCAAATTCCCAAAACTAAAAACTTTCAAATCGATTTTTCTAGAAAACGGTGTGTCCTACCGACTTAAAGTAAAAGTACCTTTTAGTACTAGAATACCTCACAATTTAATAATCCAGTAACAAAAATGCTTAAAAGTTGAAGACAAAAAAGTTATGCGATAAAATAACCGTTACCCTACCCAAAACGGACGCCTATGACCGGTACTAGAAATTCGCAATGGATGGAATCGATTCATTTCTGGAAAGTAAATATGTATACAAATTTTCGTTTTTCTAGATAGAAGCGTTCTGGAGGTATTTAAGAAAAACTAATTACAAGACGCCATCTTCAAAGAGCTCTAGCTCCCTTATGAAGCATTTTCGGACTAGGTGAATTGGGTTAAATTGTCTTAAAATTATCTGAGGAATCTCCTGTCTTCGTTTGTCGGTAGAGTTTCTGGACACCCTGTATATATTTTATTTAAATTTATGCATATAACATAGTGAAGTTTAAACTCTTGACAAAACCGCATCCATAGAAAAAGTACAGTGTACAACACATGAGAAAATGACATACTAGGGCAGTCCGATAAGTACTTAGCCTCTCCACCCGATGGCGCCACTATCGCAAATGAAGTGTACTGTCATTTAATGCGTTCTCGTAGACGGCTAATGTCAAAATTTCAGCCAAATTGACCGCCTAGACTGCCTAGTATGTCATTTTCTCATGTGTTGTACACTGTACTTTTTCTATGGATGCGGTTTTGTCAAGAGTTCAAACTTCATTATAGTATAATATGCATAAATTGAAATAAAATATATACACATGTAGGTATTTAATATTCTAAAAATTTATATACTTACATTATTTATTTAAAATTCTAATTAACACTTAACAGTTTTGAAAGGAAGTTCCTGGTAAGTTTTGCTTCAACGCATTTTATTTGACAACATTCATTGTGTTTGTATTGTGCATGTTACCATGGAAACGGCGATCATATAATATGGAAAACCGTAGGAGAACCCGTGAGCAAAAATATATCTCACTGCAATGGCTGACTTTTCTCACTACATGAGAAATTGTTTGTTTTGAATTTACGTAAGTAGTGAGGGAAGTTGCACATTGTATAGCATCCATAGAAAAACATTTTTTTCTGATTTCTGGCAGCAATAAAATGTTTTTTGAATTAAATAAATTACATACATTCTTTTTTTTGTCAAATAATTTAATTTCAATTTTTTTTGACACTATGAATTAAATAAGCTTTCAAATGAGCTAGCACACGACCCCCATTCTCATTTAAAAAATTCATAGATTACGTCAGCACGCCCAGATGGATGACGTCACTAGTATGATATATAATATATGTGAAAATATCATAATTTAAAAATAAAAGTCGACCTGTTTCGGGATTTTTCCTTAGAGTAGCCAGCTTACGAAATATCGAATTTATTCCTTTCATTTGCACAATATCCGATCAAAGAAAAATCTGACCCCCAAAAAAAATAAAGGAAGGATGAAAATTTGGGAATAGGTAGTTGAAATTGCCTATTATTATATAAGAAAAAGATTACAATTTTTACAAAAATTGAGCGGAATACCTCCTCTCGAAGCTGGAAAATATACATTCAAAATAAGAACGGAATTGGATAAAATGACTAATTCTAACCAACTTCTGATTTATAGAGTTTTTTCACTAAGTCAATACTTTTCGAGTTATTTTCGAGTGAATATGTTCATTTGTAACAAAAAAAAAACATGTTTTTGGACGGTTTTTCGGAGATAACTCAAAAAGTAAGTATTTTATCGAAAAAATATTCTTATCAAAATTATAGCTTATAATAAATTTTAAAAAATGGTTATGCATGAGATCTGTAGACCCAGTAGAAGAAGATTTGTAGCAAATGAAAAGTAGGTTTTTCTTCGTCAAATTCCAATTCGAATATTTCAATGTGAAATAACTAAAAAACGGAGCACTTTTCGGGGAAAATTCGTGTCAGCTTTTTTAAAGTGTTTAAAAAAATTTTATTTCTGTTTTTTAAAAAAACTTCTAACATTAAAAGTAAGTGAGTTACGCTCAAAATATTTTTGTTCCCTTTTATTTTTTGTTAAAAAATTCGCGAAAATCACCCCTTAATTAGCATCACAAATAAATTTTACCATTACCACCTGACAAGTTACTTTGCTCATGTATTATTTATATGATCTGTAAGTTTAATCGGTTCAAAGGGATTATTTTTGAAAAAGCTGTAATTACAATGGCTTGAACGAGTAAATAATCACGAGTTTAGGCAAATTTTGAACAGCCATAGCATAACCAATTTTTGTCAAACAAGAAAATAAAAAATCAAAAATATTCAGAAAAGCAAAATGTACATTTTATTTCTCTTTGAAATTCTCGGTATTACTAATAATTTTTAAGTTAATTCCATAAAAATTTCCATTTTTTCAAAATTAAAAACAGGTTTTATTTTAAACCCAATTTTTTTCAAAAATGAGCCCTTTGAACCAATGAAACTTATAGATAATATAAAGAATACATAAGTAAAGTAACTTGTGAAGCAGTAACGATTAATTTTATTTGGGTAGCTAATTGGAGGGCGATTTTCGCGACATTTTAACACAAAATAAAAAGTAACAACAATATTTTGAGCGCCACTCACTTACTTTTAATGTTAGAAGTTTTCTAAATAACAAAAATAAACCTTTTTTTAAACACTTTAAAAAAGTTGTAATGAGTTTTCCCCGTAAAGTGCTCCGCTTTTGGGATATTTCAAATTGAAATAGTCGATTTGGAATTTGACGAAAAAGAACCTACTTTCATTAGCTACAACTCTGCTTCTACTGGGTCTACAGACCTCAAGCATAAACCATTTTTTTCAATTTTTTATAAGCTATATTTTTGCTAAGAATATTTTTTTTTGCTAAAATAATTACTTTTTGAGTTATCTGCGAAAGACCGTCCAAAAAGATGTTTTGTTAAAAATGAACGTATTCACTCGCAAATAACTCGAACATATTAAATTAATGAAAAAACTCTATAGAGCAAAAGCTACTTTTGAACGTATATTTTTTCACACCCGAGAAAATATTTTTCATCCCGTATTTCCCAATTTTTGTAAAATGTAGAGGATGTAGAATTGAATACTTTTTCTTATATAATAATATACAATTTCAACTACCTATTCCCAAATTTTCATCTTTCCTTTATTTTGTTGGAGGTTTTCGTAAAATTTTGTGTTCCCTGACCGGGTTATTATTGTATAATTTCTAAATATAATTCTGAAATAACATTAGTGAATGAAAATGTGACCTACTGAAAAATAATAAATCACACAATCAATATGGTGTGTATTTGTAACTAATAAAGTTGTTTAAAAGGGTAATAAATAAAGTGAATTACGAGCCACACCTCAAATAATTGCCTGCTCAATTTATTCAGTATATTTTATTTTATATTATATTTACTTCTGTTTTCCTTACACTATTCTGTAACTTGTAAAAGACAAGCACAATATTTACTCGAAAAAAAAAAATAAATAAATGCGATACTGCAATAAAATTTGATGTGCATGAATGAATAAAATAATACATAGGAATAAATGGTAAATGTAGGAAAAACTCTTTAATTTCGCTCTTGGTAACAAACTTGTTTTAATATTTGATGTAAACTAACAACAATAGTATATTGTACAACGAGTGAGAAAAAAGACATATTTCTCACTAGCGCAGAAGTTTGTTGCCGCAAATCGCAAAATGCCCACAAGCGAGGGAGAAATATGCCATTTTCTCATTTGTTGTACACTGTACTTTTTCTATGGATGCGGTTTTGTGAAGAGTTCAAACTTTAAAATTAAATAATTTAGGTGCTTTTAGGTATATTATATGGCATTATATGCAGAAATTAAAATAAAATACATATACTGCATTTAGATATTTAATATTCTTAAAATTTATATACGTTATTTATTTAAAATTCTAATTAACAGTTATTTTTGAACACTTTTGAAAGATAATTCCTGGTGAGTTTTGCCTCAACACATTTTGGTTGACAACATTAATAATTGTGATTGTATTGTGCATGTTACCACGGAAACGGCGATCATATACGGAAAACCGTAGGAGAACCCGTGACAAGAAATATTTCTCACTGCATGAGGATTTGTTTGTTTTGAATGTATGTAATTAGTGATAAAGTTGCACAATGTGTAACATCCATAAAAAAACGAAAAACATGTTTTATTCGTGATGAAATCTTACTAGACGGAATTTTATTTTGTCTAACAATGAAACACTGAAAACTTTTGTTTTCAACACTTATACAAAATTGATTACAAATTATTGTCACTACAGTTGTTTCGGCAGAGTGCCTTTCTCAAGTCATGTATTTTTACCATGACTCTACACTTTATAGTCTTTTGACAAAGACCATAAATTGGATACAGAAGGCACAAGATAGAGATCTAAGGAAGAATATGGAGAAGACCTATATCCAACAGTGGATGCAAGAGGTTGAGGAATCATGATGATGATGATGATACCTCGAAGTTATTTTTTGACACAGGAATTTCTGTTAATCTACGCAATATGCTATAGTAATAAGCTACCAATTTAAATTTTGTATGATGGGATCATGAATTGTGTATGGTTTTGTCCGTATAGATGGGTTTTTGAGATACGGAGAATAGGGAACTTGCATAAAATTTTAAATTCGAAAAAAATATTATAAATCAGAACAGAACATAATTTAAAACATGTATCAAAGATTAAAAAGTTTTGTTTGGCTTTCGTTTGGCCCCTAAAGATGATTAAAAATTCAAATTAAAACAGGTGGCCCAAAACGCGTCGTGACGTCATTCGTTTAAATTATGTTTACATTCTTCCAAAAAAGTAAACAGAATTTAAAATTAGAGATTATAAACGTCAGTAGAAAATACAGGGCCCGGATTACGTAAACTCGATACGCATCGTATCTGCCATGTTTTACTGTAGCGCCTTATGGGAAAACATGGCGGATACGATGCGTATCGAGTGTACGTAATCCGGGCCCTTATGTAACCTCACAAGTGTTTTTGATCGTTTGAACTATTTTAAATTGACTAAAGGTTCTCTAAACCAAGGCCAGAAAACAGAAAAAAATATATATAGATTTTAAATTTGTACTTCTTATTATGAGGTTTTAAGGCGTGAAATTTTGGAAATCTTATTTTTAAAGGAAACTGAATATTATTATGCAATAAGAAAATGTGCAAGTTCCCTATTAGGTTTGGCATTCGTTTTGATACTGACACTGTTAAATGACATTTAAAATAGTTCAAACGATCAAAAACACTTGTGAGGTTACATAACTGTATTTTCTACTGACGTTTATAATGTCTAATTTTAAATTCTGTTTACTTTTTTGGAAGAATGTAAACATAATTTATTAAACGAATGACGTCACGACGCGTTTTGGGCCACCTGTTTTAATTTGAATTTTTAATCATCTTTAGGGGCCAAACGAAAGCCAAACAAAACTTTTTAATATTTGATACATGTTTTAAATTATGTTGTGTTGTGATTTATAACATTTTTTTCGAATTTAAAATTTTATGCAAGTTCCCTGTTTGCGTTGAGGTCTGATTATTTTAACAAGAAAAATAGATTGATTGTGGTCTTTTTCTGTGTCATTCTATTTGATTTTTGTTTTATTCGATGCTGAGTTCCAGGAGTCGATAATATAGCTCTGTTTCGTTTAAAAATTTAAAAGAATTATTTTTTCCCGAGGTGCATTTTTAATCTGTTTAATATATTCAGAAAGTGTAATTCCTAATTAAAAATAGGTAATATCAAAATGACACAGGAAAATAGATTTAAGCTTTTATGAAGAACTAAGTCAATCACTTAAAGATAAAATCTCGGTAAGAAAAAACATAATTCAAGAATTTTATTAGAATGGTTTGAAGAAATGAACAGTTGTAGATTATTCTGTAAAACTCTTGTCCAACGGCACTAAATCGTTTTTACGATCGCAAAATACGGACATCCTGTTAAATAATTAAACTAATGACTTTCCTTTAGAAATTCACAATAGTAAAAACAAATGTTAGTAGTTTTAAATCTCCAATTTCCTTTTAAAATCCCCAAAATGGTTTATAGGCTCGTAAAGACGATAGGTTGTTATACGTATTTGGTTGTGGTTTTTAATGATATATTTATTATGTAACTATTTCCTGATAACTTTACCTTCCCAAAATTATAATTGTTCGATAATTAAAAATCTACCAGTGTTGTTCGAGGAATTTTAATATATACCATTCATTGTCCTCGAAATAAAGACAAAATTATGCTTTTTATTGCTTTATATACAAGGTGTTTGGTAAAGAATAGGCCATAGCTTAACGTTAGATTTTTGAGGTTAAAATAGGACGATTTAGGCTAACTTACCTTAGTACAAAAGTTGATAATAACCGAAATAGTTAAACCGAAATAGTCAAAGTTAAACTTTTATTTTATTTATTCTTGAATATTTCCTGACAGGCATAGGATAACAACACGAAATTTAGTAAGTGGGTGTTTTTTGGGACGAGAAATCTAAATTCGACACCAAAAATGATGTATTACCCAGAGAGCGCCACATACGTCTTTCAGTGCTCATTTATTAAGTTCAGTTTGTTTATCTCACACTCTACATACTTTTTGGAGTAAAATTTTTATTCTCCTCATATTTTTACTTAAAAAAAGGTATACATACTACATTCGTCTCGCTACACTCAACCGTTTTTGAGATAAACGCATTTTGAATCTGCGAGGCAACATAATTTTTTGCATATCATTATCATTGTAGTTATACCCGAAAAATAACTTAAAACCATAAAAATTTACAGAAATGTATCGCAAATTTCTTTAAATGGAATTTGCGATGCAATAACATAAATATGAGAACTGGCACAATTATTATGGTTTCAAGTTTATTTTTCGGGTCTAACTACAATTATATTATGCACCAAAATATGTTGTATCGCAGAGTTAAAATGCGTTTATCTCGAAAACAGTTGAGTTTAGTGTAGTGATGGCGGTTTTTGACAAAACACCGGTTTTCGGTTATACCGGTTTTTTATGCCTACGGTTTAACCTGGCGGTTATAACCGGCCAAAAAAAACCGGTTTTTGCAAAAACCGGTTTTTGGTTTTTTAATCCAATAGGTTACAAAGTTACATTTATAATACACTTTAGTTTGCGATACTCCATTCGACTCGATATCAATATGATCAAAATTAGTACTATCGAAAGAACATGTATTACTTTTAACACGTTTGTATATTTGTATAATAGGTACATTTTAAATCATTTAATAATTCTTGTATGAGTGTATCGCTTTGAAAACGTAGCGAAATTCTTGGAGATTCGTATTCGTAATCAGTAATTTGATATTCATAGTCAGAGCATTATTTTTGGTAATCAGAAGTAGTCATTCACCCACTTTCAATGTCAAGAGTTAAGTGTGAAAAATAGATGATGTTTGCGTCTAATTCAACAAGATCACTTCTTATGTAAATATTATGATTACAAATACCTTTACAAGGAAATATTATAATAAAACTTAATAATGTTTCTGGCTGATGTGAGATTTCACTTTCAGTTTGCTTCTGTATTTTATAAAATAAAATAAAATTTTAATTATGGTTTTGTTTGGAATAATTACTTGAGAATAATAATTATGATTGGGACCCAAAATAATACCTAACCTAATCCTAATCACCGTAAAAACATAATAACCGGAGTTTACTTTAAAAAGAAAAACCGGTTATAACCGGGACAAAAAATAACCGGTGAAACCGGTTACTGCGAAGTAAAAAAACCATTTTAGGTTTATACCGGTAGGTTTTTCCCATCCCTGGTTTAGTGAGATGAACGTAGTATACGTTTTTTAAGTAAAAACATTACGAGAATAAAAATTTTGATTCAAAAAGGGGGATAAAAAAAACTGAACGTATTAAATGAGCACTGAAAGACGAAAGTGGCGCCCTCTGGGCAATACATCTTTTTTGGTGGCGAATTTAGATTTCTCATCCCAAAAAATCCTCGCTTACCAAATTTCGTGTTGTTATACCATTCCTGTCAGGAAATATTCAAGAATAAATAAAATAAAAGTTTAACTTTGACACCCTGTATTTCGGTTATTATCAACTTTTGTACTAAGGTAAGTTAGCTTAAATCGAACTATTTTAACCTTAGGAACCTGCGGTTAACCTATGGCCCATTCTTTACCAAACATCCTGTATATTTTATTGTATGTGGTTTACATGTAAACGTGGAGAATTCGCTGTACAAGGCAATGAAAATACCATACAATAATATTAAAATATCTTTCAAAAGGGAGTAAACCCTGTAGTTGGCTGTATACCTTCAATATAACAACGTGGAATGAAGTAAACAGTTCTGTTTTATGTAGGCATATATGAATTTATTAAAAAACCCTTAAAATTTATCCACGAAGGAGTGGAAGTACAAAACGTTTTCGGTCAAACTGAACATCATCAGTGTAAACTTCCAGTGTACAAGTAATTGAAACTCGCCACTTCAATAGGTATAAAAACCTCAAAAATACATTATTGTTACATTCTATAAAGAAAAGTGGTCGACATTAAGTCGATGTCTTAAGATTTAAAGATCACATGTGAATGTATTTCATCCTTGCTCGAAAATTGCACAAGGTAAATACTTGTGTTCAGGTGAGAGGTTACGAACCAACTCAGTACTTACCTTGTGCAATTTTCGAGCAAGGATGAAATACATTCACATAATGTGGTCTTTAAATCTTAAGACATCGACTTAATGTCGACCACTTTTCATTATAGAATGTAACAATAATGTATTTTTGAGGTTTTTATACCTATTGAAGTGGCTAGTTTTAATTACTTGTACACTGGACGTTTACACTGATGATAGTCAGTTTGACCGAAAACGTTTTGTACTTCCACTCCTTCGTGGATAAATTCTAAGGATTTTTTAATAAATTCATATATGCCTACATAAAACAGAAGTGTTTAGTTCATTCCACGTTGGTATTAAAATATCCTTTGTAAAGATATTCAAAATAAAGCATAATATTAGATTATCTGTAGTAAATTATTTTCATTGTCAATTAATTTGTAAAAACATGTACAAGGTGATTCAGTGAAACAGTACGATTTGACAATGCTGCTGACGATAAAATAGAGGAGCCGCGGGTTTGCGATGTAAACGCTGTGAATCTAGAGAGTGGGAAGTTTAGTTATCATGGAGACGTGGTCGGTGAAAAACGCATGTTTGCTGTGAAAGCTTATTACTGAAATGGTTAAAGTTGTGTGCGTGTATAACGAGTATTTCGTTTACACTACCATTTGCCGCCCCGCGCTGCAGTTTCTTCTAAAATGGCTATTAAGACTTGGGCTAGGAACTTTGAAGTAGTGATTCAATGTCATAGAAAAGAGGTGGCAGTGTCAAAACTGCTCGCACACCACAGAATATTGAGGCGGTGCCAAATTTATTACATGCGATGAGTCGCAGGGATTTTCGAGCATTCGAGTGTAATGAATTTGGCACTCGAATGCTCGAAAATCCCTGCTACTCATCGCATGTAATTAATTTGGCACCGCTTCAATATTCTTTTATTTGCGAGCAGTTCTGACACTACCACCTCTTTTTTACGATGTTGAACCATTACTCTCAAAGTTCCTAACCCAAGTCTTGTAACTTAGTCTTTGAACGGACGGAAAATGGTAGTGTAAATGTTCGTTAAAATAAATATATTTATTTAATAGTTAAAAATAAATAGGAAATGTTCATTGTACACGCACAAAACTTTCACCATTTTTATAATAAGCTTTCACACCAAATGCTCGTTATTCACAAGACCAAGCTTCCGTGCTAACTAAACTTCCCACTCTCTAGATTCACAGCGTTTACGTCGCAAGCCCGCGGCTCCTCCATTTTATCGTCAGCAGCGTTGTCAAATCGTACCGTTTCACTGAACCACCCTTTATAAATAAAATGTAAAACCACTGTTAGTCTAGACGCTAGAGGGTTTTCCGTGTCCTTTTCAATTCTGATGGACATACTCAACGGTTTCTTATGGATTTTTGGTTGTTGATTACGAATTTCAAGGGTTGATTTCGCTTCTAGTGTGCAAAAAATTGTTACGAAAAATTTAATTGTTTATAAGGCTCTAGCTTATTAACTAAAAGAGATAAAAACGATGTTTCAAATAAAATTTGTTCCTTAATAAAAAACGAAGAAAAAAACTGTTACTAAACTTAAATCCAACAATTAGAACTCACGATATTGTAAAATTAGTGCACAATGCAAATTGCAAAATAAGTATTTTTCGAAGCTTTAACGATCGTAACTAGTTATGCGCATGCAAATCAGACATAGAAGGTCTTATTTTAAAGCTTAATTAACAGGCTTCTAAACAAAGTTTGTTAAATTACTTTATCTTAGTCTCTTTTAATGATATACCCGTTTGAAGTTATAATTTTCTTAAAAAAATGTACATTAATTTGTTTATAAGGGTTTCAAGCAAATTTCAGCTATAAACATTTACACTTTAATTAACAATGATGATAGAAGAACTCAAAAGGAACAATTTGAGCTTACGAAAATGTTCGTAAGTTTATTTTTGGCCAAGATATTGATATTTTAATAGCGGGCTATGAGGCGCAAGATCCGCTCACAATCAAGTAAGTGACGAAATTCGTAGCCAAAATATCGATATCTTGGCCAAAAATAAACTTACGAACATTTTCGTAAGCTCAAAATGTTCCATTTGAGTTCTTCTATCATTATTGTTAATTAAAGTATAAATGTTTATAGCTCAAAGGACCCCGCAGAAACCTTATGAGAAATGGCTCTCGGTCAAATGCTCTGAAACTTTGGGTTTTGCTAGTCCTTGATGTGTAGAACAAAATACTCAATGGGCGCGTAGCTCCAAAAAATCATGGTTTTAAGATATAAGCTTCTGAAGGTATAAGTACAGTGAGGAAGTTTGAGTTGAAATAAATTCATTTTGTCGAGAATGGGCGACTCTGGAGATAAATTACGAATCAGGTACATTTTTATTTTTAAATTATAATTTTTTGGCATCTACATCATACTAGTGACGTCATCCAACTGGGCAATGTATAATTTTTTAAATGAGAATATGGGTCGTGTGATAGCTCATTTGAAAATTATACAATTCTCTATTCACTAATATAAACATTAACATAATTATTTATGCAGGGTACCCAAAAATATTTTTGAATTAAATTAATTCAGATAAAAAGAAGAATGTATATAATTTATTAAATTCGAAATACATTTTACTTCTGTCAGAAAAAAAATATTAATTTGAAAAATAAGCATGGGTTTTGGCTTAAATGAAATGTTCAAACTGCTAAGAGGCAGGTGGGTGGCAGCTTTAATATTAAATGTAAGCGAAAAACAATATTTATTTATCAAATAAATTTTTTTTCTGTTTTTGGACAACAGTAAAATGTATTTTGAATTAAATAAATTATATACATTCTTCTTTTTGTCTCAACTAATTTAATTAAAAAAAAATTTTGGGCACCCTGTATAAATAATTATGTTAATGTTTATATTAGTGAATAGAGAATTGAATAACCTTTTAAATGAACTATCATACGACCTCTATTCTTATTTAAAAAAATCATCGATTGCGTCATCACGCCCAGATGGATGACGTCACTAGTATGACATATATGCCAAAAAATTATAATTTAAAAATAAAAATCAACCTGATTCGTAATTTATCTCCAGAGTCGCCCATTCCCGAGAAAATGAATTTATTCCAACTCAACGTCCTCACAGTACCTATAACTTCAGAGGCTCATATTTTAAAACCATGATTTTTTGGAGCTATGCGCCCATTGAGTCTTTTGCTCTACACATCAAGGACTACCAGAACCCAAAGTTTTAAAGCATTTGACAGAAAGCCATTTCCCATAAAGTTTCTACGGGGTCCTTCGCTTGAAACCCTTATAAACAAATTAATGTACAGAAAATTATAAATTTAAACGGGTATAACTTGAAAACAAGTGAAAATAAAGTAATTTAGCAAACTTTGTTTGGAAGCCTATTAATTATTAAGCTTTAAAATGAGACCTTCTAAGGCTTATTTGCATGCGTAGAAGCCGAGTTACGATCGATAAAGTTTCGAAAAATACTTATTTTACAATTTGCATTGTTCACTAATTTTCATGGGCGCCCATGCCGTGCCCCCCCCCCCCTAGCTTTTCGGGTGCTTTAAACTATAATATGGTTATCCAAATTTTACAAAATATATTGTGCAACATTAGTTCTAATTTGAGTTCTATTCGTTGGATTTAAGTTTAGTAAACGCTTTTTTCTTCGTTTTTTATTAAGGAACAAATTTTATTTGAAATATTTGTTATCTCTTTTAGTTTATGAGCCAGTGCCTTATAAATAATTAAATTGGTTATAACAATCAATTTTTTGACCACTCGGATCGAAATTCACCCTCTAAATTCGTAATCAGCAGCTAAAAATCCATAAGAAACCGTTGAGTTTGTATATCAGAATTGAAAAGAACACGGTAACCTCTATTTGGCGCCGAGACTATGTATATTTTCAAATAATAAAATATTTTCTAAGCAAGGCAACTTCAATAGAAAATATTAAGCAGATATTTTTAAGATTCGACATCTTGTCCCTCTTCTTCCTGAATTTTCTTGTATTTAAGCATATTTTCTGTTTTGGTTTGAGTTTGGTTATTATCCTGTTGGAATATTACTATGCCCAGTTCTCAAACTTGCAATACATAGCAGTCCTTTGATTTTTTTCAAAAAATTGTCTGACCTATTGTATTCTCCATCTTATTTCTAGATCAGGATTTAGGATGTTATTTATCGAACATTCCAGGTACTTGAACTTCTTGACTTGTTCTAAAATATACCCTTCTCTTGTGGAAGGTTACATTTTAGATTTTTTCGGATTCACATAACTTGGCTTTCTTAATGTTTATTTTCATACCAAATTAGTCACAGACCAAATCAACACAGTATCGGCGGCATACCGGATGCTGTTGATATTTACACCGTTTACCCTTCACATCCTTATACGACGAGGTCGAGGCGCGTGTTGAAGCGAGCTTCAAGTGGGTCCTAATTTAAACGTCGGCAAAGAGAGATATAATATATATATAATAGTGGAAAAGAAAGAGAACGCAGATACCCTACAAGACGGTAAAATTAGTAATATTTACTTTGTGATAAAATGTCCCGAATATGTCCCGAAGGATACAGGCAACCAAAAAGTTGACCGCCCTCAGTGGTGGAGATAAAAATATTAGTTGGTTTTTTTAATTCTCACAATGATAAAAATTAGAACAAAACTTAGTTTGACCATAAAATTACCACGCCACTGATCGTACCCTCGGCTGACGAGACATCCACACTATCCACAGGCTAATAAATTTTAGCATTTGGTGTTATTTTAAGGGTCATAAATACCAAATTTTGACAGCAATTTCTCTATCTCTTCTTGCGTTTAATCTTTTTCACGTTGGGTTGAATCCCGTCTTCAGTTTTTATCTTTTTCTGTTACATTTTTTATTTCACTCATAATGTCGCAACACACTCTGTCAGTTTTCCTCTTTAGAATCCCCTAGTGCCTTAACTAAGGATCTTAACTTTAGCGTTTTGGTTCCAGGAGATTTTAAGTTTTTTACTAGTTTGATGCCCTTCCAATCTAAACCGATTTCTTCTTGTAATAGTAGGTCATGTCTTACTCATCAAATGCTTTTGTGAAGTCTATAAAGCATATAAATATAATCTTTCTGTTAGTCGCAGCATTTTTGGGTAAGGACTAATAAACAACAGGGCTCTGAATCCATACTGATCGTCTCCAATAATTATTTTGCACAACTAGAGATTCGATTATGTCCTACTTTTGATAGCATTTTTACTGTATGACTCATAAGTAGACTTAGGCAAATATGCAAATAAAAAGGTATAAAATATGCGCATAAACATGCAGTATTTTACTTAAAAATATGCATGTTTATCTAGAAAATATGCATGTAATAAAAAAAATTTTGACAATATTATTTTATTTACAAAAATATTTATACATATTATAAAATATTTTCACATGTTATATTAATTAACATGGATGTATGCCTTTTCTCATGAGGATCTTTCAGTGCGTCACAGTTTTTCGATTTCTTTCTAACGCATTAAATTGTATGTGACAGAAAAAAACGCACGTCGGTGATTATATTTCGTCAGTGACATTTATAACATTTATTCTAGTTGTCAATAGGTGGCGCCATAATCAAAAATAAAATAATTTGCGAATTATGTAATATATCTACGAATGAAATCTGAACAATTTAAAAGACTATACAAATCAAAGAAAATACCATTTTATAAATGCAATAAACACAATTGGATTTAGACGGACAGTATCGTCGCCCCCGCTAGCGAAATTATTCCGATTCGATTTTTTGGCACAAACTTACTCAAAAATAGGTCCTTATAACATATCCACATGGTGCCGAGCGGTGCTGTGGTCGAAAAATTGTTTAAACAATTTTTTTTAAACAAATTCACAAAAATAATTTTTTCATTTCCAACAAATTTTTTTTATATAAATTGGCTTATTCTGAGCAAAAAAGGTCTCTTGTCATTTTTTTCTAAAATTGACTGTTGTCGAGTTATATGCGATTAAAAATATGAAAAATGCGAAAATGGCCATTTTCAAGGCTTAATAACTCGAGTCAACATTATTATTATGAAATTCAAAAAGTGACCAAATTAAGTATCAAACCCCTTCTTCAAGGTTCTGAAGAGATATTTGTCATTATTTTATTACAAAGCTGTTATTTTTAATTACAAACAATTAGCGCTATAGTCCAGGATGTATCCGTCGCCCCCGTTAGTGAAATTATTCCGATTCCATTTTTTTGCAGAAACTTACTCAAAACGAGGTCCTTATAACATATCCACAGGGTGCCGGGCGGTGATGTGGTCGAAAAATTGTTTAAACAATTTTTTTTAAACAAATTCACAAAATTTTTTTTTTATTGCGAACGATTTTTTTTTAGACAATTTGGGTTATTCTCAGCAAAAAAGGTCTCTTGTGATTTTTCTCTTAAATTGATTATTGTCGAGTTATATGGCCATTTTCGCATTTTTCAAATTATTAATCGCGTATAATTCGACAACAATCAATTTAAAAAAAAATCACAAGAGACATTTTTTGCTCAGAATGTCCCCAATTATCTAAAAAAAATTTGTTCGAAGTAAAAAAATTATTTTTGTGAATTTGTTTAAAAAAAAATTTTAAACAATTTTTCGACCACGTCACCGCCCGGCACCCTGTGGATATGTTATAAGGACCTCGTTTTGACTAAGTTTCTGCAAAATGGAATCGGAATAATTTCACTAACGAGGGCGACGATAAATCCTGGCCTATAGCGCTTATTGTTGGTAATTAAAAAAAAAAAAGAAAACAGCTTTCTAATAAAATAATGACAAAAATCTCTTCAGGACCTTGAAGAAGGAATTTGAAACTTGATTTGGTGACTTTTTGAATACCATAATAATAATGTTTAATCGAGTTATTAAGCCTTGAAAATGGCTATTTTCGCATTTTCCAAATATTTAATCGCATATAACTCGACAACAATCAATTTTAGAAAAAAATGACAAGAGACCTTTTCGCTCAGAATAAGCCAATTTATCTAAAAAAATTTTGTTCGAAAAGAAAAAATTGTTTTTATTAATTTGTTTAAAAAAAATGTTTTAAACAATTTTTCGACCACGGCACCGCCCGGCACCCTGTGGATATGTTATAAGGACCTCTTTTTGAGAAAGTTTGTGCAAAAAAATCGAATCGGAATAATTTCGCTTGCGAGGGCGACGATACTGCCCGGTCTAATTTGATTTTATGCCAAATTGCAAAAAAAATGTGACAACTGTCAAATTTAACTAAAATGTCATGTCACTAAAATGTATATTATCACGGACTTACCTTCTTTTCTATCATTTGTGACGCACTGAAAAATGCTCATGAAAAGAAGCATATGTGTATTTTACAAACTAAGTTTATGTAATTATACATTTAAGGTTAACAAATAAATAATATTATTTCGAATTGTGGTAACGCTGTTAACATACTGTTACGCTGTTGAAATTTACTAAACGCAACAGCAAATGACAGTAAGTGACTTGCTGTTGCGTTTAGTAAATTTCGATTTCCGACTTATCATCGACTTATTTCGTATGCTTTAAATGATGACGCACGGGTAAAGATTCGCGGACTCAACTGTACATAGAAAAAAGTGAAGAATTACAAAGAATGATGGAAGAATTAGATAGAGAATCGACAAAGATAGGACTGAATCGGACAGGAAAAGAAACGAATGGATCCGTAACAAAACAAAAGTGAAAGATGTCTCTACCCAAGTAGCAAAGCTTAAATGGAAGTTTGCCGGGCACACCCTACGCCATAAGGATGAAAGATGAAATAAGACGATTATACATTGGAGACCGTGGAACCACAAACGGAAAAGGGGAAGGCCACAGATGCGATGGTCAGATGACCTGAAGAAACACACTGGGTCAAAATGGGTGCAAATTTCTCAAGACAGGGAGGCATGGAAGAAGGAAGAGGAGGCCTATATCCAAGAATGGATGTTTAGGGCTGATATGATAGATAGAAGAGGCTAAATCTGAAGGATAAATTGGCTTTAGTAGCCTATCTATAAGAAGAAAGCTTACAGGAACCAGCAGTACAGATATAAAACAAATTACTTTTTTGAAACCCCTCTGTGACTCAGCGGTAAGAGCGTCTACCTTTCGACCTAGGTCGTGAGTTCGGATCTCACCTGGGTAGAGAATTTTTCATTTATTAAAAATTAATAAATGAAAAATAGTTTTTATCCTTATGGGATAGGTACTCACCATAGGGACCGCATACGTTTGGATAGAATAAGCGTATATTGCAAAGACAATGACGTTGACTTTGCTAAGTAACAAGACATTTACTCAACACACAATACACATTACACTAGGTACCTGATTGGAAAAATCCACTCTACCATGCCAATGGCCATTAGTGGTCGAGGTACTAAGCTAAATAAAAAAAATCACTTTTATTACTACATCTTATGTTATTACTTTATATCTTTTACTGAGAATTTATTTAATTATCCTCGTAAGATCCTTTACTCTAGTTTTAACTCCCAAACTAAGGTTGCAACACATACCAAGGTTTGTTTACCACTTACGATTTTTTAATGAGCGATATAAAATTCTTATGGTAATTAATTTATCTCTGACAGAACAGTGTTATTTAGCGTTAGTTAGTCTGGTTTTCATTTTGAAGGACTATTGTTGATATCATCAAGAATCGGCGCCCACTATGACAATGTGAAGCCAACTTTGCTTTGTTAAAGTTGTTTTGGTGGTGCTTGTTATAATCAGTTCAAAGAAAACGATTTTTTGTTTGGTAAGTTTTTATAGGATCTTTTAAATAGGCCTGGCAAAACTAACTATAATTTTTGGAATTTAATTACAATTTTTTAAAAGTTCATATTTTGTTAATTTGTTATAATTCTTTTAATAATAACTTAACGTGAAGTAAAAACTCCCTGGTGTAGTTGGTATAATATTTAATTAAGAATTAAAATTCTTTATTATTTATTATTATCCCGGTTATTTATAGCGTTCTTCTTCTCCTGTCGGTTCCCAGTTTCCAGCTTCGTCGGTCTTTCCATTCGCCAGGGTGAAGATTCCTTTCCGACATTGCCTTCTGAATGCCGCCTAGCCAGGATTGTTTCGGCCTTCCTCTCTTCTTTCTTTCCCTTGGCGTCCATTTTAGAATTTGTTTTGGCAGTCTGTCGTCGTTCATTCTTTCTACATGGCCATACCAGGTCAGTTGTCTCCTTTGAATTTCGTCTATGATGGTTGATAGGTCTGGATCCCGCGTATGAAAAAAAATGGATTAATAGCAAACTGAAAATTTGTTAATAGCTTAAGGGTGTCTAGTCGGATAAACTTTGATATATGGGAACACTGGAACAAGGGCAGTTTTAATTGTGGAACAGGTTACAAATTTGGAACGGTCACACCACGAAAACGGCACATTAATTTTGTCCGACAGAACAGACTTAAACTCTTCGAACAGAGATTAAACTCTCATGCAAAAATCAGACTGCTATTTATCACCTGTCATAATTCCTGTCAATTGATATATTCTACATGTTCCACTCATTAAAACGCCCATTTGGTGATAAATAGCAGTCTGATTTTTGTATGAGAGTTTAATATTTGTTCAGAGAGTTTAAGTCTGTTTTGTCGGACAAAATACATGTGCCGTTTTCGTGGTTTGACGGTTCCAAATTTTTAACCTGTTCCACAATTAAAACTTCCCCTGTTCCAGTGTTCCCATATATCAAAGTTTCTCCGACTAGACACACCCGGGGACACAAAGGGGAGCGAAGACAAATGTTAGCGGAAAAGTTTTTTCTAAAATCATATATAAAAGACCCGATTTTGATCAATAAAATTTGTATGTTAAACACTTTCGATCTAACAATAAAGTATTGGTCAAAAAAGCCGTCTCCCACTTTATGCACAGCTTTTCGAAATACTTGTAATATTAGTAACATTATTACAAATCCACCGAAATCCGAATTTTTTAAGTGCTTAGAGATCTCAAAAATCGAAATTCCGATATACTCTGAAAATATGCTACTTAACTTAGCAAATGCATCCTTAAGAATTATACTGCTAGATATCCTAACCATATACAAGTGTACACGGATGCTTCAAAACAAACACATGGAGTAGGCTGTGCTTTTTATATACCAGTACTTAATGGTGAAAAAAAATTCAAACTTAATCTCATGACATCAATATTTTCCGCTGAAACTTTAGCTATTATAAAAGCATGCCAATACGCTGACAACCATGATATCAAAAAAATAAACATACTGTCTGACTCTTTATCAGTCCTAAAAAGTTTCTCTAGCCAACTAGATGCAAATTCTGTAAGCAGTAATCCCTTTATAGTAGAATTAGAAACACTAATATCTGACTTAACGAGCAGACAATTCAATATAATTTTTACTTGGGTTAAAGCGCACATTGGTCTCCAAAATAACGAAAAAGTAGATGAGTTAGCGAAAGACGGTAGTCTAAACGGCGAGGAAATTTCAAATGATATTGGGCTACAAAAATGCATTTCGATAAGTAAATATAATTTAAAGAATAGCTGGAAATTAAGATGGAAACAATATTGCGTAAACCACCGACAAGTTACATACTGTTACATCCAGAGATCCCAACGCAGTACTGGCACAAAAATCAAGATTTGTCGAGATATGATATAGTTACCATAAGCCGTTTAAAATTTGGACATGCCTGTTTCCCGTCTCACTTGTTCAAGATTGGTCTGATAGAGTCTGATTTATGTGATATATGTAATATACCAAGCGATTTAAATCACATTTTTTTCGCATGTAACAAGTTTAACATACATAGAAATAAACTATACATTCAGCTGATGCAAGAAAACCTTTTCCCCCCTTACAATCTTATAAATTTACTGGCTCTAAATAAAATTTCAATCTTTAGTATTCTTTTAGGTTTTCTCAAGTCGTGTAAATTAAAACTTTAGATTAGGATTAGCTTTGAATAACCTTTGTTTTTCTCCTGGTCGTTATAATATCCATTGCCTCCGTGGTCTACCTATTCTGTGGTTAGTCACCCTGATCGATCCCTGGGTGTGAAAATTGTTTTTCCTTTTCCCATCCTTGCTCGTTTTGGTTTCGTCATAATCTCGCTGCTTGTTAGGATTAGAGAGTTTTTAGTTTAGGATTTGGTGCTGGCTAAATGGGCATAGCTCCCAAGGGCCAAAAAAAAAGTTAGGTTAATAATGTTAACTATGGATTAACTGACAGATCTTCAGGTCATTCATAGTTTGTGGTTAGACAACGCTAACTACTAGATGGCGCTATATCTTGTGCTGCATCAAAATTAATGGGAAATGTCAAGAGTTGTATGTATTATAGTCTAATGTATTTGATATAATATAACTGTGTGTATATGACAATTGTCATAATGTGTTGAAATATATGACATACATGACATATGGCATATATGACAATGTACCTATTGACATTGTTATTTTTAATATTTTCTTTACAATTTCATCACACTTTCTCACCTCATAAACCTTCGTTGGACATCTACAAATGTTTTAAAATCGAAATTAGCTAATTCGATTTAGTCATTCTGGAGCTGTTATAAAAAAGATAAAAAAATAACATAACATAAATTTAAATACAAAAATGAGGATGTACCTACGACGCTATTCTGAAACCAATTTTAAAGTATGGCTCCGAAGTGTGGCAAATGACAAAAAAATCCGAAAATAAGCTGCAAAATAAAATGACGTTTATTAAACGTCATTCAATGTTTACATATCGAAACACATCGAAAAGACTTGTCGTATTAGGATTTTATGAGATTAGATAACCGAAAGCAAGCTAAATAATATCGATATGACAAAAACACATTTATAGTTCAGAGAAATAAGGAAAAAAAATATCCTGTTGGTGACACAACGGCCCCCTCCAGGCCGAAACCAAATTTTTTGAGTAGTATGTACATCTATAATAATAACCTATATTTTATGTTTCCTGCAGCCGATTTTAATGATATACATATTTATAAACAAAAGAAGATTAAAAAACGGTAGATTTTCGCTTTTTTCGTCTATTACCAAACAGTTAAGCATTTTAAACAAATTTGAGAGTAAGAAACTCATAAATCGTATAAAAAACTTCAATATGGCGTTCGCTGAATGTATCTATCCTTATTATATTGGTTGCTTAGAAAATTGCAAAATAAATCTTAATTTTTGAGTTTCCATAAATATTCATAACTTATGTAAAAATTAACTTAGAACCTTCTTATTACACGGAATGCTGAGACTTCTGGTGCTTAAATGATACCCTAAATTTCAAAGCAATCGGTCAAATAGTTTAAAAGTTATTTAATTTGTTTATCCCAAATTATTTTTTTTGCAACACTATAAGTCAGAACATCGTGAAGTTACAGAAATACTTTTGTAACATCCTGATCATAACAAGACCAGGGCATTAAGCAACACCACACTGCTGGGAGAAACGAGGGGAGGAATTCCTCGAACATCCCTTAGGATATTCAAAAGAAAAACGTCCACCGTTCCATCCATCAGAATGGTGTTCTGCCCGACTGCTCAGCCATGGGTTCGTTCCCTGTTCATTCTTCCTTCACACCCATCCCAGAAAGGTACAGGAAATAAAAAGTCTACCTAATCATTTTAAAGATACTATTTATTCAGATATAAAAAAAACTTAACAAAAATCATTTTATTGTATACAGACAACCAAGTTAATTTTCTGAGCCCGTGACCGAGACCCTGCTGGTAATCGGTACAACAGTTATAAAGATAAAAATTTACTCAGCTTTAAGGCTTTCCGTCACAGTTCCTAAAGGAGGTCCCCAATCCCTGCAGAATTTGTCGTCGCCGGCAGTTATGGGAAGTCTAGGGCCCCCTTGTTGGGCTGTCTTGTCTCTGTAGGGCTGTCTTGTCTAATTCATTCTACTGATGCATCAGGATACGGTTGTAAGCCAATTCCGCTCTTCAAGGTAGTGTGTTTTCTTTTCCAGGTAGTGCTTGATTAAAGTCTTCTTCCCGAGGTAGGGGCTAGAAAAATTCAAACAAGGATCAGTTTTCTCCCAAAATAAAAGCCCGATCAGAAATAAAGCTGAGCATTGAAAGAAACACGATCTCAGCAAAATCTCTGACAACGGCGTGGTATTATTAAAAATAAAAAGAAACGGAAAGAATTCTATCAATAAAATATTATAACTATGTACAGGAAATAAAGTAATATATTATATACCAGAGAAAAAGAAATAAAATTATAAAAGTTTTTAAGCTTTATTTCAAGGAGAAAGTAGGTATCTGCTGTGCAACAGAAATCAGTGAAAAACTTAGGCTAAAACTAGATAATCAAACTTACCCATTGTTTAACGGCCTACACACAAACACGATAATGTATGCCAATATTGTGCCTGATTTACGTGGCAATGGCAAAAGATCAAGTACAAATTTGTATCGGATTAATTACCTTCGAAGAGATGTACTAATTGATTTGACGATAGTAGGGTCGCTTATAGAAATATATAGTCCGAAGGACAAATACCAAGCGGAGCTTCATGTAGCGTTCAATCGGCTGATTGAAACGTTACACTTTGGATAGTTTATGAAAGAAGAAGATTTACACTATTAATTTAATTAAGAAAAATGACAAAAAATAATTTTAAATGTTGCAAAATTATTTTGCAAGAACATATGAATTAAAAAAGGGGGGCTAACTTCGTCCCTAATTGTCCTAGGGCAATTGTTTTTCTTTCTAAATGTGTATAAAAATTTAGTCTTTCTAAATATGAAAAATAATTTTTCTACGGGTAACGGTTCAAAAGTTATTATAATTGGTTATTAGTAAGCAAAAAATCTTGCAAAATAATTTTACACTGTTTAAAATTACTTTTTGTCATTTTTTTTTTGATTAAGTTAATAGTGGTTCTTCATAGAGTGTCCGAAGTATTACTGCAACCTCATAATTTTCTGACTTGTAGTGTTGCAAAAGAAATGAATTTGGGATCAACATATTAAATAACCTAAACTATTTGGCCAGTTGCTTTGAAATTTAAAATATAATTTAAGCACAAGAAGTCTCAGCATTCCGTGTAATAAGAAGGTTCCAAGTTAATTTTTACATAAGTTATGAATATTTGTAAAAACTCAAAATTTATTATTTATTTGGCAATTTTCTAAGCAATCAATAAGGATAGAGATATTCAGCCAACGCCATATTAAAGTTTGTTATACGATTTATGAGCTTCTTAATCTCAGATTTGTTTAAAATGCTTAACTTTTTGGTAATCGACGAAAAAAGCGAAAATTTGCCGTTTTTTGATCTTCATTTGTTTATAACTATGTAAATCTTTAAAATCGGCTGCAGGAAACATATTATAGGTTATTAATATAGATGTCCATACTACTCAAAAAATTGGGTTTCTACTGGTTTCGGCCTAAAGGGGGATGTGTCACGAGAAAAATCTTATTTCTCTGGATTATTAATAATAAGAAAAAGAGCAAAAAAGGAACACAAACACGTAACATTAGTTTCAGTGAACACATTAATATACTAATAATTGACTATTATAATTATATCCCTTGGTTAGAAAGTTTAGAACTTGTATGTCGATAATAAGTATTTAATCGCGTATGCATTATTTTAAAAAAAGTTTATTACAGGGTTTCACGTTTTATTAATTCTAGTCATAGTCAATCAACATTTAATTCATATTATGTTAACACATTTAACATAAATTATACTCTCCATTATTTTTATAATATAATATCTAACTACAAAGAAAGTAACTATATGCTAAACAAGAATGTGACGTGTTTTGCAAGAAACATATTTATATCTTTTTAGAAAATATACCCTATTAATAGAAGGTCCAATAGGCCAGTAATAGGGTTCACAAACAGATTCGGGTCTTGACGGATTGAATATTGTGCACGAATTTGGCCATGTTGTAAGTCTCCAGATTTTTTGTTTAACATGATGAAAGTAACACTTGGACAGTTTTATCAAAGGCCGTACAAATCGCTGTTTTGCTTTTTAAAATCTATGCGTTATCGTTCAGAAACTACTAAATAGTGGGCATGTGACGATGTGGTGAGCAGTGCCAGAAAACAGTGTGCTGTATTCGTTCGTATTTCATTGAGGATAATGAAAGACTCGATTAGCCCCTGCCCAAAATCACAAATCGGGGATCAGAGTTAATGTCAGAAATAACACCATACGAAGTCAAAATTCCTGGTGAGGACGGAGTAGTGATCCAGGCGATCAATCAAGGTGAAAACAAAATTATGCAGGTTTTAACCAAACTTTTCACCTAATTCATTTACCAAGGAAAACCTCTTTTCAATGGAACAATGCAATCATTATTTTATTATACAGGAAAGGAGACATAACAAATCTAAAAGAATTGCCGTCCTATCAGTTTGCTATCACACATATATAAACTTTTCACAAAAATTATCAAAAAAAATCTGGATGCTTAGTTAGACTTTTACCAGCCTAGAGAATAAGCTGGATTTAGATCGGGATATATTACTAACCATCATTTACTGGTAATAAGGAACCTTATAGATAAGTCAGCGGAATACAACAAACCATTGGTGCGGGAGAGAGAGAGATTCGTGGACTATGGGAAAGCATTCGATACCATAAACCAGCAAAAAAATGTTAAAAGCATTGACAGAATGCCAAACAGACAACACTAACATGATTAAATATATCGTCGTCGTCGCGGCAAAAGTCACTAAGTGCAAAATAACAGATCTGAGAAAACGATCATTTAGTGACTTCTGTCTGAAAACACAATGGTAATTTTAGACTTATCCATATTCAGTGACTTACGCAACCATCTCTAGGTACTTTCTAGGACTTCGTTATTTTTGACAGAGTATGAAAATTATTGATATTGTAAATCGATTAGGACACAACTCAATTTTGACAAAAGTTGACTTAGTGAGTTTTGCAGTGACGACGACGATATCTACTAAAATGCAAGGGTTAGCATAAGACTATCAGAACAAGTAAATTCGGTAGGAGGAATTCTAGAGGACTGCGGCAAGGAGACATTGTCTCACCAAAACTATTCACGACACTTTTAGAAGACACTTGTAAAAAAGCAGATCTGAACGAATATTGTATCAATATAAATGAGAGAAGCTCAGTTATTTGAAATTCGCAGATGACACCGTCCCTATAGCCGATCAGATGAATGATGCACTAATAATGTTGAAAAAATTATATCACGCTTCCTAAGAGGTCGGACTAAAGATTAATAAGAACAGGATGCAAATAATGGCTAATCTGTTGTTAAATCGTAATATTGTTGTTAATGGAAGGTATATTAAGCAAACTGCATCTTATAAGTACTTGGGACATAAAATTCGGTTGGGCAGAGAAAACCAGATATGTGAGTCCCCACGTCGTTTAGGATTAGCCTGGGAAGCGTTTGGTAAATTAAACTGTGTATTTAAATCGGACTTGCCCATATGCCTCAAAAGAAAAATTTTTGACCAGTATGTACTTGTACTCACATACAGTTGAGTCCGCGAGTCTTTACCCGTCGTAAATTATGACGTGCGTCATCATTTAAAGCATACGAAATAAGTCGGAAATTTACTAAACGCAACGGCAAGTGGATATTATTCCGATCACGGGTTATAGTATAAAAGACGTTATCAAATAAATAGAACGTCAAATTTAAGTTTTGCTTTAAAATTTTGGTGCATAATTACAGCTACATTTGAAACAGCTTAATAAATTATTTTATTATCATTGATTAATAAATAAATAAACAATTTATAAAAAATTCAATAACATATTTTCTTTGTGTTATTTTATTCACTTTGGCGGAACCTTAAACACAAGCATTCAGCTGTGTCAACAATGAGGTTAGCTTTGTACATTGTCAAAATTTATCGTAAAATAACATAAACTTATCACAAAATTTCTAACTCCAATATAAAACTAGTTGTGAAAACACCTGTTTGTATACTATAAAAAACAACAAAATGCAAAAATTCGACAAAATAACAGCAAAAAATTCAACAAACTGACAGCCACAAAAGTAAACAACCAAAACGTCAGAAATTGTACTTGTAATACGTGAAGACATTCCCAATCGTCTTTCTTTGTACCTATCTCTTTTCAACGCACTGAGTCTAAATCGTTCATAAAAATAACATGTGTTTTTACTTAATAACAGACGGCAGCTGGTTTGTCATTAATTTCATGCGTGGAAGAGAATGATGCTAAATAAAAAGTATGTGTTTTATCTCGCCAGGTATTAATGACGCACGGGTAAAGACTCGCGGACTCAACTGTAGAGAGCGGAAATATAAATCCTTACAAAAAAGGTGGTCAACAAGATTCGCATAATTCAGAAAGCCATGGAGCGCCAGATGTTGGCTGTCTACCGGAAAGGCCGAACCCCACATGAAAAAATACGTCGTAGAACAAAAACAACAGACGCTGTCGAAAGAAAAGCTCCGTTAAGTTGAACTGGGCAGAACACGTCGCCAGATTGTCAGACAACCAATGGACAAAATGTATTGTTCAGTGGATGCCACGACAAGAAGCACTACGGAGCAGAGGACGCCCACCAACCAGATAGACCGACGATATGAAGCGTAATATTAGTAACTGGATGCAAGCCGCACAAGACAGAGACAGATGGAAAGATCTGGAGGAAACCTATGTCCAGCAGTGGACGCATACAGGTTGATGATGGTGATGATAATTGATACACCTTTTGCTGTTTCCCTGACATGTTATAGGGACATGGTGGCCAAAACATTTATTCATGATTTAAGAATGTTTTGTCTTCCTAGGAATATTCTGATGAAAAGAGGCGAGGGGTTCCAACAAGACCGGTCGACCTGACATACTACTCTACAGTCTGTACCACAAGAAACCTTTCGGGGATATCTACGAGAGTTATCAGAAGATCGTGTCGTCTTTTAGAACTCTGAAGCAACGTTTATCTCAGAATATATTTCAAAATCTGCATAATCAATAGAAAACACTGTCTATAGCGCAATGAAGCCCATTATTGAATATTTTCAATAATGGGCATAATATGTAGGAATAAGTAGAAATTGAGGAGGGTGGCCCATTCATATAACAGATTCTAATCAAGGAGCAAATCGAATACGTGCTTTAATAAAAAAAAAATCAAAATAATATCGATTTTAAAAAATTTTAATAGTAGATTTTTTTCTAATTTAGCCTTAATGCCTCGACAACTAAGACCATTGGCTCGGGCGGTTGATTTCATCAGATGTAATGCGTAGTGTGCGTATTGAGTAAACGTCTTGTTACTTAGAAAAGTTGACTTCATTGTCCTTACAAAGAGACACTAATAATTGTATCCGAACGACTGCGGCCCCTTCGGTGAGTACCGATTCCACAAAGATAGAAATTATGCTGGTTTATCAATTTTTAATACAGAACAATTTCCTAACAGTTGAGATTCGAACTCACAACCCTCTCTTACTACTGAGCCACAGAGGGTATTAATAGTAGATTGTAATAAGTACTTAATATGCGGTCTAGGGTGTTCCGAAAAAACCAAAGTTTAAAAATGTTTATATCCCTGGCTGTTTTCTAGTGATATGTATCCTATAAACCAGGGGTTCCCAAACTTTTTTGTACCACGCCCCCTCTGGTTATTTGGAGACCCCCCCACGCCCCCCTACACATATCAATAATTGTACGTATGGTGAAAATTTAAACAAGTATTACATGAAAAACGAATATAATAACTGATACAAAATTTAACATTGTAACACAGATACATTTTCAATTTAAGGAAGGTGAAACAATACGTACTTACAAAAACAAAACATAAAATGTAATTTAGTGAGATGGGTGCGCTTGCATGTTCTGGATAAGCTGACAGATCCTGTGTTGAGTTTCAGACAAAGCACAGCGTAGGTCACTTTCGACATCAAGTTTGTTGCGGTACTTGGTTTTGATCGCCACAAGAGTTGAAAACGCTTTTTCGCACATGTATGTTGTTGAAAAAGGCAAGTACATCTGAACAGCTTTCCCTGAAACACTAGGGTAAACTTTTAAGTACTTTAACCAAAATGAGGGCTTGTCCATTTTGTCAAAATCGTATCTTGCAGCAGAGTCATTTTTTATTTCTATTCCCTCCTCTTGCAACTCTTCTGGCAGCAACTGTATGTCCATGTTGAACGGGTCAGTTGATAGTTTGTACAACTCCTCTGACAAGTTAGGAAAGTACCTGCTGAACTCCTCCTTGAGTTTCTTCAAATGGTCAGTTATCAAGTTTTTCAAAAGCGGTCCTTCAAAAACGTCCTCAAAACATACTTCTTCTGAGACTGACACTACTTTGCTGAAACTTGAATAGTTGCTGGGGTTCATTGACACTTTACGTATCCAAAGTTGTAGTTTCTCAACGTACATCTTGATGGCATCCCGATGTGTTACTATATTTGAGTCTGCACCTTGCAGTCTCAAGTTTAGGTTATTTAACGTGTCAAAAAAGTCTGATAAATAGGCCAAAATCACTTGGTTCCAGGGTTTTTTGAACTCTGCACTAAGCTCGTTTTGTTTCTGCTGTGCCAAAAACGTTATCACTTCATCACGGAGTTCAAATAGTCTTCCCAACATATTGCCTTTTGATAGCCATCGTACTTCTGTATGAAATAGCAGCGTTTTGTGATCACTTCCTAAATCTTCACACAGAATTTTAAACAGCCGAGTATTTAATGCACTGTTCCTAACGTAGTTGACTACTTTAATACAAAGCTTTAAAACAGCATTGAGTTCGTTAGGAAGAGTTTTTGCTGCCAAGGCTTGGCAGTGAATAAAGCAATGAATCCCAACCACATCAGCATTCTTCTCTTTGACCAACTGCACAAAGCCTGAACGAGAACCCAGCATTGAAGGAGCACCATCTGTGCATACACCAATAAGTTTTTGCCAAGAAAGTTCGTGTTTCTTAAAAAAGTCTGATACTGCTTCCATCACATCTACAGCTTTAGTAGTGGTCAACAGCTCAGTAGAAAATATCAGTTCATCCTTCATTCTTTCATTTTCAATGTAACGAACATATACAAGCAAATGAGAGCATTGTGCTATGTCTGTACTCTCGTCAAGCTGGATAGCAAAAAACGGTGATTTTTTTATTGCATCAACCACCTGGTTTTTAATGTCCTTGGCCATATCATCAATGCGGGGTTTTACGGTGTTGTCTGAAAGTGGTATTTGTGATAGCTTTTGCCTACTATCAGTTCCAAGGACAACATCGGCTGCTTTTAAAATGCACGGTTTAACAAGCGTTTCACCAATAGTGTGACTTTTCTTTTCCTTAGCAATAATAAGAGATAATTCATATGAAGCTTCAAGCACTTTTAGAGATGACTGAACAGCAGATCCAGTGCTATCTAACTTCATGCGCTTTAAATTCTTAGATTTTGCAGCGAAAAACTCTGTAGGTTTGTCCTTTAAAGAGGCATGTTTGGTTGACAAATGTCTCAGAAGACGATTAGGCCTCATCGTGTCATTGCTTAATACCTCATAGCAAATAACGCACTGAGGGTGATCAACATTATTTTTAAGCAAGGAAACAAACCCATATTGAATATAATCGTCAATATACTTGCGTTTCTTTGCCGTGTTCATCTTCTCTGATTCAGCTTTACACAGAACTCACACAACACAAAAACAATTACTCCAATTCAAACGTCGCAGCAATTACAGAACACCCACAATACAGCAAACACGCTGACGATAATTCACGGAAAGCACTGTTGGCACAACGGACTGGCGAACGGACTAGTTACAACGCAAGCACTGAACAAAGTGCAAGGTTATTGACATTGGATTGAAGATGCGGTGGTGGTAGTGGTAGGCGGGCGTGGTAGGGGTGGAGGGACGCTCGCACTCACGCCAAGGCCAAATGGAGGTAACGGGTGGTGGGGGTCATGGATGGCGGGAGGGGAGTATTATTATGAGGAAATTATTTTTGTAATTTTTTTTATATTTATTTCACTTGGGTGTCACGCCCCCTCTGGACTTTCTCCACGCTCCCCCAGGGGGGCGCGCCCCCCCGGTTTGGGAACCGCTGCTATAAACCCTCAATTTTAAATTTCAGACCAAAATGTTAACCTTAACGCTTGTCTCAAGCCCCCCATTTTTTTTTGTTTTTTCAAAGATTTTTAATTACTTTTAATCTATAACTTTTTGTAAGAAAAAAAACAATACAATTAAACTAAGTTTTAACTGTTATTTTGACATGTTTAGAAAAAAATCATAGGCCATGATAACAGGTTTTATGGGGATTAAAATATAATAAATATTACCAATTTTCACGTTTATTTGTCTTTCTTAAGATTATCTTGATTACCTATGTGTGAAAATATTTATATCTGAATATAAAGGAATGCACAAAGTTGTTACAAATTGATCTAAATGGAAAATAGTATACAGTGCGTCCATAAAGTAACGCATAAATTCATTATTTCGTAAACCGGCGACTTTAAGGCAAAATCCCGAAACAGGTCGATTTTTATTTTTAATTTCCGATTTTCTGGCATATATATCATACTAGTGACGTCATCTATCTGGGCGTGATGACGTAATCGATGATTTTTTTTATTGAGAATGGGGGTCATGTGATAGCTCATTTGAAAGAGTATTCAATTCTCTATTCAATAATGTAAACATTAACATAATTATTTATATAGGGTGTTCAAAAAAACATTTTTTTTTAATAAAAATAATTGAGACAAAAAGAAGAATGTATGTAATTTATTTAATTCAAAATGCGTTTTACTACTGCCAGAAAATAGAAAAAAAATTTATTTGACGAATAAACATTGATTTTCGCTTAAACCAAATGTTCAAACTGGCAAAAGGCAGGTGGGTGGCAGCTTTAACATTGAATTTAAGCTAAAAACAATATTTATTTGCCAAATAAACATTTTTTTCCTGTTTTCTGACAACATTAAAACGTATTTTGAATTAGATAAATTACATACATTCTTCTTTTTTTGTCAATTAATTTAATTTAAAAAAATTGTTTTTGGACACCCTGTATAAATAATGATGTTAATGTTTACATTACTGAATAGAGAATTGAATACCCTTTCAAATGAGCTTTCACATGACCCCTATTCTCATTTAAAAAAATCATGATATATATGCCAAAAGATCGGAAATTAAAAATAAAAATCGACCAATTTCGGGATATTTCTTTAAAGTCGCCTGTTTACGAAATAATGAATTTATGCGTTACTTTATGGACGCACTGTATACATTACATGAGTAAAATATTGTTTAAAGATTAATCAAAGTTACATTTCTGAAATTGGTAAAATACTTCCGGCTGTTTTCAACTACATACTTGTAACACACTTTATTTGCTTTTTTATTTTTTCATATTTTGTGAGGGGCAATAAAATGTCTGAAATGAAAAAAGGAAGCAAAGTGTGTTGCAAGTAGTTGAAAATCGCAGAAAGTGTTTTACCGATTTAAGAAAGGCAATTATTTTTTTATAGATTTAATATATTAGGCCTGGATCCTGCGTACCAAAAAAAAGTTGATTAATAGCAAGATGAAAATTTGTTAATAGCTTAACGGTGTCTAGTCGGACATATTTTGATATATTGGAACACTGGAACAGGGGAAGTTTTAATTGTGGAACAGGTTAAAAATTTGGAACGTCAGACTACGAAAACCTCCCATGTATTTTGTCGAGCATAACTTCCACTTGATTTGTTACCCTTTCATTAAACTCTCAAGCAAAAATCAGACTGCTATTTATCACCAACACAATTCCTGCCATTTGACATATTCCACGTGTCGGACTTATTAAAATGCCCAGTTGGTGATAAATACCAGTCTGATTATCGCATGATAGTTTAATGAAAGGGTAACAAATCTATTGGAAGTTCTGTCCGACAAAATGCATGGAACGTTGTCTTAGTCTGACGTTCCAAATTTTTAACTTGTTCCACAATTAAAACTTCCCCTGTTCCAGTGTTCCCCTACATCAAAGTTTGTCCGACTAGACACCTTTAAGCTATTAACAAATTTTCTGCTTGCTAGTAATTAACTTTTTTTGGTACCCGGGATCCAGGCATCTACAGCATATAATATGTACAACATTATACAGAGAGCACGTAAAGGTTGGAATAAATTCATTTTCTCGAGAATGGACAATTTTGGAAAAAAATCCCAAAACAGGTCGATTTCTATTTTTAAATTACGACTTTTTGGCATATATATCATACTAGTGACGTCACCCATTTGGGCGTGATGACGTCATCAATGTTTTTTTAAATAAGAATAGGGGTCGTGTTATAGCTCATTTGAAAGGTAATTCAATTCTCTATTCAGTAATATAAACATCAACATAATTATTTATACAGGGTGTCCAAAACATTTTTTTTAATTAAATTTATTGGCATAAAAAGAAAAATCTGTGTAATTTATTTAATTCAAAATACATTTTACTGCTATCATAAAACAGGAAAAAATGTTTATTTGACAAATAAATATTGTTTTTTGCAAATTCAATATTAAAGCAGCCACCCACCTGCCACTTGACAATTTGAGCATTTAATTTAAGCGAAAAGCAATGATTTTTTTTCAAATAAACATTTTTTTCTATTTTCTGAGAGCAGTAAAATGTATTTTGAATTAAATAAATTACACATATTCTTCATTTTATGTTAATAAATGTAATTCAAAAAAAATGTTTTTGACACCCTGTATAAATAATTATGTTAATGTTTATATTACTGAATAGAAAAATTGAATTACCTTTCAAATGAGCTATCACACTACCCCTATTCTCGTTTAAAAAATCATCGATGACGTCATCACGCCCAAATTGGTGACGTCACTAGTATGATATATATGCCAAAAACTCGTAATTTAAAAATAAAAATTGACCTGTTTCGGGATTTTTTCCAAAATCGTCCATTTTCGAGAAAATTAATTTATTCCAACCTTTACGTGCTCATTGTATAATTAGCTGTTATACAGAGTGAGTTTTATGTATGGAAACCCTCAATTATCTCGGAAACGGCTTGTACGATTTTTATGTTTTGTTGTCTAAGGGTTTTCTAATGCGGCCGCTCTTACAGTGGTAATTACATTGTTGTCAGATCTTCTGTTTTTCCTTAAATCTAATGAACTTTCTTATTTCAAATAGGACGCCCTGTATATTTTTGCGTTTTGAAGTCCATAAGAAATACTGATTATTTTTCATGTTACATTCCCTATACCTAGATGCCATATTTTCTGAGTTATTGCTACATTTATTTAAAAAGAAAATTTTAAACAAATTATAAAAATAAAAGTTTTTCGGCCAGAGTAGACATTATTTTAGGTTCCTTGGATCATTGCGAATAAAATAGATCTTTTTTAACTTTTCTCTAAAGTTATTCGTTTTCGAGTTATAAACAATTTAAAACTGAAAAAAAAAACGAAAAATCACGATTTTCAGTGTTCAAAAACACAAGTAAAAAATATACTTTTTAAAAGTACAAAATACCTAAAGTCAAGATCGAACCTTCTTTTATCAGCTTCACGTAGGAATTTTTGGCACATTTTATTCTAAATCATTGTTTTTTAATTGTTAACCTTTCGCTACCGAAGGGTCAAGTTGTTTTGTAGTTGACGGAGGGGGTACATTATGTACCCCATGCATTTTTATAGATTAAATATTAACATAATGCAATAATTTTAGTTAAAACCTAATTAAAACAAATGCAAGTATTTTTTATTGAATATAAGTAACAATAAAAAAATATATGGTTCTTGAAAAAATTAATTATCGTTTTTTTTTATTAGCTTTACATTTTGTACATATTATTGTTTGAATTGTTGTGGTTGTTTGATGTTCAGCACAAACAAAGAATTTACAAGAATTGCACGTTTTTCTGCTTTTGCGGTCCTTCTTGCGTGGACAAAGTAAACATCGCCCTGAGGATTTCAAGATGGTGGCGTCGTTTTCGCGATTCTCCCTTGGTGGCGGTGGGCATAATTCGTACATCGCGTTTATAATTCGCTTATGGAATTTTCGTGGACTTTGTAGTCGCCTATCGACATGGGGCTTTATAAGTTCTTGACCCAGGTTTAGTAAAAATTCTCTGCGTCTGTGAGAAGCTTCATACGCACGAATGGAATTCTTTGTCGTCCACAGTACGTATGCATTCAGACCTGCAATGTCTGGATGATTTTGAAACAAAACAAATGGCCATCTCTTAGAGGCTCTTGTACAAGAATATTCATTTACCATCTTATCCATAGTATCTACGGCACCTTTTGTAGAATTGTAATGCAAGATTATGTCTGGCTTATAGTCCGTCTCTACTCCGCTAATTTTATCGTCGTTATGTTCTGTACTCAATAAAATTACTGCCTTATTCTTTTTAGGAACGTAAGACGCCAGTGTTATTTCCTCAGTGAAGGCAAAAACTGAGGACTTTTCTTGTCTAGAAATATTGGGTAGTAGGGCTGGAGGGATATCCTGGTTGTTTTTTCGAAGTGTTCCACATAATGTTATTTGTCGATCTAGGAGTTGTTTTGCCAAGGGAACACTGGTAAAGAAATTATCAGTAGTGATGCCATAACCAGTTTTTAGAAATGAGACCAAATCAAGTACTACTCTTTTGCCCTGGTCTTTTTCTGGTTTGTTACCATCTTTTCCAGTATAAATCTGAAGGTTAGCAGCATAGGTGATTGTTGCATCAACTAGAGCCCATATTTTGATGCCATACTTGGCTGGTTTTGATTTCATGTAGACTCTAAATGGACATTTACCTCTAAAACTTACAAGTTGTTCATCAACAGTTAGATGAGAGTGGCACTTAAAACTTTCTTTACAGTGTTCTACAAACTTTGTAAACACTTCCCTAAAAGCTGCTAGTTTATCAGAACTTCTACGTTCTTCTCTAGTGTTCAAATCATCTAATCGCATAAGTGAAATTATATCTAGAAATCGGTCGCGTGACATGGCAGCCGGAAAAATAGATCGACTGTACAAAGGGTTTCGACACCACAAAAAGTGCACTGGTTCCCTATTGGCTTTTAGCGCACCCGCCGTAATCAAGAGTCCCAAGACCGCATAAATTTCCACTAAATCAGTGGGCAACCAGGTGCTTGTTTTATTAGGATTTTTCCCATTCCAATCCTGAATGTATTTCTCCGCTTTCTGGTTTGTACATTTGACGATGATCTCTACAATTTTCTCATCTACAAATAATTTGAAGCAATCACTAATTTTAGCGACATTTTTAGATTTTTCTGTAAGCCCTGGTTTTTCGAGCAAGTTTATTGTGCGACATCTAGTTTTTCATAAAGGACGATTTTTCCAAACTGTACCATTCTTGGAAATAAATATGGAATCTACTGCCCCCAAAACTGGTTTATCAGAATCATTACTGTCGCTCTCAGATGGCTAAAATATAATAAACTCAAGATAGAAATATCGTACATAAAACAAAAATAAAAATTACCTGCAGAATTTCAGGCTCATATTCCGCTACTTCTAAATTATCATCTAATTCTGAATCATCCGATAAACTATCTCTTTCAGAAAGGTAATCATCATCACTTTCTTCTAACCACTGCACTTCAGTTTCACGATCCTGTTCTTTCCGAAGGTCTAACTTTATTTTTTTCGACATATCGGTAAATCGTGTAATCACAAATGGATAAACTAAAACGGTATGTTAGCACTAAGTCATCCACAGAACTGATTTGTGTGTTATTGCAAACAACAGGTTTGGTGCCGTGCGCAAAACGTCTGGTTTAGTCAGTGGCGTCGACCGCAATGAACTGTACCGCGGTTGACGGAGGAGGTACAACTTGTACCCCAAGCACAGTGCTGCACTTTTCATAGGTAAAAATATGTCAAATTGAAAACAAATGGTTGGATATGCTTTTACACATCCCAATGAAGAAGTAACTAGAACAGTTAAACAAAATTCCAACATTTTTAAAAATTATTCATGAAAAATCGAATTTGGGGTACAATCTGTACCCCCCTCCGGTAGCGGAAGGTTAATGAAGCGCATATGAGAGGACGGGCGATCGGGCTGCATTAACAACAAAAAAAAATATTTTAAAATTAAATAAGCCAATACAGCTTATTGGTAACTGCTAAAATAAGGTTTGATCTTGAATTTAGGCACTTCGTAGTTTCAAAACTTGTATCTTTTATTTGTGTTTTTGAACCTTGAAAATCGTCATTTTTCGATTTTTTTCAGTTTTAAATTGTTTATAACTCGGAAACGATTAGAGGAAAGGCTGTAAATATGGGCTGGTCTTGTAATATGGGCTAGGTGGGTTTCACAGCTATTCGTTGCAGATCTCTACATTTTGACTATTTCAAATGGTATTTGACGAAGTTAAACTATCACCGTAGCGATAGCACCACTGTGGTAGATATTTCCCAGTTTATAATAATTGTTTGTTGGTTGGTGCGAGTGTCAAAACTTTTTCGGGTAAGTTCATAAATTCCAGTATTTAAAAATAAACACGAATTTCAAAAAAAAGTCTGTGTCACGTTGAAGCTCTATTATTAGTCTTTGATATATGCTAATGAGTTTTCTTCAAATTGTCTGCTTTTAGACATAACTTCTTTTGTTGTGCAAAGCAAGCGTGTTTACAATATGGGCTATGCCTCTGTTTTCATTATGGGCTAGTGGCCCATATTTAGAACAATGTAGCAATGTAGGCAAAATGAAGTAGGAAAAGGCAAAGAAAAAAGAAAAGGAAAAGAAATAAAAAAAGGAAAACGTAAGCAGCTTACCAAAGTCACAAAGAACCAAAAAAAGAAATCGGTTTCTAGTAGAGAGGATGAGGAGGAATATGTGCCTGCAGATGATGAAAGCGATTACAATGAGTTTCCTTCCACACAGCCTCCACAAGACGCAGCTGACGTAACGCGTATGTTTTGCGAAGTACTTTTTTCAGAGGATAATCTTGGTGAAATATGGGTAAAGTGCTTCTGTTCCATTTGTGGGCACATAACGAGTGCGCTGGGGCCGAAAAAGAAGAATATGTGTGTGACTTTTGCAAATAGTTTTAGCCTATGTGTTATTTACTGTATTTTTTGTATTTTAGATATTAAAATATATTTGTCACGCATTTATCTCATTTCACACAAATTTAAGACACATTTTTCGGGGTAGCCCATATTTAGGATCATTATTCAAACGGCGCAAAAGTACAATTTTTCATTATTTATACATTTCAAACAGTTGTATATTTTTTAATCAATTTGCACTTTGGGCAGGTTATAAGTAACTAAATGTAGGTATTCTTGCATACCTTTGGAAATAAAATAGAATTTTTATTCTTTTTTTACAAAGAAAAATAAAATGGGTAGCCCATATTTGCATCCTTTCCTCTAACTTTAGAGAAAAAATAAAAAGACCTTTTTTGTTACTAATGATCCAAAGAACTTAAAATTATATCTTCTCGAGCCGAAAACATTGATTTTTATAATTTGTTGAAATTTTTTTTGTCATATATGTAGCAATAACTCCGAAATTGTGGCATGTAGGTATAGGGACTATAACATGAAGAATAATCACTATTTCTTAAGGACTTAAACATGCGAAAAATATACAGAGTATTCCATTTGAAATAAGAATGTTCATTAAATTTTCAGAAAAACGGAAGATCTGACAACAACGTAATTACCAATTTATTATCGGCCGCATTATAAAACCCTTACCCACCAAATTTTATAAAATTCGTGCGAGCTGTTTCCGAGATAATTGAGTGTTTGCATTCATAAAACTCACTCTGTATAACAACCTTGTATACATATTCCTTTATATTCAGATGTATTAGTTAGAAAAATGTGTTGTTTTTGTAACGAGAATACTTTCAATAGTTAGGTAGGTACTCAAGATATCTTGAGAAAGGCCAATAAACGTGAAAAACGGGTAATATTTTTTATTATATTTTACTACCCATATTAATAGTATATTATTTAACGAGAATGTAGTGATGGCTATTAGTCACGATGATGAAGTTTGCGACACGAGCCGTAGGCGAGTGTCGTAATTTATCAGAGTGAGTAATAGCCATTACATGCGAGTAGAAAACTCTACTTTTTCTACGACTTTTGTTATTTTAATTAGTAAAAAATATAATTATCAACTACTGGAAATTTAAATTATAATAATTTACAAAAATACCTAAATGCGTGTACCCCTAGTACGTGGCTGAATAAGTGGTTGCCTACTATTAGCAAATTCTTATTTATTGTAAAAATACAACAAGAAATAGTCAATCCAATTTCTATTCGTTTCCGAAAAATTATAAGCATAACTTTGTACCTACTGTCAGTGAATATAATAAATAGGAAATGGCTATAAGCTGTGAGCTCGTACGTAGAGGGGATATTTAAAAATTCGCGAGCGCCAGTAGTGACAAGTCTGTAAACGTTTACTGGAAATTTGACATAAATGTCAAAGTGATTAATTTAAAATTAAAATTAAAAACATTAATTATAAAAAATATTAGTTGGACAAAGCTGTGGTATATATTTTTACCTTAAATATACTTACGTTTTAAATACTGAATTTAAGTTTTTTTAATGTTCCGTAATATGTAATTATAAATTAATCTATTAATCTTAGCGCCATCTTACGATAATTGTGAAAGTATCCGAAGTATGAAATTAATATTTCATCAATAGAACGTCAAAATGATTAGCAAAATCTTAAAAAAATCGATTACAATTTAATTACTTTTTAGCGTTGTAAATATTAAGCGATAACAATTAAATAATAAATTTAAAAATTACCGGTGAAAGTTGCATTACTAATCCGCTAGGAGCGACACCAGCGAAGCTCAGAGCGTATTATCGGTGGACGTATTTCATATAGATATAATGACATTTACATTTAACTATATATATATATATATATATATATATATATATATATAATATAATAATATAACTATATATAATATGTTATAATATATTTAACACAATATAACTTGAAAATAAACACAGTATTAGTTATAAATTCCAATTAAAATAAAAAAAAAAGCGTCAATGTCATTGTCACTAAAACAAATGACAAACGTCAAAATTTTTAGTAAACAAGGTATAAACGTAAAAAATATACTGACATTGTTACAGTTAAAATTCCTTTAAAAATTTTTCGAAGTTAATTATTGATATAAATTACAATAATTATTGTATTAAATAAAGAAGTTTAGTAATTATATTTGCAGTTTATATATGATTAATATTAAAAGTGGCATGCGGCACTTGAATCTAACTTCAGCCGGTGAGTAATAACCCGTGAGTAACTTCAGCCCGTGAGTAATGAATTATTACTCACGGGTACAGTAATGGGTGCTATTATCTATGAAAAAATAGCGAATAATGGGCATGTTATTAAACGGTCGTAGAAAAACTTATTAACATGGCTTATGATTTTTTTCTGAAAATATATGTAAAATAAAATATAAAACTGAGTTTACTTGTTCGTTTATTGAAAATAATTAAAAATCTTTAAATTACCCAAAAATTTTTTTTTATTTCCAAATCATTAAAAAAAATTAAATTAAGAAATTATAACATGTAACTGAGCAAATGAATGGAGCAAATTTGACCAAATTGGTTGTCATGCACCGGTCTTATGAGTACTTACAGCAAACTGCTCGTCTATCATATCACTTCCGCACATTCAGTATTTTATCGGTTGCCATCTGCTACTTTTACAGGAAAGCAAGATCTTATATTTATATCTCTAGATTGATAGAATTGTCGTTTACAGAAAATATAGTAGGTATATTATTATCGTCAATTTTGTTTTTTATTTAAATACAATAGCTTTTATTCTAAAACAAAGAAGGTTAACAGTCTCTCGCAGAAATTCATCTCTGAACGAAATATTATCTTACTTCCCAAGTTCTTGGTCTAACAACATAAATCTAAAATAAAAATATAATGTAGGTACTTTGTGATTTTTTAAGGATCTATCTACTTACACTGAACTTTTACATTATTTTTATTTTTTTTAAAGTCAAAAGGCAGATATCGAGCACTGAATTTAATTAAATCTTGCCCAAGTATACTTTCGCTCACAAGAGCATCCTCAGGGGCATTTCGTCAATAAAAAGAAGGTATCCTCGAATGTCATTTTATTAATAAATAATTTTGGTGGCAAACTTAAATTAACATCTAACTAAACACTGAACAAGGGACAAAACAGATAAATTAAATTGCCAGTAGGTTCTACATTTTACAATATGGAGGCAGAATGAAGAATGCCTATAAATGCCTAAAAATGAAGAATATTCTTCATTCTGCCTCCATATTGTAAAATGTAGAACCTACTGGCAATTTAATTTATCTGTTTTGTCCCTTGTTCAGTGTTTAGTTAGATGTTAATTTAAGTTTGCCACCAAAATTATTTATTAATAAAATGACATTCGAGGATACCTTCTTTTTATTGACGAAATGCCCCTGAGGATGCTCTTGTGAGCGAAAGTATACTTGGGCAAGATTTAATTAAATTCAGTGCTCGATATCTGCCTTTTGACTTTAAAATTCATTTATTCGAGCATTCAACCATTTCCTAATTATTTTTATTGTCTACTTATAGTTTTTTTTTCAATCCTTTAACGGTAACAAACACGAGTATCGAGCCTATTGTATTGGGATTATTTTTATGACCCAGTATAAAACTTGCAATGCATATTTGAAGCTTTGTAGTTTACCTACCTACATCTTATTCATGAATCTTGCTAATATAAAAAATAATAGATAACTCTTTGAGTTATCACGTGTAGGCAGGCCCTGGAGGTAAGCCTTTACAGGTTTTGAAATATGGGCTTTAGAAAGCAGGTAAAACTAGTAAGGAACCTTACAACAGTATTGTACACTGTATTTCAATAAATTTTGTTTTCAAATTTTTTGAGGAATAGGAACTCGTCGTTTTTATTTATAAGTACCTACACAAAAATTAAAATCTAGTAAGCAGGTATATTTTCTATGTGTGTACTTGTATAGTTCAAAATGTCCCCATCAAATTAGAAACAAAAGAAGCCAAAAGCGCGAAGCGGGCCCCTGCGGGGCCCGGACCCTGGTTTCGCGGAATCCGCGTTTCGCGTGAAACCCGCGGAACCATCCTCAGTACGTCACTGCTACTATATAGTCCTCGGGCACGGCAAATCTTCTTCTTATCGCTTTAAATAAAATATTTAAAACTACAGCTTTCAAAAACTACAGGTTTCAAATACATAGTGATTCCATATAAGTTTGGTTGAGTGTACTTTATAACTGCGTATACATCTCTTGTTTCATTCACGGTAATTTTACTGCTAAATTTTTAAATACATTCTACATAAAAATATTTCCACACTTTGTTTTCTCAATGTACTCTCCTCCGGTAAACATGTATTAACATGTTTAAAAAAAAACAGGTTAATTAACTTCATAAAGAGGAATGTTGGATGCAATTATCATCTGGCATAAATCAAATTTAAATGTGTCTTTATTTTTAATTTTTCCCGATTATAGCGCCATCTATCTATAATTCGAAAAAATATCTTGAATAAAAGTTGCTAATTTTTACGTAAAGAATACAAATCTGCAATAAAAATTTGGGGGTCCTATTTAAGATTTTAAAGTAACCCCCACGGCATCTCCGCGGGGGTCGTGTTTGATACCATTCGATAGATTTTTGAAAAATATTGAAGATGTATTTTTTAGTTTTTCGACCTGATATTCGTTTCGCGAAATATTCGCTTTTTTTTGTGAAACTTTTTGACTCACCCATTTCTTTACGCCCCGCTTAAACCATCAGATTTTTAAATGTTACCGGCCAAACCCGTCAACCGGCTCAAATCGTCAGAATTTTAAAAAAATATACACTCTTTTGCATGTGTCCTTATCTTAATCTGACAATTTCGAATATTTTTAAAAATAGATTTTTTCGGCCCCCTTTAACGAACTTTCCTGTTTTAGGAGCCAATATATGGTAGAGGTACATCTGCAGGGTACCCCATATGATAATCTGACGCTCTCGAGTAACTGCAAAAATCCCCGCTTGGGCTCCCCTACCATTAGTTATTAAGCATTGAAAATTGCTATTTTCACATTTTTCAAATTTTAAATCGCGTGTTACTGGACAACAATCAGTTTTAGAGAAAAATCACAAGAGACAGTTTTTTGGTCAGAATGACAATTTTCTAAAAAAAAATTTGTTTAAAAAATGGTTTAAACAATTTTCTCACCAAGGTAATGCCTGGCATCCTGTGAATTTGTTATATAGAACTCTTTTTGAGTAACTTGTGCAAAAAATTTAATCGAAATAATTTTTCTAACGGGGGTGACGATACAGCCTGGACTATAGCGCTAATTGTTAATAATTAAATAACAGCTTTGTCATAAAATAATGACAAAAATTTATTCAGGATCCTGAAGGAGTGGTTTTATAAAAAAAATCGAATCGGAATAATTTCGCTTAGGGGGGCGACGATACAGCCTCCTCTATATTTATCAGACAAGTTTCACCACTTCGGTGAAAAAATAAGTTGTTATGATATTGGGACGATGAACCGAAAACACGTAAATATGGGAATACCCATTAACTGCATTTTTATACAAATGTTTTAAGGTAGTGAAATATTGATTTATGTTAGGTTATTAGAGATTTTGTTTGTTTGCATTTATTGTTAAATAAAGATATCTTTTTTCTTTGGAGAAAATTTAGAATTCAATTAATAATATAAAAACTGTAGTTATAGCCTAAGGGCTAGTGAACCCTCCGACCAACGGTCTTCCTGTAAGGCTAGAAATTTGTATAGTGATAATTCATAGCACACCAATGCTAAAAATCATGACCTGGCAGGCATCAGCCCTGCACGTGTATCTACCAGGTGAATCGAAAAGTGCATAGTTTAGGGGTAAAATAAACTTTCTCCTGCAAGGTTTAAATTTAAGTATGTGTTTGAGTAAGTCATTTAGAAGAAATGTGTACAATGACAGGCGATTCTGAACAGTATAAGACCTTGCCAGGCGAGGGGAAAGATTACAATTTTTTCCTAAAATTATTTTTTTTGCATCAAAGTTTATTTAGGTTTTTTGGATCATCCCTAACAGAAAAGCTCTTTAGTGACTTTTCTCTTAGGTTCATAGTTTTTGACATACAACCGATTAAATAAATTTTAAAAATTGCGAAATCGGCAATTTTTAACCTTGAATCGGGCATTTAACTGAAAATTTCAATGTTACCAAGGTAGGTAGAGATTCCTTAAACATCGTTTGATGAAATCCCGAAGAGTTTTTTGCAATACAATATCGAAAACTTCTTTTTTTTATTGCTAATCAAGCGGGCGCGACACTGCAGTATAAGTGAGGACGTTTGAGTTTGCATAAATTCATTATCTCGAGAATGGGCAAATTTGAAGAGATATCCTCAAACAGGTCGATTTCTATTTTTAAATTTGGACTTTTTGGCATATATATAATACTAGTGACGTCATCCATCTGGGCGTGATGACGTAATGGATGATTTTTTTGAACGGGAGTAGGGGTCTTGTGATAGCTCATTTGAAAGGCCACTTAATTCTCTATATAGTATTATAAACCATAATATAATTATTTATATATGGTGTGCAGAAAATTTTTCTTTTTTTTTGTGTAAATTAATTTAATCATTTTTTTTGTACACACTGTACAAATAGTTATGTTAATGTTTATATTACTGAATATAGAATTAAATAACCTTTCAAATGAGCTATTAGACAACCCCTACTCTCATTTAAAAAAATCATCGATTATATCATCACACCCAGATAGATGACGTCACTAGAATTGTATAGGTGCCAAAGTCCTAATTTAAAAATAAAAATCGACCTATCTGCGGATTTCTCTTAGAATTCGCCCTTTCTCGAGATAATGAATTTATGCAAACGCAAACGTCCTCACTTATACTACAGTGTCGCGCCCGCTTGGTTAGCAATTAAAAAACAAAAGGGTTTTCGATATTGTGTTGCCAAAAACTCTTTGGGATTTTATCAATCGATGTTTAAAGAATATCTACCTACCTTGGCAACATTGAAATTTTCAGTTAAATGTCCGATTCAGGGTTAGAAATGGCCGAAATGATTCAAAAAACCTAAAAAAGCTCTGTTCGATGCAAAAAAATAATTTTAGGAAAAAACCCTAATCTTTCCCCTCGTCTGGCAAGGAGTTATGCTGTTCAGAATCGCCTGTCATTGTACACATTTCTTCTAAATGACTTACTCAAACAAATCCTTCAATTTAAACCTTACAGGAGAAAGTTTATTTTACCCCTAAACTATGCACTTTTCGGTTCACCTGGTAGATACACGTGCAGGGGTTATGCCTGCCAGGTCATGGTTTTTAGCCTTGGTGTGCTTCGAATTATCACTATACAAATTTCTAGCCTTACAGGAAGACTGTTAGTCGGAGGGTTCACTAGCTCTTAGACTATTAATCTATCTCACAACCAAACAAAAATAATAAGTCAGGAATGTCATTATTTTATTTTTCTTAATTTCGAGTCTATTGATATTTTCGATTTAACTGTCAATGCGTTTCTTAGTTTGACGTTAGTTGTAACTTAATATCTTAAGTAGAAGCAGCCACAGGATGGTGAAAAGTCTCCTGTAGAAGTAGTGTCATAAATTGCATAGAAAATCTTTCAATATAATAATAATATAATTTGTATATATAATTGCACTGTTATTTCCACAACATGCATTTATTGTTTCTCTATCTTTTTAAACTCAACATTTACTTTCGTACATCATAGCTCGTCTTTTGCTAATTTTATAATAAATTTCTTTCAGTGCCATTGAAATATTTCTATCACAAAACACACTACCCACCTGTTTCCTTGCATCTCTTTCCTTATTACTCTGTAATACCAATGATACAACTAATGGTAGGGGAGCCCAAGCGGGGATTTTTGCAGTTACTTGAGCACGTCAGACTATCGCATGGGGAGAATCCTGTAAATGCACCTCTACCATATATTGGCTCTTAATACAGGGGAGTTCGTTGGGGGGTTCGAAAAAAAATCTAACCTTAGAAAAACTTGAACTCGTCAGATTAAGATAAGGTTAGTTAAGTCCATGCAAAACAGTGTATATTTCAAAAATCTGACGATTTGAGAGGGGCGTAAGGAGATGGGCGAGTAACAAAGTTTCACAAAAAAGCGAATATTTCGCGAAATGAACGTCAGAACGAAAAACTAAAATTACGTGTTAAATATTTTTCAAAAATCTATCTAATGATATCAAACACGACCCCCATGGAGAGGGGTGGTGGGTAAATTTAAAATTTTAAATAGGAACCCCGCGATATTTCTCGAAATGAACATCAGATCGAAAACTGAAAAATAGGTACACGTAAAATATTTTTGAAAAATTTATCGAATGGCACCAAACACATCCCCCACGGAGGTGGGGTGGGGGATTACTTTAAAATCTTAAATAGGCGCCCCCAATTTTTAATGCAGATTTGGATTCTATACGTAAAAATAAGCAACTTTTTATCATGTCAAGTTATCATTTTCCTTGTTTGTAGTAATTTTATTTTTAAACGAACGTTCAAAATACGTTGTTTCTGTTCTACTTTTAAACATTTTTCCGCAAGAGCTTGTCTCGACTGTTTGTTTTTGTTCTAACAACCATTCACTTTATTATCACTGCAGAATGTTATACAGTGGTTTCTTTGTTATTTGACCCAATACAAATAAAAATATAAATAAGCACTAACTAATCACCCTAAAGCCCTACTTCATGTGGAAATATACCTACTTTAACACGAAATTCACGTCTCTTCCATACCTATCCTAATACTGTTTGTTACTTCCTCATGCATGTCTGTAACAATCTTAACATTCTCACCGGTAACTTTTTTTTTCATTTCTCACCTACCACAAAAGTTCTCTAAGGTTTATTTCTTTATTGCTGTATCAAGCTTCCTCGTAATCAAAATTCCATCTGTTGTTTAACTGCCTTGCATAACACCAAATTAATTCTTGGAAAATTCGATTTCTTTACGTATCTGCCTATCAATTATTTTCTCCTCCATTTTCATGTTGCAACTATGTAGTTTTATGTAGGGATGGGAAAAACCTACCGGTTTAAACCTAAAACCGATTTTTTTACTTCGCAATAACCGGTTTTACCGGTTGTTTTTTGTCCTGGTTATAACCGGTTTTTTCTTTTTAAAGTAAAAACCGGTTATTAGGTTTTTACGGTGATTAGGATTAGGTTAGGTGTTATTTCGGATCCCAATCATAATTATTATTCTCAAGTAATTATTCCAAACAAAACCATAATTCAAATTATATTTTATTTTATAAAATAGAGAAGCAAAACTGAAAGTGCAATCTCACATCAGCCAGAAACAATTATTAAGTTTTATTATAATATTTCCTTGAAAAGGTATTTGTAATCATAATATTTACAAAAGAAGTGATCTGGTTGAATTAGACGCAAACATCATCTATTTTTCACACTTAACTCTTGACATTGAAAGTGGGTGAATGACTTTTTCTGATTACCAAAAATAATGCTCTGACTATGAATATCGAATTACTGATTACGAATACAAATCTCCAAGAATTTCGCTACGTTTTCAAAACGATACACTCATACAGGAAGTATTAAATGAGTTAAAATGTATTTTACCTATTCTACAAATATACAAACGTGTTAAAATAATACATGTTCTTTGCAAAATAAGCACGTTGAATATATGAAATTTACAGATCTGATCATATAAATAAAGGCGGTTGCCACCCCTTTTCAAGGGGTGAAAATTATTTTATTAAAAATAACCTCATGAATGGACGGAGGGATAAATTTTTAGCAAAAAATATTTATATCAAATGATCAAAATAAATCAATACTTTTTGAGTTATTAACCCTCGTAAGGCGGTGCGGGGTGCAGGTGCACCCCAGACCTCGTTTTTCTCACCTATCTTTTTTAATAATTTTTTTTTTTTGATTTTTGTCAATTTTTTTATTCGTATTAAATTCTATTCTAAACGTATTCCACCCATTACAGCATTTAAAACCCTTTGTGTTTACGTGCTTTTTTGAAAAAATGACTTTTGGGTGCAAATGATGAAAACATCGTATCCTGAATTGGACGTTTCTGATGTTCCACCTGGAGCTAACAGAGCTACGGGACAAGGTCGGTGTTACTTCTGTCAGAGAGAAAAGACCGAAAGTCCCTACATAACTACTGCATTGTGTGTAAAAACTTTGTGTTACTCATTCTGTGAAAAAATTCATGTGTTTGTCTTGCGACGATATTTTTTTTAAGAAGAAATGAGTACTTTTTTTTGCAAAAATTATGTTTCGTACGATAATAAATAAGTCCTAATTATCTTTCAAATTAATTTCCCCGACGTTCACATATAAAAAAAATGGATATACAGATGGGGTGCACATGCACCCTGCACCGTTGTTTACGTAAGAATCTAAGCACCGCCTTACGAGAGCTAAAGAACAAAGATTTTAATTGTTAACTTTAAATAACAAATGTTATTTTTAATAATATATTTTTCAACCCTCAGGGTAAAATTTTACTTTCTTTTCTTGGCGTATCCTCTATCCTCTAATTCCTCACCAATTTGAATGAAAATCGACAGATATTCAACGAAATCGGAGGTAATGGTTGTTTTTTACCTTTAGTGACTGCTGATGTATAACAGGAATAAAAATATTGTTATTGCTATTACGGCCTACTATAATTTTTTCCATTTTTTATAGCGAAAATTGGTTAAATCCATTGAGTGTATACATCTTTTGTTAACTGGGTAACAATGCATTTAATTTTGAGATTGACGATAAATTATTTTGATTGAATTTTCTTTAATTAGATAATATTGTGACGTCTTATGAAATAATTGTCTCACATATCTCAATATATATTTGACATTTCCTTAAAGAATAACGCATATTATTTTTATTTTATTTCGGGCATCATTTAAGCCTACAATTATGATGGTGATCGTGCAGTATTATGGAGGGGCCTAATGAACAACTTTACGGGGGACCTGCAGGATCTTAGTGTCGCCACTGATTCCTCTAGTGTCGCCACTGATTCCTCTGACGAAGTAACGCACAACCGTTAATAGCCTGACTTACGTTAATTACACACATACACCGATTTTGGACGGTCGATTTTATATCACCTTCCTAATTCCTATAGTGAACCACATAATATGAGAATGGGACAATCCACACACGCACGACCGTTAATCACCGTTCGGCGTATGTGCAATGTCCTCTTTTTACATGTGGTTCACTATATGAATTTGGAAGGTCGATATAAAAATCGACCGTCCAAAATCGGCGTGTGTAATTAGCGTTACAGGGATTGTATATTAGGCCAGGGTAATAAGACAAAAATATACCCTGTTCGTGACACTTCAACATCCAAGGTACTAAAGCGTTTTTTCGACACGTAATACCTATAAGAACAACTTGTAACTATTATACTATATATTAACTATATTATACTATTAATTGTAACTATATGTAGGTACTACCCTGGACTATATACATTTTATTGAAAATAATTTACCTGGTTTAAATATTGTAGAGATCAAAACAAATGCTTAAATTCCAATATTATACCAAGCACAACAGATAAATACACTAAGTCAAAAATTAAGGTGTCTGGTGATCACTTAAAAGTGCCCTGGCACTGCTTTAAAATGAAGAGTTATTAGAATAAAATATTAATCAATCTGATGTGCAAATTTATAAAATCAACTATTGCACCTAACTACACGATTATTCTTACAATTATTATTCTCTTCCAAAGAACAAAACTAAACTAAGAAAAGATGACTTCGATATAAATATTAGATTGAAACAACCATCGATGTTTAAATAAAACCACCCAACGCCAATAATATTAAACGGGCCATTCATGATCTGATTTGTAGTACCTCTAGTGGTACGACAAGAGAGAGAGAGTGACACTACTTTGTGGTCCCTCTAGTCGTACTACCAGACCATTCACGCCCCAACATTTTATCTTTCTAGCCGCCAACAAAGGTCTTACCTTTCAGCCACCTGTTTTCACGTTGGTGTACTGTACACTAAAAAATGTATCGAGTAAAGTCTATGCAAAATATAATTCGGAGGATTTGTGTTTTTAAAAATTGGGTACAAGAGTTGAGGTTTCATAATTAAGCATGCCATAAGTTTCGTTTCTCTAGCATTTGTCTAGGGATGATATGAAGTAATTAATTTTTACGACTCTTGTAATTTTTACGACTTTTTAAGATGGAGGGTAGTTATATTCTATTTTAGTAAACTAAACTGGAGCTGGGATTTGCATTTAAAAATGAACAAAAGTCGTTTTTTTCCTCCTAAAATATTTCATTGTTAAGCTCCAAATCAGGCAAATCTTGAAATTTGCCGTGATTTATACTTCGCCTCATTGTCCTCTGACATCTTTATAAACACATCTCCAAATAAATAATTTAACGATGGTAAAGTATAAGCCCGGCTACAGATAAATGAGAAATTTAAAGAGATATACCAATTGGTGTACAAGCATGGGCGCCCGCAGAGAGGGGCCAGGGGGGGCCGTGGCCCCCCCTGAGATTTTACTATTTTGTATATTTTTCTGTACTCAAACCTAAAAAGTTAATACCTTTACGTTGACATAAAAGGTATATTATACAAGTATATAAACCAAAAACAAAATTATGGAGATAATATTATATTAAACTTAGACCATGGTCTAAGATATTAAATATAATACGTCGAATACCTACGAACCTACGCGCCTTTTGAATGCAACCGGCAACGTCGTAGCACAAGCACAATCACATGGTGGTGGTGGTGATGGTGATAGATAATCCGGCCACGCACCACCATTCTACCTGTTTTCGTCAAGCCGCTCAGAGTTCACAGCCGTTGTTTATTTTCTTTGCGTTGAGATTCGCAGTGTATTTTATTTTATTATTATCGTGTTAGCCTTACGGGCGGTTTCCGGTTTCTATCATTTAATACAAACACAATCCTTATCAGGTAATTTGATTTATTAACATATTTTCCTTAAACTGCATGACTATAGTTTTGCTGGTTTATTCTTTAGAAAAAAATGGACATTCGAACATTCTTTAAAAGAAAAACAACCACCCTCGAGGAAGTTACCGATTCCAAAAAGAATAAGGCTTCAACTCGTAGCCCTATCCCTAGCACAAGTAGTGACATAGCACGCGAAGAAGAAGGGGAACATGAACATGCAGTAAAGGAAGCAGAGCCTAGCACTTCTTCGAATAGAAATACTTTAGCGGAGACAGCAGATCAGCCTGATGTACAAGAAACCATTGCCCGAATATTTCCAGACGGTCAATCAGAAGACATTGGAAATTTTGTAAATTCCTCGTCGATTCAAGATAAACAAAAATACCAATACGATATATTAAGAAGTCCGTATACGCCGTCCCCTACCTATGATTTTAAGCAAGATGTTGATCCAAATAAACGGCCGTTTGTACACAAATGGCTTCAACAATATGACTGGTTGGTTTATTCCAAAGTTCTTAAAGGTGCCCTTTGTAAGTATTGTGTGGTTTTCCCACCTGTTGTGACACACGGTAGTATCTTAGGCGCATTTATAACAAGGCCATTTATAAAATACAGGGATTTCCACACGCAGGCCAAGAACCATTCTAATTCTGCCTGGCATAAAGATTCAATTATCCGTTCCAAAAATTTTATTGATGTGATGTCCAATAAAAAACTAGATATATTGTCTCTGATTGATGAGGGAAAGCAAATAAATGTAGCGGAAAATAGAAAAAAATTCTTCCAATTATAAAAACAATAGTTTTTTGTGGAACTCATGACATGCCTTTAAGAGAAAGCAGCAAAAATTCTGGAAATTTTTTGGATCTCTTAAAATTCAGGATAGACGCTGGTGATACAACTTTAGAGAATCACTTGTTGAACGCAGGTGGTAACTCTAAATACACTTCTCACAGGATCCAAAATGAAATAATTTCATTGGCAGGACATGTAATATTAAAAAATATTGTCGAAGAAGCAAATTCTTCCAAATATTTTAGTGTTATGGCTGATGAGACTGCGGACATTTCGGGACATGAACAGTTATCTTTTGGTATACGGTAATGTATACAAAGAAAATGAAAATTTTACGGTGAAAGAAGAGTTTCTTGGTTTTGTGAAATTAGATAAACTAAACGCTGATAGCATAGCTTATTCTATTTTGGAGTTTTTTGAAACATCAGGTTTAAACATGGACAAACTTGTAGGGCAGGGCTATGATGGATGCTCAACAATGGCTGGTGAAATTCACGGGGTTCAGAAGATAGTACAAGATAAGTATAAAAAAGCATTCTATTTTCATTGTGCCTCCCATAGGTTAAATTTAGTCATAAACGACATTAGTAAAATAGTTGAAATTCGAAATACCATAGGTACTGTTAAAGACGTAATAGTATTTTTTAGAGAGAGTACTCTAAGAAGAAACCTAATTCCCAATATACCTTTGTTTTGTGAAACTCGTTGGTCAGCTAAATATAAATCTTTGCGGATTTTTGCTGAAAATTTTAAAATAATATTTAAAACACTTTTTGATATAAAAACTGGGCAAATTTTAATGAACTCTTCTACTACAAAAAGAGCAGCTCAGTTATGGGCTGCCTTAAATTTCTTTACGTTTGTTATTTGTCTAGTTGTGGCAAGTAAATATTCAAATATTTTAGAGCCCATTGCAAATACGCTACAAGTATTTCAATTAATTTTGTAGATGTTCATCACCACATAAATTTAATTACCAGGACTTGTGAAAAACAGCGCTCAGAGGTTGATTCAAATTTTGCAGACATTTTTTCCTATGCATTATCTATCTGTGAGACCCTCAACATAGAAGTGGGAAAACCACGAATTTGCGGTCGACAAATTCATAGATCTAACTATGAATCTGATTCAGCAGAAGATTATTTTAGAAAATCTATGTTTATACCATATTTAGATCATCTGATTCTTGCCTTAAAAACAAGATTTTCTAAAGAACATGAAGTCGCCTTCTCTTTGTTTAATATTTTACCAAAAAATATAAAATCTTTAGATGTTAAATCTTTCGCAATTAAGGTAGGAAATCTATACAACATTGAGAATTTGGAAAGCGAATTAAATATTTGGAGAGAGTATTTATCTCAATCTCAAATAGCTGAGAACATAACCATTGAAGATCTTATTCAGCACTGTAAATTTTTTCCTGCTATCAAAGATAGCTGCATTCTTCTACTTACTTTGCCGTGTACTACATGCACAATTGAACGGAGTTTTAGCACCTTACGCAGGATTAAAACGTGGATAAGAGCTACAATGGGACAAGATAGACTTGTTGGGCTAGCATTGTTGAGTATCCATCGAAATCGTCTATTAAATATTTCCAATTTTTCCACTAAAATACTAGACGAATTTTGTCAAAATAACAGAAGACTGGTTTTTAGTTAAGAATAAAATTGCATGCTATTTTGTATTACTTTTAGGTATTACTTTTATTACCTTTTAGCATTAATAACATTTATTATAATATTTTGTTTTGTATTTTTTAAGAGTTGCTTTCGTGGTTTTGTTATTTGTTCCTAAAAGAAGTTGCAATATTTTGTTTTCTTAACGTTTTAAAAATATAAGTATTACATACAACAGTTTTTTATTTTGCCCCCCCTGAAAAAAAATCCTGCGGGCGCCCATGTGTACAAGTGGTATACCAGAGGGTCGTGTAAAATTTTCCATCCTATAAGGGTATACCGAACAAAATATCCATGTGCTTAGATCAAATGACATCTGTTTTAATAGTTCCTCTTTAATATTTTGCCTTGTTACAGAATAGTATTCAGAAAAACGCAAAAATAAGTACTGTAAAATATAATTTCATTAGGTACAATTATAAATAATATATTATATTTAAATAATTATAACTGTTAGGTCTATTTAATCAAAATAATGCTTTTATCTTTAATCACAATAATGTTTTTATTTACGCTGCTGCTAAAAGTTGCCGATATAAGCTCCTTTTTATACCTATCAATGACTCCTCTTACTCGATTGTCGGGTTCTTGTCACAGCTCTGCTGTGCTAAAGGTTTTTACATTTCCACGAAATTCTGAACGACCGATAACAAGACTGATAACGCAACAATTGGCAAATGTTGGAGTAATGACAATGTAAAGTGCAAAGTTAATGTACCAGCTTCCAGGGGCAAACGAATATGCATTTTGATTTTACATTGTGGAGGGGAAGATGGTTGGGTAACCGATGGCTTACTATTAAATGCAAAAGACATTAAAGACAGCTGTTTGGACTATCATCAAGATATTACGGGTGAACTTTTCGAATCGTGGGTTAAAAATAACTTATTACCAGATTTAGCAGACAACAGTGTTATTGTTTTAGATAATGCATCATATCATTCTAGACAACTTAAAAAAATTCCAAATAAATACTCTAGAAAGGATGAATTGCAAGATTTTTTATTATCACAAGATTTATATTTTGAAGATTGGTACACTAAAGACCAATTAGTAGAGGTACTTAATACAAAATTATTTGTAAAGGAATATATTATTGATGATGCAGCAAGTAAAAATGGACATACAACATACATCCCGCTAATTTTTTTTACTATTTTAGATATTTCTTTAGTATTAACACAGTTGTGCAAAGATTTACTCAAACTTCTTTTTTGTACTTATACCGGGTGGAGGAAAAGAAATGTTTTTCTCATGTTAAGTTTGAAACACCCTGTAGGGAAGACGAGGTATAATAATGAGTATGCATCGGAATCGTATTATAGTCTTATGTTTTGTGAACATTTTGTTTTTTGAATGTGCCTGATATCTTTAAAAACAAAGAAAATAGACGGTTTTGTAGTTTAACATGTGTTTTAACCGAAACAAAAGTTTGAGACACCCTTTATGGAGGAAAAGGTAAAATGGTGGTTATGCGTCGATACTATGTTGTAGTCTCATCTTTTGTGAACCATTTATTTTTTTAATTTCTCTGATATCTTTAATAACAAAGAAACTAGACGGTTTTACTTTTTAATATGTGTTTTAACTGACGACTGCGATATGTGAGGAGGTCATGTCTTATCATACCACTAAGACGAAAATATTTCCTATATATAGTGCTAAAGAAAAAGAGTGTTCAAAGAAAAAGAATATGTGTAATGTACCTCTAGATATTTAAAGAGCCTCCAGGTAGACACCGAATCCGTATTACTTTCAAGGAAATTCCACCCCAAAACATCATATAGCCTCCATTAAACAATCTCGTCTCTCTTATGTTGTGCTGGGCATACCGCTTACCTGATCGACAATCGTTTACGTTATGTGCCTTTCTGTTTTTAAAGTTTTGTTAACTGTTATTTTTTACTGTTAATTTAGTTTTGTTTCAGTTAAAATACATGTTAAGGAGTAAAACCAGCTATTTTCTATTTTATTTTCTTTATCTTTAGAAAGCTAAAGATATCAGGGAGATTCAAAAAACAAAATGTTCACAAAACATAAGACTACAAACATAAGAAAAACATTACTTTTCTTCCACCCGGTATAAGTACAAAAAAGAAGTTTAATTAAATATTTGCACAACTGTGTAAATACTAAAGAAATATCTAAGATAATAAAAACAAAAATTAGCGAAATCCGTTAATCCGTTCACGAAAAAATCAACGATGAAAATGAGCATACATTTTCTATATCCTTAACTTATGACTCTCAGTGTAGTGGAAATTTTTAATCCAACATCCAACATCGGCATTCACGCTCGAACTTTCTTTGTAATACCGCTAGTAGTACCACTAGTGGTACTACTAGTAGTACTACAACCCATTCACGGTCTGATTTTAGATCCAACGTATCACTATCTCTCTCTTGTCGTACCACTAGAGGTACTACAAATCAGATCGTGAATGGCCCGCATTAAGTTTTAGTATATACAATAGAATTATAAAACTTCATAGAATGTACGTGACAAATGTCCAAATTCAAATAAATTTATTCTGGTTGATATAACCTTACCCCATTGTAGGCACGTATATTGCTAAAACCTTGTATTTACTAGGTTACCTGAAATGTTTTTCAACAGGTATAAAAATATTTTAGTAAGTATTACCGTTGTATTACTCAAAACAGACACAACTCATAGAAACATACTGTTTAGATTATATATTGTCAGTTGGGTAAAGGTAAAAATTTGGCAAATTTTTATATTTTAACAATTTTATAGTTTTCGTTTTGGGCCCTGCGAGGGCTGTGAGGCTCCTAGGCAACAGCCCACTTTGCCTAATGGTTAATGCAAGCAAGCAATTTGATTTAACCCGACCTGTGGGAATGTCCACCCTCTCGAAAGAGTACATTCGGGTGTAACAATTCATTGGGGCGAGGTGTTTTGATCCGAGTGTAAACAGGGATCACCCCACCTCGCCCCAATGCCCCAGGCCATCCCTTTCCCCCCCTAATGGTTAATCCGGCACTGTAACATACCTTGTATATCTCCCTTATTTTTGTAAACAGGAAGTAATATACTGCTTCTGTGTTCGTCTAGTAATTGTTCCACTTTCAATATATTCAATTCTGTTAAACAATCATGTTAGCAAACTTGATTGCTATTATTCATGTTCGTGTTGTTGATCGGTGTATTATTAACTCTCTTAAAAAAACCTTTCCACACTATGTTAACGCATTTTGTCCAATGCAACGGTTTACGGGTGAAAGTAAAATATGTAATCGAACATACCACAAAAATGTGCCCGTCCTCCTTTCAAAAATATACCTGTAGTCCTGTCGCCAGGGGGGGTACAACGGCCTCCTTAATTCAGATGGACTTACCCAAGTTTTTTTTATATATTTTGACCCGCAGAATACGAATTTTTTGGGTAACAGTTGATCCGGATGTCGATAAGATTGTTATAGACAAAGAACTTGAGGAATTACATAACAGCGATTTCTCGCAAAACAAAACATCTTTTTGTATTTTTTGGGTCATTTTAAGCAAAAAATATTCCTACAAGTTTTTTCGTAGAATGCATAGTTTTCGAGATAACCGCGGTTGAACTTTCAAAAAATCGAAAAATTGTAAATTTTAAACCCGAATAACTTTTGATTAAAAAATAAAGTAGCAATTCTGCTTACCGCATTTGAAAGTTTAAGTCAAATTATATCGGTTTTGATTATTTGCATTGCTAAAAATTTATTATTTTATTGTTAAACAAAGCTGTAAACTGTAGTAAACACCTAGTATGTGAGTGATGTTTTCTATGATTTCTCATTTAAAATCGAGCGAGTAGGTAGAGTAGCTACAAGTACAAACGAGGCAATTTCTACGTAGCATGCGGTAAAACGCATGTATTAGGCACGGGAAACCTATGTGTTTATAGATTAGTTTAACAATAAAAAAATTAATTTTTAGCAATGCAAATAATCAAAACCGATATAATTTGACTTAAACTTTCAAATGCGGCAAGCAGAATTGCTACTTTATTTTTTAATCAAAAGTTATTCGGGTTCAAAAATTGCAATTTTTCGATTTTTTGAAAGTTCAACCGCGGTTATCTCGAAAACTATGCATTCTACGAAAAAACTTGTAGGAATATTTTTTGCTTAAAATGACCCAAAAAATACAAAAATATGTTTTGTTTTGCGAGAAATCACTGTTACGTAATTCCTCAAGTTCTTTGTCTATAACAATCTTATCGACATCCGGATCAACTGTTACCCAAAAAATTCGTATTCTACGGGTCAAAATATATAAAAAAAACTTGGGTAAGTCCATCTGAATTAAGGAGGCCGTTGTACCCCCCCTGGCGACAGGACTACTGTTGCTGGGTCCCTAAAAATTGTTGTACTTATTTCTTGATAATGCCTCTGTTTTGTTTTCGTTCGGTCATCGTGTATGTTAATCCGTGTAGTAAACGTTGTAGTAATTCCTTGATAGATAGTAATTATTGTAAAGTTAAACTCAAATAGACCGGTCTAGTTAGACTCAAAAATAGGAGTGAGGTTACAAAAATTACCATCCAGCTGAAAATTGGCAGGATTGTTCAAAATGCCATCATAATTGAAATCTAAAAGGTAGTCATAAATCCGACGCGAGCAAAATAATTTGTACAATTTATAACACATCATTTGCGAAATCCCATTTTCTTCAATGTCAGTAGGTATGAAGTATACGTCAATTTGACAATTTCAATTAACAATATGAATTATTTAAGAGTAAACAGTAGCGATCAACAGGTAGCAACAAAATATAACTTCGGGAGATAGTATCATAAACTTTGGCAACAGTGGTAATCTTTGACATTATCTAAGATAAATATTTTGATAATATCATAGTCGCGCTAAATGGAAGTAATAGAAAACGATTTTATTATTAATAAATAGATCTTTATAAAAATAAACCAAAATGGGTGAAAATTTTATGTTAAGATAGGTATTTAGAAAGGTATTTGCATGAAATATCTAATAATAAAACAATAATAAATAATCGTTTTTTGTTGTGAAGCGAAACAAATTTCGATTTTCGCATAATTTTAGCACGGGTTTTAATGGACTTTTTCTTGGAAGGTTTCACTTTATTTTTCGTTTGATTTACTTTTTCCATTTTGTTAAACTATTGATAATATTTTTAGAATAAAAAATCCTCCTAAAACTTTATATCCTCGCATTAGAATTCGAAATATTTTTACGTAAAATATACTTACCTACCTACATATAACTAAAACTCACAATTAACAACAATCTATTCTTCCAAAGAGGCCAACAACTTATACAACAACAACAAATATATAATAAATTAACTATCAGTAAACACTACTTTCCTATGAAACAACAAAAACGAGTTCTTAAATTAACACACTACTGCACTGAACAGATATCGATAAAGATGACAGAACAGATTAGAGAAAATCTGACGCAGGTTTGTCAAAATGACAGTGATAATTTCTCTATGTTGCCTAATTAGTTATTTAGTTATAATATGTTCGATTTCTTGTTAGAAATAAAAAATTTTAGTAGTTCCAAGATTACACATAATCTAGGCATAGGATAAAAAAATTTATTTGAAGAAAGTATATTCTTTTTCTTCTTAATGGCGGTACAGGCTCCTTTTTTCAATATTGTATTTAGTTGTAGAGTAATTTCCACGTACTAACATATTTCTGAAATTGGGCTCTGTACCGCCATTCTTTATTATATTACGAATATGTGTGCCAAATATCTCGACAAAATATTCAAAATTAGAGCCGCAATCTTGGACCGCGTTTGTTGCTACCTGTTGATCGCTACTGTAGCCTCTTAAGAAATAATATATGTTAAGAAAGTTGCAAGATTTGTCCGCTATACGCGCGCAATAATTTCTCGTATCCCCTCCATGTACTTACACACAGCGAATACGTGGTGTATTAATACATAATATTATGACGATTACAACTCTTTCAACCCTTTGAATCGTCGTATCTCAAAAACGGTGGATCTTAGGAAAAAGTATTAAGACATTTTTTATAGACCATTATCTAATCTACATTTTTTGTTAGAACCAATTTTATGATAAAATTTACCGTTTCGCTGAAAATTGCTAAAAACCATATTTGGTGACCTTTGACCCCGCGTAAATTTTTTTGCTCGGGTCGGATTTATGAGGACGTTTTAGATTTCAATAATGATGTTATTTTGAACAATGCTGCCAATTTTCAGCTGGATGGTAATTTTTGTAACCTCGGATGTGTAATTTGACCGGAGTACAAACAATTGTTCAAGTTATTGTAGTTAAGTTTCTTAATACCTATTAATTAGCATATTATGATAAGATAATTATTAAACTAATTATTTCTACGATACTGGTTTTCAGTCAGATGGCGATGGTTTGAACAAGACGACAGATTATAATTTTTCACATAAGATGTGAGTTAGAATTTAACTAATATTTTAAAACATCTTAGAGAATATCTCCATGATATTAATGCCTGGTTGTACCAACAAATATTAAGCATGTCTTAATTGAGACGAAATTTACGATACATTGAACGTGGAAATCTATTGTGGCAAGGTGAAAATTGATCTAAGACTCAATGGTGCAATGCGTATGTTTAGTAAGCTGGGCTTAAGGCACGTCTTAAGCTTAAGACATATTGGTGTAATCAGGCATAAGTGGATCAAACAACAAAAGTACTGATTAACCGAGAGTTACTCGAAGCCGAACATTTTTATTTTATCGTATGACACTTGACACATTTACATAACGACACCCCCATCGAACAAGGTTGTAACTCATTTTTAGCGATTTTACAGGACAGACAAAAAACGAAAACATGAATTTTTCAAAATTTGTAGCGAAATGATTAGACCCTTTTACACTAATGTGATATGATATTTATAACATAATAAGGGATTACTGTGAGATGTATGCTTTGTAATTTTATTAGCTATTGAGAATCTTGAGTTTGATTGAAATACAACCTTGAGATTAAACACGAGTATTCGTAGAAAAAGGTTGTAACTCGCCTAACAACCATTTTACACTCTCCGTGTTGAGAAAATTAGTTTTTATGGTATATTTAAACAAAATATCAACTCACAGTTTATACACAATTTTAATTGGAAATTATAAATTTTACAATAACAATAATATTCTATCACTACAAAAAAGCCATGGTATAAAATATCTCAAATTTTTCGTATTTTTTTTGCGTATCTGTAAATATTTAATTTTAAACCATATTACTTTATTACTTTACTCTTTTACTGCTAATATCTATTTCAAAATTAACATGTGTGTCCTTAAGTGGGTTAAAATTTAGAATTTGCTTTTGATTTATTTCAGTTACGGTTTTAGGCTTGCCTGATGATTTGGCATATCGTATCATGGTTATCCATTGGTGTGGAGTGTGGAGCATATAGGACTCAATGTTTTTTCCGTTTTTCTATGCATTGAAGGGCATGCATTGAATCACCATCGTTTTGTGAATGTGCTGTTTCTAAAAATACATGTGTAATGTTAATATTAAACTTTTTCACTACATAGAAGTACGTAGCAAACACTATTCGATACTTATTTTGTCCACCGCAACTATCAAAAAGGAAAAAACTCCGTAAATCCGTTTTTACTTTTATTTCGATAATTTGACTTATGAGATGCACCATATGTTTGAATACGTTATAAATTAAACATACGTGCAACAAAGTTGTAACTCATTTAAAATCCTTGTCAATCGTCAAGTATAAAGAAAGTAAATATTTTACATGGGGAGTATCAAGTGTTACTGCCTTTTTCACGCTAAAATGGCACACGTAAGTTAAAATACAACTTTTTTCAATGGAATATTAACTAAACTATTGAGAATTAAACTATGTCGTTTATATTGACGTGTGCGCAATTTTTTGCTGAATTCGCCTGTGTTGAAATCTGAAAAAGGTGTAACTTGAGTTACAACCTTGTTCGATCGGGGTATCGATAATATCTTGTATAAAACATAATACGCGCATCTAGCTTTAGTCGAAGCAATAAAGCACTGAACCTCCGAAAAAATAACGACAAGACGGATCTTAATAATTCTTTTTGCATTCGATTCGTGAATGGATCAGGAAACTTTGTGAACCGGAGCCATTATATAATATTGAAAAACTGCATATAAAAAATGCATTCTTAAGGTGCATCTCAAACAGACAATAAAAAAAATTCAGAACTCGTCAATTATCGGCGGAAATGAATTCAATTTTATTACTCGGGGGTTTTAGGGGTCGCTGAAAACGAGTATGATGTCAAAAGTGATCTCCGGAGTACCTGGAGCCCAGAGTACCTACTGTGTACCTCGTCTTGTGGAGTTTTCGGCAAATTCATTAAAAATTTGTCAAAAATAATTTCTCGGGGGTTTTTGGGGCCGCTAATGGGGACGAATATGACATCGGAAGCGATTTTCGGAATACCTGGTGCCCAGGGTAGCTACTTCTTATGGAGTTTTCGGCAAATTCAATAAAAAATTTGCCAAAAATCATTACTCGGGGTTTTTTGGGTCTCTGACGACGAATATGATGTCGGAAGTGCTCTACGGAGTACTTGGACCCAGGGTACCTATTGTTTACCTCGTTTTCTGGAGTTTCTGGCAAATTCATTAAAAATTAGTTAAAATTTATTACTTAGGTGTTTTTGGGGTCTCTGACGACGAATATGGTATCGAAAATGGTATCTCCGGTGTACCTGGTGCCCAAGGTACCTACTGTTTGTCTCGTAACTAATGATGTTTGACTAATTCTTTAATGAATTTGCCGAAAACTCCAGACATCGAGGTAAACAGTAGGTACCCTGAATACCAGGTACTCCGTAGATCACTTCCGATGTCATATTCGTCATCAGCGAACGAAAAAACCCCCAAGTAATGATTTTTGGCTAATGTTTTAATGAATTTGCCGAAAATTCCATAAGAAGTAGGTACCCTGGGCACTAGATATTCCGGAGATCGCTTCCGATGTCATATTCGTCGTTAGCGACCCCAAAAATCACCGAATAATTATTTTTGACTAATTTTTTAATAAATTTTGACCGAAAACTCCACAAGAGAGCTAAACAGTAGGTACCCTGGGCACCAAGTACTCCGAAAATAACTTCCGATGTCATATTCGTCGTTAGCGGCCCCAAAAACCCCCCGAGTAATGATTTTTGACTAATTTTTTAATAAATTTTAATGACGAGGTAAACAGTAGGTACCCTTGGCAACAGGTACTCCGGAGATCCCTTTTAACGTCATATTCGTTTTCAGCGACCCAAAAACCCCCGAGTGATGATTTTTGGCTAATTTTTTAATGAATTTGCCGAAAATTCCATAAGATGTAGGTACCATGGGCACTACATATTCCGGAGATCGCTTCCGATGTCATATTCGTCGTTAGCGACCCCAAAAATCACCGAGTAATTATTTTTGACCAATTTTTTAATAAATTTTGACCGAAAACTCTACAAGAGAGCTAAACAGTAGGTACCCTGGGCACCAAGCACTCCGAAAATCACTTCCGATGTCATATTCATCGTTAGCGGCTCCAAAAACCCCGAGTAATGATTTTTGACTAATTTTTTAATAAATTTTAATGACGAGGTAAACAGTAGGTACCCTTGGCAACAGGTACTCCGGAGATCCTTTTTGACGTCATATTCGTTTTCAGCGACCCCAAAAACCACCGAGTAACAAAATTGAACTCGTTTCCACCGATAATTGACGAGTTCTGAATTTTTTTATTGTCTGTTTGAGATGCACTTTAAGAATGCATTTTTTGTATGCAGTTTTTTAATATTATATCATGGCTCCCGTTCACAAAGTTTCCTGGCGCATTCACGAATCGAATGCAAAAAAAATTTTTAAGATCCGTCTTGTCCTTTTTTTTCGAAAGTAAGGACGATTTTAGTGCTTTATCACTTCGTCTGCCTATTAATATATTTATATTTAGGTACAGAGGTATATAGTTTATCGACTCTGGAGTCGCCATTAGAAAATCCTCTGACCTGCCATAATATTATCTTTTGGGACACTATTCTGTGACGTGACAGATGGTTTGTGGTTGTCCACAGTTACAGAGTGGAGATGGTCGTTTACCCTATTTTTGCATCATGTTACCACATCTGCCGTGTTGGGTTTTGATTCGATTCAGCATAGTCCCTGTGATGCGTGGTAAATCAAAACCTGGTGGTTTTTGTGTGACGAAGGGTAAGCTGCTGGTATGTTGTTCCATCCATTCTCGAGTCCATGTGGTCGTTAAGACTCATTTTCCATATCAATATTTGATGTTTTTATTGGCAGTTGTCTGGAGCGTAGACGGTTGGCAGCTTCTATATCTTGATGGATTGGCAGGCTTTAGTTGTCAATAATCTCTCCGCACTCACTAGTGAGGGAGTGTATGCGCCGTAGTTTGGGTGGTGGAATGAGGCTCAGTACTGGGAGCCATTGCGTAGGGGTGGATTTGATTCTCATTGAATTGTTCAATTGGGCATCTACTTTGTTTATAGGTGGACTGCGTTAAGCCAGGCTGGAAATCAGTATTCCGCAGTTGAGAAGACAAGGCCCAGGGCAGATGATCGCAAGGTGGAAGCCGATGCCCCCCATGTTGTGCCGCACAGCTTCTGGACTATGTTGTTTCTGGATTTAAGTTTTTCCGCTGTTTTTGTCAGATGTTCCTTAAAAGATAGGGTTCTGTCTAGAGCAGTGGTGGGCAAACTTTTTTAATGGAAGGCCACAAGAGTCAAGAAATTCTATAGGAGGAACTATAGAAAAAATGCATTTTGTGTTAAAGCTATATGTATTCTATCCGTATGTTGTTGGACCTTCGACGGGCCGGATTAAATACTTTCACGGGCCGTACTTTGCTCATCACTGGACTAGAGACTATCATTGACTGTGTTTTACTCACATTAATTTTTAACTTGTTAGCATCCAAAGGGTGCGCCAAGGGTGTATTTTATCACCATTGTTATTTAATTTATATAGTGAAGCCATCTCAGAATTAGCGTTGGCCGAAGTCAATGAGGGCCTAATAATAAACGGTGAGCCACTTAATGATATAAGATATGCTGACGATACCGTACTTTTAGCGGGAACACTAGAAGAATTGCAACACCTTGCTCAACAACTAAATATACATTGCAACGATTATGGATTAAAAATAAATTTGAAGGAAACCAAGTTCATGGTATTTACAAAAGCACAAAACATCAGAGTTAGACTAGTACTGGATAATACAGAAATTGAGCAAATATCTTCGCACAAATACCTTGGAGCATGGATCACAGAAGATACTGATCAGACAAAAGAAATAAGATGCCGCATTGAAATTGCACGATCCATTTTTAACAGAATGAGGAAACTTTTCTGTAATCGCAATATCAATATAACGCTCCGGATAAGAATGCTTCGTTGTTATATTTTCTTCACCCTTTTGTATGGGGTTGAGGCATGGACATTAAACAATCCCACATTAAAAACCTGGAAGCATTCGAAATGTGGTTTTATAGACGTATTCTGAAAATATCATGGACAGATCGTAAAACAAACGCACAAGTGCTCGAACAACTAGGAAAATAATGCGAAGTTTTAAATTCCATAAAAATCCGGAAGTTGGAGTACTTGGGACACATCATGAGAGGTGAAAAATACGAACTATTAAGGAATATAATGCAGGGCAAAATCAAAGGCAGAAGAAGCGTAGGAAGACGTAAAATCTCGTGGCTACGCAATCTCCGTGAATGGTTTGGATGCAGCTCAATTGAACGGTTCCGGCGCTTAACCAACAAAATTATAATTGCCAGAATGATTTCCAATATCCGATAGGAGCGGAACTTTAAGAAGAAGAAGAAGTATCCAAAAATATCTCAATTATTTTTAACAACCACTGCATCCTTCTAACAACCTGAACAATATCATCACCACTGCATACAATAATTAATGGGTCATCAGGACAAAGACTAATAAATTCCAGATCCTCAACATAATTTACATGGTTGATGAAAATAATAAATAATAAACAATAAAGGACTGCTATCACCACAAATATCTAGGTATCTATATTTCGCAAAGCGGAACATTAGGCCAAGCCATCAGAGAAAGGAATACAGCAAGTAGGAAAGCCACCACAATGCTAAACAGTATTTTATGCGACCAATCCATCAGCAATGAAAATAAAATGATGATATAAAATATATTATGAGGCTATAGTGAAAAGTATCACTCTATGTCTAGAGTCACCCCAAGGTACTTTGGTGTTTTATTGTAGACGTGTGTGGTGTTTTCGAACTGGATGTTGAGTATTCTTCCTAAGAGCTTGTTACACCTTGTTTCAAAGGACCCAGTCATCGGCTCAGTCAAACTTCCTCGATCGGGTTTCTGGTATGCAGCGATGTACAAGCTAAAGAGAAGAGGATCTAGAACAGATCCATGAGGCAGTATATTCTTCGGTTTCCTTGGGCTTGTGATGTCAGTTCCTATGACCATTTGGATCGTTCGGTCGCCCAGCATGCTGTTATTTAGTCGAGTACTGGATTTAGAGGGGATTGAATGGAGGAGCTAGTATATCATGCCTTCTCTCCAGATTATATCGTAGGCCGCTGTTAGGACTATGAATGCGGCTGCAGTTTTAAGTTTTTTCTGGAACCCTGCCCCAATAAATGTGGTGAATGAAAGAACCTGATCTGCACAGCTTCTTTTGGGTCGGAAATCTGCCTGATTAACCGGTATTGTTTTAACTAGCGTTAGGCTAATTCTGTTGTAGGGGCTGAACAACTAGCCTAGACTAAAAAGGATGGAACGGCATTGTTAAAAATATATAAAAAGTTTATGCTGTCACCACATTCCTATAAAAATTAGGAACAAGAAAGAGAATATTAATGAAATTTTACAAAGAAGTGATCTCGTACCAGAGTAGAAGAGTTGTAGACCGCGTACCATAACAAAATTAACTTGTTTTAATAATAATCGATTAGAATAACTAATAATTATGCGGTTTATTATAGCATTTCCTTCGAGAATCTATTTCGTGCCGGAAGATTATGGTCTATCTGTGGTGTAATAAATATAATACAAATATTTTTACGCTTAACATTTCGTGACGGGACATTTCTTTACGCACGCTAAAGCATTCGCAGTACTGTTCACGGAACAATGTGTTAATTATGGTTACAAGGAATTTGAAATTTTTCTGCCGCATATGACATGTTTTCATATACATATGAAGTATGAACTCATGTAAGGAGCTGTTCTATTAGATATAGAAAATGATTTATCATAATTATAAATTACAGCAATAATTAATTTCGCGATTAATTAAGCATGAATAAATTACGTGTTAAAAGTCATACATTTACTCATTTCAGTTAGTATAGTGTCTATAAGTGAAAAGAAGAGAATATTTAGTTCTTGTGTGCGTATTTCAAGTAAGCATGATAAATTAATTTGACTGATTAAAAACAACAGTGTCAAAGTATAAACTCCAGTGGTAGTAAGAAAAACTAACAATTTAATGGTATCTCTGCATAATTCAATTATACGGGAGTATTATTTTCTATTTTGACAACGACACCCGACTTGGGGGTCAAAATGTTAATAAAATCATTTTTTTGGTAAAATTGTGGCTTATTTCCCATTGAAAATAGTTGATTACCCTGTCATTTTTCTACAGCAGCAATGAAAATTTCTGGTAGGATTTCTTCAAAAAAAAAATTACTCTGAAAGCCCTGTTAACCTCATTAATCAGCTTTTTTTTTAAATTAAAAATATTAGCTATAATTAAGTTTTCGAAAAGGAAACATGTAGATATGTCAATGTGTAGAACATATCAAAAAGAAGAATTTGTTATGCATAGGATATTATATTCATAATGTACATACTAAATTTTTAATTACATACAGAACTTACCTCCAGAGCTTGTCTCCACTGTTCCAGATACTTAGAACAAAAACTGGAACAGTGGAGACAATCACTGGAGGAAAAAGGTTTAAAACTTAGTAGGACAAACACAGAGTATTTGGAGTGTTCATTTAAAGATGGAGTTACTACAAATAAAATGGTATCTTTGGATGGTGAAATGATTGTGAAAAGCAATAGTTTAAGTACCTAGGATCGGTATTACAGAGTAATGGAGAAATAGATGGAGATGCATGCAGTAGAATTAGGGCTGGATGGATGTAGTGGAAAATTGTGTGACACAAAAATTCCAATGAAGCTGAAGGTCAAATTCTATAAAACAGCCAGACGACCGGCTATGATGTACGGAACTGAATGTTGGACAGTGAAAAAGAAAGAGGAACAACGAATGCATGTGGCGAAAATAAGAATGCTTAGATGGATGAGTGGAGTGAAAAAAAAGGATAAAATTAGAAATGAGTATGTTAGGGGAAGCCTAGGTGTGGCACCAATTGATGCCAAAATGAGAGAGCATAGGTTAAGATGGTTTGGCCATGTTCAACGTCGAGATGATAATCACCAAATACGAAGAATAGCTGAAGTGCGGATTCCTGAAAGGAGTAGGAGAGAAAGACCAAAGAAGACCTGGGGGGAGACGATAAGGCAGGACATGTTGGTAAAGGGGATTAACATTGATATGACCCAAGATAGAATTGTGTGGAGAAATGCAATTAGGGAAGCCGACCCCGCGTAGGGATAAGGCAAAAAGAATGATGGTGATGATAAAATTTTTAATTACTTACAATTTAATATTGATTTTTGTTTTTTAGATGAGATTTAAAAAGCAACCATGGTAACAACAGAGAACTGGTTTCAAAATTGGCATCCGCCAACTACGTTATTTACAGAACAGCAACCTTTCCAACCGATTCACTTTCAAAATTCCAGTCCTGCATTTGAATACGGCTATCAATTATCTCAAAGTAAGTAGTAATTAATTACATTAATTATGTAGGTACTTAATTTTAGAAGAAGTTATTTTTGCTAACAAGCAATTATCGATACCTACAAAAACTTAAGTTAAACCAGTATTACTGATTTACAAAGTAAAAAAAAGCCAATAAGCCAATAAGAGTTGTTTAGTTGATGATGTTGCAAATTAAGTAAGTCAATTACGCTTATTAATGTAGATATAATAGTGCTATTTATTAGTTATTTATGTTTAATATTGACATGTCTTAACAAAAACCAAAATGGTTAATGAGCAAAAACGAGAAATTCTAAATTACACACAAAAACCATTTTATCTACTTTATCTTAATTATGTTTAAGTTTTTAGTCTGTGAAAACTGTCATTTATAGATAGCAGTGCGTGAAGGATTTAAGGCTATGGGTACATAATTCGCAAATATTTTACGTGTATCCCTACTTTTTCTGTCTTTACACGGCAAATTACGTGTAGTAAAATTCACACTGGTATGGATATGTAAACATTACTAGAATGTCATTCTACTTGAAAATGTCATCATTAATTTAAAGAGATGGGTTTTGAATGTTCTTGGATAACTGTTATTTTTATAATTGCAAATTATTAATTCAGTTAATAAATGTGATAATTTTTTCATTAACTATGTATTCACTGACTGTAATAATTTATTTGTACAATAAAGACTAATACTCAATCGAGAAAAGAGGAAAAGTGTTAAAGTGATTTTTTAATAATATATTGTTATGGAACGCTTAAAATTTTGAACATCTTTAACAACAAAATACTTGGATCACAGAATATATTATCCTGATGTATTCTCTGCTTGGATCTTCCACAAATAATACACAATAAATAACTTTTTATTAAGTTCACGTCTTAAATCAATGATTTATCAATAATATTTAATCAATTACTCAATATATTCCCGATGCAATGTCAAATATTTAAAATTGTCACTGCTTGTCAGTGTCTGACTGACAATATAGGCTGACAATATTATATTCGGCTGAGTGCGTTGCAAGACAAAGATAGATTTGGAAAATATTACCACGGCATTGTGTTCATTTTTTTCGAATCCTGAAAAAACCAATAAATATTTTTGAAAAATTTAAACGCAGAATGAAAGACTAAATTATTACCGAGGGCCGAAAGTCCCTTAGAATAAATAAAAAGTTTATTTTGAATGATATATTTGAAATTAAAAATCACACTAAATTTTCTCTTAGTTTTTCACCCCTGTAACTTATTAAAATAAACATTATAGAAGTTCTCAGGGACTTTCGGCCCTCGCTAATAACGTAATCTTTCATTCTGCGTTTAAATTTTTCAAAAACACTTATTAGTTTTCTCAGGATTTTCAAATATCCTTTAACTTTCGCGTTGTCATGGTGATGACATATGAGCAATAAATTAGATCAAGTGTTTTCACAGTTTTGTGGTTTGAAAGAAGTTAGAATTTTTAAATGACAAAGTTCTAAAAATTGTAGAATAGAAATAGAAATGAATTCCAGTGACGAAGAGTTACAGTTTTTTTATTTGTTTATCGTAGATAAAATATTGTATGAAACTGTGCGTGAAGTACTTTTTGCGAAGTTACGCGATGTACAGCACTCGCGCCGCTGTCGCTCGTGCTCTAAACATCGTGTGCATTCTCAAAAAGCATACTTCACGAACTGTTTCATAAATAACTATTATCTACTTTATCTCATATTCTGCATAAGTTTTTAGGTTGTGAAAACTGTCATTATAGATAGCAGTGCGTGAAAGATTTAAAGTGTGCGTGAAGTAACAATGTATTTTAAATGTGGTTTACTTTTTCGCACTGTTTTTTGGCACACTTTCATACAATGAAATATCCTTAACTTTCGCGTTGTCATAATGATGACATATGAGCAATAAATTACAACAAAATTTTGACAGTTTTGTGGTTTGAAAAAAGTTAGAATTTTTAAATGTCAAAGTTCTAAATATTGTAGAATAGAAATGAATTCCAGTGACGAAGAGTTGCAGTTTTTTATTTGTTTATTGTAGATAAAATATTGTAGGAAACTGTGGGTGAATTACTTTTTACTGTCGCTCGTGCTCTAAACTTCGCGTGCGTTCGCAAAAAGCATACTTCACGAACTGTTTCATAAATAATTATTTGCTTTAAAATTTACGTTATACAAGCATAACTTAAACAATTACGGTACACGTAAGTAAAATACGTAAAATTGTAAGGAAAACAAGCAACTGGACTTCGCAATTTCTGCACCTAGAGACTAACAATTTTTCATTGTGTTCAGGATGACATCAAGAAAAAAATCTACTATTGGGACCGTGTAAGTTCGAAAAAGCGACATCTGGTTTCATAGCTCGGCAACTTTTTTCGCACTTTTAATTATATTGACCAATCATATTGGTCCTGGTTGCTGGATAATTGTCAAGGTCGTAACCCAAAAAAAATATAAGCAGAAAAAGTAAGATTAAGGTTATGTTATTAAAAGGTAAACAATTGTATGTAGTAAATAAAATTAATTATTAAATGCAGTACTGCAAGCAAAATACAATTAATTAAATATACTTTTATATAATAATTGCATATCATATCAATATTGTGAGCAACATATATAATTTTTCTTCTTCAATGACAGTAGGTATGAAATATACCTCAATTTGAAAATTTCAATTGACAATATGAATTATTTAAGAAGGTTGCAAGATTTCTCTACTATTCGTGCACGCTCGTTTCTCGTATTCCCTCCAAGTACTTGCACAGCGCAAATAAAAAAATGGGTGGAAATGCATATAAGTGCTTGGAGATTACTTGGAGGTTTTTGGTGTCGCTGAACACGAAAACGACATCAGAACTGACCTCCAAAGCACATGGTGACCAGTGTCACTGCTATCAGTGCACGTCATCTTCTGGAGTTTCGACAATAAATTGATGCAAATAAAGAACTTGGGCGATCCTTGGGGTTGCTGAACGGGTTCCATCAGAATCGACACCCGGAGCACCTGGTATCCACGGTCACATCATCTTCTGTAGTTTCGAAGGTTTTTGGCCTTGAAGGCCGAAAAGGTTTTCGAAATTCTCGAAACTTCAGATGACGTGCCTTAGCAGTGAACCTGGGCACCTGCTGCTCCGGCAGTCAGTTCTTATGGCATATTCGTCTTCAGCGACCCCAAAAACCCCCGAGTAACAAAATCTGGACTTTTATACAATTATTTTGACATGTTTATGCACTTTTTGATACATTTTAGCTAGTTTAAAATGCAACTATGCATTTTCACTCATTTTTCTATAGTAGACTTTTTTCATGACATGGACGTCGATATTTGAACTCTCCGTGTAACTTTGCGTCGACTGATAGGTCCTACGATTTTACTAATTTTGAGTTATTTTTGACAAACTTACGGTGCTAACTTTTTAACTAGAAATGACATCAAACCGCTAATAAATATTCGAGCTCGACTTTTCATTATCGGATTATTGATATATCGCAGTCATGTAAGTACTACTTCTGCGACTATGTAGCATTTTCAATTACACCTTTTAAACCAGAAGTGATACATAGAAACCGGAAGTATAATTTATTCTCGTCTTGCTCAGGTGCGTCGAGTAATATATCGCTTTTAGTATTTCAACGACTTTAAAAAAATACTTACAGTTGCAACTCTGTAACCGGAACTCCTAGGTTAAATTTCTCAGCTCTAATACCATCTTTGGGTTATAAGCTCTCATTCAACACCTCGTATGTTATTCTATCTGTTTTAATAACGGATAAGTTATATTCGCGTACGGACAGACCGACGGACAGATAGGTATAAAACCGGAAGTATATAAGTAAATTTCGAAAGTCGGGAGTGTTCCGAGGCACCGGAAGTCGCGTCGAATAATATATCCCTTGTATTATTTCGGCGACTTTAAAACAGTTTTTCGGATTGCACCTCTAAAACCAGAAGTTCTAGGTCAAATTGATCGCCCTTAAAACCATTCTTGATTTAGAAGCTTTCATTCGATATCTCATTTGTCATTATATCTTGTCTTATGACGGAGGAATTGTGTTTACAGAGTCTCTGGGATAATAGGTGAAAACAAAATAAGTCTTTTTCTTCTTCAGATGCAAATCCACTAATGGATGTTAGTGATCACATTTTTCATTAACTCTCTGTTTCTTACAATGTGTATCAGAGCTTGTATGTCGTTAATCCCTATCCATTGCCTTATGTTTCTGAACCAGGATATTTTCTTGCGTCCTATTCCTCTCTTGCCTTCAATTTTACCCTCGATTATAAGTTGAAGGAACTGGTATTTTTCGTTTCGCATGTTGTGATCTAGATACGCCGTTTTCCTTTTCTTGATGGTTTCGAAAAGTTAGCGTTCTTGGTTGATTCTAGGGGTCGACAAGACAACAATTCTTGTCTTGACAACATCTTCTCTTGTCTTGAAAAAAAATCAAGAAATTTAAAAAATCTTGTCTTGACGTTTTCTTGACATCTTATACTCTTGTCTTGGCTCAAGAAATTTCAAGATCTTAAAATTTCTTGATTACCCGGTCGGGTGATTCCACAGCGAACTTTTTATTGCGTTGCGTGCTAACACGGCCTCCACTGCCACCGGTGGGAGTCTCTGATCTGCATTTGTTTCCTAACGAACCCAAAATTGATGCGTAGTTGCGTGCTTACAATAAACATTTTGTATGTTTCGCACGTATTCTAAGCTTAGCTGTCCAGGATTTCATAAAAGTTGCTGAGCCAATTCGAAAGAGTTTAGACATCGAAAAGGATTTTTCCACCTACCTCTACCGAAAGTATACTTTTCCGGGCCTGTTTGTAGGGAGCAAAGTTGTACTTTTCCTCCCTAGGGAGGAAAATATTTTTCCTCCCTAGGGAGGAAAAGTAAAAGTGACGTCATGGTATTTCATTCATGAAATATAACTTATTGATGCCCTGTATAATATATATTTTCTATTACGAAGTATCTATACATTTTAACGTTTATTTATAAAACATCCTGTATTTTGCAGAATGGTAAAAAACAGTAAATTGTTATTTTGATTTAACAATGTTTACATTAATAATTTGACTTATATTTGACAGTTGACAGTTATATTGTACCTACTTGTTGTTTTAGTTCTAATAAATTTTGTTGGTAAGTTACATAAATAAATTAAGTAAAAATGAAAAAATGACTGGTTATTTGAGGAAGGTGGAAAAACCATATGTATAACATGGGAGTAAAGTGCCTTTTCCTCCCTTGAATGATTACTGCCCTCCGCTACGCGTCGGGCAGTAAACTTCATTCTCGGGAGGAAAAGTTGCACTTTCCTCCCTTGTTATACAAATAGCTATTGATTATTTGAAGCATGAGATCGAAGTAGAAAATACTACAAATGTTACTCTTTTAGATTTTAACTCCTGAGCCTACGTAAAATTAAATACCTTGTAAAAAAAATCAAAACCTTAGGGCAAATGCAACTTAAACTTAACAGTGCTTGCGAGGCCATAAATTGTAAGATGACTATGCCAGAACTAGATGTGCCTACAAGATGGCATTCAACTTTCGAGATGCTAACATGGGGCTTAAGTGTAATAAAAAATGCTTAAAACTATATTTTGTGACAACAACCAAAATCTAAATATTTAGAGAATGTTAGATAAAGAATGGTTCTGATCAGTAAATTTTGTCAGTAGGTTTTTGAGAAGGCTTAGAACACTTTCTTCAATTCTCGAAGGGGAAAAATATTGCACGCTACTATTGATGGTAAATGGAGTAAATTTACTTTTGGACGAACTGGAAATATGGGCTCATGAACTTAATAATAAAATTGATAGAGACGCTACCGATGAGCAATTAATTTACTGCATTCAAGCTGCGATAAAGATAAAATACTGAAACACTGTAACAAAACTAATTGGATATACTGAAAAGTAGAGGCATTTTCCTCTTCATCTTGGGAAAAGCTTCGATAATCAGAGGCAGTACCAAAATTTGAACAATAATTTAAAGCAACTACTTTAATAAATCCCAGAATGATCTATAGAATCCAATAACAGAGCAAGTACTTAGTCTAAAAAAAGATAACGAATTTGATTTAGATCTTACTTACCTATTTAATAAAGCTGATAATCATAACTTACAATCTTGGAAGCATGAAATTGAAAAATACTTAAATGAGCCTAGGTCAGAAGATTCTGAGAATATACATACTTGATTGGTGGAGAAGACACGAAAATATCTACCCGTTATTACCGAAAATGGCCAAGGATTTTCTCGGATCGCCAGCAACATCTGTACCTGCGGAAAGGCTATGTTCAAGAGCAACTTTAACAATAACAAAGCCAAGAAATCAGCTACGCGTTGACTTTATAAGAAGTGTTACCTGCCTTAATTCATGGCTTATCAATTCCGATTTAAAAATGTGCTAAATTTGTTATTTAAAATAAAATCTAGTTTTTATTATTAGTTATTTCAAGATTTCTGGTTTTCTTAACAAGAAACCTTGGTATTGACATAAAATTTCTTGTCTTGTCTTGAAATCTAAAATTACCTCTTGTCTTGATCTTGTCTTGAAATCAAGACAATATCAAGACAAGATCTTGAAATTTTCAAGAAGTTGGCGACCCCTAGTTGATTTTTTTAAGGACATCCATATTTGTGAATTTCACTGTCCATGGTATCTTTAGGATACCTCGATAAAGCCCCATTTCGAAGGATATCTGTTTATATCCCTCGTTTTAAGTGTAATCCCTCATTTTGGGTGTAGCAACACCGACCAGATATAGCACTTAGTAAACCTTAGTCTCAGTTGAAAATCGAACTCTGAACAGGTCAGTATCTTCCTGAAGTTTACGAAAGATTTTCGAGCTTGCTCAATGCGACATTTTACTTCCCTGTCCGGCCACATTCTCCGGTATGTAAATTTGTGCTCACTCTTTCAAAGGACTTGGTATTCAGTGTTATGGTGGAGTTTTCAAATACACGTAAGTTTCTGGAGATGATCATGAATTTGGTCTTTTTGGCATTAATCTCTAATCCCATTCGTTTACTGTATTCTCCGATTATAGTGATTAGTTATTGAAAACTAAAATAAGACTATTAGTAGACTTAGGCAAATATCCAAATTGCATATTTTGCATATTTTTATAAAAGTGTTCATTGTACATAAAGTGCATATAATTTGAAATTTTGGTTTTATATATACATTTATATATATATTAATGTAACAAATAGCTTGGAAATTTCAATATTTAATTTTGTTTTATAATCTCTTGGTTTCCAAATTTTTGGTATCGGAACGTAGTACCAAACTAATAAAAGATGGCGGCCTATACATAATTTTGTCACGTTTTTTCCTTGAACATAATGGTTCCAAAATCTCCAGTTTATACCAAAAATAAAAAATTTTATTTTGAGGGTCAATTTTGCTATTGTAATATTAAAGGCCTGAACACGTGTCTTTGTAATTTGTGAATAATTTTTGTGATCTGAAAATGCCGAAAATAAACTGTGTTCCAACTTGGATAAAACCTTCTCTCAAAGAGCTATCAGTGAATATGGATAAAGTTTATTGCTCATTTTGTGGCAATATGTACTCAGATAGAAGCCACAAGTTTTTGTTAGAAAATTTTGAACAGCATTTGATAATTTATTGTTACGGTGAACTCTCCCTTAAACGGACAGTAGTCGTTCCGCATAAAGTGTCCGTTTAAATGAGGTGTCCGTTAAAGAGAAAAAAAATATATTTTCTTAAAATTTTTAAAAATAAGTGCATGTATGTATGTGTATATACATACATATAAATAGAAATATTAGTTTAATATTACATAACACAAGTTATGGATGAGACGCAGCATTGTCTAGGAACAAAAGAACTTTTCGATTTTCTCTCTGCATTCTCTTAACAATTTTTTTTTTATTTAGCTAATGCCTCGACAACTAATGGTCATTGGCATAGTGATGATAGAGTGGATTTTTCCAATTAGGTACCTAGTGTAATGTGTAGTGTGTGTGTTGAGTAAGTATCTTGTTACTTTGCAAAGTCGACATCATTGTATTTGCAAAGAGACGCTAATTGTATCCGAACGTCTGCAGTCCCTTCGCTTTTAACAAATTTAATTGGCCAGTCTGTCATCATTTCCCTTGTCATTTGTTATCCACGACTTCTTATTGCTGTACCATTCGATAGGTAATTGTTCTGCGTGTAAACCCTTGAACCAACGAGGAATTTTACTTTTCTTGGTTACGAGTGGCCTTTCTTTGGCCCCCATCATATTGGTGCAAAATAGAATTGTGATCCTATCTTACCTTCAGTGCACCTTTCTCCTTTTAGGTTATAAGTTTTCTTGGGTAATGCTCTAAACTCTAAAAAAATAATCCCGTCTCAACTGCGTTAAAAATGTCTAGCGGAGAGTATACTTTCATTAAAATGATCAGCTTTCCTTCCATTTAGAAACCACTAATAAATCTACAGCAACTGCTTCGCCACATACAAATTTGAATATTGAGTTGCTTACAAAACTTTCATATCAACGCTTACTCTCCTTACAACCTATATCGCATTTTCTTGAATAATTTAAAGGATTTTTACTTTTAGACTACTTTTAGATCGCACTTTACAAAATCATTCGAAAACAATTATTTTTAGGTCTAATTCAGCACACTAATCAACTTTTTCTTTCAAACTTAAAACCTCCTTTTGGCGGACCCCATATTATTCACGTTGCACAAACAGTCATGAAAATACAATTATGTACGTCCATTTAATAGGCTTAATCAGACATTTCGGTTCAAATTCTTAAATCCTTGTTCCAGTCAAAACAATAAATTAACAAGTTCCTGGTGTCGTATTTGTTTCATCGACGGACACACACATTAAATAATTTTTATTACTTAGTGTTGATAACGTGAATAGTATTAAATGTCACGTCGTGGATATCTGTATTGATTTGAAATAATAAATGCATTCTACACATTATTTTATTGTAAATATTTGAAACAAAAATGTTAATTTTTTTCATTTACTGTCCGCATTTACACCTCATTTACTGTCCGCGTCCGTTGTTGAGAGTGTCCGTCTAAGATAGTTAAAGGGTACAGGTGTATCACCGAATGATTTTTGTTTAAAAATCGTCCGTATAGAGGAGGTGTCCGGCGAAGAGAGGTGTCCGTTAAGAGAGAGTTTACTGTAACACAATTCGAAATAATATTACTTATTTTGTTAAAATACTTCAACATTTAATTACATAAAATTAGTTTGTAAAATACATAGGTACAGCCATGTTAATTAATATAACGTGAAGATATTTCATAATGTATCAGGTACATTCCATGTCAAATCACTCAGGCAAAAAATTTTGGATCTCCGACTTGTCTGAAAATTGGTATATAGCTTCTCCGGGACGTAAAAATAAGATATTTAAGGTCAAAAAATCTTCTTCTTCTTTTTTTCTCAAAATGTTATTTTATGCGATTTTACAGTGATTTGGTGTTTATTTAAACAAATTTGCATTTTCTGTCGTAAAGTATCAATGAAAAACATAATATTTTAATAGAAAGGACTCAAAAATGTCATTATATGGCATTATAACAAGTTATTTTGAATCAAAACAAGTGTTTGATCCAATTTTATAGTGTAAAAAACGTTAAAATACCGTTTTTTACATTTTCCTCCATTCCCAAAACACATCATCATCGAATTGGCTGAAAATTTTCCAACAGATAGCCAAAAGATAGGACTTTAAGTGGTTAGAAGGATTTGAATTATATTACAATACCAAAAAAGTTACATGCAGTAATATCAGACTCAAAAGTATATATTAGTCCAGTCGGGATAGCATTTGACCTTGAATGCCGAGCTGCCCAAAATTTTATTTTTCTGATCTTTAGGGGAGTCAATAGTAGCCTAAATTTAAAATCACGAATGAATTAATCCGTTACGTTAGCCGCCATCTTGATTTTAAAGGAGAACCTGTTTTGCTCAATATCTCCGCCATTTTTAACTTTTCGACAAAAATGGTAGGAACTGAAATTGTTCCAAATAAATCGTATTTAAAATTATTACAATTTCTTTTTAACAATTTTTGTCGTGAGGTCGATATTTTCGAGTTAATTGTACTTACAGTAGACGCCTATATTTTTGACTATAATATTGCATGTAACTTTTTTGGTATTGTAATATAATTCAAATCCTTCTCACCACTTAAAGTCCTATCTTTTGGCTATCTGTTGGAAAATTTTCAGCCAATTCGATGATGATTTTATTTTAACGTATTCTACACTATAAAATTTGATCAAAAGCTTGTTTTGAATCAAAGTAACTTGTTATAATGCCATATAATGACATTTTTGAGTCCCTTCTATTAAAATATTATTAGTCCAAGTAATGAAGCTTAAAATAGGACAAAACCTCGCAATTTTTACAGAATAGATCGATTTGCTTGAAAATTTGAGAATAAGTAGTGGATAGTCTAAGGATCAAAATCTATATGATGCCAAAAGGCGCTTTTACCATGGGGGTGGTTGCCACCCCATCTCGAGGGTGGAAATTTTGTATTATATTTTAATCACAAAAGTTGGTAAAAACGTTCATTCTAAGAAAAAAACTTTCTATGCATTTTTTTTTGATAAAATTGATAGTTTTCGATTTATTCGCTATAGAAAAAGTTAGTTTTATACCGAAAAAATCAATGTTTTTAATAAGTTTTCTGCTAATAACTCCAAGAGTTTTCGTTGCATCAAAACAACTTTACTTAATAAAGATATACCCTTTGAAAAATTAAACAAAAACTTTTTTTAAATTTTCTTTAAAACCAATAGTAATCGAGCTACAATTAATTATATGTTGGCTCTTCTTCGTCAAATGCTAAATATTGCAGTTTCAAAGTCAAAAGACGGGAAAACTATGCATTTTTCGAGGATAACTTGTTTAAACTAATTTAAAGCACTTAAAAATATCTATCTCCAGAATTAAGAAAAAAGTCTATAGCTCAAAAATTAAGTAACTTATTTATGATGAAAAGAATGTCAGTCCCTATTTTTCTCAGCGAAAAACTGATCGCAGGCAACCCCGTAATCACCACCCTAATTAAAATTAGTCATTGACCTGATTTGGTCTTTTTTATTTATGTATAATTAATAGGTTCTAGAAGTTTGACCGGCTTTGAATGATTAGTTTTTAAAAAATGGATTTATAAGCAAATAATGAATTTTTGTAGTTTGGAAAAAAATGGCATTTTCTTCAGAATAGCAAGCTTAGCATCAGAGCTACGAAAAAATGTTTAAATATGAAATTGTAGCTTATTTTTTAATTTACAAGAACTTGTTTCTCAAATAATTTTTCTAGGTCAAAAATTGAGCGAGCTATTGACACTTAAAACTTGTAATAACATGCAAAAACCACCTTTACCAACCCTTTCAAAGTCACCTCTTTTTGCGATTGAGGATTTTACAAAGATTTAATATTAATAGGCTTATAGATCGTGCAAAAGCCTACAAAATTCTTTTTTACCAAACTTTCTAAGATAAAAAATAGAAAGGTGACGGTTAAAAAATCAATAAATTTTTTTGAAAAAAAAAAGGAGAAATTCAATTGGAAGCATAATAATGTAAGTTAGCTGTTTGTTAGTGATTGGCCTTATTTATTCTCATTTACTTATGTATTATTAATATATTCTAGAAATTTGACTGGCTTAGAATGATCATTTTTTAAAAAACGAGATAAAAGTGAATAACGAATTTTTGTAGTTTGGTAAAAAATGCCATTTTCTTCAGAATAGAAAGATTAACATCAGAGATACAAAAAAATGTTTCAATATAAAATTATAGGTTATCTAATTCCCAAGAACCTCGTTTGAAAAAAAATTTTCTACGGCAAAAATTGAGTGATTCGTATATGAGTTAGTATATCGAAAAACATTGATTTTTCTATACAAAACTAACACCTTCAATAGCGAGTAAATCGAAAAATATTAATTTTATCAAAAAAATGTATAGGACATTTTTTGCTTAGAACGAATGTTTTTATTAACTTTTGCGGTCAAAGTATAATAAAACATTTTCATCCCCGGGATGGGGTGGCAACCACCCCCATGGTAAAAGCGCCTTTCGCCATCATATAGATTTTGATCCTTGGACTATCCACTACTTATTCTCAAATTTTCAAGCAAATCCATCTATTCTGTAAAAATTGCGAGGTGAAAAGCTTCGGTTCCTGGCCTATATGTTTTACATTGATACTTTACGATAGAAAATGCAAATTTGTATAAATAAACACCAAATCACTGTAAAATCGCATAAAATAACATTTTGAGAAAAAAAGATGAAGAAGATTTTTTGACCTTAAATATCTTATTTTTACGTCCCGCAGAAGCTATATACCAATTTTCTGACAAATCGGAGGTCCAAATTTTTTTTTGCTCTAAAATTGAATGATTTGAAATGGAATGACCCATCAACATGTTTGTAAATAAAAAAATATTTTCAAATTTTTTTTATGTGCATATTTTCTAGATAAACATGAATATTTGTACGTAAAATACTGCGCATATTTTATACCTTTTTATTTGCATATTTGCCTAAGTCTAACTATTAGATATAAAATATTACATATATAATATGATATTACCGAAAAAAAGTGGCACAGTAGGCGGTAAGGTTGACTAGCACGAGGCTTCATACTATGAGTTCTGTATTTTTAAAATTGAAATATTTTTAAAATTGAACAAAGTAATTTTATTATTTATTAATTATTTTTTTAATAATTCTGCGGCACATTTAATTGGCATTTGATCTGCCCAAAACCACATACTTTATGTAATGACGGATACTCGCAGGCACATCTTCTTACATTTACTGCACCAAAAACCATGGATTAATTAGTATCCATCTTTTTGTCTGAGTGCACACCAATAATTTCAATTTTTACATTTAAAGTGTTTTTTCAATTAATCCAACATTTTGCAAATTTAGATTAATTCCGCATCGTTTGTGTAATATTTGTTATTTCAATAATAGAAACCACTGCCATTTTATCAGAATAAAAGTAAAACATAATTTTAAGTTTGGTTTCGTATTGTAATCAAGTTGTTCATTACATCACCTAACATGTTTGAAACTTAAAATAATAGTCTCCCGTCTTATACCGCTGACGCTGCTTTGGGATTATAGCAGGGTAGTCTGCTATATCTAGAGCCTACGGTATACAAGAAAGGTAACAGGGTCAGTGCTACGCTTCAACCGCCTATTATTACCCCTGGTTTTACCGAAGGTACTCATTTTATTCAGGCTGAGTCGACCTGGGCCTATAGACATTTTTAAAAATGTCTAGTTGTTCTTGCCGGCGCTAGGATTTGAACCCCGGCCTACCAGCACTCGAGGCAAGCATAAAACCGCCTGCGCTACGCCGGCCCTGTTTGAAACTTACTTACTGAAAAATTGGCAACCTCGCACGTTGTCATAATTTAAAACGTTTTATATACTTGGCTTGCTCTTTGTCACATTGTCACTATGTCACTATGTTCGGCAAATTTTGCAATCAATTTTAAATATACTTCTAGGCTACCTAGGCAGCTGAATAGCTCAGAATAGCTCATAACTAGTCAACAATGCAATATTTAACTGCTATTATATGGATATATTGAGTTTTAAATGAGCTAGAGCTCTTTAAAGATGGCATCTTGGAATTTTTCTTAAATATCTCCAGAGCGCCTCTATTTAGAAAAACGAAAACTGGTACGTTCATTTATCTTCCAAAGATAAATCGATTTCCTCAATCGAGACATTCTAGTACAAGTCACATGCGTTCGTTTTGGGTAGGTCAACGGTTATTTTATTGACTAACTTTTTTGTCTTAATATTTAAGCATTTTTGACACTTCATGATTCAATAGGTTGTTTGTGGATATATCACATACATTCGACCACGGCGATATAGAGGCCACACAATCTCAACAATGTTACCCATTAACTATAGTCCTTTTTCGGCTTTGATGTTAGCTCGTAACATTACCCTTGTGCCGACGAATATCTCCAACTCCTTTAGTAATCCACCTATAGGGGCTATAGGGGGGAAAGGGATGGTCTGGAGCATTCAAGCGTGGTGGAGTGATTCCTGTATGACACGAATTAATGCACCTCGCTCCAATCAATTGTTGCACCCGGGCGTCATTTCTAGGAGTGAAAGTGTCACAGAGTGGGTTGAATCATATTGCTTGTTTGCTTACTCAAAATGCCATATATCACCTCGTAGTGGATCTGGAATTCCAAATTAAATTTGAAAACCAACTAGGCAATAGACATAAAACTTTATGAAATCGACGCTGCCAAGACAAAACGGCATAAACGACATTAACTTGATTTTTCAGGAAACACAAAAAACTGATTATTTTTATGTTTACCAATTCTATTTATCTGCACAGTGGATCAAAAAGTTTGGTGATTTTCTTTTCAAATTTTTATATCTTGTTAACATTAATGTGGCTTAAATACTGTCTGAAATAAATTAAAAGCTAAAAATGGAGCTTATGCCAAATCACAATATAACGCTGGTGAATAATATGCCAAACTTATATACCTCTGGCGTTTATGTCGATCGAATAGCTGTAACGTTAACCAATATGACGCTTAAAAGGGATATATGCCATAAATGAAAAAAAGACGAGAAAATGCCAACAAAGGAAATTATAAAATTCTGATGATTTTTGGCAGCCTTTATTTTTAATTAATCAAAAATATGTTCTACGTTTCTCATCGGGATTTTTCTCCTGTTTTTCAGAATCATCAGTTTCTGAATCGACGGATACTTATTCATAATCACTGTCACATTCAATATTTGGATCAACATCCTTATTGGTTTCCTTGTTTGCATTTCGTTATCCTGATTAATTATACTTGTATCCAAACCATTATCTGCTGCCAAGTTAAAACATGTGAGATCATGGAAAAATGATATTTCTTCTTTTTCTATTGTATGTTGGTTCTTCAAAGATAATAATAGCATTGCCAAAAACTTTTGTAATATAAACATCATAAAGGTTATAAAATTCTAACGGGAATATGGAAGTAGGTATTATAGTCAATAAAATTATTGTTTAAATCGTCAAATTCGTTTATCGTTTAAATCGTTTAAATTGTCAATAAAATTACGGTTTAAATTCTCTAGTTTCTCGATGTTTATCACTAAAATTACAATGATTCTTATCATTTAGTGCTGCTATGTATTATTTTTCTTTGGTAACGACATTATTTTCTTACTACTTCTCCTATTCATCTGCAACAAAAATGGCGTAAACGCCAAAAATCGATTGTCGTTTTTAGCTATCTAAAAACAATTTGAACTGTGCTGTAATACATAAAAATAATCGTTCAACACACTAGTACAAACTAGCAATAGAAAATTTTAAAATAAACTTTTTATGTGCGCAATTTTTAAATATGAAACCTGCATAAGAATACCATAAAGCGACGGCACTTATGTCAATCACGATGTAAATATGGGATTTTGACATAAACCCCTCGTAAGTTTTTAAAGAAATTCGGTATTACACCAGGGAAATAAAGCAAAAATATACCATGTCCGGGACACTTAAGCAGCCAGGTTGCAAATGGGTTTTTTGGGTACTATATACCTAATATATTATAAATACAAAAATGCCCGTCACAATTTGGACGAGAAATTTAGTTATTAACAAATAAGGGTCAAAAATGAGAGTTTTTTCGTTTAAACCGCTACAGGTAAAAATAGGGCAATTAAATGTCTTATTTATAATATTTTTATTTTAGTAGATAAGCCAAGGTTTCAAATAGCGTTTTTTGATTTTTGGTCCGATTATTTGTTGCTTCGGATATTGCAAAATAAAACTAAAATTTCGAGAATAAAAAATTTGCTATAACTTTTGCGAAAATAAATTTAGGACTTTCATATTGCATGAAAAGTTGAGTCAAAAAGTCCATACAATGCACAAAAATTTTTAAGACGATGCGTCAATTATTAGTTTAAATTTTATTCAGTTTGTTTATCCCAAAGAGCTTTTTTTCGCAATATTATTGTTCAGAAAATAATATTGATACAGCAATTCTGTGAAAACAACATGAAAGAAGAATAGTCATGTTTTCAGAGCATTTAAAAAAAAATCATTAAAATGCCATTTTTGTCACTCAGAAAACATTTTACTAAAATATAGTCATTTTTGGCTTATAAACAATTTGAATAACTTTGTTAATATTGACTGTACGCTGAAACTACAACAGAATTTGAACAGCTGGTATTTTTATACGAATTTTCAAAGGAAAACTTTTCGCCTAGGTTAATTACGGTCAAAGTTAGCCACTTTTTTTATTCAATTGATGGCTACTTTGTTTATAACAATTAAGCAACCTAACAAGAGCCATTTTGAAGTTGGAGATATAAAGGTTATGTATAAAAGTTTGAGTAAACTTTGAACCTCAACAGAGTGGTTAATAAAGCTTTAAAAATGGCGGTGGAACGGAATTAATTCGTGGTCGGTGGAGGGGAAATACTAAAATACGTGCACTCAAAAAATGAAACTGTTTCTGCAAACATATGCTGCGATTAATATCGCTGGAACTTGTTGATGGATTTTGATCATATTTTTTTTAATTTGTATGTACTCGTAGTCTTATAGAGTACGGTATGTACACACAACCCCAACTAACATTACAAAATGTTAGAGGGAACTCCCCTTATCACTCAGGGATATGAAAAATAGATTACGGCCGATTCTGAGACCTACCGAATATACATATATAATTTCATAAAAATCGGTCAAGCGGTTTCGGGGGAGTATGGAAACTAACACTGTAACAGGAGAATTTTATAGATGTAAATATATAGATGGCTATTAACAAATAGGGGTTGATGATAGAAGAGTGAAAATTAAGGGTGGTATGTATTTTTTAATTCTACATCATATAAAATTAAGGTAGATAATTTTGTCCAAAAAAATAAAAAATATGTCAGGGGGGCAACCCTTCTTATAACTTATGGGTATAAAAAATAGATTAAAACCTCTTCGACGTCCTACAGGATAAACGTGTAAAATTTTATAAAAATCGGCCAAGCCGTTTCGGAGTAGTAAGGTAACTAACACTGTTACAGGAGAATTTGATGTATATAGAAGTAACTGCGGATTAAATAATAATAGTGGCTAATTTTGAACCTAATTAACATAGGCAAAAAGTTTCTTCTGAAAATTCGTATAAAAATACCAGCTTTTGAAATCCAAAAGTAGATTTACTCTATAGTCAATATAAACAAAGTTATTCAAATTGTTTAGAAGCCAAAAATACTCTATTTTACTAAACTTTTTTCGGAGTGATAAAAACGACTTTTTAATGATTTTTTCAATACTCTAAAAATATAACTATTTTTCTTGCATGTGGTTTCCACAGAATTGCTATGTCATTATTATTTTCTGAACAATAACATTGCGAAAAAAGCTTTTTGGGATAAACAAATTGAATAAAATGTAAACTAATTGACGAATCTTAAAAATGTTTGTGCAATATATGGAATGTTTGACTCAACTTTTCGTGCAATATGAAAGTCTTAAGGCCATTTTCGCAAAAGTTATAGCACATTTTTTATATTTGAAATTTTAGTCTTATTTTGCACTTTCCGAAACAAAAAAGGATTGGACCAAAATTCAAAAAGCGCCATTTTAAACCTAGGCTCATCTACAATAAGAAGAATATTATAAATAAGATATTTAATTACCGTGTTTTTACCTGTAGCGATTTAAACGAAAAAACTGCCATTTTTGACCCTTATTTGTTAATAACTAAGTTTCTCGTCCGAACTGTGACGGGCATTTTTGTATTTATAATGTATTAGGTCCCAAAAAATCTATTTGCAATCTGGCTGCTCAAGTGTCCCGACAAAAACCTTATTTCTATGGATTATATGTTTACGCTTTAAAAATTACGCATACAAATTGAACATATAGCAGAGGTAAGTAAAATCATGTTACTGGTGTATAAAAACTGTAATAATATGGTTCTTTTCATGAGCATTTTTTAGTACGTCACAGTTTTTCGATTTCTCTCTAACGTATTAAATTGTATGTGACAGAAAAAAACGCACGTCGCTGATTACATTTCGTCGGTGACATTTATAACATTTAATCTAGTTGTCAATAGATGGTGATAATAATATAATATTAAATAATATTATGTATATAAAAAAAATTTAATATGTACAATTTATAAGACTATACAAATCAAAGAAAATACCATTTTATAAATGCAATAAACAAAATTGATTTGTTTTTATACCAAATTGCAAATAAAATGTGACAACTGTCAGATTTAACTAAAATGTCATGTTAGAATAAATGTCATAAATGTGTATTTATCACGGACTCACGGTTCTTAGATTACTACGGTTGCCTAAATCGACTAACCAATGAACATTAAGGGTGAGATTACGTCACGAGAGTTTACTGTCATTTGAATCGTAATATGATTTTTTTCGAATCCTCAGAAAACCAAGTATTTTAAAAAAATTTAAACGCAGGATGCAAGATTACATTATTACCGGGGGCGGAAAGCCCCTTAGAATAAACAAGCAGATTCTATTGAATGAAATATTTGAAATTAAATATCACACTTCTCTTTTATTTTCAGCCCTGTAACTTATTAAAATAAACATTATAGAAGTTTTCAGGGACTTTCAGCCCTCGGTAATGATGTAGTCTTTCATTCTGAGTTTAAATTTTTCAAAAATATTTATTAGTTTTCTCAGGATTCGAAAAAATTAATACAATTAAAACACATTGAGAATTTTGACATGTAAAATTCTGAACTGTTGAATTCCAGCTTCCCTAATAATTATTGTACATCAAAAGACATTAGAAACTATTTGTAGAGGATTGAAATCTGTATTGGAAATAACTGTTAAAATTGGTCTACGTAATTAAACATATTCCAAAATTTTGTAAAAATGTAATACATTTTAGTTTTCAGCCCAAACTTAGGCCACACACAATGCAATAATGTTCACATTTTTGAACTGTCAATATTTTTATTTTATCATCTACTGTTTAAAAACAATACAGTTGATAAGATACCCTCAGTTGCGAAGAAAGGATTAATAATAAAGATTTTTTTATTCAGTCAGTGGTGTGAGCACTGTCAGTTAAATAGTAACTTGTGGCCTTATTTTTACACGCATACCTATTGTGGCAAATGTATCATATTTTTCAAAATTTTTGGAATGCATTTAAATCGTAGAACAATTTTAACTTTTGATTTTAATACAGATTTTAATTCTCTACAAGTATTCTCTCATGACTTTTGATGTAAAATAATTAGGGAAGCAGGAATTCAACAATTCAGAATTTTACATTGAGTTTCCTATGGCCCTTTTTACGATTCACCACCCGGTATAAGATAAAATGTGTACTATTTGTCTAATTATTTCATAATAACACAAATAATACACATATATACACAATAACACATATTCAATGATCGAAAATCATTTAAAAATATGGGAATGTAAACTCTTGTGACGTAAAGTCAAAAATATAAGTCTCCCCACCACCGTCGGACAAGACAACCGTAATAAAATCTAATAACCGTGTCACGGACTAACCTTTTTTTCTATCATTTGTGACGCACTGAAAATGCTCATGTAGATACCTTTACTATAGTCCGTCCCACCTTGACTTTACAGTATAGGTCACATAGGCAATGCACTCCTTATGAGAGTTTAAAGCGCGGTGATGCCGATTGTGTCAAAAAGAATTTGTAATCGAACATTAGAGAGATTAAATTAAAACTTTTAGAAAGACAATCTACAATTTTAGGATACGTATGCGTTTAAGGTTATTTGATATGCTATAGTTATTACTAGAGCTCGGGAAACATGCAAAATGCATATTAAGTGCATATTTGCATATTTTGGATAAATTTTATAAGTGTATATGCATTTATTAAAAGTGCATATTTTGAGTTATTTATGAAAAACCGCTTTAAAACATGAATTTTTTCACAAAAAATCAAAATTTTTGATCATTGGTAACGGTAACTTAAACAGTATGTATTGATTTATTTTAATAAATTTATATAAAAAATTTTACCTAGAAAATTTTTAATAAATTAATTTTCACCTTCGAAAAAGGGGGGGCATTCACCTCCAGGGTAAAAGCGCAAGTTGGCACTATTTCACTCTTGTTTATTGAGGTATCGTCTAACCATTCACCAATTTTCGTGAAAATCGATGGAGGTTGACCGAAATCGAAGGTAATAGTTGATTTTTAACTTCAGTGACGGCACTATAGAAAATAAATTCGAATTCAATAATAGAAATGCGCATATTTTGCAAGCTCATAAATTAGTAAACGATAAGTAGTCGCAAAATAATTAATTTTTTAATTTTAAGTATAATTTTCTTTTAAGATAGGAAGATGGGGAGGTTTTCTTGGGGTTGTAGCTCAATAATAGAAATGCACGTATTTTGAAAGCTTATTCTTTGAACTTATGCGCTAGACAAATTATATCCTCAATACGATATATTTTAATTTTTCTCCACATTTTTCTCTTGAGTTCAATTAATTAAAGGGTTGTTCGAGGGTTAAGGGGATAAGCTCAAAAATCTAAGCTATATCAATTCGAAAGCTCATAAATAGTTCGTAATTCCATCGCAAAGAACAACCCAATATCTCTATTTTTAAATAGTGGGAGGGGGCTGAGTCAGCCTCCACAAAAATATTAAATTCCTGCCCAGTGAAACGAGCCCGAAATTTTTAATCTACGGTTTATAAGCTCATAAATAGCTCTTAATAATTTAGCGCTATTTGTATTTTAATCTCTACAAGATGGAGGGTCAGCTCAACAGGAGTGATATAGAAAGAAGTTTTTCCGCGTATAAACAACTATTATCAGATAGACGGCACAGATTTTCTCTAGAAAATTTGAAAAATATTTAATAATATACAGTTTTAACTTTAATAACGATATAATAAAGAATGATGATGATGAATATAAAGATTGCTGTGTTCTTTTATTTATATGCATTAAATGCATAAAAGCATATTTGAAATGTTTTTTGTGCATATTTGCATGCATATTATAGGGTTTTTTAAGTGCATATTTCCCGAGCTCTAGTTATTACGCATATGAATCCTAAAATTGTAGATTGCCTTTCTAAAACAGTTTGAATTTAATCTCTCTAATATTCGATTGCAAATTCTTTATGATAAAATCGGCATCAACGCGCAAAAAGCTCTCATAAGGACTGCATTGCCTATGTTCCCTATACTGTAAAGTCAAGGTGGGACGGAATAGAGTAATACTGGACCGAACACGCTCAGAGCTTCGCTGGTGTCGCTCCTGGCGGATTACTAATTCAACTTTCACCGGTAATTTTTAAATTTATTATTTAATTGTTATCGCTTAATATTTACAACGCTAAAAAGTAATTAAATTGCAACAGATTTTTTTAAGATTTTGCTAATCATTTTGACGTTCTATTGATGAAATATTAATTTCTTACTTCGGATACTTTCACAATTATCGTGTAGATGGCGCTAAGATTAATAGATTAATTTATAGTTACATATTACGGAACATTAAAAAAACGTAAATTCAGTATTTAAAACGTAAGTATATTTAAGGTAAAAATATATATCACAGCTTTGACCAACTAATATTTTTTATAATTAATGTTTTTAATTTTAATTTTAAATTAATCACTTTAACATTTATGTCAAATTTCCGGTAAACGTTTACAGAATTGCCACTACTGGCGCTCGCGAATTTATAAATATCCCTACGAGCTCACAGCGTGTTACTCTTATTATATCGGCGCTGAGCGGTTGTGTCAATCGATGTCCACAGACATGACTAAATTGGCGTTTATAAAAACTTTAAACCAATATTACAATTGTAGGGTCGGAAAACTACAGCACATAAGTCAAAAACTATAGATTTTCAGAAATCGAATAAAACTGTATAAAAAAATAATTCAATATTTCTTAAAAACATTAATTGCATTTTATGGGAGTGTGTATAACATCCTTCCTTGTAGCTAAATATGACTCTATAAAAAAGTATGGAAATGTGTTTTTCCTGACTTATGTTAAAAAGAACACAAGTATACTGCCGTGCTAGGCCAAAAGGCGGTAACTAACATTTCACAAAATGGTGGCAAAATCGATTTCAAAATTGAGTGCTAAAATTTTGGTCCGTAAAGGATTTATGGACTAGCTAATAGTTTTTATGCATGGATATATGCCCCAGTTTATTAACGGAACCATTAATTATATTTTAAAACAAAGTTTTATATAAAAAGAGGTAGATACCGCTAAAACGTTTTATCAAAACTTACTATAAAACTAAGCCTATTAGCGGTATGTGGTTTACAGTTGTGATTGATATGAAATAAAAAGCTTTTCTGTGAATTACAGTTTATTAAATTGAAAGAATTAAAGTACTATTAAATGTTATTATTTTGTTGAGCTACAATATGACAACAACAAATTGACAATATTTAGTTGTAGTTATATCTGTTTCTTTCAAGAGTCAATAAATACATATTGGTTCATTAATATTAATGTTCTATTTGTGATTCAATATAGACAATTTAATAGACCACCAAACAACATAATTTGTGTCTGGTACATATACAAAACCTATTTAGTCTTACAACACAACGGTATTACCTCATAATTAACATTTTTTATAAAATCTTTTATAGTGCGTCTAATAATTTGGGCAGAACTGTACTTATACTAAACAGAATTCGTTCAGATTGTTATAGATGTTTAAACATCTGCTGAAGCGTTTTAAAGAATTCTTCAACTGTGAATGTGATTGTAAACCATACTTTTGACTTTCTCAGCTATTTTTATTTTGTTTCTTAGCGACAAAGGTTTGCTATTTTACGACAGGCCTGAGTTATTATAGAGCTTCAAGATTTTTATGATCGCCGACACCTGCCCTAATATTATTATGTATTGTTATATTATTGGGTATTTCACAATATTATATTTGGGAAAATACCATAATTTACAGTAATTAGGGCAAATTTTAACATTTTATTAGTTGTATTGTACAAACTAGTTATATGTTATGATTAAAATATGATGACCATTGTCTTTTAGACCGAAAATACCTAATTATGGGATATATAAGATTTTTAAAATATGCAAACAAATTTTTGGATTATTATCCAGGTACCTGACGCATTCTTAGAAAATTTATAAAGGAATAAAACCAGCATTTTTGTATAAAACTTACGTAAAGAATTCTCAAAAGATTAAATAAAGATATCCCAAATCTACAATCCCGTATCTATAATAGCATTATATAACTAGACTACTAGACATGATCTAGTTAAACAATGATATTAGCTTGTATTTAAACAAAAAAAAAATGCAATCAATGGGACTGCTAATTCTAATCCCATGTACGACCAACAAAGGGTTTAAACATAGGTACAGAAAACTGAAACAAAGTATGAAACAAACCTTGCGCCTGTATAGGCTGAACATAGTTTTTTTTTCACCTCTTGTAATTGCTTTACAACAAATTTTTCTCTTTCTACAATATTGTCTTCAGTGGTATCACCTCGTGGTTCACAATTCTTACTCGACTCTACTTGATTTTCTAAAAAAACATAATACCTATTTTAAGTCTCTTTTTCTAAAAATGTTTGTGGACAGCGTGTGGATATATTATTAAATTTTTAAAACCTAATTCAAAAAAATACATATTTTTTAAATATGAAAATCTCTTACTGCCTAATTCAAGATATAAAAAATCATCCACTTGGGGCAGATTCATATTGTTTAGGACAACATAATTTGGTTAATTCTTGAAATATTTTAAACAAAAATGAAAATACATTTCAATAGATATAATAAACTCGAAAATGTCTTACCATCCTCGCTAATTATTTCTTTTACTAACTATCTAATGCCATCCCCTCTTTGTGAACACACACACACACCTCTTTTAACTAACACAATAATTTATTGTAAAGTTAGGCCGAATTTACTTTGTAACACTAAGGCGATTTGGCGGTTTCTAAATGTAGGCGTAGCATTCTTGAAAGTAGATTAGCGGTAAGTGTAATATGCTAAGGTATATGGACGGCAACTGTAGCAGATACCGTCAAAACGCCATAGTATTTAACATTTGCCGCCAAATGGCTTAGTATTTTAACTGAAAAGTGTAGATACCGCTAACAAAATTTAAATTTTATTTAAAATATAATGCTTCTACAACTCCAAAAACTTTATATATATATATATACTAAATACCCTATTTTACCTAAAAATACAAAAATCTCATTTTCGATAAAAAATCAGTTCCCGCCTTTGGGCTTAGCACGGCAGTATATATGACTTATGTCTAACAGCACAACTAGGAATTTTAGTTTGTTACAACACAATATTTTCTTCCATCAATCCATATTAGCTACATTTTCCGTACTAGGCAAATCTATATAAAATTTATGGAAAACATTACTTAGGTATTATTTTTAGTAGAGAAACTAAGTCATCTTTTTGTCTTTTGATATGATTAAAGGCAATAGTGATATAATTGGAATGGTATTAGGTATAAAGGATGGGTGCGGCCCAAAAGATTAACTGTCATCAACACGCTTAACTTCACGCGCAACTTTGATATATTCAAAAAGCATAGGCCCCAAGTTGGACAGGACCTATCATATTCACAGCAACTCGGATACATAATATTTAGAATATTATAGAATTTGAATCAATGATGTATCAAAGTTGCGCGTGAAGTTAGGCGTGTAGATGATAGTTGAGATTTTGGGGGCGACCCATAAAGGATGACCTCCGTCTTAAATGTATCTTGTGAAAATTTGATTCCATTTGTAAGGTGTCTTTGTAAGATACCATTCTAAATTCCGTATCATAGCGGAGCCACCTTTTATCCAACCATTTAAACCGCTTTCCATCTACATCTTTATTTCTTAATACCAAAGTAAAAGTCCAAAAATCCAAAAAGTCAGTATTTCCACAGCTTGAAATTTGTTACTGCTGGCCTAATAAGTTGACTCCAGTTATGAGGAAGATATATTTGGATTTCTGTTTTCTTTTTTCTTTCTATTATTCCATGAACTGTTTAACTTCTAAATGGCTATGTTCGGGAACCATAAATTGATGGTTGATTCTCTCTATGAGAGTGTCTTTTTCTATGACAAACGTTTGTTATTTATAGAAAAAGACAGCAAATACAAAATAAGTGATTGATGCGATCGTTCATGGGTATTCTTTCATTTTTCCGACTGTATATACCCATTACCCAATATTCATTGAATATCGCTTCTCTCTTAGCCATGCTTTAAGCAGGTACCTAAAGTTAAATATCTGTATATTCTTAAACAAGGAATACGATAACGTCAAGTACTTGATGTACCTAACAACTTAAGTCATGCTTATAAATCAGCAAAACTAAATATATCAGTTTTACTTTTTCACATAAGTCAACTTATGTTCTTTATAACGTCTATAGATTTATAGGAATTGAAAGGTTGAAAAAGTACGCTACTTAAAATCAATGTGAAATAAACGTGTATAACGTATGTGCTTGAGTCAGTCGGTGGAGAAAAAATATATGGACATGTGCATGTACAAAAAGAAAAATCGGTTTTTTTGACTTATGTAATTTAGTATGCCGGCACTAGAATTAATGTACTTTGTGTGTGGTTATGCCGCGTTAACTGTCTGATGCGGATATTAAAATCCTATTTTTTGGTGCAGCTAACTAAAAAGTGGCCATTTTGGCGTTTATGCCGTTTTGGCTTAGCAACGTCGAAATATATTTTGATGAATAAATAATTTCCAATATTTCCCTTAAGTTGTGTGTTAAACATTTTCTTTGATTTATATGAGTGTAAAGTCGATTACAAAATTCTTTTATGACATAGGTAGAAATTGAACCAACAAAATAGTTTATAATTTTATATTGGGTCCTATAAATAATGAAAACGTTTTATTATAAAAGTTCTTTTTTATAAAAGTGTAATTATTAATGCAAATGTCATAATAAAAATAGCCAAATATTAATAATGAGAAAAATTTATTATTACATATTGTGAACATCAACCATTATTTTCATTAGTATCCATAATACCATTAAAAATTTTTGTGCATTGTATGGACTGTTTGAGTCAACTTTTCATGCAATATGAAAGTCCTAAATTCATTTTCGAAAAAGTTATAGCAAATTTTTTATTTTCGAAATTTTAATTTTATTTTGCAATACCCGAAGCAACAAATAATCGGACCAAAATTAAAAAACGCTATTTTAAACCTTGGCTCATCTACTAAAAGAAAAATATTATAAATAAGACATTTAATTACCCTATTTTTACCCGTAACAATTTAAATAAAAAACTCTCATTTTTGACCCTTATTTGTTAATAACTAAATTTCTCGTCCAAACTGTGACGGACATTTTTGTATTTATAATGTATGTATTATGTATAAAGTACCCAAAAAACCCATTTGCAACCTGGCTGCTCAAGTGTCCCGACAAAAACCTTATTTCTCTGGACTATCATTACTATTCCGCACTACGATAGATTCAAGGTACAAAGATAAAATTGACAAAGAGACAAGACAGGTTTACTTTATACTTTGTTCTAGTTCCGTGTGTGGAATGTTTAATGATATACATATAGGTAGCTCTAATTTCATAGTATAAATAATAAAAGCTACCTAGGGTATTTCTTAGCCATTGCATAATAAATTCTTGTGTTATCTGTAATCAATGTACCGAGCCTAGTTGTCGCTTGAAATAACAAACAAAATTTTATCTAACAATAAAACACTGAAAACGTTTGTTTTCTATACTTCCACAAAATTTATTATAACTAAGTGACTACAGCTGTTTCGGCGGAGTGCCTTTCTCAAGTGATATAGTTTACAATGTGTTTGCCTTTTTAAGTCTTCAACTGAAGAGGTTGAGGAGTGGGGAGCTGTTTGTCTCGAGTTGGTCATTCAGAATTATATCTGTATTTTTCAGTTTATTAATTTCCATAGATTCTAAAAAAGATAGCTTAAGGCCTTTATTTATCTTTTTTAGAATCTATGGAAATTAATAAACTGAAAAATACAGATATAATTCTGAATGACCAACTCGAGACAAACAGCTCCCCACTCCTCAACCTCTTCAGGTGAAGACTTAAAAAGGCAAACACATTGTAAACTATATCACTTGAGAAAGGCACTCCGCCGAAACAGCTGTAGTCACTTAGTTATAATAAATTTTGTGGAAGTATAGAAAACAAACGTTTTCAGTGTTTTATTGTTAGATAAAATGAACTTCCATCAAGTAACGGTCGAATCCATCAATTATTAAACAAAATTTTTATTTTCTTGCGACATCTAGTTATACCGAGTGGATTACCATTCAACGCAATGTATTAAATTTTTCTAATAAAATAATGCGTAACTCCAGTTCTTACTATTAGTGGAGTCACTAAGGTTTTCTCCTCCTACTTCGTTGAACCTTCATCGATGTTCATGAAAATTAGTGAGTAGTTATAAGATACCCCAAGAAATAAAAGTGACATGTAGCCAACTTGCGCTTTTACCCTGGGTGTACACACCCAGACCCCATCCATCGATAGAGGGGCAAATTATAAGCAAAATTTGTTATACAGGGTGTCCCGAAAAGATTGGTCATAAATTATACCACAGATTCTGGGGTCAAAAATAGGTTGATTGAACCTCACTTACCTATATACAATAGTGCACACAAAAAAAGTTACAGGCCTTTGAAGTTACAAAATGAAAATCGAATTTTTTTCATATATCGAAAACTCTTAGAGATTTTTTATTGAAAATGGACATGTGGCATTCTTATGGCAGCAACATCTTAAAAAAAATTAAAGTGAAATTTGTGCAGGGGTTTTGTTCCCTTAACCCCCCCCCAAACTTTTGTGTACGTTCCAATTAATTCATTATTGTGGGTAGTATTAGTTAGACACAACGTTTTTAAAACTTTTTTGCCTCCTAATACTTTTTCGATAAGCCAGTGTTTATCGACATATTTTGAATATTTGTCGAATCTACCACATATCTGTATATGGTTAAGTACGATTATAGAGAACTGTTAATAATCTGAAAATTTATTTATAATTTACATTTTTAGGTATATGTTAAAAAAGAAGCCACATCTCGATAAAAGGCGACTTGTCAAAAAAACACTAAGAGGCAAAAACTTTTAAAAACACTGTGTTCAACTAATGGTACCACGATAATAGTTTAATTGGAACGTACACAAATATTTGGGGGGTTTAAAGGAACAAAACCTCCATAACATTTGTATGTAAATATATTAAAAAAGAAGCCGCATCTCGATAAAATCGGGCTTATCGAAAAAATACTAAGAGGCAGAAAAGTTTTAAAAACGTTGTGTCTAACTAATGCTATCACAAAAATGAATTAATTTGAACGTACACAAAAGTTTGGGGGGATTTAAAGGAACAAAACCTCCATAAAATTTTTATGGGGCCGACAAACTTCACTATAATTTTGTTTTAAGATGATCCTGCCATAAGAATGATACATATCTATTTTCAATAAAAAATCTCTAATAGTTTTCGATATATTAAAAAAATCAATTTTCATTTTGTAACTTCAAAGGGCTGTAACTTTTTTTATGAGCAGATTTGTACTAAGGTAAGTTAGGTTTAGTCGAACTATTTTTGACCCCGGAATGTGTGGTATAATTTATGACCAATCTTTTCGGGGCACCCTGATACTTTTTGAAAAGATCAAAAAATTGTAATTTTTCGTGAAAAAATGTATGTTTTAAAGCATTTTTTCATAATGTTTAAACAAAAAATATCTTTATTAAAATTGTAGATAAAAAAATTGAATAAGTTTATTACTTAAAACCATTAATAAAATATGAATTCAAAGTGAGTTATATGTAACTAAATGTGTATATTATTTTCGGCGAGTAATCAAATCTTAAATATTTATATTGGACGGAGAGCTAGAGGCGAGAAATCATCGTCATAAGTAATATAGAGTTTGGCATGTGAAATGTGTCTATTGTATATTGATAACTATGACCCCTTTCGGGCTGACACCTCAGTGGATACAGGAAGTAGCAATAAGGGATGAAAGGGGAAAGTTGGTGCAGTCATTAAATGTTTTCACCTTCTATTTTGTTAAACCTCCATAGATTTGCATGAAAATTGGTGTGTAGTTAGAGCATAACTCAAGAAACAAAACTGATATGGTGCCAACGTGCGCTTTTACCCTGGGGGTGGATGCCACCCCTTCTCGGGGGTGAGAACTATTCTATTAAAAATAACCCCGCTAATCGATAGAGGGACAAATTTTAAGCAAAATTTGTTACTTCTAATTATTAAAATAAATCAATACTTTTTGAATTATTAAAGATCAAAGATTTGAATTTTTCGTGAAATAAATGCATGATGTAAAGCGGATTTTCGTGAATAATTCAAAAACTGTAAGTTTTATCAAAATAGTTATGATTACCAAAATTGAAGATAATAAAAAATAAAAGAGATTTATTATTCGAAAAACTTTTGAGAATTAATAAAAAGTGAGTTATAGGTGATGGAATGTAATTTTTTTCGGCTAGTACCCAAATCTAAGTATTCAAGCTCAAATAACGGGAAAACGGTGCATTTTATAAAATATATTTACTGAACACTTGTCAAAGTACTCAAGAATACCTGTCAAAAGAGCTCCAGATGAATTTTATAACATCAAAGCTAAGCAAATGATGATGAAAATAAGAGAACCCTTTCGAGTTTTTAGGAAAAAGTGAAAATTAAAACATACGCTATTTATATATTGTTGTGATCTTATTTATTTATATGTGATGATATTCTTATATGTAATTTAATTTAATTAATGCATTAATGATAATCTAATTAATAAACCAGATCACATATCAATATGTTTTTAATCTTAGGGCGAATTATAAAATTACTTACTTGCTTTCGTGACTTCTAAGTATTTCTCAGTGGTTCCTAATCGGGATAGGAAAAAAATAAAATAATACACACATATGGATTACAATTATAAATCAAATTTTTGTTTATTTTATATAAATGGCAATCATTGCTTAATATTTGTTAGATCTTATATTTATTTAACACAAACATTTGAAAATGGGAGTCTTATTTCCTTTTGGTTTCCAATTTAAAATTTTTATTAATAATGAACTATTAGGATTTATTAGCAACAAATTTATTTAAGTTTGATGAAAATCTTCTGATATTAGCGATTATGTTCTTCAATTTTTAATGTGGTATTTAATACAAAAACCCATACATTCATGTCCTGACAAATGAGACTGACCTTTATCTGGTGAGCTGCGAATGTCTTCACACAAGACCCGTTTCCTCCTACCCTTGGTTGCGATGAAAAACTCGTCCTGGCCTCCAGTAATGTTCTCCTTTGAAAACTACCTCGTATCGCTCTCGTTCCTGCTTTTCTCGTGATGCTGTGTTCTACCTTTTTCGAACCACTTCAATCAGCTACCGGGACACTCTTTGCTCAAGGAGATTCTTTTCTCTCGACTCGGCCTACCTCTCGTTCCGATGGGTACTCAACACTCACGGAACTACACCGGCTTTTTCACTCTTCGTACACTACCGTCTACCACTGGACTTCACCTCTCCACTTCTCAAAACATTCTGATCTCTCATCCTCATTCATTCCCCTACTTTCTCAATATCCCTTCCAGATTCCTAAATCAACATTCCACCACAAATTTTAATTCGCCGTATTCCTCAATACCAACTTTTAATCTTTCTAAATATGTTTAATGGATTTCAAGAAAAAATAATCATTTCCCAATTTAAACTTACTTTCTACTTTTTACAAAACTTAATGACCTATTATCTATTTCACTGAGTCTTATTTAGCGTAGGCTAATGATCGAATCTTCCGCGAACTCTATAATGGTCCGCGTCACTCAAACTTGTTTATCTTAGGCGCATTGTTATCGAGTTTCGTACACTTCTTCGAATCACTTTCTTAAAAACTAAATATAATAATTTGTTGTATACAGGTTGTTCTAAATTTACATGCCCGTGGTTGAGAAAATTGAAGATCTTTTATATTAATTTGAATTTTGCTTATAATTATAAAATTTTAATTCTCCTATCAAATAGGAATATAACAATATTTATTTTGAAATTTGTTAACAGAATAGTTTTTAAAGGAATTTCGGGAATGAAGTTAGGATTATAATTTATTATCAAGTTCGTTTTATTACAATTTAAATATAACAAATTAAAAATGCGAGCATTATTATAACGAAAACTTTGTTTTTTATGTATTTAAATTCCTAATATGGAAAATTGCTATTATGAAAAGTTGTTTAGAATTAAAAATTATGTTTAATGTGCAATTATATCCTACTATTTAAATATTGTGAGCTATAAAGGCACTGTACTGAGCGAATTTCTTGAGCGAAATTCATATTTTTTACACATCGACTAAAATCGATACAGTTTTATATAATCTTATGTTTATGATCGCATCTTGGATTTTAGACCGTGCAGATCTTTTTATTTGAAGCATAATTTTTGTTCGTAAAATTAATAATAAAAGAGTTATAAATGAAAATGATGATTGGTAGGTATCTCTAATTTGAGAAAAAAATTAAATATTTTCTTTTTATTAGAAGAATGTAGATAATAGTTACATTATTATAATAATTATTAATTATTTAATTATAATAATAACACCTATTGCATATATTAGAACACAGTTTTTAATTCCAAACAATTTTTCGTAGTAACAATAATTTACAACAGTGTGAAAAAAAGGTAATATAATCTTGAGCGAAATTCATATTTTTTAAAATACCTCCTATAATATAGATAAAATTTGCTATCTGATGATTGAATCGTAGGTTTTAGACGATGCAGAACTTTTTATGAATTATAACTTTATTTCGTAAAATTAAAAATAAAGAAGTGTCCCGTAATATATGTGTCCAACTTAAGTAGACACACTGTATATTATACAATATAATATACCTAATACATAAATCATTGGGTAGACAGCACCAAAAATTTGTAACCTGCCATTTAACATTACTTACATTAAAATTAATAAGTAATATTTATTTATTTGATATTTCAATTCTTTTACAGTTTATATGAAGTAATATATTTTCGAAATAATATGAAATTTTCATTAACATTTTTACGTACAGTGTCTCCATTGTAGAATTATCTCGCTATCTAAAATTGCTAAAAAATCATAAATTGCTGTCCCGAGATGCAACTTGTCTTTGAGGTCGGTTATCTCGAAGATGGTTTGAGGTATCGAAATGCCGGTTTCAGATTTGGATTCAGGAAACAAAACTACATTGACATCGGTACATAAGCTCCAGATATATCAGGGGTGGCAACGCAGGAACGAACGAACGGACTTTGCGACTTTATAAACGAAATCAAAATTTTCGTTGAAAATATTATTTATTTTTCACTTTCGCTGTCACATTCACTAAAATCGCTATCATAATTATTTTCATCACTTTCGCTATTATGACTGTCACTCCCTTCAAACCATTTGAATTTATATGTATTATCTTCAGGCAAGTTCCCAACAATTTTGTTCAATAACCAGATCTGTTGGATTTTTTTTAATAGGCGGTCAACCAAATACTTGTAATGTATCGTGCTCGTAAAAGATGTTGATATAGCTCAGATTGAGATGGTGGTAAAGTTGATGCATCAAAATTTTTCAGATATTTTTAAAAAATGGTTAATTTACGTCTTTTAGCTTATATCGACGATTAAATATTGTAAGCCGTATGTCATTGACTTTTCTTTGAAGAATTCTTTTTGTAATCCCTGTACCGTATATGCGACAAATATATGTTTCTAGAATTTCAAAAACCGTCTCTTCGTCAAAATCGATATCTCCAAGAGCATAAAATGCTTCCTTATATTGCTCAAATGATTTCAAAATATTGAATGGTCTCTTTTTTCCCTTTCTATGAAAACATGGATTATAGTCACAGCCAGTTAGAGCGTGGAAACCAGCTAAAGCTTTGCATATTGAATCTCCAAAATGTTCGTAAATTTTACAGATATCAATACAATGTTATTTTCCTGCGGTTCCAGACTGTATCCAAATGTGTAAATTACTGTTCAAGTGATGCATATTACTTAACATAATAACCAGAATATCTGTATCTGAGCACTTTCTGATTACATTGGAATCTTTCTGTATTTGACATACGTGGTATATTATTTTAGTGTCTGCTTCCTCATGAGCTGGACAACTAAAATGTGGAGCTTCGACTTTCTGCACTTCTCCATTTTTACTAACGAAAAACTTGTGACACTCAACAAAATTAACATATACTTATTATTTTACCTTGCAGAAAATGTGCTATTTCGTTATCAGCCCAATAAGTAAAAAAAAAAATCGAACCAAAGCCTCTTTGAATTTGTTATTTCTTAACTCTTTAATAAAATTGCTAAAATAAAGCAACGACTGGTATCTTTTGATTGGGTCCTGATATACAGAAAACGCGATCGGCTTCTTTGTTACCTCTTGTAGATCTTTCATAGTCTTTAATTAACGGTTGGAAATATTGATCAAATATCATCAATCCGTCACTTTAAGAGCACATGCGTGAAGTTACGAATGATAAAAAGAACATATTATTATTAATTAAATGTATGTTACTAAAATATTATTTTTATATTATTTCGATATTTAATTGAATTTTTTCTATCGATATAAACTCAGTGGCGGTTCTAGCCAGGGGCAGGGGGGCAGCTGCCCCTCTTTCAGTTTTTACAGTACTTTTGTACTATAATTTTCGTTAAAAAGGCACGTTATCTTGTTTATTCACCGGTTGTGTTCCCTTGCCCTCCATATTTTTTGGTCTAGAACCGCCCTTGTATAAACTGATTATGTACAGAAACTGAGGGTGTCCAATAATGGGCATATTTGACATAATATTCCAATACATTTTTGCTATATTTTATATAAATGTCTTAAAACAATTTTAAAACTTATATAAATAATATAATAATTAAGCTCCAAATTTTTGAAGCCTACATTTTGAAAAATGTTTGTAGCATAATGTTTAATGGTATCAACTTCTCCGGGAGCACATTTGATACATATTTCCAATTACTTTGACAAGTGTGAGTAAATATATTTTATAAAATGCACCGTTTTCCCGTTATTTGAGCTTGAATACATAGATTTTGGTACTAGCCGAAAAAAATATACATTCCATCACCTATAACTCACTTTTTATTAATTCTCAAAGGTTTTTCGAATAAGAAATCTCTTTTATTTTTTATTATCTTCAATTTTGGTAATCATAACTATTTTGATAAAACTTACAAAAACCGCTTTACATCATGCATTTATTTCACGAAAAATTCAAATCTTTGATCTTTAATAACTCAAAAAGTATTGATTTATTTAAATAATTAGTGGTAATAAATTTTGCTTAAAATTTGTCCCTCTATCGATTAATGGGGTTATTTTTAATAAAATAGTTTTCACCTCTGAGAAGGGGTGACATCCACCCCTAGGGTAAAAGCGCACGTTGGCACCATATCAGTTTTATTTCTTGAGGTATGCTCTAACTACTCACCAATTTTCAAGTAAATCTATGGAGGTTTAACAAAATAGGAGGTGAAAACCTTTAATGACTGCGTTAACTTTCCCCTTTCATCCCTTATTGCTACTCCCTGTATCCACTGAGGTGTTAGCCTGAAAGGCGTCATAATTATCAACATACAATAGATACATACAAATTAGAGATGAAATAAGGTCAGCGAAAGAAAACTTTTACAAAAGAAAATGTGAAGAAATTGAAGAACTGCAATTAAAACATGATACGTTTAACCTACATAAAAAGGTAAAAGAATTGGCAGGTATACAAAAAAGGAAGCATCCCAATGTGCTATACAACGCAAATGGACAAATAATAACTGACCTACAAGAAAAGCTTACGACCTGGAAGAATTATATAGAGGAACTCGTTGCCGATGAAAGAGAGGATCATGATATTGGTAACATACAAGGTGAGGAAGGACCAAAAATCTCTAAAGAAGAAATACTATATGCTATAAAAACAATGAAAAATGGCAAATCACCGGGTCCAGATGGACTTCCATCGGAATTTCTTAAGCTTGTGGAAGATGAAACAGTAAATGTTTTGGTTGACCTCTTTAACTGCATTTATAAAACGGGAGAAATACCTAAGGAATGGCTTCTGTCAACTTTTGTGACTATTCCAAAGAAAACAAACGCAAAACTGTGCACCGACCATCGCACAATAAGCCTAATGGGACATACACTAAAAGTATTTCTTAAAGTGATACATACAAGAATTGACAAAAAACTAGACGCTGACATCAGTGATACTCAGTTCGGGTTTCGAAACGGGCTTGGAACAAGGGAAGCACTATTTGCACTTAATATCATGTGCCAAAGATGCCTGGATGTTAACCAGGATATATATATATATATATATATATATATATATATATATATATATATATATATATATATATATGGATTCCGACTTTAGGAAGCCAAAAACGCTATATCGCACCGGTCATACGAAGCCCGACACCTCCTTACGAAGCCCGGATTCGGGCTTCGTAATTCTTTAATGTTATTTCCCCAAAAAAACGTACTTTACACCATCTCTCGATGTTTTAACCAAGCTCAGAACATGTAAATACGCTTGGGCTTCTTATATATTTGGACAAATTTTAGAAATGTACCATAGGTAGCTCTGAAATCATGATTAACAATACGAAGCCCGGGCTGCTTATGCCTGGAATTATTATCAAAACATACACTCGTAGTTCATGGTATCTACCACCAGTTTGCGCTGCGAAAAAAAGTATATACTCTGTAGAAGTTCAGCAGCGTTAGGAAGCCCACATTGAGCTACCGATTATACGAAGCCCTGAAGTTTGGCAACGTTTTTGTATATTCCTCAAAGTACTATTAGGTTGTAAACATTTTTATTATTACCTGGCAATGCACATTTTTCGTATTTTTGGGTCGTTCATCGTCATTAATCTTGTGTACTAAGACTCCCGAGAACAGATTATGGTAATTCTTAGCATTACCTGTACACAGTAAGATACCGACAGAAAAAAGATTTAAAAATTGAACCGCAAAAGAATTATTTATTTTAATTGATACAATTAATACAAATTAATACTTTGTATTACTAATTTACTATTTTAGTTTGTAATAAGCCACAAAATTTGCTACCAAATAGGAAATTAATATGACAAATTAAATTATTGTTTTTTTTTTATTTAAAAAAGGTTAATGCCTCGACACCTAATGGCCATTGGCATGGTAGGTACGGTAATTTTTAACAGTTAGGTACCTAGTGTAATGTGTAGTGTGTGTGTGTGTGTGTTGAGTAAGTGTCTTGTTACTTTGCAAAGTTGACGTTATTGTCTTTGCAAAGAGACGCTAACTGTATCCGAACGTCTGCGGTCCCTCCGGTGAGTACCGATCCCACAAGGACAGAAACTATTTTCATTTATTAATTTATAATAAATGAAACATTTCTGACCCTGGTGAGATTCGAACTCACAACCATTCGGATTATTCGATCCAAAGGTAGGCGCTCTTACCACTCATTCAAGGACGGGGTTAAAGTTATTATTATTAAATATTACTTTATAAAATTAAAAATAGTCATTCTTATGAATTATGCGTATTATTCTGATTCTGATACGATGAACACTTGTTTGATGGGTCTGAGCCACACAATTGAGGGTTAGGCCACTGTTTCATTCGTATTTTTAGTATTTGTCAAGGCAACAATACATTATGTAGTGCCATCTTGCCAAATTGTCTGAGCCACACAATTGAGGGTTAGGCCACTGTTTCATTCGTATTTTTAGTATTTGTCAAGGCAACAATACATTATGTAGTGCCATCTTGCCAAATATAGAGCTAGATTGTGTAGACCACTGTTGAACCATATATCCAATTTTTCTGCTTGTATTGATGTATTAATCTAAAAATGCTCAATTTGTGGACTGTGCCACTGTTGCTCTGAGCGCCTCATTTAATACAAATACAAAATATTTAATACAAATGCATATAGATTTTCCCTTCGGAAAAAATCAAACAATATAGATGTTTTTTAATTTCATTAAGGGGATGGGTACGTAGTTTCTGCTGAAATGCTACTCAAATGGAATTCATTTTTTTTTTTTCGAATTCTGAGAAAACTAATAAGTATTTTTGAAAATTTTAAATTCAGAATAAGAGATTACGTTATTAGCGAGGGCCGAAAGTCCCTGGGACTCTTCTATAATGTTTATTTTAATAAGTTACAGGGCTAAAAAACTAAAAGAAAATTTAGTGTGACTTTTAATTTCAAAATATCTCATTCAAAATAAACTTTTTATTTATTGTAAGAGATTTTCGGCCCTCGGTAATAATTTAGTCTTTCATTTTGCGTTTAAATTTTTCAAAAATATTTATTGTTTTTTTTTCAGGATTTGAAAAAAAAAATGAACACAATGTCCGTGGTAATATTTTCCAAATCTTTGTCAGTAGTAAATAGAATATTGCCAGCATATTGTCAGTCAGACAGTGACAATTTTAAAAATTTGACCTGGCATTGGGAATATTTTCAGTTGTTGATTAAATAATATTGATAATGTTTTTGATAAATTGATTTAAGACGTGAACTTAATAAAAAGTTATTTATTGTTTATTATTTATGGAAGATCCAAAGCAGAGAATACACCAGGATATATTCAGTGATCCAAGTATTGTGTTGTTACAGATGTTCAAAATTGTAAGCGTTTCATAGTAACAATATATTATTAAAAAATCACTTTATCACTTTTCCTCTTTTCTCGATTGATTATTAGCTTTTGTTGTACAGTACATAAATTATTACTGAATACATAGGTAGTGAAAAAATGATCAGTAGTAATTGCACAAGAGCTCTGAAATTATCGAATTTTTCCCTAGTGACACTTTGACAGTATTAATTTCACGACCCGAAGGGGAGTGAAATTACGTCAAGTGGCACGAGGGAAACAATTCGATAATAATTTCAGAGATCGAGCTGCAATTTGCTGCGATTATTTCATGAATAAAACTGTTTAAAACCAAAATTTTATTGTAATTTATTTATGTAAGTACAAATTAGTACAATTGAACACACAGTTGTTATAAATATTTGACGATTGAAAGTCATCACTTTTATAAGTTTTAAAACAGTAATTGTCATTAATGTCACTGAATGTATTTTTTCACAGCAACGAAGGGCATCTGACGTAATATACTTGACGATGAGATATTATCAAAAATGATCAATTTAATTTGTATTTCTGTGGCTTTCTATTGGTCGGAAATATGAAATAATCATATTAATTAACTGAATTAACAATTAAGGCAATTAATTATACTAGTAAAAGTTATCCAAGAACATTCAAAAGCCATCTTTACAGTTAATGATGAAATTGTCAAGTAAAGTTTACATATCCATACCAGTGACAATTTTACTACACGTAATTTGCCGTGTAAAGACAGAAAAAGTAGGGATAGCCTTAAAATATTTGCGAATTATGTACCGATGGCCCTAAGAAATGTTTAATAAACAACATATTAAAAAGTTCTACTCTAGAAGTGGGCACTTAATTTTTTATTAAACAAATGAACTGCGAAATTAGATGTTTCTTTAAATAACCCCGAAAATATAAATTTTAGAAAAAAACTGACTTGACTATTGAAAAATTCAGACTATTGAAAAAAACCTAAATATAAGATTAAAATTTTTATAAAATTAAATTTGTAGCTTCTATAATTTTTTATTTATAACGCTTCACGCTATAACGCTATAAGTCACCCTTCTCACAAACATTGGCGCACTGTAAACTAGCGAAGTGCACGGCTGAGTTATTTCAGTGTATTTCTCTAATTAATGGATCAAATAAAATTTTACAAATTGGACAAGAAAGAAGGAAATTAAGAGAAGGAACAAGAAAGGATAGCTTAATTGGAAAGAAGAACAATTAAGCTATCTTATGGTTATAATAAAAAGAAATAAAATGTATGGGCATAAGTACGGTGTGGGCTGAATTTTGTTTAAACATTATTTAAAAATGTGTAACTAATAAAATTTTTCTTATAAAGCTCTCAAATTTGCACAACTTACCTTTCAAACATCTTACTAAACAATGTTTCATTCAAAAAAATGCCAAAAATTTAATTCAAATGATATGACGCAAAAATGCAATTTTTGAAAACTTTTACGTAAGTTTTAAGTAAAAACGTAGTTTACAGAATTACCAGCACTTTAAAACGGTATTACTCAAGTTTGAAAAGATTTATTACAATTTTATAGGTGTTTTTTAAAGCATTTGATGTATTTTTTAAAATTTACTCAATAATTTTATTTTAGAAATGAAACTATGAAACTATGAATGAAACTATTCCTTTTTGACAAAAATTAAGAAAGATAACAAAAATGTACCTAATACAAAAACCAAAAATTACCAACTAAAAAATTGTTTATAAAAAGTGATCAAAAATGTTTTCTCTAAAACTTACCTAAAATAAATTTAATAATAAGCTTGAACAATAATACATTTTCAACAAAAAAATATTTTTAGCTCTTAAACATTATGTCTGCGTAACTTCGAACCTATTAATAACTTTTTTATTACCAGTTTTACGAAAAAAGTTATTCTTTATAAAATACTCTGCATCGTATATGATCTCAGATGCAACCATCCAATATCAAATTTTATTAATTTTACATACGAGGTTTTACATACGATTTTACATTTTGACATACGAGGTATGTAAAAAAATATGAATTTCACCCAAGAGTAAAGTACCTTTAGATTTCACAATATCGAAAATTGTTAGTAAAAAAAGTTGTTTGGAATTACAAAATATGTTTCACTGTTCAATTACATTCTTCTAAATGAGATATTGTGAACTATAAAGGTACGGTATGTTTAACAGTAAATGGTCGAGTTCGATTAGTTACCACTATAAACATCCTGGAATAACCGATAATAGTATAAAAGGTCCGGTTTCAGGTAAAATTTAAATATGTTTTCTGGTACAATTTCTTTGCTTTATTATGGGATTACCGTCTAGTCAGTGTTAATTGTCAAAAGACCAACTCTGTCTACCTCGGTTGCTTATCGCTCCGGGTGGGTCTTAACAATGGCCCAGGTCAGATAAATTTAATAATATTTACGACCGCACTAATTGAACTCAACCATTTACTGTTGAACAAACCATACTGAACTGTTAAGCAAAAGTCATATTTTTTACATACCTCGTATAAAATTGAAAAAGTTTGATATCTGATGGTTGTTTTTTGGACTTTAGACCAGAATAGAGTATTTTATGAAGAATAACTTTTTTTCGTAAAATTAATAATAAAATAGTTGAAATAATTGAAATAAAATAATGATGATGGGTATCCGTAATTTGAGAAAACATTGAATTTTTTTTTCAATTATAATGATGTAATTATAATAAAACATAGTTTTTAATTCCCAACAACTTTTTATAATACCCATATTTTGATATTCTGGAATATAAAGGTACTTTACTCTTTAACAAAATTCGTATTTTTGACATTCATCGTATAAATTTGATAAAACTTGATATCTGATGATTGGGTTTTAGATTTTAGACTATGCAGAGCAATTTATGAAGAATAAACTTTTTTTCGTAAAATTTGTAATAAAAATGTTTCAAATATGGTTCCTTGCTACGCAGACATAGTGTAGAAGAGCTTCTTTATAAGCATTTTCAAATTGTAATGCCATATTCGGATTCAGCATAATCAAAAACAAAATAGAAACAAAATTCAACGATATTTTTAAAATTATTTTAAATTATATAATTTAACATGATTGTTTGGAATTAAGAACTATATTCTGATATGCAATTTCATCCTTCTAATGGAAAAAAAAATTGAAAATTTTTCTAATCAACATTATTTTTAGTTGTTTATTTCAATTATGATACATATAGCTATTTGTATAACAAGGGAGGAAAGTGCTACTTTTCCTCCCGAGAATGAAGTTTACTGCCCGACGCGTAGCGGAGGGCAGTAATCATTCAAGGGAGGAAAAGGCACTTTACTCCCATGTTATACATATGGTTTTTCCACCTTCCTCAAATAACAAGTCATTTTTTCATTTTTACTTAATTTATTTATGTAACTAACCAACAAAATTTATTAGAACTAAAACTAATAAGTACGTACAATATAACTGTCAACTGTCAAATATAAGTCAAAATAAAAATGTAAACATTGTTAAATCAAAATAACAATTTACAGTTTTTTACCATTCTGTGAAATACAGAGTGTTTTATAAATAAACGTTAAAATGTATACAAACTTACGTAATAGAAAATAGATATTGTACAGGGCGTCAATAAGTTATATTTTTATGAATGAAATACCATGATGTCACTTTTACTTTTCCTCCCTAGGGAGGAAAAGTACAACTTTGCTCCCTAAAATCAGGTCCGGAAAAGTAAACTTTCGGTAGAGGTAGGTGGAAAACTCTTTTTCCACCTACCTCTACCGAAAGTATACTTTTCCGGACCTGATTGTAGGGAGCAAAGTTGTACTTTTCCTCCCTAGGGAGGAAAATATTTTTCCTCCCTAGGGAGGAAAAGTAAAAGTGAGGTCATGGTGTTTCATTCATGAAATATAACTTATTGACGCCCTGTACGATATCTATTTTTTATTACGTAAGTATCTATACATTTTAACGTTTATTTAAAAACACTCTGTATTTTGCAGAATGGTAAAAAACAGTAAATTGTTATTCTGATTTAACAATGTTTACATTAATAATTGACTTATATTTGACAGTTGACAGTTATATTGTACCTACTTGTTTGTTTTAGTTCTAATAAATTTTGTTGGTTAGTTACATAAATAAATTAAGTAAAAATGAAAAAAATGACTTGTTATTTGAGGAAGGTGGAAAAACCATATGTATAACATGGGAGTAAAGTACCTTTTCCTCCCTTGAATGATTACTGCCCTCCGCTACGCGTCGGGCAGTAAACTTCATTCTCGGGAGGAAAAGTAGCACTTTCCTCCCTTGTTATACAAATAGCTATTATTATTCATTTTACGAAAAACAGTTATTCTTTATAAAATGTTCTACAGGGTCTAAAACCTAAAATACAACCGTCTAATATCAAATTTTGTCAATTTTATACGAGGTATATAAAAAAAATATGAATTTGCTCAAGAGTACTTAAATAATATACCCTTATTTTTCACAATATTGAAAATTGTGCTTATGTAAATTTGTTTAGAACTAAAAACCATAATTAACCCGCCAGTGGTCGCTATATGAGATTTTCTCTCACGGTTTCAGAAAATTGCACAGAATTTTTTTTCTGGGAAATTATAAGATCTGTAGTTCCTTCTAGTCTCCTAACTATCCTCCCTCGACAATCTAATACAGGGGTTCCCAAACTTTTTTGTACCACGCCCCCTTTTGTTGAAATGAAAGCTTCTCGCGCCCCACCCCCCCCTTTAAAATAAATTGTATGAGCCTAAATAGGAACAAAACAAAAACAAATAAGTATTAGCTTGAAAACAAAACATTTATTTATTCTGCCATAAGATACAACAATATCAGTTTCCATTAAATACAAAAATTATTAATAAAAGAAAAATAGATTAGGTTGGTTAGTGCGATGGATATGCTTGCATTTTATTTACTAGTATGCTTATTGGTGGCTGAATTTTAGTAAGTGCACAGTACAAGTCACTACCAACATCAAGTTTATTCCGATACTTTGTTTTAATTGCCACGGGTGTTGAAAATCGCACAAATAGTTACTTGAAAACGGCAAATATAAATGAAGAGCTTCCCGTGATACACTAAGATACACTTTGAAATATTTGAACCAAAATGAAGGTTTGTCAATTATAACAAAGTATTTGGCAGAGGAATCATGCAAAAAATAATTTGGATTTATTTGCAAAGCATCTTCTTGAAGCGATTCAGGCAGGGAGTCTATGTTGACATGAAATGGATCAGTTGACATTCTGTAAATAAAATTGTCACAAGTGTTTGGGAAGTATTTCTGGAACTCTTCAATTAGGCTCTCCAAATGGTTTGATATTTGGATTTTCAAACTTGATCCTTCATAAATGTCCTTGAAGCGTGTTTCTTCTGAGATTGGCTCTACTTTAGAGAAATTTGAATAATTTCAGGGGTTTGCTGATATTTTACGCCTCCAAAATTGAGTAACTAAGCCTCAATCACAATGAGTAACTACTATATTTGAGTCTCCACCCTGCTGTTTTAGGTTAAGGCTGTTCAACGAGTCAAAGATGTCTGACAAATAAGCCAATATTACTTGGGTACAATGTTTTTTGAAGGCCATGTTTAGCTCATTTTGCTTTTGATGTTCCAAGGTGATTACTTCATCTCAAAGGTCAAATAATCTTGCCAACATGTTTCCTTTTGAGAGTCGTCATCGTACTTCTGTATGAAGTAACAGTGTTTTGTGATCACTTTCTAAATCTTCACAAAGAGTTTTAAACAGTCGAGTATTCAACGACGTATAAAACAGTGTATCCCAATCACATCAGCATTTTTCTCTATTACTAATTGTAAATAGCCTGAGCGAAAACCAAGCATTGAAGGTGCGCCATCTGTACATAAACTGATCAGTTTTTGCCAAGAGAGTTCATGTTTGTCAAAAAACTCTCACACTGCTTTCATAACATTAATAGCTTTTGTTGTGGTCTCCAGTCTCCAACTCTGTAGAAAAGAGTAGCTTGTCTTTCATTCTTTTGTTTTGAATATACCGAACATAAACAATTAACTGATAACATTGTGATATGTCAGTACTCAATACTCTCGTCTAGTTGAATAGCAAAAAATGGCGATTATTTTACTGCATCAACTATCTAATTTGTATGAAGCGGTTAATTTTTAATTTTAGAAAAATAACTAAATTTAATTTAATGTTCAACTTCTTTCGCGTCCCCCCTGATATGTCCTCACGCCCCCCAGGGGGGGCGCGCCCCCCAGTTTGGGAACCCCTGATCTAATAGAATCGTCCGCTTAGATAGTGACTCAGTTGACCCAATATCACCCAATTGTTGAGTCAGCGCGTTTCAAGTGAGACATTCTCTCATCAAGCGACCACCCGCGTTACGAACTGTACATAAAAATTAATTTTATTTTGGCACTTAAAACCTGAAATAATGTAAAAAAAATTGTAATTGTCATCAATCAATTTTTCCAGAGCATTCTTGTTATATTTGTGTGCTGTGCCGTAAATTATCAAGATACGGAGATTGATTAATATTGGTTTAATTCCGATTATTTCTTTTTATTTTATTATATTATTATCTATATTATGTTACATTCGTTTTTTCTTATTATTAGTTAATAAAAAAAGTTTAAAAACTGTTTTAAAAACTTTATTTTGTAAAAAAAGGTAAAATTTAGATATGTGAGAGAAAATCTCACGCGCGACCACTCGCGTAACAATCTACCTAGCGACCAATGCCGGGTCGCTAGGTTGGGAATCTATCTTTGGTTGGGAAATAAGCCACAATTAAATTGAAAAAATAATTTTATTCGCGTTTCGACGCCCAAATCGGATGTCGTTGTCAAAATATAAAATATTACTAATATTTACTCGGTAATATTTTGTATTTTGACAAGGACATCCGATTTGGGCGTCGAAACGTTAATAAAATTATTTTTTCAATTTAATTCAGAACAACACTAAAAACCATCTTCCAATATTCCATCCTTCTCATTGAAATATTCTGAACTATAAAGGTACTTTATTCTTGATCGAAATTTATCTTTTTTGACATACCTCGTATAAAATTAATCAAAATTGATATAAGGTGGTTGTATTTAAGGTCTTTGGCCATGCAGAACTTTTTACAAAGGATAACTTTTTTTCGTATAATTAATAATAGACCAGTAAGGATCTGTTTTTAGATGGATGTGAGAGGTGGCATTCAGATTTTTGCGGATAAAGTTAGGTGATAACTTCGTTAATAATAATTGATTAATGCTCCGTCTCAAATATGCTCGGAACATTAATAAAAAAAATAAAATATTTAAAAATTTCAAAAAATTTCGTTTTTTTTTTCTACTTTTTTTGCTTATAACTTTAAAACTATTCATTTTGGAACAAAGTCGTATAGGAATAAAACAAAGGTAATTAAATTTTCTATTAGATGCGATTGGTTAAAAATCTCTTAATTAATCACCCTTGCTGCAAAATAGCAATAAATATAAAATAAGGGGGCAAAACAAGCCTGTTCTTATTCAATGATTTTCCATCACTTAGGTTACACTTGGAACCTTCCTAATTCGCTTAGAAAATTTTTGTAATGTGCTAAAACCGTACACCAAATTTCATTAAAATTGACTTACTAGATTTTGAATAATAATTTTGCAATCTAAACTTTTTTTAAAAAATTAAAATTTTTTAAAATGTTGCACAACAAAAACTAGTAAATACAAAGATTTTTCAATTTTTTTAAATATAAAGAAGCACTCCACCTATCTAATGCACTTTACAGAATTAAAATCGGATTGTTTAAGTAGCCTCAGCAATGTTTTAAATTTATAAACAATTTTTTGGCTTATAAACAAATTAGTCCTGTGGCCAGGAGGGGGTGCTGCGGGCTCCTTTATTTAGATGGACTTACCCAAGATTTTTATGTATTTTTTGACCCGTGGAACACGATTTTTTGGGTAACAGTTGATCCGGATGTCAATAAAATTGTTATAAACAAAGAACTTGAGGAATTACATAACATCGATTTTTCGCAAAATAAAACATTTTTTTATATTTCTTGGGTAAGTCTAAGCAAAAAATGTTCTTACAAGTTTTTTCGTAGGATGCATAGTTTTCGAGATAAACGCAGTGGAACTTTCAAAAAATCGAAAAAGTGAAATTTTTGAACGCGAATAACGTTTGATTAAAAAATAAAATAGCAATTCTGCTGACAGCATTTGAAAATTTAAATCAAATTATACCGGTTTTAATTATTTGCATTGCTAAAAATTAATTTTTTATTATTAAACAAAGCTATTTGTTTATAAGCCAAAAAATTGTTTATAAGTTTAAAACATTGCTGAGGCCCCTTAAATAATCCGATTTTAATTCTATAAAGTGTATTAGATAGGCAAAGCACCTCTTTATATGTAAAAAAATTAGACAACTTCTAAATGGTCTACTTTTTGTTCAGAAAGATTTTCAAAAATTTGAACTTTTTTAAAAACATTTAAATTGCAAATTTATTATGCAAAATCTATTAGGTCGATTTTAATGAAATTTGGTACACGGTTTAAGTATGTTACAAAGAATTTCCTAAGCGAATTACTAAGGTTCTATATACCACCGAAGTGGTTAAAAACATTGAATAACAACAGGCATATTGTGCCCCCTTATTTTGTATTTATTGCTATATTGCAGAAAAGGTAATAAGTTAAGACATTTTTGACCAGTCGGATATCATACAAAATTCAATTATCTTTATTTTATTTCACTACGACTTTGTTCCAAAACGAATCGTTTTAAAGTTATAAGCAAAGAAAGCAGAAAAAAATCGACGTTTTTCGAAATTTTTAAATATTTAATTTTTTTTTATTAATGTTCCGGGCATATTTGAGAAGGAGCATAAGTAAATTATTATTAACGAAGCACCTTACTTTATCTGCAAAAATTCGAATGCCACCTTTCACATCCAAAAATAGACGTTTTTTCACAGATCCTTACTGGTCTATAATAAAAGAGTTATCATAATTGAAATAACTGAAAATAATGTTGTATATCCATAATTAAAAAAAAATCAACTTTTATTAATTAGAAATATGAAATGGCATATTAGAATATAGTTCTTAATTCCAAACAACTTTTCATTATAACAATTTTCAATATTTTGAATAATAAAGCTACTTTACTCTTGAGTAAAATTCATATTTTTTGCCATAATATCTCGTATACGGCTTAAAAAAAATGAACTGATGGTTCTATTTTTAATTTAGACCATGCACAACTTTTCACGTTGACGAACAGAACGTCTATAGTCGTCTAATTTCCATTGATGTAATGTGACACAACGTCTATATACGTTGAATTTTTCCCTATTCTACTTTGCAAAATACATATAGTGTCACAACACTTGCTTATACATTTGACGCAGTGTCCGTCAACGTGTTAATTGGACACCCTGTACAAAACAATTATTGTTATTGTTTAAACAAATAATAAACAATTAGCGGCAAAATCTGTGAGTAGAACTTTTTATTTTAACATGTATATAAACTAACAAAAAAAGTTTTAGAAAAAGATAATCTTGTTTGAATTGCTCCGAAACAATGCATATTTTCGTTCTATCTTGACTCTTCTAAAATGCTTCGTATAGATTGCTGAATAGAATTGGGCTTCTTATAACAGGCAATATGACGACTTATATACACATATAAGGATCTCGTAGAACAGTCGTATTATTTAAACGTAAATTAAAACATGGCAACATCGTCGGGCTTCGTATAATGCGTAATCCATATACACTGTGAACGCGTTTATACGAGTGGGCTTCGTAAGACTGTAGGAATCAGACAGTGCTACAATGCCCTTACCCCGTAAACCGCTGGCTTCCATTCATCTGCAGGTTGTAGCGGGCTTCCTATCATTTGTGAGCCATATATATATATATATATATATATATATATATATATATATATATATATATATATATATATATATATATATATATATATATATATATATATATATATATCCTATCATTTGTGAGCCATATATATATATATATATATATATATATATATATATATATATATATGGCTCACAAATGATAGGAAGCCCGCTACAACCTGCCGATGAATGGAAGCCCGCGGTTTACGGGGTAAGGGGATTGTAGCACTGTCTTATTCCTACAGTCTTACGAAGCCCACTCGTATAAACGCGTTCACAGTGTATATGGATTACGCATTATACGAAGCCCGACGATGTTGCCATGTTTTAATTTACGTTTAAATAATACGACTGTTCTACGAGATCCTTATATGTGTATATAAGTCGTCATATTGCCTGTTATAAGAAGCCCAATTCTATTCAGCAATCTATACGAAGCATTTTAGAAGAGTCAAGATAGAACGAAAAGATGCATTGTTTCGGAGCAATTCAAACAAGATTATCTTTTTCTAAAACTTTTTTTGTTAGTTTATATATATGTTAAAGTAAAAAAGTTCTACTCACAGATTTTGCCGCTAATTGATTATTATTTGTTTAAACAATAACAATAATTGTTTTGTACAGTGTGTCCAATTAACACGTTGTCGGACACTGCGTCAAATGTATAAGCAAGTGTTGTGACACTATATGTATTTTGCAAAGTAGAATAGGGAAAAATTCAACGTATATAGACGTTGTGTCACATTACATCAATGGAAATTAGACGACTATAGACGTTCTGTTCGTCAACGTGAAAAGTTGTGCATGGTTTACATTAAAAATAGAACCATCAGTTCATTTTTTTTAAGCCGTATACGAGATATTATGTCAAAAAATATGAATTTTACTCAAGAGTAAAGTAGCTTTATTATTCAAAATATTAAAAATTGTTGTAATGAAAAGTTGTTTGGAATTAAGAACTATATTCTAATGTTCCACTTCATCTTTCTAATTAAAAAAAAGTTGAATTTTTTTAATTATGGATATACAACATTATTTTCAGTTATTTCAATTATGATAACTATTTTATTATAGACCAGTAAGGATTTGTGAAAAAACGTCTATTTTTGGATGTGAAAGGTGGCATTCGAATTTTTGCAGATAAAGTAAGGTGATAACTTCGTTAATAATAATTTACTTATGCTCCTTCTCAAATATGGCCGGAACATTAATAAAAAAAATAAAATATTTAAAAATTCGAAAAACGTCGATTTTTTTCTGTTTCTTTGCTTATAACTTTAAAACGATTCGTTTTGGAACAAAGTCGTAGAGAAATAAAATAAAGATAATTGAATTTTGTATGATATCCGACTGGTCAAAAATGTCTTAACTTATTACCTTTTCTGCAATATAGCAATAAATACAAAATAAGGGGGCAAAATATGCCTGTTGTTATTCAATGTTTTTAACCACTTCGGTGGTACTTAGAACCTTAGTAATTCCCTTAGGAAATTCTTTGTAACATAGTTAAACTGTGTACCAAATTTCATTAAAATCGACCTAATAGATTTTGCATAATAAATTTGCAATTTAAATGTTTTTAAAAAAGTTCAAATTTTTTAAAATCTTTCTGAACAAAAAGTAGACCATTTAGAAGTTATCTAATTTTTTTACATATAAAGAGGTGCTTTACCTATCTAATACACTTTACAGAATTAAAATCGGATTATTTAAGGGGCCTCAGCAATGTTTTAAACTTATAAATAATTTTTTGGCTTATAAACAAATAGCTTTGTTTAATAATAAAAAATTAATTTTTAGCAATGCAAATAATTAAAACCGGTATAATTTGATTTATACTTTCAAATTCTGTCAGCAGAATTGCTATTTTATTTTTTAATCAAAAGTTATTCGCGTTCAAAAATTGCACTTTTTCGATTTTTTGAAAGTTCCACTGCGTTTATCTCGAAAACTATGCATCCTACGAAAAAATTTGTAAGAACATTTTTTGCTTAGACTTACCCAAGAAATATAAAAAAGTGTTTTATTTTGCGAAAAATCGATGTTATGTAATTCCTCAAGTTGTTTGTTTATAACAATTTTATTGATATCCGGATCAACTGTTACCCAAAAAAATCGTGTTCCACGGGTCAAAAAATACATAAAAATCTTGGGTAAGTGCATCTAAATAAAGGAGCCCGCAGCACCCCCTCCTGGCCACAGGACTAATTTGTTTATAAGCCAAAAAATTGTTTATAACTTTAAAACATTGCTGAGGCTGCTTAAACAATCCGATTTTAATTCTGTAAAGTGCATTAGATAGGTGGAGTGCTTCTTTATATGTAAAAAAATTGACAAATCTTTGTATACACTAGTTTTTGTTGTGCAATATTTTAAAGAAGTTTAATTTTTTTAAAAAAGTTTAGATTGCAAAATTATTATTCAAAATCTAGTAAGTCAATTTTAATGAAATTTGGTGTACGGTTTTAGCACATTACAAAAATTTTCTAAGCGAATTAGGAAGGTTCCAAGTGTAACCTAAGTGATGGAAAATAATTGAATAATAACAGGCTTGTTTTGCCCCCTTATTTTATATTTATTGCTATTTTGCAGCAAGGGTGATTAATTAAGAGACTTTTAACCAATCGCATCTGATAGAAAATTTAATTACCTTTGTTTTATTCCTATACGACTTTGTTCCAGAATGAATCGTTTTAAAGTTATAAGCAAAAAAATTAGAAAAAAAAAACGAAATTTTTTGAAATTTTTAAATATTTTATTTTTTTTATTAATGTTCCGGGCATATTTGAGACGGAGCATTAATCAATTATTAATAACGAAGTTATCACCTAACTTTATCCGCAAAAATCTGAATGCCACCTCTCACATCCATCTAAAAACAGATCCTTACTGGTCTATTATTAATTATACGAAAAAAAAGTTATCCTTTGTAAAAAGTTCTGCATGGCCAAAGACCTTAAATACAACCATCTTATATCAATTTTGATTAATTTTATACGAGGTATGTCAAAAAAGATAAATTTCGATCAAGAATAAAGTACCTTTATAGTTCAGAATATTTCAATGAGAAGGATGGAATATTCGAAGATGGTTTTTAGTGTTGTTCTGAAGCTATTTTCTTGTGGCATTTTTATAATTATTTTGATTCGGAAATAAGCCACAATTAAATTGAAAAAATAATTTTATTAACGTTTCGACGCCCAAATCGGATGTCATTGTCAAAATACAAAATATTACCGAGTAAATATTAGTAATATTTTATATTTTGACAGCGACATCCGATTTGGGGTCCAAACGCGAATAAAATTATTTTTTCAATTTAATTGTGGCTTATTTCCCAACCAAAGATAGATTCCCAACCTAGCGACCCGGCATTGGTCGCTAGGTAGATTGTTACGCGAGTGGTCGCGCGTGAGATTTTCTCTCACATATCCAAATTTTACCTTTTTTTACAAAATAAAGTTTTTAAAACAGTTTTTAAACTTTTTTTCTTAACTAATAATAAGAAAAAAAAATGTAACATAATATAGATAATAATATAATAAAATAAAAAGAAATAATCGGAATTAAACCAATATTAATCAATCTCCGTATCTTGATAATTTACGGCACAGCACACAAATATAACAAGAATGCTCTGGAAAAATTGATTGATGACAATTACAATTTTTTTTACATTATTTTAGGTTTTAAGTGCCAAAATAAAATTAATTTTTATGTACAGTTCGTAACGCGGGTGGTCGCTTGATGAGAGAATGTCTCACTTGAAGCGCGCTGACTCAACAATTGGGTGATATTAGGTCAACTGAGTCACTATCTAAGCGGACGATTCTATTAGATTGTCGAGGGAGGATAGTTAGGAGACTAGAAGGAACTACAGATCTTATAATTTCCCAGAAAAAAAATTCTGTGCAATTTTCTGAAACCGTGAGAGAAAATCTCATATAGCGACCACTGGCGGGTTAATTATGGTTTTTAGTTCTAAACAACTTTACATAAGCACAATTTTCAATATTGTGAAAAATAAGGGTATATTATTTAAGTACTCTTGGGAAAATTCATATTTTTTTTATATACCTCGTATAAAATTGACAAAATTTGATATTAGACTGTTGTATTTTAGGTTTTAGACCCTGTAGAACATTTTATAAAGAATAACTGTTTTTTGTAAAATGAATAATAAAAGAGTTTTCCACCTACCTCTACCGAAAGTATACTTTTCCGGACCTGATTGTAGGGAGCAAAGTTGTACTTTTCCTCCCTAGGGAAGAAAAGTAAAAGTGACATCATGGTATTTCATTCATAAAAATATAACTTATTGACGCCCTGTACAATATCTATTTTCTATTACGTAAGTTTGTATACATTTTAACGTTTATTTATAAAACACTCTGTATTTCACAGAATAGTAAAAAACTGTAAATTGTTATTTTGATTTAACAATGTTTACATTTTTATTTTGACTTATATTTGACAGTTGACAGTTATATTGTACGTACTTATTAGTTTTAGTTCTAATAAATTTTGTTGGTTAGTTACACAAATAAATTAAGTAAAAATGAAAAAATGACTTGTTATTTGAGGAAGGTGGAAAAACCATATGTATAACATGGGAGTAAAGTGCCTTTTCCTCCCTTGAATGATTACTGCCCTCCGCTACGCGTCGGGCAGTAAACTTCATTCTCGGGAGGAAAAGAAGCACTTTCCTCCCTTGTTATACAAATATCTATATGTATCATAATTGAAATAAAAAACTAAAAATAATGTTGATTAGAAAAATTTTCAAAATTTTTTTTTTCCATTAGAAGGATGAAATTGCGTATCAGAATATAGTTCTTAATTCCAAACAATCATGTTAAATTATATAATTTAAAATAATTTTAAAAATATCGTTGAATTTTGTTTCTATTTTGTTTTTGATTATGCTGAATCCGAATATGGCATTACAATTTGAAAATGCTTATAAAGAAGCTCTTCTACACTATGTCTGCGTAGCAAGGAACCATATTTGAAACATTTTTATTACAAATTTTACGAAAAAAAGTTTATTCTTCATAAATTGCTGTGCATAGTCTAAAATCTAAAACCCAATCATCAGATATCAAGTTTTATCAATTTTATACGAGGTATGTCAAAAATACGAATTTTGTTAAAGAGTAAAGTACCTTTATATTCCAGAATATCAAAATATGGGTATTATAAAAAGTTGTTGGGAATTAAAAACTATGTTTTATTATAATTACATCATTATAATTGAAAAAAAAAATTCAATGTTTTCTCAAATTACGGATACCCATCATCATTATTTTATTTCAATTATTTCAACTATTTTATTATTAATTTTACGAAAAAAAGTTATTCTTCATAAAATACTCTATTCTGGTCTAAAGTCCAAAAAACAACCATCAGATATCAAACAAATATGACTTTTGCTTAACAGTTCAGTATGGTTTGTTCAACAGTAAATGGTTGAGTTCAATTAGTGCGGTCGTAAATATTATTAAATTTATCTGACCTGGCCCATTGTTAAGACCCACCCGGAGCGATAAGCAACCGAGGTAGACAGAGTTGGTCTTTTGACAATTAACACTGACTAGACGGTAATCCCATAATAAAGCAAAGAAATTGTACCAGAAAACATATTTAAATTTTACCTGAAACCGGACCTTTTATACTATTATCGGTTATTCCAGGATGTTTATAGTGGTAACTAATTGAACTCGACCATTTACTGTTAAACATACCATACCTTTTTAGTTCACAATATCTCATTTAGAAGAATGTAATTAAACAGTGAAACATATTTTGTAATTCCAACCAACTTTTTTTAATAACAATTTTCGATATTGTGAAATCTAAAGGTACTTTACTCTTGAGTGAAATTCATATTTTTTTACATACCTCGTATGTCAAAATGTAAAATCGTATGTAAAACCTCGTATGTAAAATTAATAAAATTTGATATTTGATGGTTGCATCTGAGATCATATACGATGCAGAGTATTTTATAAAGAATAACTTTTTTCGTAAAACTGGTAATAAAAAAGTTATTAATAGGTTCGAAGTTACGCAGACATAATGTTTAAGAGCTAAAAATATTTTTTTGTTGAAAATTTATTATTGTTCAAGCTTATTATTAAATATATTTTAGGTAAGTTTTAGAGAAAACATTTTTGATCACTTTTTATAAACAATTTTTTAGTTGGTAATTTTCGGTTTTTGTATTAGGTACATTTTTGTTATCTTTCTTAATTTTTGTCAAAAAGGAATAGTTTCATTCATAGTTTCATAGTTTCATTTCTAAAATAAAATTATTGAGTAAATTTTAAAAATACATCAAATGCTTTAAAAAATCACCTATAAAATTGTAAAAAATCTTTTCAAACTTGAGTAATACCGTTTTAAAGTGCTGGTAATTCTGTAAACTACGTTTTTCCTTAAAACTTACGTAAAAGTTTTCAAAAATTGCATTTTTGCGTCATATCATTTGAATTAAATTTTTGGCATTTTTTTGAATGAAACATTGTTTAGTAAGATGTTTGAAAGGTAAGTTGTGCAAATTTGAGAGCTTTATAAGAAAATTTTTATTAGTTACACATTTTTAAATAATGTTTAAACAAAATTCAGCCCACACCGTACTTATGCCCATACATTTTATTTCTTTTTATTATAACCATAAGATAGCTTAATTGTTCTTCTTTCCAATTAAGCTATTCTTTCTTGTTCCTTCTCTTAATTTCCTTCTTTCTTGTCCAATTTGTAAAATTTTATTTGATCCATTAATTAGAGAAATACACTGAAATAACTCAGCCGTGCACTTCGCTAGTTTACAGTGCGCCAATGTTTGTGAGAAGGGTGACTTTAGCGTTATAAATAAAAAATTATAGAAGCTACAGATTTAATTTTATAAAAATTTTAATCTTATATTTAGGTTTTTTTCAATTGTCTGAATTTTTCAAGTCAAGTCAGTTTTTTCTAAAATTTATATTTTCGGGGTTATTTAAAGAAACATCTAATTTCGCAGTTCATTTGTTTAATAAAAAATGAAGTGCCCACTTCTAGAGTAGAACTTTTTAATATGTTGTTTATTAAACATTTCTTAGGGCCATCGGTACATAATTCGCAAATATTTTAAGGCTATCCCCACTCTTTCTGTCTTTACACCGCAAATTACGTGTAGTAAAATTGTCACTGGTATGGATATGTAAACTTTACTTGACAACTTCATCATTAACTGTAAAGATGGCTTTTGAATGTTCTTGGATAACTTTTACTAGTATAATTAATTGCCTTAATTGTTAATTCAGTTAATTAATATGATTATTTCATATTTCCGACCAATAGAAAGCTACAGAAATACAAATTAAATTGATCATTTTTGATAATATCCCATCGTCAAGTATATTACGTCAGTTGCCCTTCGTTGCTGTGAAAAAATACATTCAGTGACATTAATGACAATTACTGTTTTAAAACTTATAAAAGTGATGACTTTCAATCGTCAAATATTTATAACAACTGTGTGTTTAATTGTACTAATTTGTACTTACATAAATAAATTACAATAAAATTTTGGTTTTAAACAGTTTTATTCATGAAATAATCGCAGCAAATTGCAGCTCGATCTCTGAAATTATTATCGAATTGTTTCCCTCGTGCCACTTGACGTAATTTCACTCCCCTTCGGGTCGTGAAATTAATACTGTCAAAGTGTCACTCGGGAAAAATTCGATAATTTCAGAGCTCTTGTGCAATTACTACTGATAATTTTTTCACTACCTATGTATTCAGTAATAATTTATCTACTGTACAACAAAAGCTAATAATCAATCGAGAAAAGAGGAAAAGTGATAAAGTGATTTTTTAATAATATATTGTTACTATGAAACGCTTACAATTTTGAACATCTGTAACAACACAATACTTGGATCACTGAATATATCCTGGTGTATTCTCTGCTTTGGATCTTCCATAAATAATAAACAAGAAATAACTTTTTATTAAGTTCACGTCTTAAATCAAGTATTTATTAAACACATTATCAATATTATTTACTCAACAACTGAAAATATTCCCAATGCCAGGTCAAATATTTAAAATTGTCACTGTCTGACTGACAATATGATGGCAATATTCTATTTACTACTGACAAAGATTTGGAAAATATTACCACGGACATTGTGTTCATTTTTTTTCAAATCCTGAAAAAAAAACAATAAATATTTTTGAAAAATTTAAACGCAAAATGAAAGACTAAATTATTACCGAGGGCCGAAAGTCTCTTACAATAAATAAAAAGTTTATTTTGAATGAGATATTTTGAAATTAAAAGTCACACTAAATTTTCTTTTAGTTTTTAGCCCTGTAACTTATTAAAATAAACATTATAGAAGTTCTCAGGGACTTTCGGCCCTCGCTAATAACGTAATCTCTTATTCTGAGTTTAAAATTTTCAAAAATAATTATTAGTTTTCTCAGAATTCGAAAAAAAAAATGAATTCCATTTGAGTAGCATTTCAGCAGAAACTACGTGCCCATTTCCTTATTGAAATTAAAAAACATCTATATTGTTTGATTTTTTCCGAAGGGAAAATCTATATGCATTATTGTATTAAATATTTTGTATTTGTATTAAATGAGGCGCTCAGAGCAACAGTGGCACAGTCCACAAATTGAGCATTTTTAGATTAATACATCAATAAAAGCAGAAAAATTGGATATATGGTTCAACAGTGGTCTACACAATCTAGCTCTATATTTGGCAATATGGCACTACATAATGTATTGTTGCCTTGACAAATACTAAAAATACGAATGAAACAGTGGCCTAACCCTCAATTGTGTGGCTCAGACCCATCAAACAAGTGTTCATCGTATCAGAATCAGAATAATACGCATAATTCATAAGAATGACTATTTTTAATTTTATAAAGTAATATTTAATAATAATAACTTTAACTCCGTCCTTGACTGAGTGGTAAGAGCGCCTACCTTTGGATCGAAAAATCCGAATGGTTGTGAGTTCGAATCTCACCAGGGTCAGAAATGTTTCATTTATTATAAATTAATAAATGAAAATAGTTTCTGTCCTTGTGGGATCGGTACTCACCGGAGGAACCGCAGACGTTCGGATACAGTTAGCGTCTCTTTGCAAAGACAATGACGTCAACTTTGCAAAGTAACAAGACACTTACTCAACACACACACACTACACATTACACTAGGTACCTAACTGTTAAAAATTACCGTACCTACCATGCCAATGGCCATTAGTTGTCGAGGCATTAACATTTTTTAAATAAAAAAAAAACAATAATTTAATTTGTCATATTAATTTCCTATTTGGTAGCAAATTATGTGGCTTATTACAAACTAAAATAGTAAATTAGTAATACAAAGTGTTAATTTGTATTAATTGTATCAATTAAAATAAATAATTCTTTTGCGATTCAATTTTTAAATCTTTTTTCTGTCGGTATCTTACTGTGTACAGGTAATGCTAAGAATTACCATAATCTGTTCTCGGGAGTCTTAGTACACAAGATTAATGACGATGAACGACCCAAAAATACAAAAAATGTGCATTGCCAGGTAATAATAAAAATGTTTACAAGCTAATAGTACTTTGAGGAATATGCAAAAACGTTGCCAAACTTCAGGGCTTCTTATAATCGGTAGCTCAATGTGGGCTTCCTAACGCTGCTGAACTTCTACAGAGTATATACTTCTTTTCGCAGCACAAACTGGTGGTAGATACCATGAACTACGAGTGTATGTTTTGATAATAATTCCAGGCATAAGCAGCCCGGGCTTCGTATTGTTAATCATGATTTCAGAGCTACCTATGGTACATTTCTAAAATTTGTCCGAATATATATGAAGCCCAAGCGTATTCACATGTTCTGAGCTTGGTTAAAATATCGAGAGATGGTGTAAAGTACGTTTTTTGGGGAAATAACATTAAAGAATTACGAAGCCCGAATCCGGGCTTCGTAAGGAGGTGTCGGGCTTCGTATGACCGGTGCGATATAGCGTTTTTGGCTTCCTAAAGTCGGAATCCATATATATATATATATATATATATATATATATATATATATATATATATATATATATATATATATATATTGATGTGATCTTGATTATTGATATGAGATAATATTCTTATATGTCATTTAATTTAATCAATGTATTAATAATAATCTAATTAATTTACCAGATCACATATCAATATGTTTTCAATCTCAGGGCGAATTATAAAATCAATTACTTACTCTCGTGGCTTCTAAGTATTTCTCAATGGTTCCTAATCGGGATAGGGCAGAAAAGAGTAAAATAATACACATATATGGGTTACAATTATAATCAAAATATTGTTTATTTTATTTAAATGGCAATCACTGCTTAATATTTGCTAGATCTTATTTTTCTTAAACATAACATTTACAAATGGGAATCTTATTTCCGTTTGGTTTCCAATTGAAAGTTTTTATTAAAATTTAACTATTATGATTTATTAGCAACAATTCTATTTAAGTTTGATGAAGCTTTTCTGATATTATTGATTATGTTTCTTCAATTTTAAATGTGGTATTTAATACGAAAAACCCATACATTCATGTCCAAACAAATGAGACTGACCTTTTTCTGGTGAACTGAGAATGTCTTCACACAAGACCCTGTGACGTTCCGCCCCTTATAGAATCCATTATTGATGGGAAGATATTATTTCATTATTTTTAGAATTATTTTCTTTCAATGGTTATTAAAATATAACATAACACCATCACAGAATTTTAAATGCTTGTGACGTCACATTTTAAGTGTGGCAACATTGGTTTGCTTGCGTTTGACAGCGTATCGATGGGAGAGGGGAATTGAATTGCCCACGGAGATCGTCAGCCAGCTAACGAGAGGGCATTGGCTTTCTAGAAGTGTGTCGGAGTGGCAGGTCGGTAGCTTGATATTTTACCCACAATTTCAAGATCCAAATTATAATTAAAGATTGAATCCATCCAGCATTAGGGAATATAAAGTTATTAGTGAATACGAAGTTGAAGAATTTGAATGCAGATTTAAAATGAGTTCCGGCCTGGTAAATAAAAAATTTTATTAATTTATTTTCCGCCATATTGAAATTTTCTTGACTAACTTGCTAATTAAGTTTCATGTCGTCTATGTTCATGGTTTCTATGGTTTATTTTCATGGATCAAAATCATCGAGAGATAATTGAATATTCTTTGCTAATTTGTGTTTTCTGTTGGAAAATAGAGCTAATTTAAACTCAATTTTTTTTATATTCCTTTCAAGTCTACAGATCTCCTATCTTTTGAACCATGATCAAACAAGTATCCATTGCCTAATCATACTATATTTCATCCTTGTATAATATATCTATATACCTGTGTATATATTATAATGAAATATTTTTTCACAGTAATTATATCTTGTAGCCAAATTGAAAATCACATGTGTTATTTGAACAAGGTCATCTGATAACAACTTAATAAAGAGTCGAGCTGTCTAGTCATTCAAGTTTTTGGACTTAATGACCTATTTCTTCTTATTCCCATAGGAATAAAAACACCTCCTCGTTTCTCTTGCTTCTTTTTGACACATTGCTGGATTGGTAGTAATACCATATGTGTTTTTTTTAGCCACCACTATGAAATCATAAAAAAAAAAGAAAACCTAAGACCACCAAGGTAGACCACTTCTAGAGAGACGGTCACTAGGAGACCAGCCTGGAAGATCTCCATATCTATCTTTTTCGCCTGTACCTTCAACTGGTTTTTTTTCCACCTGTTTTCTTGTACCTCCAGCAGGACAGTTGCAAGAGGGAGTTAGCACCCCCTTGTGCTCATTGCATCCCGGTCAATTTGGGGAATACACAGCAAGGAACGCACCGCAAGGAACATTGGAAGATTGTGAAAAGGGGTTTGTGTTGATGAACATTCGGTTTGCTCTAAGTAAAAATTTAGACTGTTTTTTGTGATTTTCAGGATACTTAGTTTATTCATATAGGTACTTTATAAATTTATTGCACATAACCTTTCCCTTTTCAAGATTTTTATAGTATTACAGAACAGTATAATAATTGATAGCGTTCCCCAAAGCTGCGTAACCTCCATGGTGAGAATCTCTGAGCTCAGATACTTTCCCATACAATAGTGTTGGTACTCTTATATTTTTTTTATTATTCTTTGGCTTGTTTCCCTTTTATATAACTATTTAAACTCCTTTAATTATTTTAGTATATTTTAAATTAAATTTTTCAAATTAACTTCAAATATCATTAAAAATTTCTATTATTCAAATTATTTAACTTTAACTATTAATTTTTATATTAAATTCGAATAAATCCCTAGTACCCATCCCCTCAGGAAGGTACTAGTTTTACTTGCCATTATTATTAAGAACCACGAGTCGGTAAAAGGATCTTTGGTATCCAGAACTCCGTTGGTTCACTTAGGGACTTGGTACCCGTCAACTCATTGAGTTGTACATACATATATTAAATATCTTGTTCATATTATCAGGTAGTATTGAATTAAGTGTACGTATGATATTCGTACCATTGTTATTGGGTGAGGGTAGTTACTGCTAACCAAGTGTAAGTTGTACTTTCTGTATTAGAGGTACCCTTATTCAGATTTTCTAACCTTATTAAGATTATTCTTAGATTATATTTGTAAGGTAATTCTGTAAATGACTTTCACTAGTATTTTTTTTTGTCATGTTAGAGTTACATACTAGTTACTTGTCTTAACTCGGAGATTGTGAAAATCTGGTAGTTACATTCAATAAAAATACATTTATTGTGATTTTTTTTTTCTTATTACTCCTTTATCTTGATAATATATTTTATAACTTAATAATCTTTAATAACATTTAACCTACTTGTACTACAAATTTAATATACTCTATAGCAGCGTAGAATACCTGGAAGAGGGTTAACCCAGTTATCCTTCTTCTGGCGCCCAAAAATTTATTCTATTTTCATTATATTATTATATTTACCTTATCTACTTTGTGAACAGTGTCTTAATATCTTCTTTTCTAGCCATCATTGTCATTTCCTTTAATTTATTGTCCAGCCAGAAATAGCCGTGCAAATTGGCCGAATCCTTCCTTGAGTGTCAAGTGGCCATTCTCTTGCATATTGAGCTAGCTATTCAAGTTACATCTATCTATTCATAATTTTCCATCTCCAGTCCTATATCAAGTCTATACTCTTTGTCTTTACATCTTCCCATACAAGTACTACTGCGAAGTAGTATTTTAGTTACTTCAGCTTCTTCCAACGTAGAAGCCACACATTTTTGTTCCTTTGGCTACATTAAGTAGATCTTCTTTTTCCTACTTCTGTTGGAGTTTATCACTCTCTGTGCATTCACTCCAACAGAAAATCTTCTTCTAACAGGTTACATCGGCTTCCCAACGTGGTGGCCTTATTTTTGGTCTGAGACAGTATTTATTTAGGTCAATTCTTCTCTTTTTATCTCAAGTTTCTTTGTTATTTCCGTTTGGTATCTCTATACACATCTTGTTACTTATTTATTTTATTTTTAATTTCTGATACATATCAGGTATTCTTATACGCTGTTTTGATTTTTGTTTATATTTTGGGACCTCATTATAGTATAGGTTTGTGCAACTTACATTCTGGGTTAAATTTGAATTTTTTATTGGGAACTTATATTTAATATTGCTATTAATAATATAATTCATATAAGGTAATTTTTATTCCTTCAGCCAATAGTGGTATAGTTGGAGGTACAACTAAGCATTGATTATTATTATATATATTTTTTCCAAAGTGGTGGTAAGTTACATATAAATAAAAATTTACTTCCAGTATTTAGGTAGTAGGTTTACTTGAGTATACATTATTTATTGGATTATTTATCCATTTATTTGATCTTATATATTTATTTGATCTTATTTATTTGATTATATACTTCATTATATATATATATATATTTTTTGCTGGCCATTTTGATTTTGTTGGTGTGTTGCGAATATTTTCTCGGTATATATATTTTGCGTGCAAACTTAGGTATCTTTCATACTTCTGTTCTTTGGACTACTTGTCAATAATTTTGCTCTCATCATGTGTGCTTTTAAAGCTGAACATCTTCTGGTGGATGAACTGGATTATGAATTAAAGATTAGGGACATAATGCCAGAGGAGTCGACAACTGTCGATAAAAAACGCAATCTTCTGAGAGGTGCTTTGAAACAAGAAGCTGGCAATAGGAGTTTTCTCCAAATATCAGCTGTATCCATCCCTTTTGAGGAACAACAGAAAGGAATCTCTGAAACATTGGACAGCTTGTCTAAAAAAATCGAAAAATTTAGGGGAACTGTAAAGGATACAGAGTATGCGCGATTAACATCTCGTCTAGGCCATATTTCTGCCCGTGTACACTTGTTACACTGTCCTACCGAAGAACAGGAACCTTTCAAGAAATCTGTTTCTCTTAGAATATTAACACTAGAGGGTGAACTTGATTCTAGAGTTAACCCCATAGCTACCTCTACTCCTAATGCTCCAGTCAATGTATCTAGTTTCACTTACTCCAAACCTGTGCAAGTACACAAATGGGGTATTTCATTTTCAGGTGAAAAACAGCACACTGATGTGATGTCATTTTTGGAAAGGGTTGAATGTCTTCGAGTATCTAGAGGTGTTTCTGAAGAGGATTTGTTTGCTGCATCTGCTGAACTGTTCACCGGGACAGCTTTTCCCTGGTTTAGGAATAATAGGGGTAATTTTTCTTGTTGGTCTGATCTGATTAAAAAGTTGAAGTCAGATTTTCTTCCGTACTCGTTCCAGGACGACCTACTAGATCAAATTAAGAATCATAAGCAGAAACCTGGGGAATCTGTTACTATGTTTATTAATACTATATTAGGTATGTGTAGTCGTTTAGACACTCCTTTGTCAGATTTAGCTAAAATTAAAATCATCCTTAAATGTCTATTACCCTTTTATCATCAACAATTAGCTCTTATGGACATTCAGAACATTGATGACCTTACTATAAAGTGCAAACGTTTGGAGGAAACTTTATCCTGGTCTTCGCAACCTCCATCCACATCTCGATCCTATTCTAACTCTTCTTCTCAGCCAACTTCCTTTAGGCAACGTTCTTGGCCAAATAAGGGCCATGATCATAATGTTTCGGTTGTTAGTTCTCTTGTCTGTTGGAATTGTGATCAGCCAGGTCATCCGTTTTACAATTGTGCAATTCCTCAAAGTCGTATTTTCTGCCATGGTTGTGGCCGAGAGAACACCCTTAAAAGGAATTGTTCTAAGTGTTCGGGAAACGAGACGTCGGAGGTCCGTCCCCTGAACGTTTCTCCGTCCAACACCCAATCAGGGAATCCAACCCCATCGTCAAACGAAACTGCTGGACCAAGCACATCCAGCAACCCAAACCCATCTTCACGAAAAGGGAAAGGGGTGTCGTTCAAGAAAACAGCACACACCACAAAACAAAATTAAACCAGAAATTAATTTCTATAGATGATACGTTAGATTCGCTTGATTCAAATGATCACAGATGTTCATTTACAAATTCTTCTTTGATTGGTAGTGTTCAACGTAACAATAATAATTGGGATAGTGATGTAGTTCCATTATCTATATTAGATTCTAGTTTTGTTAATGATGATGATACGTCTAGGTTAGTTCCCTATAACGGTTCTAGACAACCAAATACTTTATATCTAGATATTAATTCTTTATTAGTTAGGAAACAAAATGATAATAGGCCATATCTCCCTATTCAAATTCTAGGACAATCGTGTTTAGCTTTGTTAGATAGTGGCTCTAATATTTCCTTGATAGGGGCACATTCATTAAATTTATTGAAAAATTCTAGTATTCCCATTATGCCCATTTCATCTTTGCAAGTATCTACTGCAGATGGTACAGTTCAGTCCATTACAGGCAAACTCCAAATTGAAATCACAGTGGCCGATTTATGTAGAGAAATTACATTCTATGTTATTCCTTCCGTGCAGAATTCTATAATTCTAGGTATGGACTTTTTCAATGCTTTCAATAGCACCTTAAGTTGTTCTGATTTTTCTTTTTCCATATCTGAATTTAATTTATCTACCCTTAGTGCTATTCATGATTTTGCTAGTTTATCAAGCTCCGAACAAAGGCAATTAGAGAGTATGATCTCTAAATTCACTACTCTTTCTTCAAAAGACAAACTAGGTCGTACGTCGTTAATATCTCACACTATCGAAGTGGGAAATCCCACTCCTTTTAGGTTGTATCAGTATCCCATACCTCAAGCCTGGCAGGCAGATTTAGAAAAAGAAGTAGATTCGATGCTTGCTTTAAATATCATAGAACATTCAACGTCGTCCTATTGTTCCCCACTCTGGTTAACGAAGAAGAAGGATGGATCCTTCAGGATCTGCTTTGACGGTCGAAAACTAAACAGTATCACAACGAACAGGGATGCTTATCCTATCCCCAGAATAGATGTGATTTTGAGCAAACTTCAGAATGCCAAATACATCTCTTCTATTGATTTGTCTAAGGCCTTCTTACAGATCCCACTGAGTGAAGAGAGCAAGAAGTATACTGCTTTTGCTGTCAGTGGTAAAGGATTATTCCAGTTTGTCACCATGCCTTTCGGTCTTGTTTCTGCTCCTCAGACAATGTGTCGTCTGATGGATTTAGTCATTGGTCCACAGTTAGAGCCCTATGTTTTCTATTATTTGGACGATATTTTGGTTGTCACTCCCGATTTTTCCCTTCATATGGAAATTTTAGATAAGTTATTTTTACGTCTTAAGGAAGCTAATCTGACAATCAATTTGGATAAATGTCAGTTTTGTCGTCCTAGTCTTAAGTTCTTGGGTTATGTTGTTGATAACCAGGGGCTAAGGACTGATCCTGAGAAAATAGTAGCTATTAAAAATTTTCCCATACCTAAGACCACCACCCAAGTCCGTAGGATATTGGGAATGTGTGGCTATTATCGTCGGTTTGTACCGTCATACTCTACCTTGTTGTCTCCTCTTACTGATCTTTTGAAGAACAGGAAAAAGGGACAGACCATTACTTGGACTCCTGAGGCCGATGAAGCTTTTCGGCGCGTTAAAGATGCTTTAACGAGCGCTCCGGTCATGATGTCACCTAATTTTGATGAGCATTTTTATCTAATGACAGATTGCTCTAATACTGCTTCTGGTGGCGTATTATTTCAGTTGAAAGATGGCTCTGAACACCCAATAGCTTACACTAGTAAGAAGTTGAATAAGGCCCAGAAAAACTATTCAACCACAGAGAAAGAACTCTTAGCTATCATCCATGGGTTAGAAGCGTTTCGTTATTATTTGGAAGGTCGTAATTTCACTATAATTACGGACCATAGTTCCTTGGTATGGCTTCATAGTATGAAAAACCCTTCTCAGAGACTTTCTCGATGGATATGTAAACTGGCTGCCTATTCATATAAGATTGTCCATAGAAAGGCAAACGGGGTCGTGGTTGCAGATGCTCTTTCACGTGTCCACGATATTAATGTCCTAGATCTGTCTTCTTTAACCCCTGATGTGTGGTATCAGAATATGATTGATAGGGTTACTCAAGACCCACAAAAATATCCTGATTTTAAGGTAGAGAATAATGTTCTGTACAAACACACCTTTAGTCCGATAGAGTCCTTATCCAACATGTCGGAGTGGAAAATAGTTGTGCCTACGCCAAATAGGGAAAATATTCTGCATATGTTTCATGATGAAGTTACAGCTGGTCATTTTGGGTTTTATAAGACATATCACCGCATTGCTGAATTATATTATTGGCCTGGCATGCGGAAGTCTATTAAAAGGTACATTTCTAAATGCATGGTTTGTGCTACTTGCAAACCAAGTAACCTACCACAAGCTGGACTTATGGGTTCCTTCAGAAACATCAATTTTCCTTGGCAGATGATCTCAATGGATCTCATTGGACCGTATCCTCGGAGCTACAAGGGTAATACCTATTGCCTGGTAGTTGTGGATTATTTCACTAAATTTCCTTTAGTTTGTCCTCTTCGTCAGGCCACAACTCCAGCAATTTTGAAATATTTGGAGGAACAAGTCTTTTTGGTGTACGGTGTTCCCCAAATTGTGTCATGTGACAATGGTCCTCAGTTTGTATCAAAGGCCTTTAAAGATCTTTTAGCTAAATATAAGGTTCAGAAGACCTTTTATAATGCTGCCTACCATCCACAAGCAAACCATACTGAGAGAGTAAATCGCAGTATTGTCACAGCTCTAAGGTCCTATACATACCCAGATCACAGAGCTTGGGATCAATATATTCATTCCATAGCTCAAGCCATAAGGACTTCTGTCCATGAAGTTACCCAGTGCTCTCCAGCATATCTGAATTTTGGTAGGAATGTTGCTTTATCAGGTGATTATTTTGGATTAATTTCAGACAATTCCGAAAACCTTCCTCAAATATCTGAGAAACTTCATCGCTTAGATGATCTCCAGACGTTACCTCATATTTTCGCAGACATTAGGAAGAAGTTAAAAACTTCTTACCTAAGGAACCAGCAGCACTATAATTTGAGGAAACGAGATCTGCGATTCTTTGTTGGTGATCGAGTATTAAAGCGCAATTTTGTCAAATCCAGTAAGGGTGATGCCATTTCTGCAAAGTTTTGCCAGAAGTATGTCCCATGTACTGTCTTAAGGGTAATATCTCCTTTGATTTATGAATTAAAGGACAATTTGACTAATAAGCGAATTGGTCAATTTCATGTAAAGGATTTACTGCCTGACAATACCATGGACGATGTTGATTCTTCAACTTCATCGGAAGAAGATTAACTTAGGGTTGTTTAAGCTAATATCTTCCTGTGTTTGCCTTTAGCTCGTTTTATTATGGTATAGTATTTTAGTCTAAATTTTTAATCACCAGAGAGTGCAGGACCATAGCATAATTTTTAACCTTCGGCATGGTTTGATGACTTCTCACTTATTAGTTACTTATTAGGTACCGAATTCTTGTTATGTGTAATACCGCTTGTATGAGTTTATCATTTTTTCTGTATTATGAATTGCATTTTAATTCATGGACAAATATTCTCAAGTACTAATCCAGCCAATAGTATTACCAAGTTGATAATCCCCACTTGTACTTTTAGTTTGTGTACTCAACCTCTTATAATAAAAGGGCTGTTGATTATTAGATATTTGGATATGTCGGCTCATACAAGTATTCTTGCTGAATAGAAATGGAACTATGTTACACTACCATATCTTAGATTATGTGTTATATTTTGGATATTTGATTACCTACTTATTATTATTTTTTTATATTATTTTTATACCATGTAAGTATTGGATTTGCCATATTGGAAAGATGGGGTTTTTAATTTGTTATTGGGTTACGCTATTGACATTTGTCACGGACATGTTAGATACTTTACAATAATTCAGATCCTTATTTTCTCCACAGTATAATTCTGGAATGAGTTTGGAATTTTGGTTTATAGATGAATTCTTGAGTCTTTCATATTTCTTCTTATGAACTAGTCTGTTAATGCTCAAAGTTGGTGAATACGTGGGTTCGAAATTCAGCAACTGATCACTGCTATCCGATTTCGTAATCCATGTCTTTCATGGTTGAGTATGCGGATGTTTATGCATGATAATATTTCCGGTCGGGAAACGGTGCGCAACATTTCCTAACCATTCTTGTGTAATTAGTCCAGATATTCCAGGCACGTTTTCACACGATAATAGGGAAGTTTAGTTTGCTTATTTTATGTCTCTTAGTTCATAGTATATTGATGCTTTGATTATCCATATACGTAGAGTCGTAATGTTAGTGATCAACCCGTCGGGACAAATTATTGATTTTCTTTTTAGTAGATTCCCTCTTCTATCCTCAGGCATTAGTTGTTGCTTAGATTCAGGAATATCTCCTGGATAATCCTATGTATGTTCAAATGAATATACAGTCTTATAAAAAAAATTGGGAGCTCGTTCCCGTCATATTTTGTATTTACCATAGAGTCATAGTACTTATAAGTTACCCTTCATTTTTATTATTTAGTTTAGATAGGCTCATATTACCGAATGAGGGAAGATGTAGAGCTAATTTAGTTATTTATTTAGTATTAGTGGGAATTGGTCCATAAATTTTCCTGATCGTTCTTCTTTGGATATGCTCTTATAAATCTGGTGTCCATTGATAGTCCGATTTTGGATTGAGTGTCCAATTCCACATTTAGTTTGGTTAATGTGTTTGGATTCGTTTGGTATGTTTACTATTTGTATTATTCGGTACTGGTGAGAATTGTTCCATAAATCTTCCTGATTGTTCTTCTCTGGATATGCCATTACAAATCTGGTGTCCATTGTTATTCCAATTTTGGATTGAGTGTTCGATTATTCTTCACTAATTTTAGTTATTGATTTATTTGGTGACTTTAGTATATTTACTTGCGTTAGGGTATGAATTGGCTCACACCTTTGCCTGGTTGTTCGTCCTTGGATATACCCTTTATAAATCTGATGTCCAGGGATAGTACAACTTTGGATTTGCTGCCAATTCGACACTTATTTGTCATTATAAATTAAATCTCATCTGTAGGTTGTTTGGCTTTTAAGAAAAAAAAAAAAAACCAGTCACGTTTACTAGGACTTCGGGTCATCTTTTGCAATTCCTGTTAGTTGCTGCAGTGACCATCCTGCTTTCCCTTGATTATTAGTTGTGATTATTTGTAATCTTGCGAATCAACGGGGAATGATACACTAAGTACTACTACTTTAGTTTAATATGTGAAAAAAAAAAATTTTTTAATTAAAATTTTTTTTTCTCGTGGTCAAAAGGGAATGTGACGTTCCGCCCCTTATAGAATCCATTATTGATGGGAAGATATTATTTCATTATTTTTAGAATTATTTTCTTTCAATGGTTATTAAAATATAACATAACACCATCACAGAATTTTAAATGCTTGTGACGTCACATTTTAAGTGTGGCAACATTGGTTTGCTTGCGTTTGACAGCGTATCGATGGGAGAGGGGAATTGAATTGCCCACGGAGATCGTCAGCCAGCTAACGAGAGGGCATTGGCTTTCTAGAAGTGTGTCGGAGTGGCAGGTCGGTAGCTTGATATTTTACCCACAATTTCAAGATCCAAATTATAATTAAAGATTGAATCCATCCAGCATTAGGGAATATAAAGTTATTAGTGAATACGAAGTTGAAGAATTTGAATGCAGATTTAAAATGAGTTCCGGCCTGGTAAATAAAAAATTTTATTAATTTATTTTCCGCCATATTGAAATTTTCTTGACTAACTTGCTAATTAAGTTTCATGTCGTCTATGTTCATGGTTTCTATGGTTTATTTTCATGGATCAAAATCATCGAGAGATAATTGAATATTCTTTGCTAATTTGTGTTTTCTGTTGGAAAATAGAGCTAATTTAAACTCAATTTTTTTTATATTCCTTTCAAGTCTACAGATCTCCTATCTTTTGAACCATGATCAAACAAGTATCCATTGCCTAATCATACTATATTTCATCCTTGTATAATATATCTATATACCTGTGTATATATTATAATGAAATATTTTTTCACAGTAATTATATCTTGTAGCCAAATTGAAAATCACATGTGTTATTTGAACAAGGTCATCTGATAACAACTTAATAAAGAGTCGAGCTGTCTAGTCATTCAAGTTTTTGGACTTAATGACCTATTTCTTCTTATTCCCATAGGAATAAAAACACCTCCTCGTTTCTCTTGCTTCTTTTTGACACATTGCTGGATTGGTAGTAATACCATATGTGTTTTTTTAGCCACCACTATGAAATCATAAAAAAAAAAGAAAACCTAAGACCACCAAGGTAGACCACTTCTAGAGAGACGGTCACTAGGAGACCAGCCTGGAAGATCTCCATATCTATCTTTTTCGCCTGTACCTTCAACTGGTTTTTTTTCCACCTGTTTTCTTGTACCTCCAGCAGGACAGTTGCAAGAGGGAGTTAGCACCCCCTTGTGCTCATTGCATCCCGGTCAATTTGGGGAATACACAGCAAGGAACGCACCGCAAGGAACATTGGAAGATTGTGAAAAGGGGTTTGTGTTGATGAACATTCGGTTTGCTCTAAGTAAAAATTTAGACTGTTTTTTGTGATTTTCAGGATACTTAGTTTATTCATATAGGTACTTTATAAATTTATTGCACATAACCTTTCCCTTTTCAAGATTTTTATAGTATTACAGAACAGTATAATAATTGATAGCGTTCCCCAAAGCTGCGTAACCTCCATGGTCAGAATCTCTGAGCTCAGATACTTTCCCATACAATAGTGTTGGTACTCTTATATTTTTTTTATTATTCTTTGGCTTGTTTCCCTTTTATATAACTATTTAAACTCCTTTAATTATTTTAGTATATTTTAAATTAAATTTTTCAAATTAACTTCAAATATCATTAAAAATTTCTATTATTCAAATTATTTAACTTTAACTATTAATTTTTATATTAAATTCGAATAAATCCCTAGTACCCATCCCCTCAGGAAGGTACTAGTTTTACTTGCCATTATTATTAAGAACCACGAGTCGGTAAAAGGATCTTTGGTATCCAGAACTCCGTTGGTTCACTTAGGGACTTGGTACCCGTCAACTCATTGAGTTGTACATACATATATTAAATATCTTGTTCATATTATCAGGTAGTATTGAATTAAGTGTACGTATGATATTCGTACCATTGTTATTGGGTGAGGGTAGTTACTGCTAACCAAGTGTAAGTTGTACTTTCTGTATTAGACGTACCCTTATTCAGATTTTCTAACCTTATTAAGATTATTCTTAGATTATATTTGTAAGGTAATTCTGTAAATGACTTTCACTAGTATTTTTTTTTGTCATGTTAGAGTTACATACTAGTTACTTGTCTTAACTCGGAGATTGTGAAAATCTGGTAGTTACATTCAATAAAAATACATTTATTGTGATTTTTTTTTTCTTATTACTCCTTTATCTTGATAATATATTTTATAACTTAATAATCTTTAATAACATTTAACCTACTTGTACTACAAATTTAATATACTCTATAGCAGCGTAGAATACCTGGAAGAGGGTTAACCCAGTTATCCTTCTTCTGGCGCCCAAAAATTTATTCTATTTTCATTATATTATTATATTTACCTTATCTACTTTGTGAACAGTGTCTTAATATCTTCTTTTCTAGCCATCATTGTCATTTCCTTTAATTTATTGTCCAGCCAGAAATAGCCGTGCAAATTGGCCGAATCCTTCCTTGAGTGTCAAGTGGCCATTCTCTTGCATATTGAGCTAGCTATTCAAGTTACATCTATCTATTCATAATTTTCCATCTCCAGTCCTATATCAAGTCTATACTCTTTGTCTTTACATCTTCCCATACAAGTACTACTGCGAAGTAGTATTTTAGTTACTTCAGCTTCTTCCAACGTAGAAGCCACACATTTTTGTTCCTTTGGCTACATTAAGTAGATCTTCTTATTCCTACTTCTGTTGGAGTTTATCACTTTCTGTGCATTCACTCCAACAGAAAATCTCCTTCTATCTGGTTACAACCCGTTTCCTGCTATCCTTGGCTGCAATCAAAATCTCGTCCTGGCTTCCAGTAATGTTCTCCTCTGAAACTAGCTCGTATAGCTCTCGTTTCCTGCTTCTGTCGTGATGCTGTGTTCTACCTTTTTCGAAACTGCAATCAGCTACCGGGAACTCTTGGCTCAAGGAGGTTCTTTTACTCTCAACCTGGCCTACCTCTCGTTCCACGATAGATACTCCACACTCACGGAACTACACCGGCTTTCTCACTCTCCGTACACTACCGTCTACTACTGGACTTCACTTCTCGACAGCTCAAAACATTCTGATCTCTATTTGTCATTCTTTCCCCTACTTTCTAAATATCCCTTCCAGATTCACAAATCAAACTTCCACCACCAACTCTCATTCGCAGTATTCCTCAAAACCAATTTTTAATCTTTCTAAATATGCTTAATGGATTTCAAAAGAAAAATAGTTAATTCCCATTCTAAAATTACTTTCTACTAATTACAAAATTTAATGATCTATTATCTACTTCCACTAAGTCTTATTTAGCATCGGCTAATGATCGAACCTTCCGCGAACAACGATAATGACCTATTATCGATTTCACTTGAGTCTTATTTAGCATAGGCTAATGCTCGAACCTTCCGCGAACAACGACAATGGTACGCGCCATTCACTTTGTTCATTCTAAGCGCATTGTCCCGAGTTTCGTTTAATCACTTCTTAAAATTAAATATAACAATTTGTTGTATACAGGTTGTTCTAAATTTATATGCCCGTGGTTGAGAAAATTGAAAATATTTTATATTAAATTGAATTCTGTTTATAATTATCAAAATTTAATTTTCATATCAAATAGAAATATAACAAATCCCCGCCTTGTATTCGATAAAATTTATCTGCATTTTTAAATAAATTTTCTCGAGGCAAAACCAAATCCCTGTATATTTCCTTACTTTAATCTACGTCTTATACCCCTTCTTCTTGTATTACTCTAATTAGTCCCACCTGTAGAGTAATTGTTTCCTTATTTTCAGTGTCCTCATCCTGTGTTAGAGTGTCGGCTATTATGTTGTCTTTCCCTTTTTCCCATATCAATCTTCTGTCTTTTTCCTCAGATTTTTCACATACTTTTACCGTGTATTCTGCATCCTCGTTTTCATATGCCTCCTCTTCAAATGCCACTGTTTCGATCATATCTTTTTCGCTTTCATTTGTTAGCTTTATTTCTTCTTCTCCTGAGCTCATCTCTTCTTTTGAGGAATCCCAGTTCTCTTTTGCTTTTGATACTCTCAATTTTTCTTCTTCTGGGCTCAACTCTTCTTTTGAGGAGCCACAGGTTTCATTTTCTTTTGTCTTTTTCTGACTTTTTCTCCCTTTTCTTCTTTGTCCTTGCTTCGTTGCCAAATTCATTTCCACTGTTTGTTCTTTACCTGATTCGTCCGTATTTTGTTTCTCCTGTTCCTTGTCCTGTTCTTCTTCTTTTTCTTCTGTTAGATTCATCGTATTATTTTTAAAATCTATCACTACATGTTTTTCTGCCAATTCGTCAACTCCTACTATCATGTCATGTGACATGTTTGGCATTATTACACATTGTAGTGCATACATCTTCTTACCCAGTCGTACTATTACTCGTATGCCTTCATTTATAGTTGCCAATGTCCGTTTGTTTGCGCCCACTAAATTTACCCTAGGTATTTTGTAAATTAAATTTGTTAAGTTAACTTCTTCTATTAGTTTTCTGTTGACCAATGTTATTTCAGATCCAGTGTCTATCATAATTTTAATTGGTTTCTCGTTGATAAATCCATCCACAAATTTTAAATTAACTCCATTTTTCTTTTCGTTGTTTCCTGCCAATTTAATAAACTCCTTGGGGTTACAAAAGATTCCTGTTTGATTTTTGGTTTTTAGTGAGCGCCGTCGTGAAAAAACGCCGGTTGCTCATCGTTGTTTATATTTTCGTCATAATGTCTCTCTCCGTCATATTCATCTGTCTGGGTATTATTTACTTCTCTTCTATTTTCTCTTGGTCTGTCGGATCTGTTTCGGTTTTCTCGATATCCCTGTTCATTTTGTCTACCATTATTTCTGTTTTCTTGATTTGAGCGTGTGGTGTTTCTATTCTGGTATTCTCGATTTCTGTCCTCATTCCATTGCCTATTTCTTTGTTCATAATTTCCTCTTCCGTTGTCTCTATTTTCGTTTTCCCTTCTGGGATTGAAATCTCGTCTTGTATAGTCCCTCCTATTTTGATTTCTATCTCTGTAATCTTGTGTTTCTCGGGGCCTGTAATCTTCTCGCGACCTTCTTGATTTTCTTTCTCTTATACGTGATTCTCTTATTTGTAGGAATTGGCATAAACTATCTATGTCTTTGTAATTTTGCAATGTGATATGGTCTTCCAGCGTTTCTTCGAAATGTCTTGCAATCAGTTCGACTAATTGTTCCGATGAGTAATTATATTGTAAATGTTTTGCGTTATAGTAAATTTGTAATGCATATGTCCTTTCTGATATACCCATCCTATCATTGTATTTCCCATTTTGCAATTCCTTGTTAATTTCCAATTGTTGGACTTTTCCCCAGAAATAATTCAAAAATTTTTGTTCAAATTGTTGCCAACTGTCAAATTCTTCTTCTTTGCAATCGAACCATAGGCTTGCTTCATATTTTAGATGGTTTCTGATAGTTTCTTTTGCTGTTTCGAAATTTCCGATGTGCTGTATTTTCTTTTTCAGGCTATTTATGAATGGCACTGGGTGTAATCTTCTTACATCCCCGCCAAACCTTATCTTCACGTCATCTGTGCTATGTATAACCATTTCTCTTCTTTCTCCTACATTTTGTTGAATATTGATTTCCGCAATCTTTCTTTCCATTTCTTCTCTGATTGCTTGAATAGCGTTTTGCAACTTGTTTTCCAAACTTTCCATTTCTTTTTTCTGGCAATTCGTTAACTCCTTCATTTTATTTTGAATTTTCATTTCTTGTTCTTTCATGTGGTCCTTCATTCTCATTTCTTGTTTTTGCATGTGATCTTTAATTTTCATTTCATACTTTTCTATGCGTTCCTCTATTTTCTTATTGTTCTCTGCTATCGCTTTTTTTGTTTCCTTCTGATTTTCTTGCATTATTCTTTTTGTTTCATCCATTTTTTTTTGTGTTTCATCCATTTTTTGTTGTGTTTCATCCATTTTTTGATCCATTTTATCCATTGCTTGTTTTGTTTCTCTTTGATTGTCATCCAGTTTTTGTGACTGGAGTTGCATCAGTTGTAATAGTTTATCTATTCCTGATAATTCTTGCTGTTCTGATGCCATGATTGTCGTGTCTAAAATATCTTCTTGGTCTGAATGTTCTTTTTGTTTTTTGTTGTCTTTGCTTTGGCTTCTTGTCACAGACATTTGTTTTCAAGAAGTACTGTCCCCGCCAAATATGAAATTTTACTAGTATGTTACCAAGACGACTTTTTCTCACCCAAATATTATAAATTGTCAATAAATATATCAAATGTAAATATCGTAAAAATAAAATATTAAATCAGTTATGTAAAATTTGTACCTAAAGAGATCTAAAATTTTATGTTATCAAATGTAAGTATCTCACTTTTTACCACAGGCATATAAATTTTCAAATACCGGCTTTACTCTTTCTATCCTTCAAATTTGCCACTAGAAATACTTTACAATGCTTTCCACGTTGGACGACAGTTGATGTGATCTTGATTATTGATATGAGATAATATTCTTATATGTCATTTAATTTAATCAATGTATTAATAATAATCTAATTAATTTACCAGATCACATATCAACATGTTTTCAATCTCAGGGCGAATTATAAAATTAATTACTTACTCTCGTGGCTTCTAAGTATTTCTCAATGGTTCCTAATCGGGATAGGGAAGAAAAGAGTAAAATAATACACATATATGGGTTACAATTATAATCAAAATATTGTTTATTTTATTTAAATGGCAATCACTGCTTAACATTTGCTAGATCTTATTTTTCTTAAACATAACATTTACAAATGGGAATCTTATTTCCTTTTGGTTTCCAATTGAAAGTTTTTATTAACATTTAACTATTATGATTTATTAGCAACAATTCTATTTAAGTTTGATGAAGCTTTTCTGATATTATTGATTATGTTTCTTCAATTTTAAATGTGGTATTTAATACGAAAAACCCATACATTCATGTCCAAACAAATGAGACTGACCTTTTTCTGGTGAACTGAGAATGTCTTCACACAAGACCCGTTTCCTGCTATCCTTGGCTGCAATCAAAACCTCGTCCTGGCTTCCAGTAATGTTCTCCTCTGAAACTAGCTCGTATAGCTCTCGTTTCCTGCTTCTGTCGTGATGCTGTGTTCTACCTTTTTCGAAACTGCAATCAGCTACCGGGAACTCTTGGCTCAAGGAGGTTCTTTTACTCTTAACCTGGCCTACCTCTCGTTCCACGATAGATACTCCACACTCACGGAACTACACCGGCTTTCTCACTCTCCGTACACTACCGTCTACTACTGGACTTCACTTCTCGACAGCTCAAAACATTCTGATCTCTATTTGTCATTCATTCCCCTACTTTCTAAATATCCCTTCCAGATTCACAAATCAAACTTCCACCACCAACTCTCATTCGCAGTATTCCTCAAAACCAATTTTTAATCTTTCTAAATATGCTTAATGGATTTCAAAAGAAAAATAGTTAATTCCCATTCTAAAATTACTTTCTACTAATTACAAAATTTAATGATCTATTATCTACTTCCACTAAGTCTTATTTAGCATCGGCTAATGATCGAAACTTCCGCGAACAACGATAATGACCTATTATCGATTTCACTTGAGTCTTATTTTGCATAGGCTAATGATCGAACCTTCCGCGAACAACGACAGTGGTACGCGCCATTCACTTTGTTCATTCTAAGCGCATTGTCCCGAGTTTCGTTTAATCACTTCTTAAAATTAAATATAACAATTTGTTGTATACAGGTTGTTCTAAATTTATATGCCCGTTGTTGAGAAAATTGAAAATATTTTATATTAAATTGAATTCTGTTTATAATTATCAAAATTTAATTTTCATATCAAATAGAAATATAACAATATATATATATATATATATATATATATATATATATATATATATATATATATATATATATATATATATATATATAGAAAAGAAAAATCATTGGCAAATAACTCGGAATGTGAATGTGAATACAAAATTAACAATATAAAAAGATGGAAAGCAACTGCAGACACGTGTTTCTGACTCATTAGTCGTCATCAGTACAGTATAGCCAAGTTAGAAGAATAATAGTTTAACTTGGAAAAAGATCACTACAGGAGCAATATTACCATTTGTGACAACAATGTCAGAAGACCCTGCCTTTCAGGGCGACGACCAACACAGTCACGGAGGTAAAGCTACCTGGGGAAAGAAAAGCCAAAACCTTATAAAATAAAGGATGTTAAGTAACCGAGTACAACTATTGTTGTACTCGGTTACTTAACATCCTTTATATATATATATATATATATATATATATATATATATATATATATATATATATATGTGCTTTATTGACTACAACAAGGCGTTCGATAAAGTTCGCCACGAACACCTGATGAGACTGTTGGTAGAGAAAAACTTGGATAAAAGGGACCTCAGAATTATTTTCAATATTTATTATAACCAGAAGGCGAATATTAGAGTAGAACGGGAAACAACCGAGGAACTCGAGATCAAAAAAGGCGTAAGGCAGGGATGCATACTTTCACCAACCTTGTTTAACTTATATTCAGAAGATATTATAAACAGAGCCCTTGCTGACCAAGATATAGGAGTTAAAATAAATGGCACTTTAATAAACAATTTGAGATACGCTGATGACACAGTATTAATAGCAGAAACCCCGAAAGATCTCCAAACACTGATAAACAGAATAGTAGAGTGCAGCGAAAAGTTCGGTTTATCACTTAACATAAAAAAAAACAAAAATAATGATGGTGTCGAAATCTCCACAAAATTTTTCTGACATAACCGTACATGATCAAAGAATTGAGCGTGCTAGAAAATATAATTACCTGGGAACTGTGATTAATGAAAACAACGACAACTCTGAGGAAATCAAGATCCGAATAGAAAAGGCTAGAGCTACTTTTACCAAAATGAAAACAGTTTTATGCGGAAGAGAGCTAAGTTTAAATCTTAAAATTCGCCTGATGAGATTTTACGTGCTGTCAGTTCTTTTCTATGGAATGTAAGCTTGGACACTGAAAAAGATCGATACAAGGAAAATAGAAGCATTCGAGATGTGGATGTACCGCAGGATACAGAGGATATCGTGGACAGAGAGAGTGACAAACATGGAAGTGTTGCGAAGGATGCAGAAAGAAAAAGAACTTGCGCTTACTATTAAAAAGCGCAAACTGCAATACTTGGGACATATAATGAGGGGACAAAAGTACCAGCTACTACAATTAATTATTCAGGGAAAAATAATAGGTAAAATACCCATTGGCAGAAGAAAACATTCATGGTTGAAGAATTTAAGAGATTGGTACAAGTGCAGCAGCTGCCAATTATTTAGATCTACGGTATCAAAAATACGCATAGCCTTGATAATAGCCAAACTTCGGAACGAGGACGGCACCTGAAGAAGAAGAAGAATAGATACATTTCACATGCCAAACTCCATATTACTTATAACGATGATTTCTCGCCTCTAGCTCTTGGACTATAACGGGAAAACGATGCATTTTATAAAATATACTTACTTATCAAAGTACTCAGGAATGTATCTCAAGTAGTGAGCTTCAAAAGAAGTTGATGCCATCAAAATTAAGTAAGTTATGATAAAAATAAGAGATCCTTTTTGAAGTTATTAGGAAAAAGTAAAAAATAAAACATAAGTACATACCAATATGATTTTAAACAACTTAAACTGCAGACAACTTTTTAAACATAAGAATATGATTTAAAAAAAAAATAAAATTTTTTTCAAAGTGTAGTAATTTTCATTTTTTTTTAGATAATAACTCCAAAAATACTCGATATATGTAAAAAATTATAAAGAACCAAATTTTAGCTTTTCCTTTACCAAATATTCTGATTTTTTATTATTTTTGAAAGATAAAAATAGCCGAGATAGAATCGTTTGAAATATAAATTTTACTGCGAAAACCACGTAACCACGGCCCTTTAACCGTTTGTTTAAAAGAAAATAAGGGATTTAAAAGATTAAATTTAATACGATTTTAAAGCCCTTGAAATTTCCTTTCAATTAGTTTTAGGTGAACCTGATATCACAAACATTAACGGAGTTATTCTAAAAAACAATAACATTTTTTTGAAAAAAATTTTGGAGCAAAAATTTTGAAAAAATTTTTGTAGCATTAATTTTAATGTTATCATCTTCTTCTGAAGGTCATTTAATAGCTATTTCTAAGTACTTTGACAAATTGTTTAATAAGTATAAATTTGTTATAAAATGCATCGTTAAAAAATATACAAAAAATATACATCAAAATTTATACAGTGATGAGTGCGCTAATATCTGGCAAAATAATACAAAAGTTGGAAAACATAATACAGTGTGAAATAAAAAGAGATGAAACTAGTAAAGGTTTAAAATTATATCGATAGGAACCTATAAATTTACATTACATTACATACAGTCGGAAAAATGAAAGATTACCCATGAACGATCACATCAATCACTTATTTTGTATTTGTTGTCTTTTTCTATAAATAACAAACGTTTGTTTCAGAAAAAGACAGCAAATACAAAATAAGTGATTGATGTGATCGTTCATTGGTAATCTTCCATTTTTCCGACTTGTAGTTTCCCACCTTTAACGTATCGGAGGAGTATGACAATTGTCACTGTGACAGGATTTTATAAAATTCTCCTGTCACAGACGACTAAAGGTGGGAAACTATGTAAAGTAATGTACATTTTTTTTAGGTTCCTATCGATAATTTCCTATCTACTAGTTTCATCTCTTTTTATTTCACAACGTTTATGTTGTCCATTTTTGCGTTATTTTACCGGTTATTAACAAGCTCATCACTGTATATAACTCACTTTGAATTATTATTAAAAGGTTTTTCTAGTAAGAAATTTATTCGATTTTTTAGTATCTTCAATTTTATTAATACATAATATTTTACATAAGTAATTTTATTAGGAATTTCAAAGCACCATTTATTTGGGAATAAAATTATCGCGTTTTTTTTTAAATCAATCAATATCTGTCGATTTTTAAACGATTTGCGGAAAAATAGTATGTTTACCTCGTAGGAAAAGCCACATTCCTGGACTCTGTGTTGCTAAGTCTCGGCTTGCGCCTCGACTTAGCAATCTTCACAGTCGTCCAGGAATGTTAAGCTTTTCCTACCCGGTAAACAATTTACTATTTAATTAGGGGGTTAGTTTAATAATATAGCATACTCCAGACTTCAGCCCACTCTCGCGCTGTTTTCGTCTGCTCTCACAAGTGTAAAATAATTCCCTTCCTCAAAAGGTTCGTCAGGTGGTTCGTCAGGGACAAAGTGTAAGTTAAGTAGAAAGTCAACATAAACACAACACTCTCACTCTGTTGCATCTGGACACATCCGTCAAGGTTAAAGTGTTTTCAGAAGAAAGCGACCCAACAGCTCTCTCTCTCTCTCTCTCTGTCTCTGTCTGTCTCTGTCTGTCTCTGTCTCTCTCTCTCTCTCTCTCTGTCTCTGTCTGTCTCTGTCTATCTCTGTCTCTCTCTCTCTGTCTCTGTCTCTGTCTCTGTCTCTCTCTCTCTCTCTCTCTCTCTCTCTCTCTCTCTCTTCTCTCTCTCTCTTCTCTCTTTGTTAGGACATTCTTCATGTTCCACTTATTGTTATGTTGTCGATTTAATATTATCTCAACAAATGCTATGGTCTAATTAAAATTAAATAATTGTTTTAGATTCTCCCAATGTTGGACCAAATTCCTTTCTTACATATTTAGTTTCTCTAAGTATGGTGAAACCGCCGGGTTCTGAATATATAGATAATAGAGCATCTAGACACTCAACACGTGGATATGGTAATAGAAATCAACTAATCAATTTAGAAACTACTGGTCCATTCAAAACATGGTACTACTGGAATGTGTTAGATTTCGCTTATCCCAGTGAAACTGATAGAGATATTGCCATACAGAATGAGGATTTTATTCCAAAAAACAATCTTCCATTAGGTAAGTTCTAAAATTTTAAAAAATATTAATATTTTGTTTTAGAATGCTGTACATTAAAATATAATTATAATGGGACTCTTTGTACGAATAAACATTTTTGTTCTTACAAAAATATTTTTACAAAATATTGTATAGCTATAGATCTGGTAACTATGCTCGGTTTTTACACCACGGCGAGCAATTCAAATTTACCGCGCCGTAATGCTTGTTTGGAATTGGTCCAACCTCAGGCAATTTTACTCCACTGTAATGAAATTTTGACACTATTGACATTTATAAAATGTTGACGCTATTGGCAATTCACAGGTTAATTAAGTTATATCGGCGATTTTTTGTGTTTTCTGCGTTATTTATTTAATTTTTAGATTTCTAGTCTGTTTTTATATAAAAACAGTTGTTTTTAGAACTCTTTAGCGACGTGTTAGTATAATACAATATTTATGGATTAGCGTCGAAGGCGGATATTATCAACCAAGAAAAAAGATATATTTGGTGATTCTTTTACTGATTTTCTTGGGTGTGAATATCTCTTTTTGGTTTACTCCTCCTGGTTTAAAAAGAAGGCATAGCACTAATAAACAGTAGATAAACATCGGGTATAAAATCAGCAGATAGCAAAAATGTAATATTATACAAATAGACAAAATTCCCCTTCGTATCTTTTGAACTGTTATACAGGGTAACCAAAATACAGGTCATAAATTAAATCACATATTTTGGGACCAAAAATAGTTCGAATTAACTTAACTTACCTTAGTACAAATATGCACATAAAAAAAGTTACAGCCCTTTGAAGTTACAAAATGAAAATCGATTTTTTCTAATATATCAAAAACTATTGAAGATTTTTTATTGAAAATGGACATGTGGCATTCTTATGGCAGGAACGAACATCTTAAAAAAAATTATTGTGAAATTTGTGCACCACATAAAAATTTTATGGGTATTTTGTTCCCTTAAACCCCCCCCCCCCAAACTTTTGTGTACGTCTTAATTAAATTATTATTGTGGTACCATTAGTTAAATTTAATAATATTAAAACTTTTTTGCCTCTTAGTATTTTTCGGTAAGGCAATTTTTATCAAGTTGAGGCTTATTTTTCAATATGTTTACATAAAAATTTTATGGGGGTTTTGTTCTTTTAAACCCCCCAAATGTTTGTTTACGTTCCAATTAAAATGTGACTGCGGTACCATTAGTTAAACACAGTGTTTTTAAAACATTTTTGCCTCTTTGTATTTTTTCGAAAAGGCACCTTTTATCGAGATGTGACTTCTTTTTTAATATGGTTCAAAATATCCCTAAAAATGTAAATCATAAATAAATGGTCATATTATTACCAAGTCTCCATAATCGTACACATAATATACAAATATGTGGTGGATTTGACAAATATTCGAAATATCTCGATAAAAACTGACTTTTAAAAAAAGTACTATGAGTCAAAAAAGTTTTAAAAACATTGTGTTTAACTAATGATACTAAAATAATAATTTAATTGGAACGTACACAAAAGTTTGGGGGGGGGGGTTTAAAGGAACAAAACCCCCAAAAAATTTTTATGGGGTGTCCAAGTTTCACTATAATTTTTTCTTAAGATGCTACTGCCATAAGAATGCCACATGTCCATTTTCAATAAAAAAATCTCCAATAGTTTTCGATACATTCGAAAAAATCGATTTTCTTTTTGTAACTTAAAAGGGCTGTAACTTCTTTTATGTGCACATTTTTGTACTAAGGTAAGTTAGGTTCAATCGAATTATTTTTGATCCCAGAATATGTGATTAAATTTATGACCTGTATTTTTGTTACACCGGTACTTATAATACTGAAATTTGTTGGAAGGAAATAAACAGATGAATGCTTCTCAAATAGTCATAACAGGTGACTTAATAGTGACAGATGACGTTACAGAACCACTTTGACCGATAATTGTAAATGGGACCTTATGTCAAATGATATCTCGTTTGAAAGATGTTGAAAATACTTTCTTTTTTTTTTCTTTTTTGGCTTGGACTATGGTCATTCAGCCAGTCTCAATCAAAAGTAAACGTATTAAAGATATTGCCAATTAGTGAAACTTGGTTATTATAATATTATTACAATTTTTTTACTTCTTATTTACCTACTCATTACAGCTAATGTACATACTATGTTAATAAATATAAATATATTATACTACTTAATGTATATCAAGAACACATAGTGTATACATTTTACAAATAAAAGTATTAATGTTAATATTAAAATAAATGCATTCTTTTTTGTATTTTATTTTAATTTTTTTTTTGGTTTGTTTTTTGTTTTGTTTTATTTTGTCACTATGATAGGATGTCAACCCGGTTCAACCTCGAGGAGGTTTAAATCCTCTTAGTGATTTTTTTCTTTAATTTTTTAATTTTTTTTTATTTAAGTATTTTTTTAATTATTAATTTTTTTATTTATTTTTTGTTTCATGCTTTTATTTTTTTTTTATTTTTTCTTTTTATTTTTTTAATATTTTTTTAAACATATTTTACAAATACCTATAACTAATTACAATAATATTTTACTATCCGACAAGAAAGATACCAAACAGTCAAAAATTTTCTTTTTATTCAGTAACAGAATAAAGAGAATATTTACAGGGAGTGGGATGTTCTGGTCTATAATTCATTTCATTAGGTGATTGGTTAGGTGTTTATGCTTTTTGCATTCAAAAAATATGTGGTTCAAGTCACTGTTAACCTCACATTCTTGACAAATATTCGAATCTAATAATTTTTTTTTGTAAATAAATGTGCAGGATAACATGCATGTCCAAATCTAATTCTACTGATAGTGGATATGTATTTGCGAGGGAGGGTGAAATTCTTATACCAAGGGTTTTCCGGAATAATCGGTTGTACCAAACTGTATTGTGTTGTTGAAATGTTACAGTACCTTTCCCAGTGTGTTTTCCAGCTCTTCATCTGTTCAGTTCTTAAACAAACAAAAGCATCTAGAATGCAGGGCTGATATTTGGTTACTGTTGCATGGATGAGAGAATTTTTAGCTAATTGGTCTACATGCTCATTATGTGTTTGATCCTGAATGTGCTTTGATCCACATAAGTTTTATTTTTGTGGTGTGTTTATTAATTTCAAATAAGATTTTTTATTAAAAAAATGTGTGGATTAGAAGTACTACAAGGTAAGTGAGGTGTTTGAATAGCAGTAAGCACAGATAATGAATCAGATAAAATTACTGCGGAATTATAGGATGCCAACTTAAAATAAATTAAAGCCTCATATACCGCCGCAGCCTCGACAGTAAAAATGAAGAAATTTGAGGGCAGTTTAAACATTTTTTCTATAAATTTATCTGGAATATAAAAGGCAAAACCAGTACCATTTGAACATTTTGATGCATCTGTATAAATACAAACAGATTTTGACCAATTTGTAAGGTAGTTGTTTAAAAAAAATACTGTTTAATAAAGAGTGCCCATGATAACTGGGTTGTATTATATCTACTTGATTTAGTAACTCAAAGAAATCTTCGAAATCTACCAATTTATTTGCAACTGCAAGTTCAGTATTATTATCCGCAGTGTTTCGAAATGCGTCACATAACGGTGGCGAGTTTTTGTGAGCCCAATATTTATTTGTTAAATCAAAATAATTTAAAGTACTAATTTCTTTATACAGTGTGTCCACGGTTGGGGTGCCCAAGAGGAAATACTTTTTTATCTTCAATTTTCGCGAAAAATGTCATTCTTGATAAAAAGCTTTGCTTGTTCCAAAACCTCATAAAATGAAATAAAATTCAAGTTTTTCAAATCATGCTTAATTTTGTAGCCAATTTTATGTAAATCCCTATAAGTTTTTGCACCCAAACTGTGTCGTTCTCCTTGAAACATCCAATTATTTAATAATTAAATGATTATTAATCTAATAATTTTAACAATAAAATTTATCTCAAGATAAATTCTTTTTTGAACAAAAAAAAATACAATTCACAAATTATTTATCGGAGTTGACAGTTGCTAAGCTACGTTGTGGCTTGGCAACACTAGATTATTTTTACAATTTCGAACTTGTGCAAAAATTTATAGGGATTTACATAAAATTGACTACAAAATTAAGCAGGATCTGTAAAACTTGAATTTTAGTTCGTTTTATGGGAGTTTAGAACAAGCAAAACTTTTTATCAAGAATGACATTTCTCGCTAAAATTGAAAATAAAAAAATTTTTCCTCTTGGGCACCCCAATTGTGGACACACTGTATAAACAACTGTTGTAACATCGGATCTTAAGAAAAAATTTTTGACTGAGATATTCCCTTCTGAATTTAGTCGGCGGTTCCATTGTTTCAACATAGAGTGGTTCAATAGGGGTAGATCTCATAGCACCTATGCAACAGTGCAATACTGTGTTTAGAAAAACATCTATGCGACCTAAAATATTTTTACTAGCCGATCCATACAGTACTGAGCCATAATCTATAATAGATCTGATATATGAACGATAAAATAAAAGACATGTTTCAACATCTGCACCCCACCAAGTTTTTGCAATTGATTTAAGAAAATTTAGTGCTTTACTGCATCTATCAAGCATAAAATCAACGTGCAGTTTCCAGATCAATTTGGTATCCAGAATCATACCCACATATTTTACTGATTTACAAACAGGAAAGTAATCATCATTTAATTGTATTTGTTCTCTTTGAGGTACATTGTATCTAGTGAATATACAAATGTTAGACTTGTTGTTTGCTAACTCAAAACCATTTTTTTTAAACCACTCACGGCAATGTTCATGGATATTTTCCAATTAGTCTAGGGCGCATCTGCTTTTAGATGGACGTTGAGAGGTGACTCAAATTTTTTTGCAGAAATTGCTTGAAAATAACTCAAAAACTAATATTTGAGTTATCCTCCCACTCAACATGGTCCGGAACATTGTTTAAATAATCTAAATGTCAAAATATGAAGGAAAAGTTCGATTTTTTTATTGGTTTTTGATTATAACTTTAAAATTATTCATTTCTGATAAAAGTTGTACTGACATAAAAGTTGCGTAATTAAATTTCCTACAATATATAATTCGTTAAAAATTTAAAAAAAAGTCACCCTTGTTGCAAAATAGCAATAACTGCGAAAAAACCCATACAAAAACAAGTATTTGCATTTTACGTTTTTCAACCATTTATGCTATACTCAGGACCTTCATGTTTTACCCAGAAAAACTTAATAATATAGTAAAATAACACTGTAAATTTCATTAAGATCGATTTAATAGATTTTGCAAAATAAGTTTTGCAATCCAGCTTTCGCAAGAAAAATTCATTTTTTTTTAATGTTGCAGGACTGAAAATAAAGCAGATAGCAAGTTGAATTTTTTTTTGCTTATAGAAGTGCACTGTACCTATCATTTGCAATTTTCAAAATTAAAATCGATTAATTACCACGGCGTCAGGAAATTTTTTAAATAAACAATAATTTTTGGTGCTACGCGCAGGACAGCTGTGTTTGATTCACAAAAGTTGACTTCCACCAAAATTTATTCCAATCTTGATGTAATAATGTAATATATTATTTTCTTACTCTATATTTTGGTGAATTTTAATATTTTAATTCCACAAAAATCAAACTAATTTTATTATTGATTGTGAAATATTGTTTAAACAATTGCATATGTTTAAAAATAATAAACTTTTATTCTCTAAGCTAAAATATATGAACAAAGAAAGTTTTTGCTAAAAAAAGTGTTATTTCAAAAGATAGAGTATGTGTTTCTATTTTGCAATAAACAAATTTATTTATTTATATCGAAATGTAATAAAAATTAAAATGTATCAATTATTATCAAAGGTCATTGGAATACCCAATAAGAGCAAACTATCCGCTGTCCTGCGCGTAGCACCAATAATTAATGTTTAATTAAAAAAATTCCTGACGCCGTAGTAGTTAATCGATTTTAATTTTACAAATTGCAAATGAAAGGTAGAGTAAACTTCTATATGCAAAAAAAATTTCAACGCGCTATCTGCTTTATTTTTAGTCCTGTAACATTTTGAAGAAATTAATTTTTTTTGCGAAAGCTGGATTGCAAAATTTATTTTGCAAAATTTATTAAACCGATCCTAATGAAATTTACAGTATTGTGTTACTGTATCATAAAGTTTTTCTGGTTGAAATGTGAAGGTACTAAGTATAGCACAAATGGTTGGAAAACGTAGAGTGCCAATACTTGTTTTTGCATGTTTTTTTCGCAATTATTGGTAATTTTTAACAAGGGTGACTATTTTTTAAAATTTTAACCAATTTTATATTATAGTAAATTTAATTATGCAACTTTTATGTTAGTACAACTTTTCTCTGAAATGAATACTTTTGAAGTTATAATAAAAGACGAAGAAAAGAATCGAATTTTTCCTTCATTTTTTAACATTTTCAATATTTAAACAATGTTCCGGACCTTTTTGAGGGGGAGGATAACTCAAATATTATTATTTGATTTATTTTCAAGCAATTTCTGCAAAAAAATTTGAGTCACCTCTCAACGTCCAAATGAACTAATATTTTTACAGATGCGCCCTGGTCTAAATGTGTTTAAGCTATCATTATATTTTTTAGATTCAGTATAAATACAAAAGTCATCAGCATATTGTATTATATTAAACGAAATATTGTCGATACTAATATTATGAAAATCAGCTGTGTAAAGATTAAATAGAAGAGGACTTAAAACTGACCCCTGTGGAAGACCTGAGCTATTAAAACGTGGCCCAATGAGTTTATTATTTTCAACGCTGATATATATTTTTCTGTTTTTGTAGAAATTGACAATACTTTGAGCTAGAAGAGAAGGTATTTCGAATCGATTAATCATTTTGTCTTTTAGCATATCTAAATTAACAAAGTTATATGCACCTTCAATTTACAAACGTAACATTGGTACATATGTATTTCGAGAATATGCATTTTGGATATGAGTTACAATAGTAGCCAGGGCATCCATAGTACCACATCCTTGTCTGTAGCCGTACTGAGAATTTGGAAGTAGTTTTTTCTCATTTATCCACCATTCAAGTCTTACTTTCAGTATCCTTTCTAAAACTTTGAGAATACAAGACATAAGTGAAATTGGTCTGTATGATTGTGCCAGATTCGGATCTTTGTTTGGTTTTAAAATTGGAATGACAATGACTTCTTTAAATTCTTCCGTACCTGCATATATGACTTCATTAAATATTTCCAATAAAAGATCTTTAGCGATTGCAGGAAGCATATTATTCATAGGGTACTTAATTATAGTCATAGCCAGGACTTGTGCTAGGACGATTATTTAAGGTATAACTTAGTTCAGTTAGTTTAATAGGTTGAAATAAATAATGATTTTTGTCAGTATCGATTTTCTTAGATTAATTAGGCATAGATGTTGCTGTTGGTGTGGCTATTTTGTCAAAAAACTCTTCTATCCAATCATCCTCAAAAGATTTTGATTTTGTTGGTGATTTTCTGTATAACTTCCTAGCTTGAGTCCAAAGTACTGATGATGGAATTGATTTATTGAGAGAAGAAACCCAATTGACCCAATTTTGTTTTGCAATACTTTTTAGTTGTTTTTTGGTACTTGCCATAATTGATTGACATTTTATATAGTGCTCAAAATTACGTTCTTTTTTATAATCGTTAAGTGATAATTGACGCTTTTTAATAATCATGTCACATTCAGTATTCCACCACGGTGACGGATTTCGGGTTATTGGCTTAAAAGTTGTGTACTGTTGTATTGCAATCTCAGCAGCATAATTTATACTATTTATTAAATATTCATATTTGCTTGATACATTATTTCGAACATCACCATTTTTATTAAAAAAGTTTTGTATCAAAGAAGTATATAAAGGCCAATTCGCTTTTTTGATGTTCCATTTATTTTTCGGTAAAATTGTTTCCATTTCGTCTTTAATGCAAATATCCACATGTATAACGAAGTGATTCTGTAACGGTCCACCCGTTATATTATCATTTTTAGCGCTGTAATTATTTTTAAAAAAAATAATTATTTTCTCTTGACCTCCCATTTAAATTCTTTAATTTATCGTAAAGGACTTCTCATGTGACGTCACACTGTACGGAACATAGTTGTTGAACCGTTCCTTGTCGTTTAATTCGTGTTCCGTGAGAGTTTGACGTTTTCCTCGCTGACTGTGGGAGGAATGAGAGGCACTTGGCCGGTGGCTGCGAGGTTGACAGGTTGGTGTTGGTGGTTAGTACCGTAAATGGCGGTTAATTTCTTCGAAATTAATTTTTATTTCAACTAAGTTTGGAAGTATAGTAAAAAGTTACCACCACTTGTTTCCTGGAGTACGGGTTTCCTGGAGTAAGGATGGGAGTACCATCAGTGGAAGAGGAATAAAAAATTAACCGGTAAATCGTTTTTTCTACTAATGTTTTTTAGTTAACCTTGAATATATGAAATAGTCTGGTTCATTGTTAAATGTTCTTAGCCAGTCCCTTAGGTGAAGGATGTAGATTATTTCGATCTTTATATTATCTTTATATCGATCTTTATATTAATGGGGTTTTTGGTTTTACATAACCAAACATTTTTGAAGTCCTCAAATTAATATTGGAAATAATTACCATTTCTCTGTACGTTTTAAACCGATTGAACATCCAATATATCTATAAATTTTCATGTCCAATATATCTATAAATTGTCATGTAACTATCTTTGTCTGGTTCAATACCATTTCATTAAGGTATATAAAATGTATGTAGATGGCTATTACTATCTTAATCTCATGTTATTTCAGATAAGTCATATTTTATATTCCTATTTCAAATGCAATGCCATTATTTGTTCATGTTTTCAAACTCAAAATAGTTCAAGGTTACCTGAGATTAGTTTTTGTTCCATTTTTAATGGTTGTTTTTTTATGTTATTGCTTCTAAAAAGTTTTCCTCGATTATTTCTTCTTCTCTTTACTTTTATTTACCGGTTTATATGAGAAATCAAACGAAGTATATGTTTTTAGCCATTTGGAAGAAAACTAACCCTCATGTGATGTCGTACCCACCTTGACTACCTAGGGAAGCCACCTTGACCTTATTGCAGCTACCGCCAAGTCAAACTGGGAGTATGTTTTGGGAACAAGCTTTTTGGGGGACATTCCAGCTCCTTTTCGTCCTGCCACCTGGGCCTACGGGAGGGCATGGAGGTGCATCATAGTGATGCTCATTTTCTAGGATGCAACCGCAACCTCGTTTGGGAACATTTAGTGAGGAGTTTTAGTAACTATTGGTTTTTTTTTTATATTTCAGACTATCTGTTAAATACACTATGTTTTTTTTCCAGATTTAGGTTACCTCTGTTTTTTTTGACATATGTATTTGTATATTAGATTATTTGGTTCCCAAACTTTGTATCTACGGTAACTTCTTGTGCACAGGAATAAGCCTAGAGAAAATTAGGTTTTTAATACTTTATTATTGCTTTGATATTGGTTTATGTAATTCGGGTAAATTTATTTTGTAACATTACTTGCTTGTTTCCCAAATATTGTATTTATTCGCTTTATTTCGTTTGTTCGGTTACTTCGTCGTTACTTTATTTCATTGCATTTGCTCGGTTAATTTAGGTCATTTTGTCGGTATTTTTCTTAACTTCACTTCTATAACGTTTATTCATTTGTATATTTAATTTTGCTTTATTCAGTATTGTATTTTCTCTTAGTGAGGCTTGGGCCTATTTATTTGTATTATTTTCATCTTCGTCGGTTTCCTTTAGTTGTACGTAGCAGGCGTACTATAACCATTTGGTAGAAGACTTATGTAATTTTGTACCCTATATGTTAGTAAGAGGTACTTATATTTAAGTTTGTAACAGATAACATTATTGTTGTTATCTTTAAAATATATATATCTTCTTGTATAACTTATGTCATTTTAGAGTCACAGCATAATATGAACTTGCTTAACTCAGAGATTGTTAAAAATCTGGTAGTTATTTTTAATAAATATGTTTATTTATTTTGTATATCATTTATTTTTATTATTCCTTTATGTTCATTATTACAGGTTTGATATATTTAATATCTGACAGCAGTATAAGATACCTGGGAGAATGATCGAAGATCATTTTCATGGCGCCCATGATTTGTTAGATTTATTTATCTTGTTCGTCTTTAGAAATTATTCATCTCCATTCATTTTCAGTATATTATTCTTATTTTATTATTTCATCTTCTAGTCATTATTACTATCTACATAGAGCTACTGTTCTTCGACAGGCATGCAAACGAGCCGTATCCATCCTTGAGTGTCAAGTTGCTCTCTTGCATCTATAGCTAGCCAACTCTATTCAGTTTGCCTCTGTCTCTTCCCACGTCTACTTATTATCCCTTCTAATTCCCCTTTCTTTAGTACTACTGCAAAGTAGTATTTTTTATTTTTCCTACTTCGGCTCAACCGCTGAAGCCCCTTCATTTTTATTTTCATAAGAGGCCCCAACTAGTTACCTTAGTCTTTTCTTTTCTTCTTTTTTTTTCCTTACTTCTGTTGGAGTATATCTTTCTTTTTACTTTCACTCCAACAGAAGTTTTCTTATTTTTGTTACACTGGCTGCCCAATGCGTGGTGCCAACCGTTTATGGTTCTAAGACAGTAGTTCTTTTAGTTCAATTTTCTTTTATTGGAATTTTCTGTTTTATTAACTTTTTGATATCTTTGTATATATGTTATTTCTGATTTATTTTTGTCTTTAATTTTTATTAATAATAAACAGGTAGACTTATACTGCTTCTTTTGGTTTTGGTTAGTTTATTTTTGATACCTCATTTTCAGTTATAGTGGTACAGCTCATATTTTAGTTTGAATTTTGTATTTTTATTGGAAACTTATTTGTGTATTTAGACTGAGTATACATATCTGACATATGTTCTTTTATTATGGATTTTTAGTCCTTCTACCAATGGTAGTATGTTTGCACGTACAATTAATTATTGACTATATGCATATATTTTTTTTTTCTAGTGTGGTTATATTTTACACCTAACTAGAAATTATTTTCAGTATTTAGGTATTTTATTTACTTTATTGATTTGATTATTTATATATTTTGCTGGCATTTTGATTTGTTGGTGTGTCGCTAATATTTTCTCCATATGTATATTGTCTTACAAACTTTAGATTATATTTTATATTTGTTATTTTTGATATTTGGATTGTTTGGTAAGACAGGCACACACCACAAAGCAATATCAGTCCAGAACATTAGCTTCTATACATGATACGTTGAATTCGCATGGTTCGGATGATTACAGATGGTCATCCAAATTATTTTTCTTTAATTGGTAGTGTTAAACATTACAATGATAAATTGTATAGTTAAGTAGTTCCACTATCCATCTCATATTCCAGTTTTGTTAAATTTTGGTAATAATATTATATCAGTGTGGGTACCATAATATAATGCTTATATGAATCAGATACTTTAGGTTGAGATTCAAATATAAATTCTTTATTAGTTAGGAAACATTGATACTACTTTTCTATTAAGTTATAGAACAATCTTCAGAAGAAGATTACCTTAACAGTGTTGTTCAAGCTAATCTCTTCTTCTGTTTGTCTTTAGCTTAGCTCAATCTTTAGTATGGTTATAACTTTTAGTCCAATATTGTTTTTTTATCATATGATAATGCAGGTACCCACATAAATTGCTTGATTTCATCTTTGGCTTAGTTTTGATGACATTTATTTATTACTTATTAATTTAATTATTATGTAGTACTTTATGTATGAGTTTATTTTTTTTATTATTAGGTATGGTGCATTTTAATTATTATTATGAGTCAATATTATTAATTGCTGATCCTGTCAGTAGGATTACACAATTGATAATAACTTCACTTGTATTTTTGTTCAGTTTTTGCACACCTAACCCCTAAGTTAGTAGGGTTGTTAACTTATTATATATTTATATATTTGGATAGGTAAGCTCATACAAGTACTCTTGTTTAATATGGATATTATTATGGAACTATATGTTATACACTGCATATCTCAGGTTATGTGTTATATTATTTTGGAATACCTATTTGATTACTTACTAATTTTTTATTATTTTTATATCTAGTTATGAATCTGCCATATTGGAAAGATGTGGTTTTTAATTTGTTATTAGGTTACTCTATTGACATTTGTCTCCAATATCTTAAATACTTTATAATAATTCAGACCCTTATTTCCTATACAGTATGATTCTGGAATTAGTTTGGAATTTTGATGTATACCTATATGAATTCTTGAGTCTTTCATATTTTTTCTTATGAACTAGTCTGTTAATGCTCAAAGTTGGTGAATACGTGGGTTCGAAGTTCAGCAGTTGGCCATTGCTATCCGATTTCGCAATCTATGTTTTTCATTGCAGAGTAGACAGATGTTCATCTATCATAATATTTCTGGTCAGGAAATGTCTGCAGCAGGTCCTAACCATTCTAGTGTTATTCCAATTATTCCAGTTACATTTTTACTATTTGATAGGGAAGTGTTTAGTTTATATTATGTCTCGTACTTCATAGTATGTCTGTTTGTTGACTATTCCTATACACAGTAGATCCCTTAATTTAGTATTTGAGGTGTTTAGACAAATGAGTTGTTCATCAGAGTATATTCCCACTTCTTTCCTTAGGCATTAGTTGCTATTCAGATTCTGGAATATTTCCTGAATAATTCCACGTATGTGAGAACGCATGAATTTGCAGTTTTATTTAAAATTGTGCTCGTTCTCGTCAATTTTTTTCCCTATCACTTATCATATTTTTTTTTTCTTCCTATTATTTATCATAGTGCCATAGACCTTGTAAGTTCACTATTCATTCTGTTTTCTTTCTTACTTATTCTTATATTAGTACCTTATCTGTGTCTGGTTATTCTCATACATCTGTTGTAGCAACATGCTATAGTTCGCGAATACCAGCATGAATTAAGTTATGTATTTTCTAGAATACTTTAGTCAATACACTTTAGGTATTTATCTTACCTTTGATTTAGTTTGGTTACATCTCTGTTACTTAGTCTGTTAGTAATTTTTTTCTGACTTATTTTGGATTACTTAGTTCAGATAGGTTCATATTACCGGATGAGGGTGTATGTAGACCTAATTTATTTATTTTGTTCAGTATTAGTTACCATTGGATCCAATAATTTAGTTTATTTAGTATTAGTAAGAATTGGTCCATAAATTTGCCTGATCGTTCTTCTTTGGATATACTCCTATATAAATCTGGTGTCCATTGATAGTCCGATTCTGGATAAGTGTCCGATTCTTCATTTATTTTGTGTATTTAGTTGGATAGGTTCGTATTACCGGATGTGGGTGTACGTAGACCTGATCTGTTATGTGGTTTAGTATTGGTGTGAATTGGTCCATAAATTTGCCTGGTCGTTCTTCTTTGGATATGCCTTTTATGAATCTGGTGTCCACTGATAGTTCGACTTTGGATTAAGTGTCCGATTCCACATTTATTTTGGTTATTGAGTTTTGGATTCCTTTGGTATGTTTATTATTGGTATTATTTGACATTAGTGAGAATTGTTCCATAAATCTTCCTGATTGTTCTTCTCTGGATATACTATTATGAATCTGGTGTCCATTGTTAGTTCAGTTTTGGATAAAGTGTTCAATTCTTTACCTATTTTAGTTACTGATTTTTTTTATTCACTTTGGTACATTTACTTTTGATATGGTTCGAATTGGCTCACACCTTTTCCTGGTTGTTCCGTTCTTGGATATACCCTTTATAAATCTGATGTCCATGGATAGTTCAATTTTGGTTTTAGTGCCCAATTCGACACTCAGTTATTATTATGAACTTAAGTACAATATTTAGTTTTGTTTTGACTTTTGAGCAATATATGTTAATATTTGGTAGCAGAGAGTAACATAGTAACATTTTAGTATGAGTTTGAGTCATGTATTGATTTATTTTTCCTTGACCATTAGTTTATATTTAGAAGTAATCTTGCGAATCAACGTGGATTGTTAGACTATTGTAAATTTAGTTGTTAATATTTTGAAGTTTAAAAAAAAAAAATTTTTTTTTGGTTAAAAAATTTTTTTTTCCCGAGTAGGAGGGGATTGTAACGGTCCACCCGTTATATTATCATTTTTAGCGCTGTAATTATTTTTAAAAAAAATAATTATTTTCTCTTGACCTCCCATTTAAATTCTTTAATTTATCGTAAAGGACTTCTCATGTGACGTCACACTGTACGGAACATAGTTGTTGAACCGTTCCTTGTCGTTTAATTCGTGTTCCGTGAGAGTTTGACGTTTTCCTCGCTGACTGTGGGAGGAATGAGAGGCACTTGGCCGGTGGCTGCGAGGTTGACAGGTTGGTGTTGGTGGTTAGTACCGTAAATGGCGGTTAATTTCTTCGAAATTAATTTTTATTTCAACTAAGTTTGGAAGTATAGTAAAAAGTTACCACCACTTGTTTCCTGGAGTACGGGTTTCCTGGAGTAAGGATGGGAGTACCATCAGTGGAAGAGGAATAAAAAATTAACCGGTAAATCGTTTTTTCTACTAATGTTTTTTAGTTAACCTTGAATATATGAAATAGTTGGTTCATTGTTAAATGTTCTTAGCCAGTCCCTTAGGTGAAGGATGTAGATTATTTCGATCTTTATATTATCTTTATATCGATCTTTATATTAATGGGGTTTTTGGTTTTACATAACCAAACATTTTTGAAGTCCTCAAATTAATATTGGAAATAATTACCATTTCTCTGTACGTTTTAAACCGATTGAACATCCAATATATCTATAAATTTTCATGTCCAATATATCTATAAATTGTCATGTAACTATCTTTGTCTGGTTCAATACCATTTCATTAAGGTATATAAAATGTATGTAGATGGCTATTACTATCTTAATCTCATGTTATTTCAGATAAGTCATATTTTATATTCCTATTTCAAATGCAATGCCATTATTTGTTCATGTTTTCAAACTCAAAATAGTTCAAGGTTACCTGAGATTAGTTTTTGTTCCATTTTTAATGGTTGTTTTTTTATGTTATTGCTTCTAAAAAGTTTTCCTCGATTATTTCTTCTTCTCTTTACTTTTATTTACCGGTTTATATGAGAAATCAAACGAAGTATATGTTTTTAGCCATTTGGAAGAAAACTAACCCTCATGTGATGTCGTACCCACCTTGACTACCTAGGGAAGCCACCTTGACCTTATTGCAGCTACCGCCAAGTCAAACTGGGAGTATGTTTTGGGAACAAGCTTTTTGGGGGACATTCCAGCTCCTTTTCGTCCTGCCACCTGGGCCTACGGGAGGGCATGGAGGTGCATCATAGTGATGCTCATTTTCTAGGATGCAACCGCAACCTCGTTTGGGAACATTTAGTGAGGAGTTTTAGTAACTATTGGTTTTTTTTTTATATTTCAGACTATCTGTTAAATACACTATGTTTTTTTTCCAGATTTAGGTTACCTCTGTTTTTTTTGACATATGTATTTGTATATTAGATTATTTGGTTCCCAAACTTTGTATCTACGGTAACTTCTTGTGCACAGGAATAAGCCTAGAGAAAATTAGGTTTTTAATACTTTATTATTGCTTTGATATTGGTTTATGTAATTCGGGTAAATTTATTTTGTAACATTACTTGCTTGTTTCCCAAATATTGTATTTATTCGCTTTATTTCGTTTGTTCGGTTACTTCGTCGTTACTTTATTTCATTGCATTTGCTCGGTTAATTTAGGTCATTTTGTCGGTATTTTTCTTAACTTCACTTCTATAACGTTTATTCATTTGTATATTTAATTTTGCTTTATTCAGTATTGTATTTTCTCTTAGTGAGGCTTGGGCCTATTTATTTGTATTATTTTCATCTTCGTCGGTTTCCTTTAGTTGTACGTAGCAGGCGTACTATAACCATTTGGTAGAAGACTTATGTAATTTTGTACCCTATATGTTAGTAAGAGGTACTTATATTTAAGTTTGTAACAGATAACATTATTGTTGTTATCTTTAAAATATATATATCTTCTTGTATAACTTATGTCATTTTAGAGTCACAGCATAATATGAACTTGCTTAACTCAGAGATTGTTAAAAATCTGGTAGTTATTTTTAATAAATATGTTTATTTATTTTGTATATCATTTATTTTTATTATTCCTTTATGTTCATTATTACAGGTTTGATATATTTAATATCTGACAGCAGTATAAGATACCTGGGAGAATGATCGAAGATCATTTTCATGGCGCCCATGATTTGTTAGATTTATTTATCTTGTTCGTCTTTAGAAATTATTCATCTCCATTCATTTTCAGTATATTATTCTTATTTTATTATTTCATCTTCTAGTCATTATTACTATCTACATAGAGCTACTGTTCTTCGACAGGCATGCAAACGAGCCGTATCCATCCTTGAGTGTCAAGTTGCTCTCTTGCATCTATAGCTAGCCAACTCTATTCAGTTTGCCTCTGTCTCTTCCCACGTCTACTTATTATCCCTTCTAATTCCCCTTTCTTTAGTACTACTGCAAAGTAGTATTTTTTATTTTTCCTACTTCGGCTCAACCGCTGAAGCCCCTTCATTTTTATTTTCATAAGAGGCCCCAACTAGTTACCTTAGTCTTTTCTTTTCTTCTTTTTTTTTCCTTACTTCTGTTGGAGTATATCTTTCTTTTTACTTTCACTCCAACAGAAGTTTTCTTATTTTTGTTACAATTCGATCCAAGAGTGTCTGAAGAGACATACCATTCAGTCTTACTAACAAGATCAGTACTGCAGAGAGTAACATCAATCATTGAGTAATTCTGATTAGGTTGAGTTAGTAAAGTTGGATTTTCATTATTTAAAACTGTAAATTCAAGATCATCTGCCATTTTAATAAGTTGTATTCCAATTTCATCATTTGTATTTGAACCCCAAACAGAATGATGGGCATTAAAATCACCTCCAATTATAACTGGTTTTTGTACCTAGGAAAATATGTTCGTCCAATAATTTATTGTGCATCTAATTTTAGGTGCTCTATACAGTGATATAAAACTAATTTGTCTATTTCCATATTTAATTTTTATAGCACATAACTGTATTTTATTATTGTACTTATTATTTTCTATTTTTAGTTCAGTAAAACAAATTGATTTATTTATAAGTATTGCAACTCCACCATAACCATCTGACCTATCATTACGAACCAGATTATATCCATTAAAATTATATAACACATTTTTTTTAAACCATGTTTCACTAATAAGAGCTATGTCTATTTTTTTACTTACTAAGTAATGCATCAAACTATTTTTATTTGAGACAACAGAACGAGCATTCCATTGTATTATTTTTAATTTAGGTTGACAGGGCATTATTTATTTAATATTAATCAAAGTATCCTCCAATACCTGTTCAATGCTACTGACTATTAATTTTTTATCGATTGATCGTATATCATCAAAATTTTGTATACCTTGTAAAAGATGCAATATAAAAATAGAAAGAATTTCTGTTACATTTTTCTTAATTTCAATATTACCATAATTTGGTACGGTTGCATTAACAGGTAAAGGCTTATCAGGCCCGAAAACAAAAGGGAACATTGGTTTCTCAGCAGTCGTCTGTGCACTTGGTGAATTAAATTTTCTTTTTTTTATTAGTATTATTTATTTCAGGTTGAGTAAAAGCAAAAGAAGTTGGGTTTTTAGAAACTGGTTTAGATATCGAAATATTTTTACTAGTGGAAGGCAGACTAGGAAAATTCCTTTCATTATCTGCTAAACATTCAAAGAATTTATTGCTTACAAAATTTGAAAAAGATTTGTCACAGTAATTACGTGCCTCTAGAAAGGACATCTTATGCTCAACCATTATATTTTTAATTTGTTTTTGTTTCTCAAATTGAGGACATTTTTTTGATATTGAAATATGTTTTTTACTCTTACAATGCATACAAAATATGACTTCTTTACTACAATTGTGATCTTTTTCTTTAATTTGACTGCATTGCGTACATCGTTCTTGTGTGCTTTTGCACTGACCGGATACGTGCCCAAATAAAAACCATTTGTAACACTGAACTACCCTTGTAATATACTGTTCTACGGGGCAAAATATCTTATTAAAGGAAACATAATTTGGCAAAACGTTGCCTTCAAAGGTGACTATTATCATTTTTTTATTGACAAATTCAACTTTATTGTCATTTATAATTTTACGTTTGGTTCTGTATATATTAGTGACTTTAGAAGAACATTCTATATTTTCCATTAAATAATCTACATTAAATTTCGTATCTACATCGCGTACTATGCCCTTAATTTCCAACAAATGATTTGGTATGTAAGCCTTAAGGTTTTCCAATTTCAATGACTTATTATTTACCAAATTATTTGCCTCCAATAAGGACTTCAACATAACCTTTATGCGATTTTTTCCTAAACTTTTGATTTCTACAATGTTAGTGAGTTTAAGTTTCTTAAATAAAATATCTGCGAAACACATAGGATGCAATTTGCCCAGACTACGTTCATTATTAAGTCTCTCAATATAAACCCATATATTTTGTATATCATACTTATCTGAAAGCAGGTCAAAGGTTTTCTTTGTTGGTCCCATGTAAGCATTTTTGTCCAGAGAGTCCTCACTAATATCTACTGACATTTTTGTCAACGAAAACGTCCCTACACTTGTTTCCCCCATGGGGGAACAAAATAATGTTATACCCGTATAACACACAAAACAGAAACTTTTAGTAAATCAATACACTTGAAAATAAGCCCGGAATATACCAAAAAACTGCCAAAATTAATATTTTTTTGGATAAATCCAAGAAAAACGAGCACGACTTTAACAGTTATTTTGACAATGTTGAAAATACTTAATCAGTCATACTAATATTATTTGGGATTTAAGTTGAATTTGAGTAATAAATTAAATAAATACTAAAAGTGTTAGTGTAGACGCCAGCTAGGTCACTGTGGTTTCTTATGGATTTTTGGCTGCTGATTACGAAATTCGAGAGTGGATTTCGATCCTAGTGGTCAAAAAATTGTTTACTGAGGTGAAGTTTAAGATGCAATCCACGTGGATCCATTGTGGTAAGCTGAAAATTGATCTAAGATTCAGTGGTGCAACGCGTATGTTCAGTAAGCTGAGCTTAACCCTAGAAGGACCAAGGAGGGTTAAAAAGTATCCACAACATTGCATTACATCCGATTTTCTAAATACCTTTGTTCCTAAAAATCTCAAATTATTAGTAGTTGTTGGCGTACTACTGCCCTATTAGATGGCATAATTAGCATTATTATAATTTAATTTATTTCCTCATACTTTTATAAAAACTTGACAGTGGACTATAAATAATCCCCTTGAATACCTTCAACACCATCCCAAAATGGAAAGGGACGATATCATTCATGTGTCAAGTTAGCAAAATCTAAAAGAATAAATGCCAATAAGTGGGCAAAAACAACCATAGTTTGTTTAAAATGCAACTATGTATGCGGTAAGCACAGCATGAAGTCAAAAGTGTTTCTGTATCCTACGATGATGCCAATTCCACTGAAGCCAAAGACTCCGGGTAAATTATTATAATTTCGTACCCTTTAACTGTTCCATTAACGTCTAGGAATAATATAAAAGTGTTATTTTTAAATTAGTTTAAATAAAGAAGAACGTTTGTGATTAATTTATGTGTGGACATTTATTGACCCTCCTTGGTCCTCGCTGTTTCTATTAAAAGGTTGGTCCTGTGAGGGTTAAGGCACGTCTTAAGCTTAAGATATGTTGGTGCAACCAGGTATAAATTGTTTATAACAATTTTTTACCACTCCGATCGGCATTCACATTCGAAATTCGTAATCAGCAGTTAAAGACCCATAAGAAACCTCACAATAAAACACTGAAAACTTTTGTTTTCTATACTTCCACAAAATTTATTATTTACAACTATGTGACTACAGCTATTTCGGCAGAGTGAATCTATGGAAATTAATAAACTGAAAAATACAGATATAATTCTGAATGACCAACTCGAGACAAACAGCTCCCCACTCCTCAACCTCTTCAGTTAGAGACTTAAAAAGGCAAACACATTGTAAATTATATCACTTTTCTTAAGTGTTTCTGTATCCTACGATGATGCCAATTCCACTGAAGCCAAAGACTCCGGGTAAATTATTATAATTTCGTACCCTTTAACTGTTCCATTAACGTCTAGGAATAATATAAAAGTGTTATTTTTAAATTAGTTTAAATAAAGAAGAACGTTTGTGATTAATTTATGTGTGGACATTTATTGACCCTCCTTGGTCCTCGCTGTTTCTATTAAAAGGTTGGTCCTGTGAGGGTTAAGGCACGTCTTAAGCTTAAGATATGTTGGTGCAACCAGGTATAAATTGTTTATAACAATTTTTTACCACTCCGATCGGCATTCACATTCGAAATTCGTAATCAGCAGTTAAAGACCCATAAGAAACCTCACAATAAAACACTGAAAACTTAAAACAATATACAGCTGTTTCGGCAGAGTGCCTTTCTTAGGCACTCTGCCGAAACAGCTGTAGTCACATAGTTGTAAATAATAAATTTTGTGGAAGTATAGAAAACAAAAGTTTTCAGTGTTTTATTGTGAGATAAAATGAACTTCCATCAAGTAACGGTCGAATCCATCAATTACCATAAGAAACCGTTGAGTTTGCCTATCAGAATTGAAAAGGCCACGGTGACCTCTATTTGGCCCCTCTACTATGTAGTTTCACATTTTAATTAATAAACATTCTAACGTTCGCCCATGGTTATTTGTCAAAAAGTTGATCTTTCCCAATTCTCTAGTTTTTTTCGTCAACTTTTTTGACAGATAACCATAGGCGGGCGTTCGAATCTTTATTAATTAAATGAGACACTACAACCCAAAACCAACCGAAAGCAAAACAAAATCAGTATGATTCCTTTCAAACGAGATATCACTTGCCATAAAGTCGCATTTACCTAAAATTTTCGGTCAAAGTGGCTCTATAAAGTTATCTGTCACTATTACGTCACCTGTTATGACTATTTGAGAAGCCTACGGTCGTTAATTTGTTCCCTCCAAATTTCTCTGTTATACACTCCTGGCCAAAAAAATCGGGACACCTTAAAAATGGCTCATTTTTGATGTGTCGAATCTCCTAACCTGTTAACCGATTTTAGTGATTTTTCCAATTAGTTATAGCCTTATGCTCTAAGAATATGAATATAGTAATAGTGTTGCTGAACAGGTAAATGTCATTGTATACCGGGTGTAAAAATAATACTGATTTTTTTCCTGAAAGCTCGTAACACCCTGTGGAATATTCTAGCATTTAAAAAATATTGAAATTAAAACTCAATTGTAGCCTTAGCCTTTCTTAACATTCTGCTTTTTGACTAATTCACTTATGTTGGATAATGAAAAAGTTAGGTACTTTGACAGCTAGCCATGCTCTTCATCAATACAGGGTGTTTCTAAATAAGTGCGACAAACTTTAACGGTTAACTCTGCATGAAAAAATAATGACAGTTTACTTTATAAACATATGTCCGAGATACGAGATTGTCCATCAGTTTCCGAGATACTGGATGTTGATTTTTTCTTACACACTGACGATTTATTTATTGCTCTAAAACCGGTTGAGATATGCAAATGAAATTTGGTGGGTTGTAAGAGTAAGTTATTGCGCATTTTCTTACATGCAACTATGTAATTTATATTCACCATTGGCGTGCATACGGGTCATATTACCCGGCCATATTACCTGTATGCACGCCAATGGCGAATATAAAATTTTTAGTTGTATGTCAAAAAATGTGAAATAACTACCTCTTAAAACTTACCAAATTTCATTTGCAGATCTCAACCGGTTTTAGAGCAATAAATAAATCGTCAGTTTGTAAGAAAAAATTCAACATCCAGTATCTCGGAAACGAAGCATTTACGGACATATGTTTATTAAGTAAACTGTCATTATTTTCCATGCAGAATTAGCCCTTAAAGTTTGTCGCACTTATTTAGAAACACCCTGAATTGATGAAGAGCATGGCTAGTTAGTTGTCAAAGTACCTAACTTCTTCATTATCCAACATAAGTGAATGAGTCAAAAAGCAGAATGTTAAGAATGACTAGGGCTATAGTTGGGTTTTAATTTCAGTATTTTATAAATGCTAGAATATTCCACAGGGTTCTGCGAAATTTCAGGAAAAAACACAGTATTATTGTTACACCCGGTATACAATGACATTTACCTGTTCAACAACACTATTACTACATCCATATTCTTAGAGAATAAGGCTATAACATATTGAAAAAAATCACTAAAATCAGTTAACAGGTTTAACCCGGCACCTGCCACATGGCTTTGCTAGGCATCAACTGCCACGTGGGGTGCTCACAGCACCGCTTAAAAATTTTCTGTTATCTACTTGTTTATAAACAAAATATTGTGTTGAATTACACAAGAATATAAAAGCACATGCTTTATTAACTTATTAGCTACTAATATATTATAAAAGTTAAAAAATACAATTAAAAAGGTGTTATAAGCAAATTAGCAAGTACCAACCCATTAAAAATAAAGTGAAGTAAAATAGTTAAGAAAATCAATATTTATTGAGTATAAAGACTAGATTAATAATTTAAATCAGTTATTACAATAAAAAATGCAGTTCTGACCTGTTTAACAAAAACACAAAAGAAATTTAAAACTTAAACTGCCAGATGATGACACCCCAATTCGACTTTAGAGCTGCAAGTTCAGAATGACACTAAATAACCACTTCAAACGCAAACAGATCTATGCTATATAATATTATAGAAAGCTACTATGACGCACAGCACGGTTAACAAACTTGAAATACCAAATATTTGATGAAAATGTGTTATGGGGTGCTGGTAGCACCCCACGTGGCAGGTGCCGGGTTAAGAGATTCGACACATCAAAAATGACCCATTTTTAAGGTGTCCCGATTTTTTTGGCCAGGAGAGTATAACTGTTCAAAAGAAAATAGGGGGGAGGTGACTTTTGGCTAGCACTGTAGCTATATGCGAAACGACTTGCTCAAAAATTAGTGGGAATCTAATATTTGATCTGTAAATTTGTGCTCTTTTATACCACATAAAAGTAATCACAAATTGTTTTGGAGGATTTAATAAAGTCAATAATTTTCATTAGCTAATAATAGTTTTCGATTAGTTGTGTTAAAATTCTGTATTTAGGAAATACTATGGATTAATTATAGGTACTGTCCTGAAGCTACTTTCTTGTGGTACCTTCAGTTGGGAATAAGCCACCACTTTATTTTGATATTAGGTTTATTTTTAAACTTAATTTCAAAGTAAAATGTTGTCTTATTTCCAATTAAAATACTAAATAGATTATGTATATTAGATTCTTCTTCTTCTTCTTTCTAGCATGATCGATCATGGTAGTAGGCTACTGCCTGTTCATTGCCATTAAGTTTTCCCCGGACGATGAGATCCAGCATTTTCGCCATCGTTTTGATGGTCTACCCTGTGGTCTTTTACCTACTGGGATATTCGTTTTTGCAATTTTAACGAGTCTGCTGTTCTCTATTCTCTTTATATGTCTGTCTGACCCACCTTTCTATGTCCTGTATCCCACAGTTTTGTCTAATGAAATATTTTACTAATAGTACTTTTACAGAGTGATGGGTACATTACACTGCCCCCATTAAAAAAGAGTGAATTTACTGTATATTAAATTCTAATCATGTGTGCATATTACTTAAAAACACACAAAAACAATTACAAAATCAAAACTTAAAACTGATTATCTGCGGATTGGATATATCCGATTATTATACCAAAATGGTATATGTACTAGGTTCAAAAATATAGTTTCTAGACTTATGCATACTTATGGTAAATAGTCCAGGGCGCATCTGTTTTGAGATAAACGTTGAGAGGTGACTCAAATTTTTTTGCAGAAATTGCTTGAAAATAACTTAAATAATAATATTTGAGTTATCCTCCCACTCAAAATGGTCCGGAGCATTGTTTAAATAATCAAAATGTCAAAATATTAAGGAAAAATTCGATTTTTTTATTGGTTTTTTGATTATAATTTTAAAACTGTTCATTTCAGAGAAAAAAAAATTGTGCTGACATAAAAGTTGCGTAAAAAAATTTCCTACAATATAGAATTGGTTAATAATTTAAAAAATAGTCACCCTTGTTGCAAAATAGTAATAATTTCGAAAAAACCATACAAAAACAAGTATTCGCCTTTTACGTTTTTCAACCATTTATGCTACCCTTAGGACCTTCATATTTTACCCAGAAAAACTATATGATATAGTAAAATAACACTGTAAATTTCATTAAGATCGGTTTAATAGATTTTGCAAAATAAATTTGGCAATCCAGCTTTCGCAAAAAATTCATTTTTTTTTAAATATTGCAGCACTGAAAATAAAGCAGATAGCAAGTTGAAGTTTTTTTGCTTATAGAAGTGTACTGTACCTTTCATTTGCAATTTGCAAAATTAAAATCGATTAATTACCACGGCGTCAGAAATTTTTTTTAATAAACATTAACTTTTGGTGCTACGTGCAGGACAGCCGTGTTCGATTCACACAAGTTGATTTCCACCAAAATTTCTTCCAATCTTTATCTAATATATTATTTTCTTACTCTATATTTTGTTGTATTTGAATATTTTAATTCCACAAAAATCAAACTAATTTTATTATTGTTTGTGAAATATTGTTTAAGCAATTGCATATATTTAAAAATAATAAACTTTTATTCTTTAAGTTAAAATATATGAACAAAGAAATTTTTTGCTAAAAAAAGTGTTATTTCAAAGGATAGAGTATGTGTTTTTATTTTTCAATAAACAAATTTAATTATTTATATCGAAATGTAATAAAAATTCAAATGTATCAATCATTATCAAAGGTCATTGGAATGCCCAATCAGAGCACACTATCCGCTGTCCTGCGCGTAGCACCAATAATTAATGTTTATTTAAAAAAATTCCTGACGCCCTGGTAGTTAATCGATTTTAGTTTTACAAATTGAAAATAAAAGGTACAGAACACTTCTATAAGCAAAAAAATTTTCAACTTGCAATCTGCTTTATTTTCAGTCCTGTAATATTTTGAAAAAATGAATTGTTTTGCGAAAGCTGGATTGCAAAATTTATTTTGCAAAATTATTGAACCGATCTTAATTAAATTTACAGTATTGTTTTACTGTATCATAATGTTTTTCTGGGTGAAATATGAAGGACCTAGTGTAGCTTAAATGGTTGAAAAACGTAAAATGCGAATACTTGTTTTTGTATGTTTTTTTGCAATTATTGCTATTTTGCAACAAGGGTGACTATTTTTTAAATTTTTAACCAACAATATTGTAGGAAATTTAATTACTAAACTTTTATGTCAGTACAACTTTTCTCGGAAATGAATACTTTTAAAGTTATAATCAAAAAACCAATAAAAAAATAAAATTTTTCCTTCATTTTTTGACATTTTGATTATTTAAACAATGTTTTGGGCCCACAGACACAAACAAAATTCCAGATTTGGTTGATTTCTGTGTGACTTAAGGAATACCACTTGAATCACAGACAGCACAATCTTGTTTCGATCTTTCATCCGACCACTCTTCTGTCTTGGTCATGATATCTACGAATATCCTCGAAACACAACCTCCACCATATCTAAGTAGTAAATATACCAATTGGATTAAATTCCGGGCTATCCTTGATGAGAGACTGGACCTAAACATCCCACTAAAATCGGATGGCGAAATTGACGAAGCAGTAAATCAATTAAATAGGATAATTCAGGAAGCTGGCTGGCAGTCAACACCTAAACAACCAAGAACAATCATACACAAAGATTTACCCAACGAAATAAAAGGAAAAATCGCAGAAAAAAGACGACTAAGGAAAGTATGGCAAAGAACCCGTGCACCCCAGGATAAAGATAGTTTAAACCAAGCTACAGCGCGACTAAAAACTTTGTTAAACAACAATAAAAACAACGACATAAAACGATATCTACAAAATCTATCTGCTACGGAAACCTCCGAATACTCGCTATGGAAGGCAACACGAAAGATTAACAGACCACAACTCTCTAATCCGCCTATCCGGGCCAGTAACGGACGATGGGCTAAAAGTAACAACGAAAAAGCTACAGTCTTTGCCAAATACTTGGAGGAAGTGTTCCAACCACATGCCCAAAACAACAACTCTGATGCAGAAGATAATATTCAATTGTATTTAGAATATCCATACCAACTAGAAGCACCGTTGGAGAAATTCACAGCCAAACAAGTTTTCAACAAAATCCAAACAGATATGAATCCGAAAAAGTCCCCAGGGTTCGACTTAATCACTGCAAGAATTTTAAAAGAACTTCCCAAGAAAGGCGTGCAATATTTGACACAGATTTTTAACGCAATCTTAAGAACAGGTTACTATCCCCTTTTGTGGAAAGTGGCACAAATCATCTTAATACCCAAACCAGGCAAGCCTGTAGAAGAAGTTAAGTCCTATAGACCTATCAGTCTACTTTCAGTGATGTCAAAGGTTTTTGAAAAACTCTTACTAGACAGATTACAGCCAATCCTCGTGGGAAAGCAGCTAATACTCAACCACCAGTTTGGATTTAGACAACAACATGCTACCACCGAGCAAATTCATCGAGTCTGCAATTCCATAAACAAAGCCTTAGAAGAGAAGCAATACTGCTCTGCAGCCTTTTTGGATGTCTCGCAGGCTTTTGATAAAGTCTGGCACACTGGCTTGCTATACAAAATAAGAAAAGTCCTTCCTCTCAACTACTTTCTAATCCTCAAGTCCTATCTCTCCGACCGCCATTTCCTTGTAAACTATTAACCATATTTCAGCTTGCTATTAATAAACTTTTTTTGGTACACGGGATCCAGGCCTACTCTAATAACTTACCGGGTTTACAAAATTTTAAAATTTTAGAATTTTTATAAGGGGGGATTATATTTATTACTTCAACATCATTATTAAGAAGCCATGGAAGGCATTATATTTCTAAACCCTTTACAATATTTTTTTTATTATACGAGATAGTGCTGTTAACAATTATTTACTAGCTTTGTTCAATAATATTTAAAAATTTATTGCTATTGTTAAAATGTTACTCTTCTAGGTGTGGAGGTATATGGAAACCGAATATTTGTATCTATGCCAAAATGGAAGCCGGGCGTACCGGCAACTTTGGCAGTGATACCAAGAGTTCCAAAAGAACCGTCGCCGAAGTTAGTACCTTATCCAAACTGGGAATGGCACACCTCAGGTAGGATTTTTTTTATTTTTTTTTTTATTAGAAAAATATGTCGCATCCACCAAAAGGTTATTAGCGACGGAACAAAATATAAATAACAAAATTAAACAATTACAGATTGTACAAAATGTTTCTGGATCTGAGATAATTAACTATATTATTGTCACAGGAACAGTTTTGACCTAGAGCCTGTGGTAGAGCGTTTGGGATCTTGTAGCGCTGTCTTTCTTGGTCATATTTACTACATATTTTTAAAAAGTGTTCGACTGTTAATCGGACGTTACACTGATCACATATAGGTGAATTTTTCTTTGTGAATAGGTAAGAGTGCGTTAATCTGGTATGACCTAGACGTAAACGCGTAACCACAATTTGTTCTCGTTTATTGCGCGACGATGGGAGCCACTGAGTCACCTTATTTTTAATTTTATTTAGCGTGGAATTAGTTAGAGACCACTCATTTCGCCACAAAAACAACACTTTATTTTTAAAATAAGCTTTTAAGTCACTGGAAACACACTTGTCTATCGGCTCTGAAAAATCACTTAAAATTGCCTCTCGTGCGGTCCTGTCACCTTCTTCATTTCCCATTATTCCGACGTGTGAGGGAACCCATAAAAATTGGACGCTTCTTCCATGTTCATGAGCTTGGGAAAGCTGGTATTTTAGCAACTTTTCAAAAGGATGTTTCGGAAAAATATGTATTAATGAGTTTAGAGAGCTAAGGGAATCTGTTATGATCAGGGCTTTTGTGAGTGTAAGCTCGTTAAGAAGTTTCACAGCGCGGTATATGGCGTAGAGTTTAGCTGAATATGTGCTACATGCTGGGGGTAAACAAGTGAAATGTTTTGAATTGTACAACTGATTGGTCTTTAAGTTTGTCTCCTGTAGAAAAATAATATCTGGAGAATATTCAGATAAAAGAAGCTGTAGTATAGGGAGACGATGGAAAAATCCATTAATGTTCCATTGAAGTATCGCGTTGAATGTTGTTAACAGATTCGGAGTTAGATGATACTGAACAATTGTCTACCGAAGAGTCACTGTCTAAGTCAGAAATCTCATTCCCTAAATAGTTGTGTAGTTTCTTTTGAAGTTTTGTAAACTTGGTTTTTGTAGATCTATCATTTGCATATTGATAGCTGCTTTGTAAAAGATGGAGTAAACCAGCCATATCAGTTGTAAATTCTTTAACGACGCTAATAGTGTCGGGGGAGCCTTGGACATAATCAATAAGTAAAGACAATTGGTGGTAATTTAAAACGAATTGTGGGGTGTGATTATCAATAAAATTTTCAAGAGTTACCCGTGTAGATGGGACTTTAGATGAGCGCGGTTTTTTTGGTTTAGATGATTTGGGTTTTGCAAACAGATTTTGTGATGAAATTGCTGAGTCTGAAGGAGGCGTATCGATCTCACCAATACTGCGTTTTATGTAAGAACTTGCGTTTTCGCAAGTGCTATTAGAGTTTTCACTTAGATGCTGTGGCTTTATTACATTTGGGGGTACTGGAGCAAACTCATTGGTAGTGGCAGAAGTCGAGCTTGAGGTTTTATTTGTAAGATTGGTTGAAATGGTTGTTTCAGAAAATTGTGGTGATGTATCAGTTTTATTAGAGTTTTCTGCAGTTGTATCTAATGGAAAAGGTGCTGATAGATTGGAGGATATTGCCTCCGAAGTTTGTGAAAACAGTATTGCCGCTGAATGAGGTTGATTTAAAGTGTTGCTATGAGTAGGAGTATTAGTAATTTCTTGGTCATGGAGATTTGTAGGTGTAGGTGATATGCTCGGATTTGATAATGGATAACTTGGTGACTGCTGAGTGTTTGGTACCTTGTGTAATATACTTGTTGGATCTGTTGGATTTGGTACTTCATTGTTTGACTCAATATGAGTTGATTCCGTTACTGAGCTGTTATTGCATTGGGATGATATGTGTCCTGTATTTTTGCAAATAAAGCAGGTGAGTGTACCTTGTGACAAAAATATGCGGTGAGGTGTTTGGTCGAAATTTATTAGAATTAATTATTTTATTATTCCATTATCTGGAATTGCTGATGTTATTGGGACCGTGCAAGTTGCACAAAGCGACACCTATTTCTACGCTCTGCACTTTTATTCGCACTTTTAATTGTATTGACACGTTAGTCCTGGTTGCTGGATAATTGTCAAGGCCATAGCCCAAAAAAATAATAAGAAGAGAAAATAACTTTCTTATTTCAAATGGAACACCCTGTATAGTTTTTGCGTTTTGAAGACCTTAAGAAATACTGATTATTTTTCATGTTATATTCCCTATACCTAAATGCCATAATTTCGGAGTTATTGAAAAATTTATTTAAAAAAAATTTAAACAAATAAAAATAAATTTTTTTACTAAATTGAAAATTTTACTAGATAAAAATAAATTTTACTTTTTTAATAAAATTGGGAACAAAAAAGGTCTTTTTTAAATTTTCTCTAAAGTTAATCGTTTTCTAGTTATAAGCAATTTAACACAAAAAAAAAACGAAAAATGACGATTTTCAAGGTTAAAAAACACAAATAAAAAATATTACTTTTGAAAGTGCCTAAATTCAAGTTCAAACTTTATTTTATCAGCCAACGTTACCTCATTTGGGCTTGTTTCATTTTAAAACATTAAAAAACAATAGGTATTTTAGAATAAAACGTGCCAATAATTCTTATGGGAAGCTTATAGATACAGATTTGAGCTTGAATTTAGGTACTTTATATTTTAAAAAAGACCTTTTTTTTGTTCGCAATGATCCAAACCAACTAAAGTAATATCTACCAGACCGAAAAAATTGATTTTTACAATTCGATTAAAAATTTTTTAAAAATAAATTTTGCAATAACTCCGAAATTATTGCATTTATGTATAGGGAATATAATATGAAAATAGTTAGTATTTCTTAAGGTCTTCAACGTAAATTCAAGTTTGAACTTGAATTTAGGTACTTCGTATTATTAAAAATTATATTTTTTCTCGTATTTTTGAACCTTGAAAATCGTCATTTTTCAATTTTTTTCAGTTTTAAATTGTTTATAAGTCGGAAACAATTAATTTTACAAGAAAATTACAAAAGACCTTCTTTGTTCCCAATGATCCAAGGAACCTAAAATAATGTCTACCCGGGCCAAAAAAATTAATTTTTATAATTTGTTTAATTTTTTTTTAATAAATGTAGCAATAACTCCGAAATTACTGCATTTAGGTATAGGGAATATAACACGAAAAATAATCAGTATTTCTTAAGGACAAACAACATAAAAAATATACAAGATGTTCTATTTGAAATAAGAAAGTTCATTAGATTCCCAGAAAAACGGAATTTTTGATGTTGTTCTGAAGCTATTTTCTTGTGGCATTTTTATAATCAACTAATTTCAATGGGAAATAATCCACAATTTTACCAAAAAAATGATTTTATTAACGTTTAGACGCCCAAGTCGGGTGTCGTCAAAATACAAAATTAATACAAAATAAATCATTAAAAAAATTTTTTGCTAAGCAACAACATTTTTATTTTGTATTTTGACAAGGACACCCGACTTGGGCGTCGAAACGTTAATAAAATCATTTTTTTGGTAAAATTGTGGCTTATTTCCCATTGAAAATAATTGATTAGAAAAGCGGAAGATCTGACAACAATGTAATTACCACTATAATATGGGCCGCATTAGAAACTCCTTACTTATCAAAATTTATAAAAATCGTACAAGCCGTTTCCGAGATAATTGAGGGTCTCCATTCATAAACCTCTCTCTGTATATCCATTGAATGAATGGATATCATAACTTTGCTAGCAATAGTCCGACTCTAGACGGATTGAACCACTTTCTTCTGAAGCCAAGATGTTCTTATTCTCCCTGGTCCTCTCTTTTCAGATACCTCGTTCTGAAGAATAAGTGACAACAAGCTATATCTCTGTTTATTTCTTATACCATGGCCAAGATATCTCCTTGATTGTGTTAATAATCTCTCGCACTCCTTACCCATTCTACATAGGACGTCAACATCACATTTCTAAGGCCTCGAGCTTTCTCAAAGAAGTTTCAGGAAGTGTCCAGGCTTCTACTCCATATCTTCTTCTTGTGTTGCTATCTCTTTAGTGGAGGGTCAGCGACACTGACAAATCTGTTTCTGTCCAATGCGACAAAGATGTTGAATCAAGGCCGGTCCAGTCTCTGATATTTCTAAGCGTACATTCATATCGGAGACCATAGGATGGTATCCTCGCCTAGTGTCATAGGATTGTATCCATCGCATCGTATCCTCGCCTGGGGTCCTATTTTCGAATTCATTCGACCATATTTTGCATAAGAAATTAGAAGAATTTCGCTTGAATTTCGGTATCTTGTATTTTCGACCATTCGAATCGTGATGCTCGTATACGAATTATTGTTGTCATTTCAAGGTCATTGCAGTTGTCATGATAGTTTTAGCTGATAGTGTTAATTGTGTTGTTGTATACAATATTTTTACATTGGAATTTATTTTTAATGGCTGGTCTAAATAATTCTTTAATAGAAAGAAAGGACATGTTGTACGATTATGCCTTGAAAATATAACCTAACCTAACTGTATGTACGCATTTTAGCAATAGATCTAAGCTCTAGGCTTGACATAAGACACTGTTGCCATATCCTCTATTTTTCATACTATCACATTACATAAAGGTGCATTTAAAAAATCGCTTTGAAGTAAAGTTGTGAAAAGTAAATGTAAAATATCAGTATAAATACTGGATACAAAAATAATATTAAACAAAATAGCACACTTTCTGCGGACTTTGCAAATCGATATTACTAATATACCTATGCAATCTTAAGATTCGATTACACTTAAAAAATAACTGCTAAACAACTTTTCCCAAAAATGGCCTTTTTTATAATTTGTTCAGACTATACGCTGTGAGCTCGTACGTAGAGGGGATATTTACAAATTCGCGAGCGCCAGTAGTGACAAGTCTGTAAACCAGTACCGGAAATTTGACATAAATGTCAAAGTGATTAATTTAAAATTAAAATTAAAAACATTAATTATAAAAAAATATTAGTTGGTCAAAGCTGTGGTATATATTTTTATCTTAAATATACTTACGTTTTAAAGGCTGAATTTAAGTTTTTTTTATTGTTCCGTAATATGTAATTATAAATTAATATATTAATCTTAGCGCCATCTACACGATAATTGTGAACGTATCCGAAGTAAGAAATTCATATTTTATCAATAGAACGTCAAAATGATTAGCAAAATCTTTAAAAAATCGATTACAATTTAATTACTTTTTTTCGTTGTAAATATTAAGCGATAACAATTAAATAATAAATTTAAAAATTACCGGTGAAAGTTGAATTAGTAGTCCGCTAGGAGCAACACCAGCGAAGCTCAGAGCGTAAGTCTACCTTTATACAGAGTGTCCCGAAAAGATTGGTCATAAACTATACCACACATTCTGGAGTTAAAAATAGTTCGATTGAACCTAACTTACCTTAGTACAAATGTGCTCATAAAAAAAGTTACAGCCCTTTGAAATTACAAAATGAAAATCGATTTTTTTCAATATATCGAAAACTATTAAAGATTTTTTATTAAAAATGGACATGTATCATTCTTATGGCAGGATCATCTTAAAACAAAATTATAGTGAGATTTGTCCACCCCATGATAATTTTATGGGGGTTTTGATCCCTTAAACCCCCCCAAACTTTTGTGTACGTTCCAATTAATTCAATATTGTGGTACCATTAGTTAAACACAACGTTTCTAAAACTTTTTTGCCTCTTAGTATTTTTTGGATGAGCTAGTTTTTATCGAGATGCGGCTTTTTTTTTAATATATTTACATAAAAATTTTATGGGAGTTTTGTTCCTTTAAACCCCCCAAATGTTTGTGTACGTTCCAATTAAACTATTATTGTTGTACCATTTTCAGATTATTATTAACATTTGTATATGGTACTTAACCATATACAAATATGTGGTGGATTCGATAAATATCCAAATATCTCGATAAACACTGGCTTATCGAAAAAGTCCTAAGAGGCAAAAATATTTTAAAAACAGTGTGTTTAACTAATGGTGTCACATTAATAATTAAATTGGAACGTACACAAAAGTTTGGGAGGTTTAAGGGAACAAAACCCCATAATTTTTTTATGGGGTACACAAATTTCACTTTAATTTTTATTTAAGATGCTACTGCTATAAGAATACCACATGCCCATTTTCAATGAAAAATCTGTAAGAGTTTTCGATATATGAAAAAAAATTGATTTTCATTATGTAACTTCAAAGGGCTGTAACTTTTTTTGTGTGCACTATTGTATATAAGTAAGTGAGGTTCAATCAACCTATTTTTGACCCCAGAATCTATGGTATAATTTATGACCAATCTTTTCGGGACACCCTGTATATTAAACGTTCTTATACAATCTTATTCTTCTACATTATACCCCAGTATATATAACAAATGAAGCGCTTATTGTATAAAGGGTAACGTCCACAACACTTAGTTTCGAGAAAAACGAAGCAAACTATTTAGTTTAGAAACTTGATGATCTATAAAATTTTGTTCTACAGATGAAATGTAGAAGGAGACTCGTAGAGTGATATGAGATACAGCAAAATTGGCTTTGAAAAGGATTAAGGTCAAAAAGTCGTTTTTAAAGGCTGGGACTTGATTTCTTTTTACAATGAATGAATAAAAGACGAAAAAGTGCTGCTTCTCTACAGTTAAATTATTAATTTATTTATAAAAAAAGGTTTATTATTACAAACAAGACCTAAAATACATCGTAAGACTAACTAACGTAAGCTAACCGAAATAATAAAATAAACGACAAAGTGCCACAAACGATGGTGGCGCCACAAAAATTATTGTATAAAGGTAATCAGTCCCGGACTAGTTCCCTTTATACGCTCAACAAAAATTTTATCGTGCGATATTTCGCGTATGGTGAGAGATACAAATTTCCTTTATAGACTCATCGATCCGTCGACGTTGGTTTAACAAAATGTATATCTCACTTTAATTTTGTACGGAAGTGGACTTATTCCCTTTATACAATAAGCGATTCAAATATAACATTTGTTTTTAATACTGTGAATATACCATTAATTGAAATTATACAAGAAATAGACAAAAAATCTATGGCTACATTGTGACTCTTCAGATGACAAATAAGTTCAATGTTATTCGAATTTGCAGTGTTGCCGGTGCAAATTCTTTTCGTATACGTATAACATTTTGAAGGACGTTCAAAAATACATATTCACGTTCATATACGAAATTTTTCATTCGAGTTAACTCGTATGCGAAAATATTCGATTGAATTCGAAAATACGACCCCTGGAGTAGGTATATCATCGTACTCTCTACGTTCACAATGAGGTATCTCGCCCTGGTATCGTTGTCGTCTCTTCCTATGTAGTCAGTGTTTGTTGTACGTTTGCCGGCAGCATGGAATTTTTATCATCGTCGTCAGATGAGGATGATACTCTTTTCGAATCAAATTAAAAACAATGGTATTTTACTGAAAAGCAAAAATATAAAGTTCATCCTTTAAACAAAAAGCGATGTAAATATGGACAATTTCATCACCTTTTAACGACCCCAAAAAAGATAAACGTCTATTTTTTTCAGTATGTCATTGTGATGATGGTTACAGAAACTTTTGACTATATTTTATGCAAAATTAATAACGCTGAAAAATTGGCAAACTTCTAAATGGTCTACTTTTTGTTTTGAAAGTTTTTAAAACATTTCCTTTTTTTTAATTTAGATTGCAAATTATAATGCAAAATCTATTAAGTCCATTTTGATGAAAGGGCCCCGCACAGGCGCGTATCTAGAAATTCATAATAGGTGGGTCAGACGTACCGCAAATATTTTATTGCCCAGATTGAGACATACGACTCATGCTTACTCTAAGGATACAATTCAGTCATCTCAGATACCTACGGTATCAAAAGAATTGAGATATGGTTGACAGAAAAAAATAATAAATAATAAAAAAATAGAAAATAGTTATAGACTAAATACAAAAGGGTGGTCCATGGACCCGTTGACCCCCTTCTGTATCCGCACCTGACCCCGCAACACTCCTTATGGAAAAGTGGTCCCGGTCAAATTTAACGAAAGTTTGGTCAATGATACTTCTTGATGTGTAGATTAAAAAAGTCCAAGGGACCTGGGTCTGAATAACTACTATTCTCGAGCTACAGTCTTCTGAAGTTACTGGATTCGACTGCTTGGTTTACGTTAAGTGCACTAATCATGGTCAACTGAACGAGAATATTTATTATTGGAAGAAGAGAGACTTATTTTCTTCATGCGTACTTGCGTCTTGTATAAGAATTCGTGGTCAAAAATAGATATATCGTATTTTAGTCTTCAGAAAACCTTCAAAAAGTCCTCAGAAAACTAAAGAAGTGTGATATAAAATATGCTACTAGAGCGATATAAGAATTATCATGTTTTCATGAATACTTCATAGTTATGCAATACGAGCAAAGCTGTAGTTCCACCTTATCTTTAGAAAACTACTGAACAGTGGCGGATCTAGGGAGGGAATGGGGTAATTTCCCCCGTAACACGGTTCAGAACTAAAGAAAAAGTTGTCAAAACATAAAAAATACATTAGCTGACATGAAACTTGTCCCGCATATCAGATATAAGACAAGTAGATAACATGGACTTAATCTCAATATGAAAAAAAAACAAATTACTTGGTAGTCAGTAAACGCTGTATATTAATTACACTTGTCTATGGAAAAATCGGGTTTAAGTCATATTCGACTATCTGTACGTTAAGATTTTGCTGATTTCGGTTAGATGCATCATAATATGTCGTTTTAACTAACGACCTATCAGGATACTTAACATAGGGTTGATGCCTTGCAAAGCCTAAAAACCGTAACACACTGGTTATATGAGCACAAGTACCCACAGTTCTCGCACCAGATTAACAAGTACGTACCTGTTAATCGGTTCTCCTGCAGGATCATCTTCATCAACCGTGTAGGAAATGAATAGTTGGGGTTTTGTAGCTTGCCGAAACCTAGAAAATGTTCGAACTCTTATGAATCCCAGTTCATCCATATTGTCATTAATTTGGAACTCTTCGTCATTGTCTCTAATTATTTTATCTTGTATGTAAGACGGTGTCAGTTTAATTTGATATATCTCAATCGTAAGGTATTTTAGGTATTCTAAGTCCAAAACATAACCCCCTCTGTGGCTCAGTGGTAAGAGCGCCTAACCTTTGGATCGAAAGTTCCGAATGGTAGTGAGTTCGAATCTCACCAGGGTCAGGGATTTTTTCATTTATTATAAATTAATAAATGAAAATAGTTTCTGTCTTTGTGGGATCGGTACTCACCGAAGGGACCGCAGACGTTCGGATACAATTAGCGTCTCTTTGCAAAGACAATGACGTCGACTTTGCAAAGTAACAAGACACATACTCAACACACACACTACACATTACACCTGAGTTAGTGATATGTTATACAATTACGTGGCTAAAGGTTCTAGTTCTAAACCAAGGCCAGAATCAGAAAAAAAAGTCGAAAACAGGAAAGTTGGCAAAATCATGATTATGAAGCCTTCTCCATTGACCATTTCTTCTAATTAGATTATCAGTCTCAACTCTAGCTTGTACAACATTGGGAATTATTAACTTCTGTAATAATTGTTGAGCATCTTCAGCTGTAGCACCTTCCATTCTACAATATTTTGTATTCAAAAGTTTATCATCACTGGCTCTAGAACCCCGGGTGGACCTCGGCCTGTTCAAGAATCAGCTTCCATTCCTTCCTATCCTTCGCCTTGGTTTTCCAATTTCGTACTCTTAACACCCGTAACTCGTCTTTCACCTGGTCCTTAAATCGTACTTTGGACCTACTGCTTTTCCTCACACCATCCGGTCTTCTAAATGTGTTGTGACTGCTCCATCTCGTTCATTCTCGTTAAATGAAGAACATTTTTTTTTAATTCTAGAGCATGTTATGGGTGGAATTACCCCATTCCCTCATTATATCCGCCACTGTTCAGTAGTTTTCTAAAGATAAGGCGGAACTGCAGCATTGCTGGTATTGCATAGCTGTGAAGCATTTATGACAACATGATAATTTTTATGTCGCTCTAGTAGCACATTTTATATCGCACTTCTTTAGTTTTCTGAGAAATTTTCGAAGGTTTTCTGAAGACTAAAATACGATGCATCTATTTTTAACCACGAATTCATATACAAGACGCAAGTATGCATGAAGAAAATGAGTCTCTCTTCTTCCAATAATAAATATTTTCGTTCACTTGACCGTGAATTAGTGCACTTAACGTAAACCGAGCACTCGAATCCACTAACTTCAGAAGGCTGTAGCTCCAGAATAGTAGTTATTCAGACCCAGGTCCCATGGACTTTTTTAATCTACACATCGAGAAGTATCATTGACCAAACTTTCGTTAAATTTGACAGTGACCACTTTTCCATAAGTTGTGTGGCGGGGTCCGTTTAAAGACGATTTAAATATACCGGGTGTCCACTTATATTTTCCCCCATTTTAACTGCCTATAACCTCTAAACGGCTCAAGATAGCGGTTTTCGCTGAAATGTTTTATTTTAGTAAAAGTTTTGTCTGAATGGATTGAATTTTTTATATAGCTTTCAAATACGAAAAAAAAAGGCGGATTTTTGAAAAAAACTTTGATGACTTTTTTTAATGGAACACCCAGTATATTTTTTTAAATTCAAAGAAAGGTCATTCACCTATCCAGCGATATAAAGTTTTTCAAAATCGGTTGTCAAATCACTGAGTAATTAATTTTTAAAATGAGTGGTGCAACATGGATATCACATACTTAAATAACCTAATTAAGCAAATTGGTATTATGTTATGTGATTTCCTTATTGCATCTCTCATTTTAAAAATTAATTGCTCAGTCATTTGACAACCGATTTTAAAAAAATTATATCCCTGGATAGGTAAATAACCTTTTTTTCAAGTTTTTAGGTAAATGATTATTTTTTATGTCGTTTTTAAATAAAAAATGGTGGATTTTTGACAAAAAAACGTTGATGATTTTTTTTATTATAACACCCAGTTTCTTTCTTGTAACTTGAAAAAATGGTCATTTACCTATCCAGCGATATAAAATTTTTAAAATCGGTTGTCAAATGACTGAGCAATTAATTTTTAAAATGAGAGATGCAATGTGGAAATCACTTGACATAATATCAATTTTGGTTTAGTTATGTTATTTAGATATGTGATATCCACGTTGCACCTCTCATTTTAAAAATTAATTACTCAGTGATTTGAAAACCGACTTTTAAAAAATTAACATCGCTAGATAGGTGAATGACCTTTCTTTCAATTTACAAAAAAGTATACAGGGTGTTCCATTAAAAGAAAGTCAACAACGTTTTTTTCAAAATTCCGCCATTTTTTTTTCGTATGTGAAAGCGATATAAAAAATGCAATCCATTCAGACAAAACTTTTACTAAAATAAAACCTTTCAGCGAAAACCGCATATTTCTATCTTGAGCCGTATAGAAGTTATAGGCAGTTAGAATGGGGGAAAATATAAGTGGACAACCGGTATTATAAACAATTTATAAGAGAATTATCAATTTCATTATCAAATAAGTCGTTTAAAAACACTGAATAAAAACAGTCTTGTTTCCCATTTTTGTATTTATTACTACATATTTTGCATCAAGGGTAATAAATTAAGGCATTTTTAATCAGCCGTTTATTTTAGGTACTTTAATTGTCTTTATTATTTAATTATCTTATTATTTAGCTATGACTTTTCTCCAAAATGAATCGATTTAAAGTTATAAGCAAAGAAAGTAAGAAAAAAAGTAGATATTTTTAAATAATTTTTAAATATTTTTATTGTTTTTATTAATGTTAAAAGCTCGGAACCCTTAGATATATTTTGAACATTTTTAATATAACAAAATACTTGGATCACAGAATATATCCTGGTGTATTCTCTGCTTGGATCTTCCATAAATCATCTTCTTTAAGTGCCGTCTCCGCGACGGAGATCGGCAATTATCATAGTTGTTCGGATTTTAGAGGCGGCTGCTCTGAAAAGTTACTTTGTTGTACAATTGTACATCCATATCATGATACTACGACAACCAGAGATAAAGCCACTTCGAGAACAACTTTTAACCGGTGCGCGCATGACGTCAGCGCCCTACAAACTTGTACGGAGACTTATGGGAAAGCATAGAGTTTTATACGGTTTTATACATTCTCGTGTTATTAAATAACTGAAATTGCCGTTCGTCTGTTCTGTCGCACTGTTTAATTTATATTTTGATGAATTATTATAATCATACCAGTAAAATAATACAATATATTATGTAGTTATTGTACTAAAAAACGTAATAGTTTTTTCACTGCAAAATTTAAGAGGTTTCTTGACATGCAGAAAACTTTAAATAAACCGCGTCAAATAAAATATGGTTTATTAACAAATAATAAAAGGACTAAAGTTTCAAAAACGTATTAAAATTACAAAAACAAAATTAAGTAGATAGATTTAGATGGATTTAAAGAGGTGGCCGTTTAGTCTATTCCACTGCTACCTTTTCAGATCTATTGTGGTCCTGTAATTCTTGATTACATTCTTTAGTCTGGCCCTCTGTAAAAGGTCCAATAAGCCCCAATTCTCACCGCACATTCTTCTGCATTTGCCCAAGGACATAGTAGCTTTCTGTGTGGTTTTCAGGACGTGAGTATTCCATTTCAGCCTATGATCAGTATAAACCCCAAGGTATTTTGTTTTTTTGGCAAATGAAATCTCTGTTCCTGTCAGCACCGGTAGTTTTAAGCCTTCTAGTGCTGTCCTTTGGGTGCAGTTGGCGATTTGTTTTCTGAGCATTGACTATCAATCTCTCTTATTTACACCGGTTGTCAACTATATTTGGGGCTGCTTACATTCTTCCAGACATCAGCTGGGCAAACCTGCCCCTGATGTCTATTGATATATCGTCAGTGTATCCTAGACAAAAAAGTCTTCTGTGGAGAGATTTTTGAGATCATCTACCAAGTAGCTCAAAGTAGAGATGACAGAACTCCTCCTTGTGGACAGCCTCCACCTACTCTTGCTTTGATGGTTGCTTTAACTAAAGTTGATATTACTATCCTATTCTCCAGGTATAACCTTATCTATCTGCATATTACCGCAGGGATTGTTTGTCGACTATCTATGTAGTCTAGATCCGATAAGTTTAGTTTCAACAGGGCCACCACGAGAAGGGTGCAATCAAAGATTACACACCCCAATCAATGTTGGGAGTACCCAGTGGTCTTGGGATGGTTTAAGGAGGTGCAAAGTCCTAAGACTCTCCAAGCAAAACTCATCCCCTGAGATTAGTTCTTTTCCCGCTCAGCTTTACGCCGACTAGAAAAAGAGCACATCCCTCGGTCCGAAAAAAAAAACAAAACAAAAAAAAAAACAACAAAAAATAACAAAAACAAAAAAAAACAATATTACATTTGATTCATTTTACTTAACGATTTTTGCTATTTTTTTTTGTATTTTTGACTTTCCTTTCAACTTTTGGTTCAAAACTGGCATTCGAAAATACATCCGACATCTAAAAAATAGGTTTTTCACATCACCAGATATTTTAACATGAACTGATCTTTCCAATAAAGATTTTTGATAATTTTTGATGCCAACTTTAATAGTGTCCCCATTGAATTCGCAATTGACAATTTGAGAGCTTGGTTTAATTGCACTTCTGCTGATCTCTTTAGAGCAGCGGTATCGAAAGTGCGAATTGCCGTGATGGTTGCCAACCTTCTTAGAGGAGATGGTACATGAAGAAGAAGAAGTTCACGACAGTTCGTAAGTAATATTTCTGAGGGCTTCACCAAACCCCCTTCTGAGGGATGATTTACCCACGAGGAAGAAGTGTTACTGTTTGTAGAACTGCCCAAACTCTCTTCATGTCGTAGCTTGAAAGCTATGAAACCAGCTAAATTTTCTAGTCCATCATGATACAACTCTTCGATTTCAAAATCTGTTTGATGGTTTTCATTTTCTGAAGTTACTGGAAGATTTAATTGACTAAAGAGTGGTTCGGTTATCATCACTGAATCCGCTACGTCATTGTTGTAACAATCAAAATTCAAAGAGCTTCCTGCTTTCATGTTTTGAAGCGACATGTTTGTTGTTTCTGGTAGGTTACTTACATTAGCTGAGACTGAAATAACTTCATCGTTCCGACCCATAATAAAATTATGAAGACGGTATTTAAATTGCAAAGGAGACGGATGATCATGTAAACCTCCAATCGCACGTATTACTGAGAGTAGTCCTTCTAAGCAATCTTAATTTAAATTATATGTTGCTATATAATTTATGTTGAAATCTTTTTTTAAATCAAGAAAAAGTAGTCGCAAAGATTTAATACTAACAATAATACCATGCTGAAAGGGCAGTAATGACTATTTCTAATTATATTTAAGAATTTTATCCCGAAAATATAGCTTTATGCTTTCCGAAAACTTTCGCAAACTGCATAAAAATAACAAACCCAAGTTAAAAATTTAACATTTGGCCTGGCGTTTGTCGGTCAGTGACGTAGGCGTAGAAGAGAGAGAGAGAGACAGGCTTATTCATGCGCGTGGCTTTATCTCTGGTTGTCGTAGTATCATGCATCCATACCATTCTCTCAGGTTGCGCAGCCACGATATTCTGCGTCTCCCTATGCTTCTTTTTCCTTGAATCTTTCCCTGCATAATCAATTGGAGCAAGTTGTATCTGCTTCCACGTGTAATTTTCAATTTTCTGGTTTTGATGGTGATTTCCATTTTTCTTTATTCATCTTTGTTTGTGACCTGTTCTGTCCACGATATTTTCAGAATTCTTCTGTACACCCACAGCTCAACTGATTATAGTTTCTTCATCGATGCAGCATTCAAGGTCCAAGCTTCCATTCCATAAAACAAAGTCGAGAAAATGTAGCACCTAGCCAACCTAACTCTTAGCTTCAACTTCAAATCTCTTGTGCAGAGCACTTTTCTCATTTTGTTAAAATTTTCTCTAGCCTTTTCTATTCTGATTTTGATTTCCTGTAAGTAATCTCCTGTGTGGAGTTGATAGAACTTGATTCCGCGTACCTTAAAAAAGTTGATTAATAACAAGCTGAAAATTTGTTAATAGCTTAACGGTGTCTAGTCGGACAAACTTTGATGTATGGGAACACTGGAACAGGGAAAGTTTTATTTGTGGAAAAGATTAAAAATTTGGAACGTCAGATTACGGAAACGTTCCATGTATTTTGTCGGACAGAACTTCCAATTGATTTGTTACCATTTCATTAAATTCTCATGGAAAAATGAGACTGGTGTTTATCACCAACTGGGTATTTTAACGAGTGGAACACGAAGAACATGTCAAACTAGAGGAATCATGTTAGTTAATAATAGCAGTCTAATTTTTGCAAGAGAGTTTAATGAAAGGGTAACAAATCAATTGGATGTTCTGTCGGACAAAATACATGGGACGTTTTAGTAATCCGACGTTCCAAATTTTTAAACTGTTGCACAATTAAAACTTCCCTTTTCCAGTGTTCCCGTACATCAAAGTTTGTCCGATTAGACACCGTTAAGCTATTAACGAATTTTCAGCTTGCTATTAATTAACTTTTTTTTGGTACGCGGGATAAAGGTCTATGATCATTGTTCCAAGGTATGAATATTGGTCAACTCGTTCGATTTTGGATCCGTTTATGAAGAGATTCTCGTTATTTCTTTGAGTTGAAACAAAAAATGTTTCGATAAATAATGAACAATAAATAAATTCTTATTAATTTCACGTTTTAAATCATTATTTATTAAATACACCGTCAACATTATTTAATAAACAACTTAAAATATTCCTGAAGCTGTTGTACAGTAAGGGAAACAACCCTTATTGTATAATATAATATATATCAAAAAAATTTATATAATTTAGGCATAATTAGGTTGTTACAGAAGGTGTTGTTTCTATAATCACAAACAAAGCGAAGGTTGATTGATAGAGTTTGTTTGGGTAACCTCGCAAGTAAGTAACGATACTCACGTACCGTTTACTTTCAAAGTCCAAAATAAAGAAAGATATAAAAAGCCCGAAGAGGGGTAAAATAGATTATTATTATTAAGATTACTATTATAGTAGAAGTCGTGCGAGATGGGTGTCTGAACGACTACCCCGCGAAACAACATCTTCTTAACATTATGTTTATGGTTAACATTATGTTTCTTAACATTATGTTTATAGTTGTAAACTTTAAATAAAAGTATAGTTTAGAGTTAGTGTTTTCCTAAGTTCCGATAGTTGGCTCCCTTTCCGTCCCTTAAGGACCCAACACGACACCGTGTCAGATATTCAATAGACGTGTTTGTCACTGTCTTGTCACCACAGTCTGTTCGACTAACTACGTTGTATGACAAAGATAGCGAATGTTCGATTTTGAAAATATCATCACTTATATGGTGTTCGTTTTTTTTTGTATCCTGAAAAAACTAATAAATATTTTTGAAAAATTTAAACGCAGAATGAAGGACGCGAAAAAAATTAATTCATTTAAATATCATTGGAGTCGAAAGTTTGCGCCTATCCCCTTAAATGTTCTTGAATATTTAAATATTATCATAAATATGCGTAATAAAAGAAAGTGTAATAATAGTTCATGTTGTAATTTGCATAAATCGACTTGTACTAAAAACAGTTATGGCCAAAAACCATGTTCGATGAAGTATTAACAGTTGAGTGAAGCAAAATAATTATAATTACAAACAAAATTTAACGCAACATAGAACAAAAAGTATTTAAACAAAGGTCCAGATCTGAATCGTATTTAACAGGTTTTTTATTTTGCTTTAAAAGGAGGCAGAGAAAAACATAAACAATTATAAATTTATTTATTTTTTTTCATTTTAATTTAGAGAGAAGATTTAAGAAAGCATTCATAAAATTGCACAAGGCAGAATTTTCTGTAGCTGGCTGTATACTAGGGTGGAACGAAAAAGGTCAAAAAAATAAAAGAAAAGAAAAATTCTTGTGGCTATCCTTTAAAAGTTGTGTCAGGTGATGAAAACAAATGGTGCGAGAGCATTTTGAAATAAACAAATATCTTGAGGTTCGATATTGGATTTGAAAAATGAAAAAACAAAAAAATTATTTTTGTCGAAAAAATCAATATGGCTCTGATCAAATTTCAATGATCGTGTTTTACCAACTAAGTGCGACATCCTAAAGTGCTTTCTCTTTATTCGTAATGAACTTAAGTTGACAAATAATAATAAAGATCCATCTATCGCCGACGCGACGTCTTCAATGCCATTGCAACGATAGTAGAACAAATATGAATAAAAGCTTCTATTCCAACATTATCGCATAAGTCTCATAAGTGCATTCAAGATATGATTAAAAATATTTATACAGAGTATCAAAATCTTAAGCGATAGGTACACAACAACTCAGCAAGCATCTGATTCATAAATAGAAAAGATTTGCTAGTTTCGAAAGGAGTGTAAAAAGTTATTGAACATAGCGGCTTGCAAGTGCAACGTGACTGGAACTGTGTGTGTGTGTGTGTACTTGTGATAAATTCAAGAAAGTACCATAAAATAAGGGAATTTTTCTTCAAGATCAACGATCCTGTTGAAAAATGGCAATTGGACAAGTGGATATTGCAGCATCTGCAGCAATAAGGAAGAAAATGGAAAGAACCATGAAGGCAAAGGCGGGAAAATGTCCTAATGATTTGGGCCTTAAAAAACTTGGGAAAATATCATACGCAAGGTGGCTGACAGTTGATAATCGGTTGCTTGTTGGAACTGAGTGTCCCAGCCTCCAATTAATTATGTTAGTAAGTTTCATCCAAAAAGTGTATGCACCAGTTTAGTTTTATATAAAAATGTATCCTAGCTGTTCTTATGGTTCAAAACATTTATGGCGAATAATCCATTATTCACGATTTATACCAGTTGACCAAAGAAAAATTGTCGATGCCGTTATCCAAAGGAATGCTTATTTTGCCCATCCCGTAAATGTATTACTCGTTATGATGAAAGATGAACTAAAACATATACGGGAGCTAAGACTACGCAGGGTGCCGAAAGCTAGAGAAAGTCAGAAAGAACAAAAGATCCGCAGATTCAAAATACCAACATTAAATTTTAGTGCTGCAGATTATATTGACTTAATTTCGGTTTCTGGATTCAAAGTTACTGCTCCTCCTTTGCTAAAACATATGAAGATGTAAGGGATATGATTGATTCTGGGAATTACAACAACATAGAAGTCTTAAACTGCCATTGTCATACAAAATCCGTAGAAAGAACTGGTAAGTTCTTAAGTATAAAGCTGCTCTTTGTGGACCAGAATTAAGGGATGGCTTTATTCGTCCAAGGTTGCAGTCTACAAATATGCCGTTTTTTAACACAAAATCAGACTACAAATCTTAAAATGTATATTGTATCATAAAACAATTATTTAGACTCAAAGAACTGATAAAAAAAATAAATTTTTAAAATTTTATTTTTTTTTGTCATTACCAAAAATTTAAACTTAATATGGAACCTGAAGATAGGGTCCAATACAAAAAAGATTTTTTGCGGTTTTATTATACATCAAAACACAACTTTTTCGCACTAGCCCCATAAAAAATAATGACTTCGAATTTTTCGTTCCACCCTACTGTATACCAACAAAAAAATGATGAAGAATTTTCTTTATAAAAGGTATATTTACTTATCAAAAAAAACCTAAAAAGGGCTACAGATAGAACAGAACATTTTCGCTCTCGAAAAAGAGCATCATCAGTGTTCTTACAGGCTTGACATGCTTTTTAAATAAATATACCGTTTATAAAGAAAATTTTTCATCAAATTTTCTTCATTCATAAAATATTGAACATCATGTCTTGAATTTGTAAAAACGCTTTCATCTTACTTTGTTTTTAGCTACAGTATTATAGTTAAACTGAAAGTAATTTTATATGTATATACAGGGTGGGGCATAAGTCCAATTACTTGTTTGTCGTAAGAGATACAAAAAAAGTTATCTAGGTAAAAGTTGGGGTACAGGAAAAACCGTAACATAAAAATATTTTCAAATGTACAGGGCCACACGTATTGACAGGGTGACACAAACTTATGTTTTTTTTTAAATAGAACACCCTGTATATTTTTACAGTTTTAGATTCTCCTCTATTCCTTCTTTCATAAAATATAGGGTTTTGTAATATTATACGAGGTAGTTTAAAAGATAATTACGTTTCTTTGTTAATTTCGTAACAATATTCACACCCCGTAGAATTGTAATGATTTGACATCAAAATTTTTATTTAGATTCAAACGGTTTTTAATATAGTCTACTATTCTAAAACATTATTAATATAGCGAAACGTTTTATTTTAATATACAGGGTTGGTCCAAACTGGGGATGAGTATTTTCTGAGGTTTCTTAAATAGAACACCCTGTATTTTAATAGTCCTACCCGCTTATTGGAATAGCCTTCATGCCAATCAAAAGTATTCCTATAACCGGGATATTCTAATAACCGATCATTGGTCGCTAGTAGAAACGGTTCGGGACCTTAAATTTCTATTCCTTAAACTGGGATATTCCTTTAAGAGGTATTCTAATAAGCGGGTTTGGCTGTATTGTAATGAAATGATATTTTATGATACTTTTTTATCTCTTAAGTATTCCCTATACCTAAGTGCTTTAATGAGTGAGTTATTCGTGATTCTTTAAGTCAAACATTATTTGAAACAAAAATTACGTAAAATTTTATTGGATGGCCCAGAAAATATTCAATCAAAACAAAATTTTTCAAAAAAAAATACAGGTCAATCTAGACTGATCCTTAATTTATTAATATTGGATGAGATTTAAAAAAAAAAGGATGGTAGTTAGGCTTGTTGCTGCGTAAAATATTAATAAAAAGGTAGGTACAATATTCTAACTAGTTGGCTATAACACTAAATTTACTTAAGCATTTGACATTATACTAGTTTTATAGTTCCAGTTGCTTTATTACCATTACTACTATGAATTTTTCCCATCGTTTTCCAATGAGGAACTGATTAATTTGGTTTTTGTGCTAGGAGAGTAGAACAAAAATGTGCTACTAGTATACTAGTAATAAGAATTTATCACCAGCAATTCCCTGATAGACGACAACCAAAAAAAAATTTTGAAAGTATGTATACCACAACGGTTTCAACAGACTAGACACTTAGATTATGAGAACGGTCGTACTAATATGCAGATCTTCAGTGAAACTAAGGATTATATTTAACTCGTTTTATCCATTGACAATATATTTTTTTCTCGTAATCTAAGTGTCCAGTCCATTGAAACCGTTTTACTAAACTTTCAAAAGCTTCTCTTCTTGGTTGTCGTCTATCAGGGAATTGCTGAAGATAAATTCTTATTGCTAGTAGCACATTTTTGTTATACAGTTATAGTACAAATACCATATTAATCAGTTACTCATTAGAAAAATTAATGTGAGTAATGATAACAAAGCAACTAGAACTATGAAAATAGTATAATAACAAATTGTTAAGCAAATTTAATGTCATAGCCATCTAGGTAAAATTTTCTGTTTTTATTAATATTTTACGCATCAGCAACCTTAACTGCAAAGGTATTTTGATATCTGAATCTATATTAATAAATTGAGGATCAGACTGGATTAACGTGTATTTTTTTTTGTAAAATATAGATTGAATATTTTCACAGCCACCTATAAAATTTCACGTCATTTTTTTGCAATTAATGTTTGGCCTAAAGAATCACGAATAACTCACAAATTAAAGCATTTAGGTATAGGGAATGCTTAGGAAATAAAAAGGTACCATAAAATATCATTTCATTACAATACTAAAATACAGGGTGTTCCATTTAAGAAAACTCAGAAAATACTAGTTCCGAGTTTCGACCAACCCTGTATACTAAAATTAAACGTTTCGCTATATTAATAATCTTTAACAATAGTAGACTATATTAAAAATCGTCTGAACATAAATAGAAATATTGATATCAAATAACTTCAATTCTACAGGGTGTGAAATTTGCTACGAAATCAACAAAAAAACGTGATCATCTTTTAAACTACCTCGTATAATATAACAAAATGCTATATTTTTTTAAAGAAGGTATAGAGGAGAATCCAAAAATGTAAAAATATACCGGGTGTCCTATTTAAAAAACATAAGTTTGTGTCACCCTGTCAATACGTGTGGCCCTGTATATTTTAAAATATTTTCAAGTGATAGTCCTATCTGTTCCCCAACTTTTACCTCAATAACTTATTTTCGTATCTCTTACTACAAACGAGTAATTGGACTTTGTCACACTAATGCCCCACCCTGTATATTCTTTATTTGCCAATCAGCCATTACATCTCGCTGATCTTGTTACTGATTCTGTTACTCACTTTTCTAATATGTTTCTAATAGTTCTGCGTTCCACGTTATAAACGTGCCACTCACCATATAGCGGTGTCGTTCAATTTTGTCGAATTCGATTAATTGGCAAAAAATTTTATCGTTTGGGACCATGCATCCAACGAAATCGTACAATTTTACCGCAGAAAGACTGGCCTGTCTGCTACAGCAGTGGCGTAGCTAGGGTGGGGCGGAGGGGGCGGTCCGCCCTGGGTATCACCCGTTCTGGGGTGACACCCGAGAGACCCGATCACAAAAAAATGAATCGTTAATTTGTAACTTTACTGACTTTACACTGAAAATAATATTCGATATTAATATGTGAACACACGAAACCGTGAAAAGTCAAGATCAAAGAGGCATTTCTTGGATTTTTTCCGTTAAAAAGGAAAAAGCAGCTGATCTAAGTAACGAAATTCTCAAGAAGCTTGAAATTCAGGGTTTAGATAATTAAGAAGCACCGTTCACAGGGATACGATAATGCAGCTGGTATGAGCGGGGGACATGGATGAATAAAAGCTATTATTAAAGCAAAAAAGGCCATTTTCGTTGGATGTATTGATCATTTAATTAATTTATGTGGCCAGCACTCTTTTTTACAAAATATATCTTGTGTAACATTTTTTGGAATTGTAGAGGCAATTTTTTTTTCTGCTGTCACTAGCTGCTGGGAACTGCTTATTAAACACAGCAAAGCATATATTATGTTAAACGACTTTAAACCACAATTCGTTGAAGTGCTCACTATGCTGCAGTTAAAGTATGGGCAGAACATTTTGATAGTTTTGTTGCTGCAATTGAAGAATGATGTCATCAATAAGAAAATTTAGACACCAGAAGTGCTGCACATAACCGTATGTCCGATGTGTGTAATTCTACATTTATTTGTTATATTTTCTTTTGGAATGATGTACTAAGAGATATAAATTTTTGTCAGATTAAATTGCAAAGTAAAGGCATAACTGTTGATCAATCAGCGACCGAAATAGGTGTACTTTATATTGAAGAAAAACGTGGTCATAGTATAGCCGAAGCAATAGATATCGCCACGAAAATATGAGGATGACGGCCTTCCTACCGAAAAACGAATTCAGGACTCACATTTCGAGCCGAACTTCAAAAGGATATGATCGAATATTTTGACCTATTCAATTTTGAACTTGAAACCAGTTCAAAGTCTATTCATGATGTGGCTTCATTGTTCGAGGTTGTGCAGATACACACTTTGCTTTTCACGAACAGTGAACAGTTGAAATTAGCTGTTTCAACATTTTGTAACGTTTACCACGAAGAGGTATCAGAAATGCCAACGCTCAGAAGACATTTACAAGCGGCCAATATTACAGCCTCTAAATATAAATGGTTAGCTGTAGATTTTAAAAAAGTTCATTGTGGAATGGGATTTCATGGAATCCCTCCCAAACTTAATGGTCGCATTAAAATTGTATATATTATGACCACTTGTATATCGGTTGCTTCATGTGAGAGAAGTTTTAGTAAGCTAAAATTAATCAATAATTACTTGCGGCTAGTAATGGCTCCGACAAGGCTAAATAACGTCACTTATTAACTATGATTCTCAATTTTTTCATTATTCAAAATATACGTTTATCGGAATTTCGTTGATTTTACCAATCTTTATTTTTTGGATTTGGGGTGACACCATCGATTACCGCCCCAGGTGTCACCCATGTTAGCTACGCCACTGTGCTACAGTAGTGCAGAATTCGACGTATGTAGAGTAGTACATCGACGATCTTGTCGAACGACACTGCAGTAGCATGAGTGGCGGATTTAAGTCGACTGAAAGCTGCATTAATTCTTGTAGGTCTCCGTAGAACCCTTCAATTTCAGTGTTAGGTTTATCAGTTGTTGGAGCATATATCCTTATGATATTGATGTCGACTGGACTTGCACGTAATTGTAGAAGTAGCATACGATCCGAGTAATAGACCACAATTTTAATGCATTTTTCTATACCTTCGTTTACTATGATACCAACTCCATTCCAGTGCTGTATTTGATTGTTACCTGAGTAGTATTGTCTTTCCAATTTTCATCGTTCCTGAATCAAGTTTCATCAGTCAATCTGAGTCAATCCTATTCATTTCTTGGATGATGTTGTGGATTTGGCGGCTTCAAACATAGTGTTGACATTCCAGGTTACAATTTATATCATTAATCTATTTTTAACTCTTTTCACTTTAGGGTGGGTCCTAGGGTTCTTCATGAGGATTCTTAACCGTCTAAGGTCTGTCACGGACTGGGAGCCAATTTTGTGGTTGTGCTTTGCATGGTCTTCATTCTTGGGACGTAGTGTAGTAGTTCCCCTTGCTTTCTATACCGCAGCTTCACTGCCAGTGGAATCATAAAATTGTTGCATGTACACACACCCAAACTTATATGGAATAATCTGGTATTTCTTATTATTTCGAGCGAATTGTAAATATTTAACAAACAAATTGAAATTAGTTGTTGTTTTAAAGTCAATAGCATAAAAAATTTTGAATGTAAAACGAATAATGTTTAAATTATTTTTATTTATTTTTTTGTCTTTTTCTTGGTACTCAGTGTTATCAACTCTAGTCCCTATGCAAACTTGTTTGCGTGGGCACGCTCCTAATCAAATTATCAACATTTTTTTGTGGTTGGTAGCTTCATTCTTGAAGAGCAGCTTGTACTAGCCGTGCAGTGTTTTGTGAATTATCTCGGCGAGGTCTAATTTTTCTTTTAAGCATATCCCACAAATACTCTATAGGGTTAAGCTCGGGTGAGCAAGCAGGCCACTCCAAACAAGGGATACCTTCTTCTTTAATGATGTATCTAGTCACTCTAATGGAATGTGGAGGTCCATTATCATGCACGAAAATTAAATTTTCTCCTGTTGCACCTCTCCAGAGTCTAACTATAGGTTATAAATATACCTGTGAGCAGTTAAAGTTTATTGGATGAAAATTATAGGAGTTTTTTTACGGATCAAAATTCCTCCAAAACATTGCACTTTCCCTTGTATATTTGTGAACAGATCTGACAGTTTTCGTTCTTGCTTGTCTTCCTCGACCTCCAAGTATACGATTTCGTGGGTCATCTGATTTTACACAAATCCTGACTTTTTCTGAAAATAGCAAATTTTGTCAATTCCCAATATTCCAGTTTTGGTAGTGAAGACACCAATTTAGGCGATCAATATTATGCTGCCTCGATAACTCGAGAACCCATAACTGACTTCTGCTGTATACTTCTTGACACGAACTCTTCTTCTTATCGGTTCAACTGAAACAGTTACACTTGTAGCTTCCAAAACCTGCCTTTGGAGCTGAAGGTAAGACATGGGTAAATGTCTTCCAGCTGATTGGACAATTAAACGATCGTGGCGAGCCGTTATTACTTTTTGGGGACTTTCCCTTGCTTTATTTTTGAGCTTCCTAGTTCCTGTTACCTAGCATAGGTTTTGGACAGAACGCTCTGTATTACGCCTAGCTCTACAGCTATGTCCCTCTCAGAACATTACTTGCTTCACAAGACCAATAATCTTTCCCCATTTTAAGTTCTATAACCCCACATAAGGCATATTTTCGTTTTTGGACGCAAAAGTTAATTTATTTATTTTCGTTCAATTTGCAATTCAAGCAAATAACCTATACCGTACCGAGCTGTACTATCTGATTGTGTTGTCGATTTGTTTATTTTCAATAAAAACCCTTATTCCTCGCAACGATAACAAATTTTTTCAAAAGAAATAAATATTGCTTCGAAATATATAGTGATTCCATATAAGTTTGGGTGTGTGTAAATGTCTAGGCCAAGCCTATTCACGGATTATTTCCCTGTAGCCTTGAGCCAGTAATGGCCAAGCTGTTGTCCTGTGCCATGTCCTCAGTTGATCCGCGGCTGCTTATTTGGCAAGCCTTATTCACACCTTTCCTAAATATCTATAGGAATTTTCCTATCATCCATTGCGACACGCCGTGTCGGGGTTGAGGACTTCCCGCCCAGTCTGTATAACGCGAAGTGCCGGAGATCACCTACTCAATTCAGAGGCCACCCTCCACACAAGTTAAGACCGGCCACGGTTCATAAGGTTACTTAAAAAAATAGAAAAAACGTAAATAAATAATGTATTTTGTCATAGGTTTAAAGAAACAATAAAAGTCAAAAATGAATAACCATTTTCAATTTCCTTGCAAAACGAAAATACAGCCGCATTATATTTTAGTGCAATCAGAGAGTGCAGCAAGCACCTCTACCGGTTTCGAAACTTATTTGTCTCTCATCAGGAGGCACATATGCTGCTCTCTCTGATCCAACCAGGACAAACTCCGGCGTGCACTTACGGATTGCAACGAACGAAATGGCAGGGATGCCCTAGCGGCAACTGCTAGCAAAAGACTAAGTTTTTACTCTAATGGCATAATAATAATAAATAATAATAATAAAATTTTTTACACTTAAATACATAAAGTTTTAACAAAAAAGAAATGTATAAAGCCAGTCAAAAATACAAGTTTAAAATTATGACATTTACATAAAAGTAAAAAAAAACAATAATTAACAAGTAAAATACTTACATAAGTTTATATAGGTACATTTAGATATGTTAGTTCCATGTACTATTCCTAAAATCGTTTGTTGTATACGGTTCTAATTTACACAAAAATCTTACAATCTCCCTTTTTATCATGGAGATATTATCAGATATCTTCAAGTGTAGAGGCAGGTGGTTGTGTAGAATTGTATACCCGCATATATAAAGCTTCTTTTTCCAGTAATGTGAGCCTATGGTAAGGGATATTGCAGATGAACTTGTTTCTGATGTTTAAGTTGTGGGTTATGTTAAATGGTTGAAAGTACTGCTTGTTGGTAAATATGAGTTTGAGACACTCATATATGTATAGGGCTGGTATAGTGAGTAACTTTAGCGATTTAAAATGACTCCTGCATGATTCAGAGTATTTTAATTGCTTCATGACACGTACTGCTTTTTTGTATTATAAAAATTTCGTACTACTACCTCCCCACACTATGATGTTATATCGAGCTCTCGAATAAAAATTAGAAAAATAAAAAGACTTTACTACATTGATGTTAACATTTTTTAACAAGAATTCTCAAACCGTAGCAAGCTCTGCTTAGTTCTTTGCAAATATTCTCGATATGATATGTGAAATCTAAGTTTTGGTCAATCCAAACCCCTAAGAATTTGACATACTCAGAAAAGGGTATCAGATGTTTATTTAGGTTAATATTGTCAGGTGTGTCTGGACCTCGGTTTTTTTTTTAAAGAATACAGGTTTAGTTTTTTCAGGATTAAAAACTAGTCTTGAATTCAAGAACCAGTTTTCTACTTCTGACATCAAAGAGTTACCTGCCAGAATTAGTTCACTTAAATTTCGGGCTGAAACCAATAGTGTACTGTTATCTGCATAATTAATAATTATTATTATACTTCGTACTTAATAATTAATATTATGTGTACTTCGTGTTTCTTATACAAGGGTGAAACGTTGACTAACTAAAAGCAAAAGTTAATATAATACTGTCTTTGTGTGTTCTATTCACATCTGCAAACCTTAAAATATAAACACAAATACTTGGACCTCCCACACTAGATGACTTGTCCATGTACAGGGTTTTGAGAGGCCATATGTGTTAGTGGTGTACAATACCCAAGTTCCAACATTCCTTAGCGCAGCACAAGAAGCTGGTTTGTTACAAGTTTTATTAAATGTTGACAATACAGCACAAAAACTTAATAATATTTTATTTTTTGTCAATTAAGGCATAATAATGTATCAGTTCTGTCTTTAGCTGTAAGATCCATGCACTCTTCGTGAACATAAGTGCTACATACGCTACACAGTCTCATATCTACCATTATGTCTTCCTTGCATAATTTTCAGAACCAAGATTCTTGTGTTTGAAAGTTGAATTTGAATTTAAACAAGCTGAGGAGTATTTTAAATATGCCAAATGGGGTACCAATAAAAAAATTACATATTTTTAAATTTTCATCGATTTATCGTACATGCCTTACCAAAACTAACTCGAAACCAAAAGCTAAACTACTTACACCTATTAAGGCAATATAAACAAAAAATACACTTTGCCAACTTTTTAGTTTCAGAGATTTAAAATAAAAAGTATTTTTGTTCTGTGCTTCCGCCACTGCTTTTTCAAATTGTCTTCTGTAAATTTTATACTGGTGCTGAACGAATCCGTTTTCTTTAAGAATTGCCAGTTTTTATTAACCCGGCATCCGACACGTGAACTTTTCTGCCACTAACAGACAGGTGGGGTATGACAAACCCCAGCAATTGAAAGAGTAAAAGTATCTCAAAAAATATATCTACGTTTAGTTTTCTGTGATATTTGAAACGTCAACATCTTGAAGCTGGTCAAGATAGTCACTATTTACACTAAGATTGTCTATTTCTTCACTTACTTCCAAATCATTATTGTCAATAAATTCGTCACTGTGTGCTTTATCCTATAAGACCTGAAGGCGTGCTTATTCTCGTTCGTAATTCATTTTAGCTTAGACTTATAAAAAAAATATGTTAAAATCTGTAATAAGTATTATTCACCTACGTAGGTATACTTACTTATTTCTTCTTCTTCTTAACGTGCCCTATCAAGTCCCCTTGACGTTGGCGATTAACATTGCGAAACTGTCTCTGTCTCGAGCTATTCTAAATAGGTGTTCTGCTTTCTTTATTCCTGTCCACTCCCGGATATTCTTCTACCAAGAGGCCTGCTTTCTACCAATTCCTCTGCGTCCTTCGATTTTACCCATCATAATAAGTTGAAGAATATTATACCGGTCTCCCCTTACTACGTGTCCAAAATAGGCCATCTTTCTATATTTGATGTTATCAAGCAGCTCGCGGGTAGCATTTGCTCTCTTAAGGACTGCCACATTTGTCAGCATAGCCGTCCATGGTATTTTCAGAATACGTCTGTGAAGCCACATTTCAAAGGCCTCCAAACGGTTAATGGTGGATATTTTTAATGTCCATGCTTCGACACCACACAAGAGGACTGACCAAATGTAGCACTTAATCATGCGCTTTCGTAGTTGAAGTTGCAAGGTATCATTACAGAAGAATGACCTCATTTTTAAAAATGTCGTGCGGGCTATCTCTTTCTACATTTTATCTCTTTATCTGGATCTAGTTGTTCAGTAATATGGCAACCAAGATATTTAAAACTGGGTACTCTTTGAATTATATGACCATCAACATATAACCGTGAATCTTGATGGGCCAAACGGCTAAATACCATGTATTTTGTTTTTGAATAGTTTATATTTAGGCCAAACTCTCTTCCCACTGTGTCAATGACATTTAAAAGGTGTTGTAATCCATTCATATCATCACTTAAAATAACTGTATCGTCTGAATATCTAATTGTATTTATCAGAATTCCATTAACCTTCACACCCCCATTCCAAATTATGCAGCGCGTTCTTAAATATTCTATCTGAATACAAATTGAACAACAGCGGGGACAGTATACAACCCTGTCTGACACCTCTTTGTATTTTGCATATTTCTGTTGATATTCCATTTATGGAAGCTGTCGCTGTTTGACGCCAGTATAATTTTTCTATGATTCGTACATCTTGACTATCAACTCCTTTATCCTTTAATATTTTAATTAATTTGTAATGTTGGACTCGATCAAAGGCCTTCTCATAGTCAATAAATACAGCAAAGACGTCTTTCCTTTGATCTCGGCATTTCTGCAATAACACATTTAGTGCAAAGAGTGCGTCCCGGGTTCCCAGTCCATTTCTGAAGCCAAATTGTGTTTCATCCTGGTCTTCTTCACATTTATCTCTGATTCTACTGTGGATGATACGTAGAAAGATTTTCAAGGTGTGGCTCATAAGGCTTATCATTCTATAGTCGCTACAGTTTTTCGGACGTTGTTTTTTTGGTAGGGTTATGAATTCGGACTTTAACCAATCTTCAGGGATATCACCAGTCGAATAAACATCATTGAAAAGTTTGACTAGTATTCCAATGTTTTCCTCATTTATGAGCTTTAACATTTCTGTAGGTATGTTGTCGGGCCCAACGGCTTTCTTGTTTTTTGCCAATTTTATAGCATGTTGTATTTCTGATTTTAGTATTTCTGGTCCTTCACCTTCATCTAAAGTGTCCAGTTCTTCGGGTATATCATCATTATACAGTTCATTTATATAATTATACCAGGTAGTTCGAATTTCTTGTTCGTCTATTATCATTTTTCCCGACGAATCGGTTATAGTATGTGGAGTTTTCTTATAATAAAGATTAACTACTTCTCTAACTTTTTTAAACATATTAAACGTATCATGTTTTTCATTCAACTTTTCTAATTCCTTGCATTTTTCCTCCATCCATTTTTCTTTAGCTACCTTTATCTTTTGTTTAATTAGTTTCTGTTTTTCTTTGTATTCTGTTTTGTTATCTTTCAGTTTTCTTCTCTGCTCCATCAATTCCAGGATTTCATGAGTCATCCATTGTTGTTTTTTGTGCCTCTGCATCGTTGTTGTATATTTTTCCATTACTTTCCAGGTAAGATCGTTAAACGTGTTCCATATTTCTGTATTGTTTTCATTTGTTGAATTCTTTAGCTGATTATTCAGGTCATTTTCTATTAGCGTTTTGTTGGATGCTGATATGGATGCTGACTTACTTATTTATAAGAGTATAGTTATAAATAAAGACAATTATAAATTATTATAAATAAAGACAATTCGGCAGAAAGTAGAAAATCCGACTCGTGAGGTGTGACCACTTTCAATCCAAATGTACTTGCTGAAACTAAATACATACACTACTAAAAACTATGTGTCATATCATAGATGAATATACAATAGAAAGCTATCTAGCCGCTAGTTCCAATACATGCAAAATTTCCTTATGTTTTAGGCGCATCAGCATTGTTGGGGTGTAGTACACCCCACCTCTCGGATGCCGGGTTAAAAATGTTCAAAAGGGACGTCCTTTTCTAAAGGCAAATACGAAAGACATGCGGGTATGGAAATCTTTTAATAATTCATTTAAAAGAGGAAACCAATTTTCATCGAGGTACTCCTCTGGTCCAACATATTCAAGACGCTTTGAGAGAAGAAGTGCTACTGTTTCCTTCCCGTAGACTGTTATTATTTGCACATTGCCAGAGATCTGTGTAACTATAACATCATTGCTCCAACCGAAATAATTTTCAACGGGATCATTTGAAATTTTAAAAGAATCAAAAACGGCTTTACTAGGCAAACTATCTTAAATTTATATTTGAGCATATCTATCCTTCGTTTTATAGAATTATAAGCCTTATCTTTTGTAATCATATCAAACATATGGCTTTTATAGACAGTAGTGAATACTAAAACAACTAACGTCCGCATTGGTAAATTTTTCGTGCGTACCAGCTGTTCGTCGCAAATATTTGCGTGCTCGAAGTAAATTGTGCTAGTGTGGACGTGTTCGTCGCATAAAACGAACGCAAGAATTTTCGACGCACACAACGCACACGATCCATCGGTTGTCAGTATTCGAGCGAAATCAAATGATTTGCGTTGCATTCGTTTTCCAGTGTGGACGCTGCACTGTTCTTGGTACAGTGCGTGTTTTTGTTTGTTTGTTTACAACATCGATTGAGTTAATAATCCTGTGGGCTTATTATAGACGAGGACATTTAGCACAAAATAAATAGATTTTTAAATACAGCACCTAGAGACTTGCAGTTTTTTGCATTATGTTCAGGATGACGTAAAGAAAAAAGTCTACTGTTCAAAAATGGGTGAAAATGCATAATTGCACTATAAAGTGCATAAAATGCATCCACAATTGCATAAATATAAAAATAAAGTCAAAATCAGTATACTAAGGAAAAAAATTTATTATTTGGGAGGATTTTGGGGTCAGTGAAAACGATAACGCCATCAGAACTGACCCCCGGATCACCTGGTGCCCAAGGTCATGACAAGCGACGTCATCTTCTGGAGTTTCGATGGTTTTCGGCATTAAATCGATGCAAATGGATTACTCACGGGTCTTAGGGGTCGCTAAGTATGAATATGCCATCAGAATTGGCCTCCGGAGTACCTGGTGCCCAGGGTCGCTACTAAGGCACGTCATCTTCTGGCGTTTCGAGGGATTTCGGCACTAAATTGATATAACTGGATTCGGGGGGTTTTTGAAGTAGTATTGAACACGAATATGCCATCAGAAGAGACCTCTGGATTACCTGGCTTCCAAGGTCATTACAAGGGACGTCATCTTCTGGAATTTCGAGGATTTTTGGCACTAATTTGATGTAAACGGATTACTCATGGGTTTTTGTGGTCGCTAGATACAAATATGCCATCAGAATTGAATTCCGGAGTATCTGGTGCCCAGGGTCGCTACTAAGGCATGTCGTCTTCTGGGGTTTCGATACTTTTCGGCATTTAATTGATGCAAATGGATTACTGGAGGGTTTTTGAGGTCTCTAAATACGAATATGCCATCAGAACCGACCCCCTCTGCACCTGGAGCTCAAGGTAACTGCAATAGACGTACTCTAATTGAAAAAAATAATTACTCGGGGAGTTTTTAAGGTCAATAAACACGAACATACCATCAGAACAGACCACCAGATCACCTGATGCCCAAGGTCACTGCAAGGGACGGCATCTTCTGGAGTTTCGAGGGCATTCGGTATTAAATTGATGCAAACGGATTGCTTACGGGTTCTTGGGGTCGCTAAACACGAATATGTCATCAGAATTGAATTCTGGAGTACCTGGTGCCCAGGATCGCTACTAATGCACGTCATTTTCTGGAGTTTTGAGTGTCTTCGGCATTAAATTGATGCAAATGGATGAACATGAATACGCAATCAGAACCGATCTCCAGACACCTGGTGCCTAAGATCACAGCAAAGGACGTCATTCTCTGGAGTTGCGAACGTATTTGGCATTTAGTTAATAGAAATGGATTACTGGAAGGTTTTTGAGGTCGCTAAATACGAATATATCATCGTAACCGACCCCTGGTGCACCTGGTGCCAAGGGTCACTACAAGGGGCGTTATCTTCTGGAATTTCGAGTGTCTTTAGTACTACATTGATGTAAATGGATTACTCAAAGGTTTTTGGGGTTGCTAAATACGAATACTCCATCAGAACAGACACCGGTGTACCAGGTGCCTATGGCACGTCATCTTCTGGAATTTCTCGAGTTTTCGTTACTAAATTGATGCAAACGGATTACTCTTATGTTTTTGGAGTTGATGAATACGAATTTAAAAAATTGTAAAGCACAACATAGTTATTTTAATAAGCAGTGTAAGCGAAACAGCAAAAAAAATGTTACCAATTTGAATGTTTTCTTTGAACAGCAACTCATAAAACCTCCGAGTATTCAGTGTGTACCAATTTAGTGTCAGAATGCCTCAAAATTCTAAAACATGATGTGCATAGCAGCCACTCTGGCCACTAGGAACGCAGGGGGTCGGTTCTCATTTCATATTCGTGTTCAGTAAACCCAAAAACCTATAAGCAATTTGTTTGCATCAAAATTCTCGAAATTCTATAAGATGATATGCCTTAGCCACCAGGTGCTCTGGTGTCTGTTCTGATGCTGTATTCGTATTCAGCAACCACAAAAACCCATGAGTAATTCGTTTGCATTAATTTAGTATCGAAAATTCTCGAAAATCCAGACGATAACGTGCCTTAGGCTTAGAAGCTCGGATGTCTCTTCTGATGGCGTATTTGTGTTTAGTAGCCCCAAGAACCCGTTAGTAACCCGTTTGCATCCACTTAGTACCGAAAACTCTCGAAACTCCAGAAAATGACCTGCCCTAGGCGTCAGGTGTCCTGGTGTCTGTTCTGATGATGCATTCGTGTTCAACAACCCCAAAAACCCATGAGTAATCAGTTTGCATCAATCTAATGCCGAAACCCCCCGAAACTCCAGAAGATGAGCCGCCTTAGGCACCAAGTGCTCCGTGGGTCAGATCTGATGGCGTATTCGCGTTCAGCTATTCCAAAAACCCTCAAGTAATCCATTTGTAACAATTTAATGCCGAAAACCCTCGAAACTCCAGAAAATGACGTCCATTGCAGTGACCATGGTCACCAGGTGCTCCGCGGGTGTGTTTTAATGGCATATTCGTGTTTGCCGGCCTCAAAAATCCCCCGAGTAATACATTTGCATCCATTTTATGCCGAAATCCCTCGAAACTCCAGAAGATGACGTGCCTTAGTAGCGATCCTGGGCAACAAGTGCTCCGGAATTAAATTCTGATGAGATATTCGTGATTAACGATCTCAAAAACCCGTAAGTGATCCGGTTGCATTAATTTGATACTGAAAATCCTCGAAACTCCAGGAGATGACGTCCTTTACAGTGGCCTTGTGCATCACGTGACCCTAAGGTCTGTCCTAATGTAATCTTCATGTTTAACCACCTGAAAAACCCCCAGAGTAGTCCAATTACATCAAATTTAGTGCCGAAATCTCTCGAAACTCCAGATGTAGCGACCCTGTGCACCAGGTGTGGTCAATTCTGATAGCATATTCGTGTTTAGAGACCCCAAAAATCCGTAAGTAATCCGTTTGCATCAATTAATTCCGAAAGCCCTCGAAACTCCAGAAGGTGACGTCTCTTGCAGTGACCTTGGGCACCAGGTGATCCGGGGGTCAGTTCTGATGGCGTAATCGTATTCAGTGACCCCAAAACCCCCCAAATAGTAAATTTTGTTCCTTAGTATACTGATTTTGAATTTATTTTTATAGTTATGCAATTTTGGATGCATTTTATGCACTTTACGGTGCAATTATGAATTTCCACCCATTTTTGAATGGTAGACATTTTCCTGACGTCATTCTGAACATAATGCAAAAAACTGCAAGTCTCTAGGTGCTGTATTTCAAAATCTATTTATTCGGGTGTTTTTAGTGCTAAATGCCCAGGTCTATTAATCATGAGTAACGATTTAATAATGAAAAGAAAGTGTGCAGTGTTTATCATTATGTGCGGCTTAGAGGTTCGATCAGAAAAAAGGAAAATAAAAAGATACGGCGATACCGGATCAAATATTTACATCAACAAAGAACTTTGGAAGACAGTTCTCAGATACTAAATAGGTAGATATGTATATTGTCGGTTGATGAAAACACCGGTCATTTCAAGAACTTGCTAAAAATGTCTCCGCACAACTTTGTAATTTTGTTAAATAAAATTGGGCGTAATATTCAAAAATAGGATACAAACTTAAGAAAAGCTATATCTGCCAAGGAAAGGTTGGTTATCACTTTACGCTTCCTGGTAACCGGTGATTCGTATTCCAGTCTACAATATCTGTTCAAGGTATCCAAACAGAAAATATTAGAAATAATTTCAGAAGTACCTATGCAGTGCTTTAAGACGTATCCCAGAAGTCTTCGATTCTCTAGGTATGTCCTTGTTACTAGGAAAAGCAAAGCTTTTGAATGCATACCATTCTGATTTGTACACTTCCTTAGCCCAATACAAACAAAGAATCATTATTAAGAATCCTCTTAAACTTAAGAAAATATATGAAATATTTCATGAAGACCATGGTATATATTTTATTTTCTATACAAAAATTCTTTACATCCAACTGTTTTCTTGCCTTTGGCTTTGTCCCTTCTGTAAGAGCCTAATAAATTTAATATTTTTTTGTTTTCCTTGTACACCCTCAACATCAAAAACTCTTCCAATTTCTTCCTAATGGCGCGTCCGCATTGGTAAATTTTTCGTGCGTTTTGAACTAATGGTTCGTCGCAAGAATTTTCGTCGCAAGAATTTGAGTAGCAAATTTTTACCAGTGAGGACGCCGTGGTCTACCAGCGAAAATTTATTTATCGTCCGTTGTGCGTACCTGCCCAGGTTGTGTGGAGTAAATCATAGAATTGGTTTTCGGTTTAAATAAGTAGACGGATAGGAAATATAATATTATTATGGATTTATCCAGGGAAGATGTTTTACTATTAATCCAGGGATATCCACCCTAATCTATGGGATCCAAAGAATAAATTTCATTATAACAAAAATAAAACAGCTGATTCTTAGGAAGAAATTTGAAGAGTTTTTGATGTTGAGGGTGTAAAAGGAAAACAAAAAAATATTAAATTTATTAGGCTCTTATAGAGGGGAAAAAGCCAAAGGCAAGGAAACAGTTGGAACAGGGAGATGTAAAGAATTTTTGTATAGAAAATAAAATATATAACATGGTTTTCATGAAATATTTCATATATATTTTCTTAAGTTTAAGAGGATTCTTATTAATGATTCTTTATTTAAAATTGGAGTAAATCATTTGTAAAAGGTATAAAATTTTATTAAAATCCCTAAAGGGCTACATCAGAACAAAACGTTTTCGATTTTATTACAAAATCATCATCAGTGTAAGACAGTCTGAGCCACCAAAGAAATATCGGGGTAATAACACTTCAAATATAAAATTTATGCTTTATAGATGCATATTTACATAAAATGCCTTGTGATGGGCAAATGGCAACAGGAATAATGCCCTAAGGTAAGGTATTTAACTTCCCAACATGTGGGATACAAAAAATTGAGTTGTTTACATTTCAATGACTTTACGGCAACTGCTGCAATTTTTGTGATTGATTGTGATTGATGGTATACAGCCAACTACAGGAAAAATTTTCTTTCCTTGTGGATTTTGATTCTTTATTTTTATTGGGCTAAGGCAGTGTACATATCAGAATGGTATGCATTCAAAAGCAATGCTTTTCTTAGTGACAAGGACAGACCTAGAGAATCGAAGAATTCTGAGGATACATCTTAAGGCACTGCATAGCTACTTCTGGAATTATTTCTGATATTTTCTGTTTGGATACCTTGAACAGATATTGTAGACTGGGATAGGAATCACCGGTTACCAGGAAGCGTGGAAGTGGTAACCAACCTTTCCTTAGCAGAGATAGCTTTTCTTAAGTTTGTGTCCTATTTTTGAATGTTACGTCCAATTTTATTTAACAAAATTTTAAAGTTTTGCGGAGACATTCTTAGCAAGTTCTTGAAATAACCGGTGCTTTCATCAACCGACAACACATCTACCTATTTACTATCGGGGAACTATATTTCAAAGTTCTTTGTTGATGTAAATATTTGATCCGGTATCGCCGTATCTTTTTATTTTCCTTTTTTCTGATCGAAACTCTATAAGAAGCCGCACATAAACACTGCACACTTTTTCTTTTCATTATTAAATCGTTACTCATGATTAATAGCCCAGGGCATTTAGCACTAAAAACACCCGAATAAATAGATTTTTAAATACAGCACCTAGAGACTTATAGTTTTTTGCATTATGTTCAGGATGACGTCAGGAAAAAAGTCTACCATTCAGAAATGGGTGGAAATGCATACCTGCATTGTAAAGTGCATAAAATGAATCCAATAATTATTACATAAATATAAAAATAAAGTCAAAATCAGTAAACTAAGGAACAAAATTTATTATTTGGGGTTTTTGGGGTCACTGAATACGATTACGCCATCAGAACTGACCCCCGGATCACCTGGTGCCCAAGGTCACGGCAAGATACGTCATCTTCAGGAGTTTCGATGGTTTTCAAGATTAAATCGACGCAAACGGATTACTCACGGGTCTTAGGGGTCGCTAAATACGAATATGCCATCAGATTTGACCTCCGGAGTACTTGGTGCCCAGGGTTGCTACTAAGACACGTCATCATTTGGAGTTTCGAGGGATTTCGGCACTAAATTTATGTTACTGGATTCGGGGGGTTTTTAAGGAGGTTAAACACGAATATGTCATCATAACAGACCTCTGGATCACCTGGTGCCCAAGGTCACTTCAAGAGACGTCATCTTCTGGAGTTTCGAGGGCTTCTGGTATCAAATTGATGCAAAGGCATTACTTACGGGTTTTTGACGTCGCTAGACACGAATATGCCATTAGAATAGACCACCGGATAACCTGGTGCACAAGGACACTGCAAGCGACGTCATCTTCTGGAGTTTCGAGTGTTTTCTATATTAAATTGATGCAAACGGATTACTTACGGGTTTTTGGGGTCGCTAAATACGAATATGCCATCAGAAATGACCTCCGGATTACCTGGTGCCCCGGATCGCTACAAAGGCACGTCATCATTTGGAGTTTCGAGGGTATACGATACTAAATTAATACAAACGAATTACTCATGGGTTTTTGGGGTTGCTGAATACGAATACACCATCAGAACAGACACCAGAGAACCTGGTGGCTAAAGCATATTATCTTATAGAATTTCGAGAATTTTGATGCAAACAAATTGCTTATAGGTTTTTGGGTTTGCTGAACACGAATATGAAATGAGAACCAACCCCTTGCGTTCCTAGTGGCCAGAGTGGCTGCTATGCACATCCTGTTTTAAAATTTTGAGGCATTCTGACACTAAATTGGTACACACCGAGTATTCGGAGGTTTTCTTAGTTGCTGTTCAAAGAAAACATTCAAATTGGTAACATTTTTTTTGCTATTTTACTTAGTCCGTTTGTTAAAATAACTACGTTGTGCTATACAATTTTTTAATTATTTATAAATATAAACTCAATTTATATCTTACAGCATATTTCCTTCATTTATTTCAAAATCGATTTACTATATTTTATTTTTATAGTGTGATCCCTCGTGGTCACTAGATACTCCAAAGTCTTTCATCTAAGTCATATTCGTATTCAGCAACTCCAAAAACATAAGAGTAATCCGTTTGCATCAATTTAGTACCAAAAACTCTATAAATTCCAGATAAGGCGTGCCATTGGCACCTGGTACACCGGTGTCTCTTGTGATGGAGTATTCGTATTCAGCAACCCCAAAAATCTATGAGTAATCCATTTGCATCAATGTAGTATTAAGACACTCGAAATTCCAGCAGATGACGCCCCTTGTAGTGACCCTTGGCACAGGGTGCACCAGAGGTCGGTTCTGATGACAAATTCATATTTATCGACCTCAAAAACCGTCCAGTAATCCATTTGTATTATTTAAATGCCGAATACGTTCGTAACTCCAGAAAAAGACGCCCATTGCTGTGATCTTAGGCACCAGGTGCTCTGGAGCTCGGTTCTGATTGCTTATTCATGTTTAGCGACTTCAAGCCCTTGAGTAATCCATTTGCATCAATTTAATGCCGAAGACGCTCAAAACTCCAGAAGATAACGTGCCTTAGTAGCGGTCCTGGGCACCAGGTACTCCGGAATTCAATTCTGATGGCATATTTGTGTTTAGCGACCTCAAAAACCCGTAAGTAATCCGTTTGCATCAATTTAATACTGAATGCCCTCGAAACTCCAGAAGGTGCCGTCCCTTGCAGTGACCTTGGACATCAGGTGATCTCGTGGTCTGTTCTGATGGTATATTCGTGTTTATCGACCTCAAAAACCCCGAGTAATTTATTTTTATCAATTTAGTACCGAAATCCCCGAAAACTCCAGAAGAGGACGTCCATTGCAGTTACCTTGGGCTCCAGGTGCAGAGGGGGTCGTGTCTGATGGCAGATTCGTGTTTAGAGACCTCAAAAACCCTCCAGTAATCCATTGGCATCAATTAAATGCCGAAAACCCTCAAAACCCCAGAAGATGACGTGTCCTAATAGTGACCCTGGGCACCAGGTACTCCGGACTTCAATTCTGATGGAATATTCGTGTTTAGAGACCCCAAAAATCCGTAAGTAATCCGTTTGCATCAATTTAATACCGAATGCACTCGAAAGCCCAGAAGATGACGTCCCTTGCAATGACCTTGGGCACCAGGTGATCCAGAGGTCTGTTCTGATGGCGTAATCGTATTCAGTGACCCCAAAAACTCCCAAAATAATAAAATTTGTTCCTTAGTATACTGATTTTGACTTTTATTTTTATATTTATGCAATTTTGGATGCATTTTATGCACATTACAGTGCAATTATGGATTTCCACCCATTTTTGAATAGTAGACATTTTTCCTGACGTCATCCTAAACATAATGCAAAAAACTGCAAGTCTCTAGGTGCTGTATTTAAAAAACTATTTATTTTGTGCTAAATGCCCTCGTCTATAATAAGCCCACACGATTAACTCAATCGATGTTGTAAACAAACAAACAAACAAACAAAAACGCACACTGTACCAAGAACGGCGTCCACACTGGAAAACGAATGCGACGCAAATCATTTGATTTCGCTCGAATACTGACAAACGTTGGATCGTGTGCATTGTGTGCGTCGAAAATATTTGCGTTCGTTTTATGCGACGAACACGTCCACACTAGCACAATTTACTTCGAGCACGCAAATATTTGCGACGAACAGCTGGTACGCACGAAAAATTTACCAATGCGGACGCGCCATAAGAATCAGCTGTTTTATTTTTGTTATAATGAAATTTATTCTTTGGATCCCATAGATTACGATGCTTACTATACTCCTGGATTAATAGTAAAACATCTTCCCTGGATAAATCCATAAAAATATTTCCTACCCGTCTAATTATTTAAACCGAAAACCAACGCTGTGGTTTACTCCACACAACCTGAGCAGGTACGCACAACGAACGATAAATAAATTTTCGCTGGTAGAGCACCGCGTCCTCACTGGTAAAAATTTACGACGCAAATTCTTGCGACGAACCATTAGTTCAAAACGCACGAAAAATTTACCAATGCGGACGCGCCATAAGATAGTTAATGAAGATGATTTTTACCGACCTCTTTTTAGAATACAAAATAAAAGTTCCTTCAAAGAGCACATACAAAGGAAAACAGAGAATGTTAGTACCTATTCTTGTTCTCTGGAACTAAATAGTCTACTAAAGAAATTCTCACGGACAAAGTTAGAAGTAAAATAATAAAATATGCCCAAACAGAATTTGTGAACTCTCCATAAAATATTGTCCATTTATTTGTAATCAATATATTCGGTGTTATAAAGACTTATCTTCTGTGATTCTTATAGTTTCATCAAAGTAATCAGATTCAATGTTTTCAGGTCTTGAACAAAACAAAGCAGCATACAAGTCGTATGAATTCTGGAGTTACCTCAAGAATATTTGTACGTTGTTTTGACTTTATAAAATTTAACCTCACGTTTATAATATTGTCTGCGACTATATTTTTAACAATTCGATATGAATTCCTTGAGTTGTACTAATAACATAAGATTCATTAGTGTTATAGAATACGTTGAGATAATAGTACTTATTGTTACGTTTTTTTCTTGACTTGTTTATAGCTGGCTCTATTTCTCTTTGTGTTGGGCATATGTATATTAATCCGTATGCCATCGTATTGATTTCATAGTAACCTTTTTTGGTGTCTAGTGTTATAAATAAAATTTTAGAAATAAAATAATGTTCAAGGCTCTTAATTATGCTTTCATCTTTGTTTTGAACAATTAATATAGAGTATTTTTTCTACAACCGTGTTAAAAATGCAATTTTTAACACTCCATAGCAGCGTTGAAAATGCTACTTTAAGGCACTAGTGCTTTAGGGCACTGCAGTTAAAAGTGAATTGTCAAATTCAAATGAATCAAACCTCAAGATATTTATAGTTCATTTATTAAAATTAATATTAATAGTAAAACTTGCGCAATTTGAAAAAGGTGGTTTAAAAGGTTTTTTAAAATTTAATTGAAACTGTATTATTGTATTTTCAACACGTTTGTAGAAAAAACAAGTTTATGTAACGGTATAATATTTTCGCTAAGAATTTTTAGACATTCCCCTCGAGTGTAGATAACCAGTTCTACCTTTTACGGGTCATAGGTTTCATGGTTTCAGCAATTAACAAAAATATTGTATTTTATAAATTTATAACGTTTGTAGAAAAAATATTGTATAATATACGTGTTAAATTGCAGAATTCGCTTCGCTAATTCTGCAGACTTTCACATGCGTGCCTTAAAATTGTACTTTTAACACTTATATCATAAATAACTATAAGATGGCATAATATTTTTAATTTATTTAAAGCACGTAAAACTTCTGAAACGTTTCCTGAGAGAATATAATATACACTGGGAAATGTTGTAGGAATTTTTCTAATTTCACTAATTCTATTAAAGAAATCTAAAGGATAATTTAAAATTCGTTTGTTGGTATTTACCACATGGATGAATTTCTTTTCTTCATTTATAAAATCAAATAATTCATTTAAACAACCTTCTAAAATGTTTTTGCTGTTTTTAACAGAAATATATGCTTCTGTAAGTAGTACACCACTGGATAACATTTTATCAGCATTTTAAGCAAAAAAAAACATTTTTCAACTGTTACGTACCTCTCAAAAACAATAGAGTAAATAATAGGTTTGTTCTAGCAAACAGTCAAACTAGTCAGAAACCGTCAGCAAACAGTTGGTCAGTGAGAGAATATAATACAGTCACCAGCGTGACCCGTCAAAATAGCCCAGTCAAAACAGCCCCGTCAAAAAAGCCCCGTCAAAATAGCCTCAACACAAAATAGCCTCGACAAAATAGCCCGCACACAAAATAGCCCCGACAAAATAGCCCGCACACAAAATAGCCCCGGTCAAAACAGCCCCGGCTAAAATAGCCCCGGCTAAAACAGCCTCTTATAAACAATTACATAATTATTTATACAAGGTGTCCAAAAACTTTTTTTTAATTTAAATTATTTGACAAAAAGAAAGAATGTATTTAATTTATTTAATTTAAAATACATTTTACTGTTGCCCGAAAACAGAAAAAAAAATTTATATCATAAATTAACATTAATTTTTGTTTATTTTTATTGTTCAAACTTCCAAGAGGCAGGAAAGACAGGACTCGAGTTCTCTGAAAAGACAATTTTTATTTAATGTGGTTAAGATAAACATCTGAATAGAGGATAATTACCATTTCCAAAAAAATGTATTTTTAAGGAATTATTTCATGATGAATTCTGAAGGGAGCTTTTTTTTCGGGGCTATTTTGTCGGGGCTATTTTGTCGGGGCTATTTTGTCGGCGGGCTATTATTCCGCGGCGATTTTGTCTGCAGGCTATTTTGTCGGAGCTATTTTGTGTGCGGGATATTATGTCGGGGCTATTTTGTCGGAGCTTTTTTGACGGGGCTATTTTGACGGGGTACCGTCACCAGTGCTATCCCCTCTACTCGCGCTGGTCCACTATTCGCTGATGGTTTCAAACCGTTTGAAACTGATGCTAGAACAAACCTATTATTAATTAACATAGTAATTTTTATGTATCCAAGATATACTCAAACCGGCCCTAAGTCGAGTTGTATAAATAATTGAATAGGTAATAAAATGAAAATACACAAATGGTAAAGTAACAATTATTTATTAATATGTATTTGTAATTAAAAACTTTTGCAGATCAAAATGGTCTAGGGAACAAAGTAATCAAAAAATAATTAAATGGTAATTTGACAATTTATTTGGAAAATATTAAAATTCAACAAATCTTGTCGATGCTTAGGGGAGAAGAGGGAGACTTCAGATAGCTATTTTTACAACCAATCTAGAACCTTGATAATTTAGTGGAACATTACAAATTTATCACAGTTTTGGGTATTGTACACCCGAAAAATATACTGCTAATAAATAACGAGTTTTTGTAGAATCTCGTAATATGGAGAAACTAATCATGTCTCCCCGTACTCCGGGAGACTTGATCCTTGTGTATGGGAGACTTGATTATACCTTTCCAGATTTACGATATTAAAATAAAACCAAAAATTGGATGCTGAAAACTAACTTTACTCAGTCATGACTTATAACAAATAATGTTATTAAAAATATATAACACTTTATGACAGAAAATTATACTGAAAAATTATAAAAGAAAAAAAATTATTCTCGAATATTGAACATCCTTAGTGATTTGGGAAAGACAAAACATCCTATGCGCTTACTGTAGCTCCTAAAAGTCGGGCGTGGTAACTTTTTTAAAATTTCGTCACGTGCGACTTCACCCATGTCTTCTTTTTCTGGCCACTTAAAGGTTTTTCATCCCTTTTTTGGGCAAATTTGATTTTAAAATCCTCGTTCTTTTTTCCCACTATCTGTCCTACGTAACGATGGACTAAGTTTTTTTCGGAGACAAAGCTGACAATTACCCAATCTTGCACACTCAATTCAAACTCGTCATCTTCTGCTTCCGATTCACATTCACTATCTGTCTCTACTTGCATTTCATCATTAGGATCATATTCAGACTCTGACGATGGTAGTATAATGTCACTGCTCCCCGAACTTGAAGATTCCCTCAGATCCTTAAGTTTTTGTTTAGTTATTCTTTTTAGTGCTCTTATTTTGGCCCTTTGCTCTTTTTCTAATTTTTTCTCTTCTTTAGCCTTAACTTCAGCTTCAAGCGCAAGTTTTTCTGGTGTTGCTGTGAGAATTTTTGTAGTTGCTCGCTTTCTACCCTTTGCTGAAATCCTGGGCCCGGCTTTAGGGTGGGGTCTAATCATTTCTGGGCTAGTAAAAGTGGCAGAAGTGAAAGGCTGGTTATTGTGCTCTTTTGATGTTTGTTGTAGCTGTTCATTTTGTGAAGTATCTCCATTTACAGAATGGGATCTAATTATTTGAGGTGTGGTGAAAGTACCAGTAGAAGTAGAAGGCTGATTTTTGTCCTCAATTAGTGTTCGTCGTAGTTGTTGATTATGTGAAATGGATCCACTTGAGGAATGTGGTCTAATAATTTCAGGGGTGGTGAAAGTGCCAGTAGAAGTGGAGGGTTGATTATTGTTATCTATGGCTGGTTGTGCAACATCAAACTGGGATGAAGTGGATTTGTTTTCCGGATCTTCGCGATCAGTAACATACGCCGACATAAAATCTTCATTGGTAAAAATATTGGAATTGAAAGGCCATATACCCGTAACTCTGAATCCACTCTCAATACTACGTAGAGTAAAAGCTAGGGGGAAAGCCTTAGCTAAGCATCCTCCGACTTCATATATTGTAATTGTCCTTCCTGGGTGCGCCACCATCCAATCATCACAGGCAGTATTATAAAAACTCTTGAGAGGGCCAAATACACTCCTGTCTAACGCCTGGAGCTTATGCGACGTATGTGGTGGTATGGTAAGAAAAACTATTCCGTGTGCTTTGGCATACGTTATGGCTTTCAGACTAACGTGGCTATCGTGATTGTCCATTATGATTAAAGATTTATTGTCGGTAGTCGCCTTTGCATGTTTTTGAAAATGTTCCAAAAATTTGATGAAATTAGAAGCGGTCATCCATCCACTTTCATAAACTACGCCGGTGGTCCCTGGTGGGCTATGATCAATCATGCGATCTTGCCAAAGTTTTCGAGGAAAAACCAAAAAAGGCGGTATATGATTTCCAATTGCGTTGATTGCACCACAAAGAGTTACTGTTGGTCCACGTTCCCCTGACGTAATTTTACCAACCTGTTTTGCACCTTTGCATGCAATGATCTTCTTTGGCTTATGGACAGTTGAAAGGCCAGTTTCGTCTATGCTCCAAATTGCTTCTGGTCCAATTCCATTGCTTTCAAGAACTGTCTTTAAATTTATGAAAAATTTTGATACATTGTTTCTGTTGAAGCTAGTTGCTCTAGTAAGACTGGTTGCTTCCGGAGATCGTAGTGATAAGGTCTTCATCCTCTTTAGAAATCCGTATAACCAGTCGTAACTGGCTTGCTTATGTTTATTCCACGAAGCAGGTATTTTTTTATTATTTCTTACGGCAAACTCGTACGCTAGTTCTTTTGCTTGTTTGGTTGTAAGGCCATGGTGTAATTTGCTGGCAACATCTAAATAATCTTTAAACATATTTTCCTCGAAATTTGTAAATATTTGAGCCTTCTTGTAATCAGGATAATAGGTTATTTCAACATTTTCGGATCGTTGCCGGCGAACGTATCTTTTTAATGTCATAACATTTATTTGATAACGACTTGCCGTTCCCTTGAGAGACGTTCCGTTATTAATAACGTCTAAAACAGCTTCTTTTAACTTCTGGCTGTCGACTGGTGTTCTTTTCTTTGCTCCTTCCCTCCTTTTGTATTGACGTGGCATATCTATAAAATAAAAAACACTCATCTATAAGGAGTTTCTGGGAGACTTGATCCCGGGATCATATCTCCCAGATAAGATGTAATCAAGTCTCCCCCAAGACGCCATTTTAATATTTTTGTCTATAAAAATATGACGACAAACTAGAACTCATTGCAAACTGTGCAAAACGTAAACTGAATGATTATGGTGTTAAATAAAAATTATACGAAAAACTCACCTTAACGAATATTAAAGAAAGTCAACTTAAAATAATTCTGAAAACACTTATCGGTAGAGACAAAAAACTTGTAATAAACACGTGCTCTTCGTTGTGTATTCTAATACAAACTAAATTAAATAGGATCTTCAGACATACTAAGAGCTACGCTTTGTTGCCGGTTTTATAATTTTAGGCTACTTATTTACTGAAATATTAAGGAGTGATCAAGTCTCCCATATGATCAAGTCTCCCTCTTCTCCCCTAATGATAAATTGTGAATAACACAATAACGGGTTACTGTATACAGAGGGTTTAAAAAATTGAAAAAAAAATAATTAAGTAAACAAAAATTCTCATCTCAAATTTAAAAATAAAGTCGTAGGCTCTTGTTAGTAGAGCGTATGACCACTTCTGTTATTAATGACAGCTCGACATTGCTCTAGAATACTTCTTATCAAATTGTCAATATCGTCTTGCTCAGTTTGCTGCCATTGCTCGTGCATATAGTTTAGCAGCTCTTCCCTTGTCTAGAACAATAAAGCTGGATTTATAGTTTGACGTAGCGTAGACGTAGATGCAACGTAGAAGCACTGGAAAAGTTCAACACCGAATTTTGTGTACTTTTGTTTATAAATGAACGTAAACGCATGACGGAACATAAGAGAAACCTAACGGAACGGAAGAGTTCGCCAACTGTCATCTATTACAGTGCGTTTCTTGCGTCTGGGCAATCAAAAGGAAGAATTTTGTTCTGTCACCCAAAGTGGACCCGCCCTCGTCCATTTTGTAAAGTGGTTAACATATTCTAATTCTGTTAATTATTTGTTAACGAATTTTGTTAACGTTAACGTTATCGAATTTTGTTAACAATAGATGTTAAGTTATTAACTTAAGTTATTAAAACAAAAATATATCATAGAGTAATTTCAATATTTCAGATAAGTATGAGTTGTTTATTAGCCTAATTCGGGGCTATTTACGTATATACCATAGGTTTATAATAAATCCAATAAACATTTTAAAGACCAGGAAATGAAACAAAATAGTTGGAAATACCACGGTACTAAGGAGCATACCTTCGTGTATTTCCTAATCCATGTAACACACAAAACGGATAAATATTACAATAAAACATAGTATAAATAAATAAACACAAAGTTTGTTTACGGTTCGTATAATTTATAGGCTATGTTGTTGAATTAAAACACTGTTTCCTGTTTCTACTTATGCGCAAAAATTCCACTAGGTCGATTTATAAATTGACATAATATTTTCTTACGTTTCCAGTCCGTTTCTTACGTCTCCGTTGCGTCTAGGTCTACGCTACATCAAACTATAAATCCAACTTAATCCTTATTAATCCTTATTGTTGCACCTACACTTACATACATACTCGATAGGATTTAAGTCAGGGGATTGAGCAGGGCAATACGTGAATATTGTTCTGCTCTAAAACATATCTCATGATTCTTGCAATATGCGGACGTGCATTGTCGTGCATCAGAACAAAAGTTTCTTCGAATTTTGCAGCTTATAGATGAACAATGGGTTCAAGAATATGATCTAGATATTCATTTGTTACTAAAAATGTTTCAATAAGAACGCGATCAGTTCGAAAATTTATTAAAACTTCAGCCTAAACCATCAAAGTTCCTCTTTGATATCTGTCAACTACTTGAACGGTTTGCAAGCGAGATGTATTTTGCCAGGTGTTCGCCATACCCTCGAACTTCGTGAACCTGTACGTAAACCAAAACTGGATTCATCGGTGAAAAGAATGTTTTCCAGTTTTCTTGCTTACCAAATTTGATGTTCTTCGGCCCACTCTAATCTTGTGCGATTCCCACGTGATAATACTGAAACTCCAATGGGACGTCTAGCGTAAAGATTACCCTCATGCAACCTATTTCTGACAGTTTGAGTAGATACATTAATGCGATGAATGTTTTGAAGCCCACTTCTTAGCTGGCTAGCAGTAACATTTGGGTTCCTTAATGCCTGAAGGCGAGCCAGCATGTCATATACCGGTTGTGTTGCTCTTGTTGAACCCGTGTGTCTTTCCCTTATATCACCAGTTTGTTGATAACGCTGCCATAACAGTCCTACAGTCCGTATGTTCATACCATCCTGTATCATACAAATATCACACAATATCACACAGCTGTGTTTCACGATTAAGGTGATTTACTTGCATAATAACTTAATTAAAACCACATTAACAACAAATTTTAACGAAACTTTCAGCAAAAATTTAATAGATAAACTTCAAAAATTGTCCTTTTTAAGATCAACAAAAACAAAGATCATAATTTTAACTATTTAGAATGGGAAATAAGCCACAATATTATTAAAAAATGATTTTTATTAACGTTTCGACGCCCAAATCGGGTGCCGTTGTCAAAATACAAAATACTATTAATATAAACAAAAATGTTGTTGCTTAGTAAAAAAATTCTTCTAATAATTTATTTAATTTGACTCATTTATATCGGCAATTCAGATACATATGATACATTTTAAAGTAGAAGACTTTAAAATGATATTGCCAATATTTATGAGTTGCGTTCCTGGGACGACTTTACTGAAAGATAGTTCATTCGATTACATGAAATCAACCCCAACTCAAGAATATCCGTCACAAAAAATCATAGCATGTGATCTGTCTTTAAAAAGACAACCACATGCAACGGTGACATTAAAATTCTCGCGTTAGAGATCTCATAGTAAATCACGAGGGAAAACCAGGAAAAACCTCGTGATACTATCCCGACATCGTAAGTATTTGGTCTTACATTTAATTTACTCTCAAAATTAATACCAAATTCTGACTTTACTATAATTTTGTTTAAATTATAAATAATATCAATAATACATGGGTATATAAGTAATACTAAAATATAAAATATGTACTAACTCGACTATTGACTTACTAATTGTGGTATTTTCTTTCTATTGACTTCCTCTTTCAGTATGGGTATCCACATCCTACTGCATTCCACCGAGGAATTTGCGACACAATTGGTTTCGTTTAGCATAATTAGAGCCGCTTCTTTGATTTTTCTCTTTTTACTATCTGTTTCTTTCAGGACTATACTTGAATCTCTCCACTGAACTCTATGTTCATTATCCCATGCGTGTTGACATATTTGAGATCTATCAAATTCTCTATTTTTAATATAAGATTGATGTTCACTTATTCTAACGTTTAATGGTCTTGATGTTTCACCTATATAAAACTGTTCGCATTCAATTAATTTTGAGAGTAAATTAAATGTAAGACCAAATACTTACGATGTCGGGATAGTATCACGAGGTTTTTCCTGGTTTTCCCTCGTGATTTACTATGAGATCTCTAACGCGAGAATTTTAATGTCACCGTTGCATGTGGTTGTCTTTTTAAAGACAGATCACATGCTATGATTTTTTGTGACGGATATTCTTGAGTTGGGGTTGATTTCATGTAATCGAATGAACTATCTTTCAGTAAAGTCGTCCCAGGAACGCAACTCATAAATATTGGCAATATCATTTTAAAGTCTTCTACTTTAAAATATATCATATGTATCTGAATTGCCGATATAAATGAGTCAAATTAAATAAATTATTAGAAGAATTTTTTTACTAAGCAACAACATTTTTGTTTATATTAATAGTATTTTGTATTTTGACAACGGCACCCGATTTGGGCGTCGAAACGTTAATAAAAATCATTTTTTAATAATATTGTGGCTTATTTCCCATTCTAAATAGTTAAAATTGTAAAAATGCCACAAGAAAATAGCTTCAGAACAACACAAAGATCATAATTTAGTAAAGTATGATAAAATATTATATGTCCAACCAATAATAAACAAATTTTATTTTAACAGAAACCTATTGCTTTTTCAAAGTAAACGACTTTCATTTCTTGTCCTCTAGACCTAGACCATTTGACCAAAAAATTATACACAGTACAAAAATAAAAATTGCTAAATTTGTTCCGTTTTCAAAAAATTACCCTTTTGCGTGAATCTGTCTGCTGGAATAAACTCGTAACATGGTTCTCCACCTTCAATCAACCAAAGTGTTCCATTTGGTGCATATTTTAGTATCTTAATTGCTTCTTGAGCTACATGTTCTGGTCTAGAATATTAATAAAAATTTAATAAACTTAGGTAATTCTAATTAAGAGTATATTCAACATAATATTAAAGAAATAACCGCGAAAATGAGAAAAGTAAGAAAATGCAACCTTTTTTATAAGTACAACCAAAATTATATAAATTAATATGAAATGTAAAATGTTGAGTATTTACGATGTTTTCTCTTGAATATACACCTTACTAATGTACAATTACAATTCATCTATTTTTTTTCATAGTAAAAATTCACTCTTTTTTGGTGGTTTTCATAATTCTGGAAGTTTTTTCAAAATTTATTCATTTAAATGCAGCACTTATACCCCCTATCAGGGAACACAAAATTTTACGAAAACCTCCAAAAAATAAAGGAAGGATGACAGTTTGGGAATAGGTAGTTAAAATTGTCTAACATTATATAAGAAAAAGTTAACAATTCTACATCCCCACCATTTTACAAAAATTGGGAAATACGGGGTGAAAAATATTCTCTCGGGGGTGAAAAAATATGCGTTCAAAATAAGTCCGAAATTGTATAAAATGACTAATTCTAAATAACTTTTGTTCTATAGAGTTTTTTCACTAAGTTGATACTTTTCGAGTTATTTGCGAGTGAATTTGCTCATTTTTGACAAAAAAAAACATGGTTTTGGACGGTTTTTCGCTGATAACTCCAAAAGTAAGTACTTTAGCGAAAAAAATATTCTTAGCAAAAATATAGACTAAAACTGAAAAAAAAATGGTCTATGCAAGAGGTCTGTAGATGCAGTAGAAGCAGAGTTGTAGCTAATGAAAAGTATGTTCTTCTTCGTCAAATTCCAAATCGAATGTTTAAATTTGAAATAACCCAAAAACGGAGCACTTTTAGTGAAAAATTCATTTTAACTTTTTTAGGTTTAACTTTTAACAAAAATGGTTTATTTTTGTTTTTTAAAAAACTTCTAACAATAAAAGTAAGTGAGTTGCGCTCAAAATATTCCTGCTCTTTTTTATTTTTTGCTAAAAAAATCGCGAAAATCACCCCCTAATTAACTTCCCAAATAAAATTAATGGTTACATCTTCACAATTTATTTTCGTTATGAATTATTTATATTATTTATGTTTCATTGGTTCAAAGTGCTCATTTTTGAAAAAAATTGGGTTAAAAATAAAGAATTTTTTTTAAATTTTGAAAAAAATGGAATTTTTTATGGAATTAACTTAAAAATTATTAGTAATGCCAAAAATCTCAAACAGTAATAAAATGTTCGTTTTGCTTTTCTGAATATTTTTGATTTCTTGTTTTCTTCTTAGACAAAAATTGGTTATGCTATGGTTGTTCAAAATTTGCCTAACCTCGTGATTAGTTACTCGTTCAACCCATTTTAACTAAAGCTTTTTCAAAAATAAGCACTTTGAACAGATGAAACTTACAGATCATATAAATACTACATAAGCAAAGTAACTTGTCAAGTGGTAATGATAAAATTTATTTGTGAGGCTAATTAGGGGGTGATTTTCGCGATTTTTTTACAAAAAAATAAAAGGGACCAACAATATTTTGAGCGTAACTCACTTACTTTTAATGCTATAAGTTTTTTTAAAAAATAAAAATAAACCTTTTTTTAAACACTTTAAAAAAGTTAAAATGAATTTTCCCCGAAAAGTGCTCCGTTTTTGGGTTATTTCACATTGAAATATTCGATTTGGAATTTGACGAAGAAGAACCTACTTTTCATTAGCTACAACTCTGTTTTTACTGGATCTACAAACCTCATGCATACACCATTTTTTTTTTAATTTTTACATGCTATATTTTGCTAAGAATATTTTTTCAATAAAATACTTACTTTTTGAGTTATTTCTGAAAAACCGTCAAAACCATGTATTTTTTTGTTAAAAATGAACATATTCACTCGCAAATAACTCGAAAAGTATTGACTTAGCGAGAAAACTCTATAGAACAAAAGTTGTTTAGAATTAATCATTTTATCCAATTCCCGTCTTATTTTGAATGTATATTTTTCACCTTCGAGAGGGGGTACTCCTCTCCATTTTTGTAAAATGAAGGGGATGTAGAACTGTAAACTTTTTCTTATATAATAGTAGACAAATTCAATTACCTATTCCCAAATTTTCATTCTTCCTTTCTTTTTTTTTTTGGAGTCAGATTGTTCTTTGATCGGGCTATTATATAGTGGTTAATAAAAGCCGATACTGAATATTCTTGCTTTTTGAAGATAATTCACGATAAAAAACCCCTTTGAAATTCAAAATATGGAATACAGAACTTTGAAACCAAACCCTATAAATAAGTCTTGGGTTTTTTTTGGATAGATTTAGTCTTTTGTTGGCCACTCCATTGTCTGCTTATTTTACTTCGGAACGAAGTGATGAATCCACGATTGATTGTAAAGCTGAATATAAAAACTTCAGTTTATTGCGCTGAAAAATTTTGGTGCAACGCTATTACTCATAATTAAAGTTAAGAAAGAAGAAGAACAGTGAAACTTCTTCTTCTTTAAGTGCCGTTTCCAAATCGGAGGTTGGATATCACCATAACTGTTTTTACTCTATCTACCGCTGCTCTGAAGAGTTCTAGAGAACTGCATTTAACCAGTCCCTTAAATTCTTCAATCATGATACTCTTCTTCTTTCTACACTCCTTCCTCCTCTTATCTTTCCCTGTATTATCAGTCTTAGCATTTCATATCGTGTAACTTTCTTATTTTTATTGTGTTTATTATTTTGTATTCTTTGCCCATTTCTCACAATAATTCCGTGTATATTAGTTTTCTTCTGTGTCCATGCTATTCTAAGCACCCCCTCCTGTGAAACCAGAGTTCATATGACTGTAGCTTATTATTTATGTGTTCTTGATGAATTAGGAAAATATGCAAATAAAAAAGTATGAAATATGCGCATAAATATGCAGTATTTTACCCAAAAATATGCATATTTATCTAGAAAATATGCATGTATAAAAGCAAAATTTACAATATTTTTTTATTTACAAAAATATTTACAATATCTTCACATGTTTTATTAATTAACATGTACCTATAGTCCGTTCCCTAAACTCAGACACAACTGGCTAGTGATTTTAGTAAGTAATTTTGCCCATTTGGTAAAATTGACAAAAAAATAATTACTAAATAGTTAATAATTACTAAATTTTGTAATTTTGTAATTTTGCAAATTTTGGCAAAATTGGCCGAAAACAAAAAAATTACCCACTTAAATCACTAGCCAGTTTTGTCTGAGTTTAGCGAACCGACTATACCTATGTATTTTATAAACCAAGCTTATGTAATTAAAGATTTAAGTATTTCAACAAATAAATGATATTGTTTCGAATTGTGGTAACAATAGATTATCAAATGCTGTTCAAAATTTTCAATTATTTTTTCAAATTTAAGATAATAGGTGGTTCTAAATTAAGTGGTTCGGAAATGTCCCAGCTTGTACTTGAATCACTTCAGAAAAAACCTGGTAACTACTGTTTATTTCCATGGTTGTTTTAAATTTTTGGAAAATTTTCTTCCCAATATGTATTACTTTTAATATTTTTACACAATGATTCCAATGGGTGAAGTCGAGTTCGCTCCGCGTCGTTCAGGTATATTTTAGAAGGGTACGAATTGGCTCCCGCATGAATGCGGGTAGGCTCTCATATAATCGCGGAAACATTAGACATTGTTGCCAAATCGTGTAATATTTATACTGCTTAGGAAATTTACATAGTGATATAGACTGTTTATAGGAAAATTATACTTTTAGACAAATATTTTAGAGTTTGTTTTAGTTCAACATTGGCATATGTGGCAATTTTAACACAAATTATCGGTGTCGGCCGGTATGCGCTCGACCGTTTTGCGCTCTTACCTGAAATCGGCCGGTTTGCGCTCTACACTCTAATACCCGAAAGTTAAGTTAGGACCGAAGGGTTAGGTCTTCCTCCTTTCCCATAGATATTTCTAGGAAGGTACCTGTTTCTAACAAAAAGAGAAAATTTGAAAGAAGTGACAACGCTGGGTGATATTTTCGACATGTTTAGGTAAAATAAATTTTGTCTATGGGAGCCAATTCGGACTCTACCTTTTTTAGTTCAGGTAAAATTTTTACCATTGGGAGCGAACTCGACCCCGTCCATTCCAATTCTTTTATTAAAGATATACTGTCTAACAATGATAATTTGGAAGATTCTAATTGGGTAATAGTTTTCTGAACAAAACTATAGTTTGATTTAATTAATGATACTGAACTGTATATTTTCGGAATTTTCAAAGCACAGTAATTATTCACAATTACAAAGACAATACTTATTTGACAACAAAAATGAAATCGTCAAAATAAAAATTTTTGTCTGGAGGTATAAACTGGCAGATTTTGGAACCGTTCTATCAAGGACAAAACATGACAAAATGTATAAACTGGTATCTTTTATTAGTTAGTACATTGCGATACCAAAAATTTGGATACCTAGAGATTATAAAACAAAATAAAATATTGAGATTTCCAAGCTATTTGTTATCTAAATATAAAGAGATATGTATAGTTACAACCAAAATTCCAAATTATATGCACTTTAGGCACACTTAGGTATATAAAAATATGCAAAATTGGAAATTTTTGCATTTTTTATGCATGCTATGCTAAATATGCAATTTTGTAAGGGTATGAGGGGGTTCTCGTGATATATTATAGCCACGCGGGGTGAAATGGATCAATATGCAAATGGCGGGAGGGAAAGGATAAGGGTGAATTGCACTAACTCTACCGTTCACAACACATTTATTCCGTTATTAACAAAACATGAACAAAAAACAAACAGTACAGCTAGTTATTATAGTAGTGATACAAAGAAATACTACAATAATTCAACGTCTCTTTTCACCGTCCCGATTCGTGTCGGCATCTTGTGTCTTCTTGTTCTGGCGCGCAGTCTCTTCGATTTGGATCGAATGAACATTCGATATTCGATTCTTCAAGGTCGTCGTTTAAACGGTGGTCGTTAAACGTCGTTAAACGGTGGATCGGAGAAGCACAGGGCCGGCTCTTTACAATTTGCATATTTGCCTAAGTCTATTGATGAGTTTTTCTATAGTCTTGTAATAAGTGGAACTTCTATATTATTCTTACGTTGCCTATTCGATCCGGATGTTGGCAATCAGCATGGCTGTCCTTAATGGTGTTATTCGGAGTAGTCCGGTTGTCGATGTTTTGAACCACTTTCTCAGGTTTTAATGGCAAGTTATTATTCTTCTACCGGGTCTTTTCTTTCCAAATACCTTGCCCTGTATAGATGAGTTGCAACAAGCCATATCTGTGTTCATTCCTCATAACAGGATCAAGATATCCTAGTCTAATGGGTCTATATTTCTAGACCTTAATATTAGTCACACGATCCACCCACGAAATTCTTAAAATGCGTATATATTATTTTACAAGACTATACTAACTATAATTATAGTTTTGTACTAAGTGAAACTTAAAGTGAAATTCTTAAGAATATAAATACTGAGCATAGAATAATATAGAACTACTTACTTTTGGAATAAGTACGTGCCATCTTTCAATCCTGGCTGCACATAATCGTCGTACATTTGTCCTAAAAGTCTTCCACTAATATTAGATAATATCGGAGTTATTGTCGGTCCTGGACATAGCGCTGTGAATCTAACTTTTAGTTTATCGTAAAAATGTGGAACTCCCCAACATTTAGTTAGAGCTGACACAGCTGCTTTTGTGGAACAGTAAATTGGAATATGAGGATAAAAGTCGAAAGCTGCAGTTGAAGCAATATTGACGATAACCGCTTCGGGACCTTGCTTGTATTTAGGAAAGTAATCTTCTATAGCCAGGAGAATTCCTATAATTGTCCCTTTCTAAAATACATTTTTCTAGTTTAGACAAAAACCTTTCATTATGGAAATTATTGTATTGAATACTAGATATATAAATAAGAGAGAAAAAATTTAGAAGACAATATATTTTACTCGTAAAAGAGCAATTTTAATATAATAACAAGTAATTGGACTTCGAAAGTCCTAGGTTTTCATCCAAAGTAATGGAAAGTAGAACTGGAAGCCGATATTTGAACTCTTTGTGTAACTTTACGTTGATTTATATACGATTTTACTTATTTTGAGTCATTTGTACTAAATATTGTGTCATTATTGTTTAAACAGAAATGATTTCAAAACCGGAACTAAAGACTCAAACTCAACTTTTCAATACGCTTCGATTGATGTGTTACGTGTCCTATTTCGGCGACTGTAAAGGCACTTCTGGTTAGAACATTTTAACCGGAAATGATATTAAAACCAAAATTTTACATTTTTTCTCATCTTGCTAAGGCACGTCGAGTGATATATCGCTTATACTATTTCGGTGACTTTAAAACAGTACTTACGGTTGAAACTCTAAAACCGGAAATCTGATGTCAAATTTCTCATCTTTAATAACATCCTTGGGTTATAAGCATACATTTTGACTTCGGATTATTAAATTGTGAGGTATTTTAATACTAAAAATTACTCTTGCGTTAAATCGGTAGGATATACGGTTTTCTAGAAAAATCAATTTGAAAATTTTTTGTTTTTAAAATATGAAAAAATTTTGAAAAAATTTTCAAAAAGCAAATAGGTCTGGATCCCGCGTATGAAAAAAAAGTTGATTAATATCAAGCTGAAAATTTGTTAATAGCTTAAGGGTGTCTAGTCGGATAAACTTTGATATATGGGAACACTGGAACAGGGGCAGTTTTAATTGTGGAACAAGTTGAAAATTTGGAACGGTCACACTACGAAAACGGAACATACATTTTGTCCGACAGAACAGACTTAAACTCTTCGAACAGAGAATAAACTCTCATGCAAAAATCAGACTGCTATTTATCACCAAATGGGCGTTTTAATGAGTGGAACATGTAGAATATGTCAAATGACAGGAATTATGACAGGTGATAAATAGCAGTCTGATTTTTACATGAGAGTTTAATCTCTGTTCGGAGAGTTTAAGTCTGTTCAGTCGGACAAAATATATGTGCCGTTTTCGTGGTGTGACCTTTCCAAATTTTCAACCTGTTCCACAATTAAAACTGCCCCTGTTCCAGTGTTCCCATATATCAAAGTTTATCCGACTAGACACCCTTAAGCTATTAACAAATTTTCAGCTTGCTATTAATCAACTTTTTTTTCATACGCGGGATCCAGACCTAAAACGGCATACTTAAGCAACTTAAAGTTAAGTAGAGGGCTAAAGAAGAATGTTGCTGTTTTTGCTGTGAAACTCTGAGAACATCATTTAGAAAAAAAAATACAAATAAAATACAAAAAGGTATATTATAAAAAATTATTAAAAAAAAATACAAAAATAATTATTTATTAGAAGAATTTTTTATCAGAGATTGATATTAGTATTACTTTTAGGATAAGATACGAAAAAATGACTAATAAAATAAAAGAGTAAAATTGGCGAATGGATTTAGTATCGGCAGGCATATTAACCCAAATAAACAACAACTTTTAGTACTAGCATACCTCATAATTTAATAATCCAGTGACAAAAATGCTTAGAAGTTAAAAACCAAAAATGTTGTGCGATAAAATAACCGTTGCCCTACCCAAAGCGGACGCCTATGACCGGTACTAGAAACTCGCAATTTTTGGAATCGATTTATCTCTGGAATATTAATAGGCGCGCCCGTTTTCTTTTTGTTTTTAAACTAATTACAAGGCGCTATCTTCAAAGGGCTCAAGCTCCCTTAGGAAGCATTTTCGAACTAGGATTTGGATTTGGATTAAACCATTATTTTGGGTTCAGAAATCTACAGTTAAAATATTTCCAATTGTTGATAAAACACCCTGTATAATAATGTAATAGTACCTAAATACTTACCACATTGACATCCAATTCTTCATTCCATATAGTGTCGTTCATAATACCAGCATTGTTAAATAAAATATCGACATATTTAAAGGTTTCCACAGTCTTTTTAAAAGCACCTAAAAATTAATTTTGAAAATAAATAATATCAAACTGGCTTGTGTTTTACAAAGTAATAATCATTGTTTCATTACGAATTAAATTTTTTTTGCTAAGACTTTTACACTTATTGTATAATTTTTTATATCCAGCATTTATGTCTTTTTCTGTAGGTATATTTGAAGAATATCTACTGTCTATTAGAAATCTTTAAGATGTGTATATTCCGCCACATTATAAAAATTCGTTTACAAAAAAAAAAGTAAAATACTGAACCAAACAGTTCAAACCACAAGCGTAAAAAAAGATAACTTGGGGACAATCATTCATTACCAATTCAGAGGATATAGCAGTGATAGGTCTGGACCCCGCGTACAAAAAAAGTTGATTAACAGCAAGCTGAAAATTTGTTAATAGCTTAAGGTTGTCTAGTCAGACAAACTTTGATATACGGGAACACTGGAACAGGGGAAGTTTTAATTGTGAAACAGGTTAAAAATTTGGAACGTCAGACAACGAAAACGTCAGATGTATTTTGTCGGACAGAACTTCCAATTGATTTGTTACCCTTTCATGACTTACCTCGACACCGTAAGGTACAAGAGGGCGTCTTAAGTAAGTAAGTTGTTACCCTTTCGTTAAAGTCTCATGCAAAAATTAGACTGCTATTACTAACCAACATGATTCCTGTCATTTGACATGTTCTGCCTGTTCCATTTATTAAAATGCCCAGGTAACAAATCAATAGGAAGTTCTGTCCGACAAAATACATCTGACGTTTTCGTAGTCTGACGTTTCAAATTTTTAACCTGTTCCACCGTTAAAACTTTCCCCGTTCCAGAGTTCCCATATATCAAAGTTTGTCCGACTAGACACCGTTAAGCTATTAAAAAATTTTCAGCTTGCTATTAATCAACTTTTTTTTCTTATGCAGGATCCAGACCTATGACATGGAAACAATATTACGAAATGCTGTTCAATAGTGATCACAAAGACGTGGATTTAGAAGAAATAAATTACGAAAAAGAACCACATAGGGATTATAATCCCAAGTAGATACCGTAATAAAGTGATTAAAAACTGGAAAAATGGGAAGAGAGAACCACGACAAACGCGCTTATACAAATGGGAGACACAGAAATTGAAATAATGTTCAAACTGAGTAATGAAACAGAAACAATATTACATGCTATTTAGATAAGATGAGTATGTAACTGTCTAATGTTTGACGCTCATTAACTATTTTAATTTATATTTTTCTAATATTGCATTCATTTAAAATAATAAGTCTATACCCACTTTCAAACTGTTGCCTATCCCTTACATCTGTGTGTACAAATATTGCCTTATTGGGACCAAACTCCTTTTCAAGCTCCTCCAAAGCACTTGCACCAGCAGATGGATTTACATCAGCCAAAGTGACGCCCTAAAAGTGTTCCATTCGAAAAAGTAATTTTTTTATTATAAAAACGGTTAATAGTCTAGGCGCCGAATAGAGGTCACCGTGTCCTTTCCAATTCTGATGGACAAACTCAATGGTTTCTTATGGATTTTTGGCTGCTAATTACGAATTTCGAGGGTGGATTTCGATCCGAGTGGTCAAAAAATTGTTATAAACAATTTAATTGTTTATAAATTGTTTATAAAGCTCTGGGTCATAGACTAAAAGAGATAAAAAAAAATGTTCCAAATAAAATTTGTTCCTTAATAAAAAACGAAGTAAAAATCGTTTACTAAACTTAAATCCAACAATTAAAACTCAAGATATTGTAAAATTAGTGCACAATGCAAATTGCAAATTGCAAAATAAATATATTTCGAAGCTTCATCGATCGTAACTCGGCTTCTACGCATGAAATTGAGTCTTAGAAGGTCTTATTTTAAAGCTTTATTAATAGGCTTCCATACAAAGTTTGTTAGATTACTTTATCTTTATTTGTTTTAAAGTTATACCCGTTTGAACTTATAATTTTCTTTAAAAAATTGTACATTAATTTGTTTATAAGGATTTCAAGCAAATTCAAGCTAGAAACATTTATAATTTAATTAACAATAATGATAGAAGAACTCAACAGGAACGATTTGAGCTTAAGAAAATGTTCGTAAGTTTATTTTAGCCAAGATATCGATATTTAAATAGCGCGCTATGAGGCGCAAGATCGGCTCACCGCGTAAAGGTTCACGCACTAACTTCTCGATGCAAATTATAATTTCTATGTATACATACGTTATCTCCATTTTTCATTTTTGAAGATCCTAATAAAATTTTATCATATAATTCTTATAATTAAAACATCATACTGTACCTCGTACCACCTTTCATTCTATTTACTTTGTCTTCTATTTTTTGTACTAAATGAGAAAAAACCATTAAAAGCTAATATTTCAGAAGTATAACTAAAAAGTAAGTTGATATTAATTATTAATACTATTTTTACAAACATTTTTTTTCATGTATCTGCATAGAGATATACAGGGAATCTCAGCTTTTTTACATCTGCATAAGGTCTTAGAGAAATTCTAACAGTTAGATGGTGGTACTAAGTCTGTTCTTGTAGGCAGTAAAACTAAAACTTTTTGTGCCTTCAGAGTCTAATTATCTATATGATATCCATATAAAGTGTATATCCATTAAGACCCGTCAATGTGTGTATGCCGCCACATCATAAATGCTCGTTTTATATGCAATGATGATGCTGCAAAAGAACTCGATCCATTTTTACATGGATATCACATACTGGCTCATTTTTATGCGTAGAAGCCGAGTTACGGTCGATAAAGCGTCGAAGAATACATACTTACTTGACTTTGAGCCGATCTTGCGCCTCATAGCGAGCCAATAAAATATCGATATCTTGGCCAAAAATACACTTACGAACATTTTCGTAAGCTCAAATTGTTCCTTTTGAGTTCTTCTATCATTATTGTTAATTAAAGTATAAATGTTTATAGCTCAAATTTGCTTGAAACCCATATAAACAAATTAATGTACAATTTTTTTAAGAAAATTATAATTTCAAACGGGTATAACTTAAAAAAAATAAAGATAACGTAATTTAACAAACTTTGTTTGAAAGCCTATTAATTAAGCTTTAAAACAAGTCCTTCTAAAGCTCATTTGCATGCGTAGAAGTCGAGTTACGATCGATAAAGCTTCGAAAAATATTTATTGTGCAATTTGCAATTTGCATTGTGCACTAATTTTACAATATCTTAACTTCTAGTTATGGGATTTAAGTTTAGTAAACGTTTTTTTCTTTGTTTTTTATTAAGCAACAAATTTTATCTGAAACATTTTTTTATCCCTTTTAGTTTATGAGCCAGCGCCTTATAAACAATTTATAAACAATTAAATTGTTAATAACAATTTTTTGACCACTCGGATCGAAATCCACCCTCGAAATTCGTAATCAGCAACCAAAAATCCATAAGAAACCGTTGAGTTTGTCCATCAGAATTGAAAAGGACACGGTGACCCCTCTGGCGCCTAGACTATAAAATATTCCTATGTTATTATGAATTATTATTATTTAAACTTTGTTAAGTATTTTTCTGTTGCTTTGTCTTCTATTGGTCTTATAGAGGTTGTATCTCTATTATAATAGGTATAATTTTGTAATATATTTTATATTAATTTTATTTTATTTAAATATTATCTTCCACAACGCTATTGTTTTGTTAACTTGAGTCCTCCGAGAAATATCTATTTATTCATAAACCTCAGAATGTACACACAAAATGTCATTTACGATTGGTCCCATATTTCTACACTATATTAGGTATACACCTGTCATATTATTCTCTCGTCTGTAGCCTTTCGGCGAGCGGCAGGCACCCCTAAAATGACCGGTTACTGACCACGGAGAGGTGAATGGCCAATTTTTGTCATACTTTACGTTTTTGATGGTAGTGAAAACGAAAATGAGGTTTATTTTGAATTTTATGTGGGGGGACATTGTCAAAATCGTAATTTTACCCTAAAATTAAAAAAAAATGAAATCACGTTTATTTGCGTTTGCCTTGCTACAACTCTATTCAATTTTAATATTTTTTTCTGAAATTTTTACAGTTTATAGCTTTCACCTTTCTGAAGACAACGCTACCTATCTCAAGTTTTCTGTCTTATTATAATAAAGGATATGAATTTTTTAAAGTAAAAGGTGCAGATTTTTGAATTGCAAAGTTTAATCGCAAAAGTTGAGTGACGAAATCTGAAATTTAGCTTTTTAATCACGTTTATGTTAAAACATAGAGTACAATGAATGTTTTATAGAAAAAAAATAGTGCCACTTATAATATCGACATTAGAAATCCCAAAAAAACGCTTAATTTTCGAGGTCCTGACCGTGGGTGGTGAATGGGTAATTTTTGTCTTACTTTATGTTTTTGACGGTGCTGAAAAGGAAAATGAAATTTATTTTCAATTTTAGGTGGGGGAATATTGCCCAAATCGCAATTTTACCATAAAAACAAAAAAAAATCAAATCAACGTTTTTTGCGATTAATTCGTGACAACTCTGTTCCATTTTAATATTAATTTGTTTCTAAAGTTTGTGCAGTGTATATAGTGCTCACCTTTCTGAAGAGAATGGTGCCTGTTTCAAGCTTTTAGTCTTATTTTAATAAAAGTTATGAATTTTTTAAAGTACAAGATGCAGATTCGTAAATTGCAATGTTTAATCGCAAAAGTTGAGTAACAAAATTTGAAATTTGGCTTTGAAATTTGAAATAGTGCGGCAGATTTGTGCAAATATTATAAGAATTGTTGGTTTAATGACAGAAGCATATAATTTGGACCACACATACTACACATATAAAGGTTCAAAATTAGGTATGAGGTTATCTCAAATTTTACCTTTTACAAAAATGGCGGACTAATAGTACGATAACTTTTGGCGATTTCAACCAAATTTGGTATGTGTGTTCTTTTTTTGATATATAAGATTGTGTTTTTCCTGATTTTTTATGTAATAATATGTTGTTTTTTTTCAATTATTTTACCCTGTTTATATTAATTTTTCAAAAAGGTATTAAAAATACCGGCATTAAAAAGAGTGTAAAAATATTTTTTAAGAAATATTTTTAACTGTTTAGTTATGTTAATTACCATTTAATAAATGCACAACTTATCTTAACATGTACCTATGTGCAGCAGATTTTAAGCAAATATGCAAATATTATAAGAATTATTGTGCATTTAATGGTAGAAGCATATAATTTCGACCACATATACTACACATACAAAGGTTCAAATTTAGATATAAGGCCATCTCACATTTGGCCTTTTACAAAAAGGGCGGGAATTCAAATTCTATACGGGTCATTCCATTTCAAATCACTCAATTTGGGAGTAAAAAAATTTTGGACCTCCGATTTGTCTGAAAATTGGTATATAGCTTCTGCGGGACGTAAAAATAGGATATTTAAGGTCAAAAAATCTTTTTCTTCTTTTTTTCTCAAAATGTTATTTTATGAGATTTTACAGTGATTTGGTGTTTATTTATACAAATTTGCATTTTCTATCATAAAGTATCAATGGAAAACATAATATTTTAATAGAAGGGACTCAAAAATGTCATTATATGGCATTATAACAAGTTACTTTGATTCAAAACAAGCTTTTGATCAAATTTTATAGTGTAGAAAACGTTAAAATACTGTTTTTTACATTTTTCTCCATTCTCGAAATACATCATAATCGATTTGGCTGAAAATTTGCCCACAGATAGACAAAATATAGGACTTTAAGTGGTGAGAAGGAGTTGAATTATATTACAATACCAAAAAAGTTACATGTAACATTATAGTTAAAAATATAGGCGTCTTCTGTAAGTACAATTAACTCGAAAATATCGACCTTACGACAAAAATTGTTAAAAAGAAATTGTAATAATTGTAAACACGATTTATTTGGAACAATTTTAAGTCCTACCATTTTTGTTGAAAAGTTAAAAATGGCGGAGATATTGAGCAAAACAGGTTCTCCTTTAAAATCAAGACGGCGGCTAACGTAACGGAGGAATTCATTCGTGATTTTAAATTTAGGCTACTGTTGACTCCCCTAAAGATCAGAAAAATAAAATTTTGAGCAGCTGGGCATTCAAGGTCAAATTATATCCCGACTGAACTAATATATACTTTTGAGTCTGATATTACTGCATGTAACTTTTTTCGTATTATAATATAATTGAAATCCTTCTATCCACTTAAAGTCCTATCTTTTGGTTATCTGTGGGCAAATTTTCAGCCAAATTGATGATGATGTGTTTTGGGAATGGGGGAAAATGTAAAAAACGGTATTTTAACATTTTTTACACTATAAAATTTGATCAAAAACTTGTTTTGATTCAAAATAACTTGTTATAATGACATATAATGACATTTTTGAGTCCTTTCTATTAAAATATTATGTTTTTCATTGATACTTTACGACAGAAAATGTATATTTGTTTAAATAAACACCAAATCACTGTAAAATCGCATAAAATAACATTTTGAAAAAAAAAAGAAGAAGAAGATTTTTTGACCTTAAATATCTTATTTTCACGTCCCGCAGAAGCTATATACCAATTTTCAGACAAATCAGAGATCCAAAATTTTTTGCCTGAGTGATTTGACATGGAATGTACCATACATATGTGACTAATAATAGCACGACTTTTGAACGAAAAGTCCGATTTCAACCAAATTTGGTATGTAGCTTCTTTTTTGACATAGAAGATTGAAGTCTTGAACCGGAAGAATCGGTTTACCAGAACTTGTGTTTTCCTGATTTTTTATGTAAAAGAATGTTGTTTATTTTTTCAATTATTTCACGCTGCATATATTAATTTTTCAAAAAGGTAATATCGGCGTTAACTCTTTAGTTATGGTAATTGCCAATTAATAAATGCATAACGTATCTTCACATGTAGGTACCCATGAACCTATGTGCGGCAGATTCGTGCAAATAATATAAGAATTATTGTGCATTTAATTGTAGAATCATATAATTTGGACCACACATGCTACACATAAAAAGATTCAAACTTAGATATGAGGCCATCTCAGACTTTGTCTTTTACAAAAATGGCGGGCATTACAAATGAATCTGCCGTACATAGGTACATGTGAAGATACGTTATGCATTTATTAAAAATGGTAATTAACATAACTAAAAAGTTCAAAATACTCGCAAAAAATATTTTTACTCTCTTTTCAATGGCGGTATTATCTTTTTAAAAATTAATATATACAGGGTGAAAGAATTGGAAAAAAAACAACATATTTTTACATAAAAAAAAACAGTAAAAAAACAACTTCTGGTAAAACGATTCTTCCGGTTCAAGACCTCGATCTTATTCATCAAAAATAGAACCTATATATCTAATTTAGTTGAAATCGGACTTTTCGTTCAAAAGTTATTGTGCTATTAGTCACACATGTATAGTCGCCATTTTGAATGCCCGCCTTTTTTGTAAAAGGCAAAATCTGAAATGGCCTCTTATTTAAATTTGAACCTTTGTACGTGTAGTATATGTGGTCCAAATTATATGCTTCTACCATTAAATACACAATAATTCTTATAATATTTGCTCGAATCTGCCGCAAATAGGTACAATGTGAAGATAAGTTATGCATTTATTAAATGGTAATTAACATAACTAAAAAGTTTAAAATATTTGCTAAAGAATATTTTTACGCTCTTTTTAATGGCGGTATTAAGTTTTTGAAAAATTAATATACACAAGGTGAAAGAATTAAAAAAAAATACATAAAAACAAGGAAAACCACAACTTCTGGTAAACCGATTCTTTCGGTTCAAGAGCTCAATCTTATACACAAAAGAAAGAACCCACATACCAAGTTTGGTTGAAATCGGATTTTCGTTCAAAATCTATCGTGCTATTAATCACATATGTATAGTCGCCATTTTGAATGCCCCCCATTTTTGGTTAAGGCAAAATCTGAGATGACCTAAATGGTATCTAAATCTGAACCTTTATATGTGTAGCATATGTGGTCCAAATTATATGCTTCTATTATTAAATGCACAACTGTTTCACATATCGACTGCACTATTATTAGTCACGTTTATGTGAAATCTGCATTTATGTTCGTGTGTGTGTTTATGTTTTATTGGCACTGGTTTAAGCAACCAACTGGCCAGTCAATGTGTTTTGAATTCTCTCTTTTACAAAATATATGCTTAGTATCTAAATTTAAAACTATTAGTACTACTGTTTTTTTTTTACTCTGTTTTTTTTATTATTTTTTTTATTATATTTTTTAACATTTTTTTTATTACATTTTTTATTTTTTTTTATTTTTTTTTTATTTTTTTTTTAGTTTTTTTTTTTTAGTTTTTTTTTTTTTATTTTTTTTTTTATATTTTTTTATCGCGCTAAGACCTAAACCCGATTCAACCTCGCGGAGGTTTAGATCTTAGTAACTTTTTATTTTATTTAATTATTTTTTTTTTTTTTAATTTTTTTTTCTTTTTTTCTCAGAGCTTTAATTTTAAACAATTAACATGGTTGTACAAAATTTTATAAACATCTAGATTGTTTGATTGTAAAAGGTATATAAGATTAAAAGGAAATTGTACATTAATTTGAACTAGATTGGCAAAAAAGTTTGATATTTCAATAAAATGTAAAGGACATTCTAATAGCATATGTTGTAGATCAGCTAGCTCTCCACATAAACATTCATCATTATCTACAAGTCCTATTTCTCTTTTGTAGACTGGAGTCAGACAGTGATTACTTCTTATTCGACAAATAGTTTTGATAAAGCCTTTGTTGGAAACTTGATTAAACCATGTCTTGATGGGAAGTGTAGGCTGGATTTTTTTGTAATAATTTCCTTTGTCTGAATTATTGTATTGTTCCTGCCATTTCGTCCGTTTGATAGATCTCATAATAGAAATTATGTCTCCCATAGGAAGTTGATAAGTATGCAGAGTGGATTCCTTCGTTGTTGCTTTTTTAGCCAGATCATCTACTATTTCGTTGTTTTTTATACCAATGTGTGCTTTTATCCAACACAATATTATATTTTTGCCCGATTTCAAAGCTTCACTGTTCATTGCTATGATGTCACTGATGATATAATTTTCTGCAAAATTATGTACATTGTATTTCAATGTCTTTACAATGCTTTGGCAGTCTGTAAATATAACATAATTGAGTTCTTTTTGATTAATACATATTTTGTATGCTTCTTTGATTGCAATGAGTTCAGCTGTGAAAATTGTCATTTTATCAGGTAATCTGTTGTTTATTTTTATACTTTTTTGTGGGTAATATATAGCATATCCAACTTTTCCTTCCATTTTTGTACACACTGAAGGTGGTCTATTTTAGTAAGGAAGTCTGTCGCACGAATATTACTTAAATGACAGTTAACTGGAGATAAATAATCTTCATAATTTAGCTTTCGAGACGAGCTTTGTTCAATTTGGTGTATGTCGCCAATGGAATTAGAAACGTTGAGGAAGCTTTCCACAACTAAAAGCAGTTTCTTTTTTTCCCAGTAATAATGAGTTAGGTATGAGGTGGTTAAATGAACAATTTTATTTAATAGCAGTTTATCGTTAACCGCTGTTTTAACTATAAATTTCTCACTTAGGTATTCCCTGCGTAATGAAAGTGGAGGTTCATTAAGCTCACATTCCATGACCAATATAGGTGTGCTACGAAGATAACCAGTGCATAACCTAAGTGCCTTATTTTTGATCCTCTCGATTTTTTGGAGTACAGAGTTTGATGCTGAGCCATAAAAAATAGATCCATAGTCTAAGATTGATCTTATCAAATTTCTGTATAGTAATATTGATATGTTTGGATCAGCTCCCCAGTTACTGACACTTACAGTCTTCATGATATTCATTGCATTTTCCATTCTTCGTAATATGTAATTTGTGTGTTCTTTCCAATTTAATTTGGAGTCTAAAAATACGCCAAGAAATTTTATTGAAGTTTTATAAGGAATACTAGTATTATCAAATTGTAGATGGCTTTGAGGAACATATCGTTTTTTAGTGAAGGTAACAATGGTTGATTTACTCTCTGATATTGTTAAGTTATTATCGGTAGCCCATTTTTTTATAATATTCAATGTCGATTTAAGGTAGTTATTACATCTATCTATTGACTTATTTTCTGCATATATCGCAACATCATCAGCGTACTGTAGGATTTTTATGTGTTGAGGAAGTTTAGTTTCTAAGTCAGCAGTATACAGTATATATAATATAGGACTTAGGATGCTACCCTGAGGTAGTCCCAAAGATGTGTATCGGGAGTTAGATTGATCTCCATTTAATCTAACGTGAACTGCTCGATTAATGTATAAGTTAATGATGTTCCATGTTACTATCTCGGGTATTCCTATTTCCAACATTTTCGCGTATAGTATGTGAAGATTAACGTTGTCGTAAGCCCCTTTTATATCTAAGAACAAAGCACTAACTGCTTTCTTATAAGTAATGGAACTATAAATGTCTATTAAAAAGTGGCAGAGGCTATCTTGTGTGGATTTACCTTTTCTAAAACCAAACTGACTTCTTGGTAATAGGTCGTTCTTTTCTAGCCAAAATTCCAGACGGTTTTTAATAAGTCTCTCATATGTTTTTAGTATACAGGAAGCCAGACCGATTGGACGGTAAGAATCCCAATTCTTTGATGATTTTCCTGGTTTTAAAACCGGGATAATAGTGTAAACGTGCCAATCGTCAGGAATCTTTATGCGGCGCATCCAAATTTCATTATATATATTTAGTAGTGCAGCCTTACCAATTCTTGAAAGATTTGATAGCATCGAGTAATGGATATTATCGGCACCTGGTGCTGAATTTGAGTTTTTCTTCAACGCAAAGTTTAGTTCAGTGGCAGAAAATGGTTTGACTAGGAAACGGATTGGTTCTGGATAGTCGTACAGAGCATTTAGTTGTAAATCAGGAATTACTAATTCTGCAGACGGCGGTGTGATATTTTGATGGAACTCTTCTATCCACGAAGCTTCCGACAGAATAACAGGGACTTTGTTCTTTGTTTTTCTATTTTTTATTCGGTTAACTTTTGACCATACATCTTTAATAGGGACTGACCTATTTAGGGATCCGACATAATCTCTCCAGCTATTTCTTTTAGTTTGTTTAGTGATCTTCTTGACATGTGCATCATCTTTTTTATACTTAAGTAGGTTTTCATGGTTTGGATTTTCTTTGAATATACAAAAACTTTCCTGTCTTCTTCTGACTGCTTCTTCACATTCTAAATCCCACCAGTATTTTCCTCTGGAAGTCGGTTTTTTTATTTTAAATTTGGGGATGCAGTAGGATGCAGTTGTATTTATATTGTGCAAAATTTGTTCATAAGAATTTATATCTTTAAATTGAGAGAATACATCTTCCGAATACTGTTCATATAATTTCCAGTCGGCATTCTTTAAATTCCACTTTTGTGAATATGGATTATATGTATGAATTGGTTGATCCTCTAACTCTACTCTTATAGGTGTATGGTCTGAACCAAATAGGTCTTGAAGTGTTTTCCAAGTGATCAGGTGGTTTAAGTCAGGAGTACAAATGGTCAGGTCTATTGCCGATTTCGAGAAGTTCCTAAAGAAAGTAGGAGAGCCATCATTTTTGAATATTAAATTATTATCGTCTATACAGTCCATCAAGATTTTACCTTTCATATCTGTTTGGTTGTCTAGGCCCCAGGCAATGTGGTGAGCATTAAGGTCACCTCCTATTATAAATGGTCTTTCTATAGATGTTATGAAATTGTTCCATTGTTGTAACAATAACTTGGTTCCTGGGGGAACATACATAGATATAAATGTGACAGTATATGACTTAAACTTTATTTTTATTGCTACTTTATTGACGTTTATTAAATCTACTTTCATGGTGACCTCCTCGTAATATAGGTTTGAATTTATTAAAATTGCTGAGCCACCGCCAACAGTTACTGAAAAGCGGTCGTCTCTGACAATATTGTACCCGTGAAAGTTATAATACTTTTCTGGTTTAAATCTAGTTTCTGACAATAATGCGATATCAACTTTCTGGTCTTCTAATAGGTGGATAAGGTTTTCTCTATTAGAGTTAGCCGATCTACAATTCCATTGACAAATTACCAATCTATTCATTATTATATAAGAGAGAACTTAAAACTGATTGAATTGAATTTACTAGAACTGATTTTTCTGGAATTTCAAAATTTTTGTGATTTATATTAGAGATAATACTTGTAACTATATTTGATATTAATTCTGTTAATTCTTTTGATGGTTCATGTATTTTAGATCCTTGTTCTGGATTAAATGTAGATTGATACGAAGAAGAGGTGATAATACCACCAGGTCTGTTGGACATGGGGTTTAACTTTATTATTTTTTGATGTTCCATTGTTACTTGGTCTGATGAGGAAGAGATAGGTCGTTTGTATTTTGGTGGTTTTATTATTGTATATCTATTTGAAACTGAAGGTAGAGCGAACTGATTGGAAGATGTTTGAGACGTGGACAATTGAGTAAAGGAATATGAAGAGGATGGTGCATTCATATTTGGAGTTTGATGAGAATTTATTGAGGAATTATTGGCTGCTATAGATGCATAAGTTATCTTAGGAAAGAGTTTAATTGTTTCCTTAAAAGATAAGCTGTTTTCAGACATATAATGTTTTATTTTCTTTTGGCGATCAAATTCTGGGCATATCTCCCATTCATTAGTGAAGTGTTCACCTTCACAGGATAGACATTTTTTGTTAAACGATGATAAAGAACAAGAATCGGAAAGGTGAGATTCATGACACTTAAAACAGCGAGGATTACTTTTACACTGCTTACTCATGTGCCCATACCTATAGCAGTGGTAACAGATAATTACCTTTTGCTGGTATTTTTCAACAGTGTGTAAGACATGATTAATTACTACATACTTTGGTATATTCTGGCATTTAAAAGACACAATAACTGATTTTGTTGGATTAAATATTACTTTGTCATCTGCTACTATTTTTCTTGTTATTCGTTTCACATACTCAACCGAGAATTTGCAATGGTGATCAAATTCCTTTATTCTATTTTTAAGATATTCTTCCGATATATCTGAATCTATATCCCTTACTACACCTAGTTTAAACAATTGAAATTTTGGAATGTATGCGGTCAGATTTTTTTGAATAAGGAATTTGGCAGTAACTAAAGCATTTGCGCTACTATAATTTTTAAATGAGACCCTAACTCGGTTGCGTCCGATTGAGTCAATTTTTTTTATATAATTGTCAATTTCTGGATGTAACGTAAATAGGATCTCGCCTATTTTAACAGCGTTTAATTTTCCTGTAAAATTTGAACTGGAGTTTTCAATGAAAATGTAAAAAGGTCCTAAATCAATTTTTTCGTATAAATAAACAGGCCTGGTTTTTTCTGGTTGATCTGAGTTTACTAAAGTATTTTGTTTTTCATTAATATTGTTAAGATTAATACTACTACTTATCTTATTTTGAGGCTGGTTGGGTAGAAATCCATTTAAATCTTGTAAATCACAGCTACTATCCATCGAATTCTCAATATCAGGCGGTTCGCCTCCACTAGATGACTCCATAGAGGAGTTTTCAAGTAACGTTTAACTTATGAACACTTTCAAAATGTAAACTAAATAAGGAAAAGTTTAACAAAACTAAACAAACTAAATTAGAACGGTATAAATCAAATAATCCGCCAAAAATTAATATTTTTCGGAGAGATTTCCAAATTTAAATTAACTTTGACAATTATTTTGACGTATGTGATGTGCATTTATGTTCAAAAAACAGTAAGTACTCGTAACGAATAGATTTTAACGTTACCATACGTTACGAGACCAGTAGAAATATTTTTCGAAAATATTGAACAAACTATCTAGCAATAATTAAAAGAAATTTTATGTATAATCTGGTAATAAAACGTGTATAATAAGAAATTGTATGTATAATAAATCAATCTACATTCTTTACGATAAGTCGAATAAACAAAGTACCTGTAAACCGTTTCGTAACAATTCTTTTGCATAGTGAAGACCAATTCCTGAAGCTCCTCCGGTGATTAAAGCGATTTTTTCACTTATATCGAAAACCATGTTAAAAAACTCTTAGCTAGAATGATTTTAAGAAACTTAAAACTGTATTATGCTGGACAAATTGTATGTATCTACCTCCGATTTTTACAGTTTCTATGCACAAACAATGAAAAACACATTATAAAATGATAACCCAATTAATCTTTCCTGACCCTTAAAGTTACCGTGCAATAGATAAAATAATAAAAGCTAAAAATATTTTGATAAAAAATCGGAAATTTATTTTAAAGTAGAAATTGCATTAAAATGATGGAATGGTAGTCCATGTTGTAAGGCAGCTCTCATATGAAAAAAAAAATCTGATTCGTTTCTTTGCTGATTAATCAGCAAAGAAACGAATGATAAATCAGAACGAATGAAAATTCAAAAGTTTGCCTATTTTTGCTACGAGAAACCTTTTGTCCATTTTAAGCAAAAAAGGTCTTTTGTGATTTTTCTCAAAAGTTGATAGTTTTGGAGTTATAAACGATTTAAAATCTGAAAAAATGCTTAAATGCGGGTTTTCCAGGCTGAAAACTCATATGTAAATTTTTTTGAAGTTGCCAAGTACCTAAATAGAAGTTTAAAAATAGTCAATTTCAAGGTTCTGATGACTAATCATCTTATTATTCCTGTCGCCAGAGGGGGTACAACGGTTTACTTTATTCAGATGGACTTACCCAAGTTTTTTTTATGTATTTTGACCCGTAGAACACGAATTTTTTGGGTAACAGTTGATCCGGATGTCGATAAGATTGTTATAAATAAAGAACTTGAGGAATTACATAACCGCGAGTTTTCGCAAAACAAACCATTTTTTTTTCTATTGTTTTGGGTCATTCTATACAAAAAATGTTCTTACAAGTTTTTTCGTAGGATGCATAGTTTTCGAGATAAACGCGGCTGAACTTTCAAAAAATCGAAAAATCGCAATTTTTTAACCCAAATAACTTTTGATTAAAAAATAAAATAGCAATTCTGCTTACAACATTTGAAAGTTCAAGTCAAATTCTATAGGTTTTGATTATTTGCATTGCTAAAAATAATTTTTTTTTATTTTTAAACAAAGCTATAAATACATACATAGTGCTTGAGTGATGTTTTCAATGCATCTCTCATTTAAAATCGAACGCGAGTAGACGCGCCTACAAACAGGCAATGTCTACGTAGCATACTTAAAACGCATGCATTGGGCAAGGGAAACACTATTTGTTCATAACTTTGTTAATTAAAAATCATAAACAAATTGATTTTAGCAATGTAAATAATCAAAACCGATATAATTTGAATTAGACTTTCAAATCAGGTAAGCAGAATTGCTATTTTGTTTTTAATCAAAAGTTATTCCCGTTCAAAAATTGCAATTTTTCGATTCTTTGAAAGTTAAACCGCGTTTATCTCGAAAACTATGGATCCTACGAAAACACTTGTAAGAACATTTTTTACTTAGAATGACCCAAAAACTAGAAAAATGTTTTGTTTTGCGAAAAATCGCAATCTTATCAACATTCGGATCAACTATTTCCCAAAAAATTCATGTTCTACGGGTCAAAATACATAAAAAAATTTGGGTAAGTCCATCTGAATCAAGGAGGCCATTGCACCCCCCTGGCGAGAGGACTATATGGTCCGGGGGCTGTTTTTGACATTTTTGGGCAGGTGTTTGAGGCATTTTGAAAACTTTTCAGGTAACTCTTCCATGATATCCTAATACCAAAATGCCGGTCTTGTTGCAGGTTAGCAGCCATTTTACCCAAAAATGGCTCCCGAATTTAAAAAAGGGTAAAAGTTGTTACAAAAAAAAAATTACAAAAAATATCTTTGAGGGGACTTGTATTTTTTTTTAAGTAACTTTAGATATTTAAATATAACAAAAATCAACAAAGATTTGCGGATGATTTAAATTCTGCAAGACGCTTTCATGGGCCCCCAGGATTATTTTCAAGGGGTGCATCTGAACTTCAGGGGGTTCCACCTTTTAAGCCACCGCGGGTCGTACCATATACAGCGCGGTGGCTGAAAAGCTGGGTGGACATGCTAAATGAACAAATTAAAAACAATGGTCTATATTGAAATAAGTTCCGATTACTCATCAGCAGGGCCGGACTGGCTCATGAAAAAGGCGCCAACCCAAATTCTAAAAAAGGCGCCAATCTAATATCTAAACAAAGGCGCCAGACCCCCCTCCTATCAAACTTTTTATGCAAAGTAAATCAATATTACTCGTGAATTTTTTTAAGTTTAATTTTAATTTAACTCTATGAAGTAATTTACTATTTTTATTGGGAATAGTAAATTATATTAAGATGCCACAAAAATATAGCTTCAGTATCCCTTTTAGTCCGGAGACATTGGGGTGAGTTATCAGTGGTGGTGCAGCTGGAACAAACTATGGATGAATGAGATGATATGGAACATCGTCAACTACATCAACATCAGTAGTTAAGGAAACAAAAGGCAAGTAGGAAAATAAGAAGGAGGATACTATAATCTTCGGAAGAAGAGGGTCTTCGGTTAGAAGATATGCGGTCAGGGGTAGGGACCTGACCAAGACGGATGTTCCAGGGGAGGCAACCTTGCAACGGAGCTCATCACTTGGGGAAAAAGATCTAGAGAGAAGGAGGAGAACTCCGACATAAGACTATGGAGAAACGAGAGTTACAAATAATTTAGTGAGACTAATGTCTTACCATACAAACACGAAGGTCGAGATCAATAATGATCTATAAACCTTAACAGTGTCACCGAAGACGTGGAGAGCACTTTCAGACAAGTCACCCTCGGTAGCATTGAGAAACGAGATAGAAAGTGGAGAAAACCGGAGAGGAAGGAAGGACTAAGGAGACGGCAAGTGTGTCCACACCGATGGACTTCGAAAGTTCTTCCCCGTAAAACTTAGTGAAAGAGAGATAGAAATGATCGCAACGGTCCCGAACTCAGGTGAAAGAGGCTTTGAAAAAATAAACGACATTATAATAAAGTCGAATGGGAAGAAAATTTCTATATGCGGTCGCCAAACCGGGAAGAGGGAATAAATCTGCAGACGACTTGTGGTCTGACTGTAGTGGTCATGAAACAAGGACTTTCCGGTGAGGGGAACAGGTACCATGACCTAATAAGGGAAAAACCGGTAGTATGTGCAGGAGGTACATACAGCCCAGGAGAGGTTAAGTACTTTTAACTTAATACTATGACCACAATTACAAGAAAGGGTCAGGAGGAAGAGAACAGGGGAAATCGTCAGACTATTTTCATGGTTCCTGTAGAGAAATGGGTGACAGGGATAAGAGACTACTGGCAATTCTTTTGAAATTGAAGGAAGACATGGAGACACTGGATATCAGAGTAATTATAATATCATAGCCCCCCATTACTCTTAATAATGGGGGGCTATAGAAGTAGGAACATCAGGCAAATCCTGAAAGTAATCTTCATGGGTATGGACATCCACCTCTCACTGAGGAGTACGAACGCGGGGATGCAGAAGTTAATTGTAAAGGGAGGTGGAAAATCCTACGCCGAGTTGCTAATTAAGGGTAGCGCAGACACGAGGAAGGAGGGGATTAGCGTCAGAAACGCTAAGAAGACTAGGGGCGGGGACCTCAACCTCGAAGTGGCAGAAAAAGAACAAGCCGAGCATCTGAAGAAGACTATCGTGGCCCGCACGGAGGGAAACACAGTAGAAGATGTCCGGAGCTATCAGGACCAGGTGAAAATATTTGATATAGACGGAGATGTCACAAAGGAAGAAATCCTGAAGATGGTTTGGAGGTATTCCGGCAGCAGGCAGCCTAACGACGTCTCTATGGGAAAATGGAGAAGGCAATACAACCGTTACAGTCCGAATCGCAGCAGCCAAAAAGGCGCTGGAAAGAGAACATATACCCATTGGCCGGAAGTCGTGCAAGATACGAGAGAGTCTGCATGTGCCTCAGCGGTGCCTCAGATGCCTGCAATTCGGACATAGTAAAACCGACTGCAAGGGAAAAACAAATCGGACTCCTGCTACCGACAAAGCAAGGGGGCACTAGGCACGAGATTAAAGTAGTGAGGCGACTTTCTGCCTTACGTGTAAAGTCCGGTCACAGAGCCGACAGCTTACAATTCTCGGAGTATAAAAAACTGATCCTGGAAAAGCGGGGCCTCAAGAGAGACCCTGCCACAAGGGACGAAGAAAGGGTGGATGAAAGCACCTAGGACCAGGAATCAGACAAAAACCATCTAATACGAAGTTCCTTCAAATAAATGTGGGAAGGGCGAGGACCGCTCACGATGTTGCAGAAACACTTCCACGAAGAGAAAGTTGTGACGTGATCCTCTTTCAGGAGTTCAATGTAAAGTTGGTCTCTCGACAAAGAATCATTAAGCATAGGAGATCTGATGGGACAGGGAAAAACCTATCAGAATGGATCCACGCCACAGGGATTACTTTGCTAAATGACGGTAAGGCACCTACGTTTGTGAGAGATAATAGTGAATCCTTTCTGAACATCTCACTGGTTTCAACGTCACCTTTAAACAGGGTCATAAGCTAGACTGTTTTGGAAGAAGAATCGCTCAGCTTACATAAATATGTGAGTTTTGAAATAACGAACAAAAGGAACAAACAGGAAGATAGATATCGATCGAAAGAGACTTTTAAATGAGGAGGTTTTTATGGATGCTTTTGGCTTGATTGGTCCGAGATGCGAGGATGTAAGTAAGTTGATCGAGGGTCTAAATGCGACATCACAGTTGGCTTATGTGAAGTCAAATGGGAGGTATGAAAGGAAACAACCATACTGGTGGACTGAGCGGCATAAATATCTGAGGACAAATTGTATTAGAGTAAGAAGGGTACAACAAAATTCGACTCGTATTAGGTATCAGATAAGCTTTAAAGGTAGCAGATTAGATAAAGAATGCCTGATATGTGTTGAACGAGTTGAATTTTGTTGTACCCACTGGCCTTATTATGTAGCACTCTAGGGCGCAACAATCTTATATGTATAATGTAGAAGTAAAAATTGTCTTCGAGGGCGCCGCTAGTTGCATCTAAGCTATTTATTAAAATATAATCAGCGGGGATTGATACATACGAAATAGCCTGAATCGCAAAAATGGTCTTCGAGGGCGGCGCGCATCGCATCTAAGCTATTTGATTATCTGATACCTGATACATGTTGACAAGTTGTATTTTGTTCATTGTCTGGCTTCATTATTTAGGATTCTGGGGCGCAACAATCCAGTATGTGTACCGTAGTTATGGAGCGCAGAAAAATACACCTGTATAATTTCGGCCAATTGTGGGATGTAACATTTAACACTCTTTATATTAGATATCAGATAATCAAATAGCTTAGATGCGAGGCGTAGTGCGCTCGAAGACCATTTTTACAATTTGGGCGCTTTTCGTAGGTATAAATATCCGTTATTTCTATTATATAAGAAACAGCGGAAATTGATACCTATATGTCTTCGAGGGCGTCGATAAAAATTTTTTTTGAGGGCGCCGCTCGTTGCATCCTAGCTATTTATTAAAATAGAATCAGCGGAGATTGATAGCTACCAAAGGCGCCTGTATCGAAAAAATTGTCTTCGAGGGCGCCGCTCGTTGCATCCAAGCTATTTATTATAAAAAAACAGCGGATATTGATATCTACGAAAGGTGCCCGAATTGTAAAAAATCGTCTTCGAGGGCGCCGCGTCTAAGCTTTTTATTATAATGGAAACAGCGGAAATTGATATCTACGAAAGGCGCCCGAATCGTAAAAATTGTCTTCGAGGGCGCCGCTCGTTGCATCTAAGCTATTTATTATAAAAAAACAGCGGATATTGATACCTACGAAAGGTGCCCGAATTGTAAAAAATGTCTTCGAGGGCGCCGCTAGTTACATCCAATCTATTATAAAAGAAACAGCGGATATTGATACATATGAAAGGCGCCCGAATCGTAAAAATGGTCTTCGAGGGCGCCGTCCGTCGTAGCTAAGCTATTTGATTCTCTGATGCCTGATACAAGTTGTCTTTTGTTGTACCGACTGGCTTCATTATGTAGGATTCTGATTACTGAGGCATGTAAAAACATTTTTTAGGGGAATGGTAACTGCATCATCTTTGTGTAAAGGTTCAAAAAACATTTTTTCCAGTTTAATTTTTTTTATGGACAGATAGGCACTAACGAAGGCAAAAGGCGCACCGGCCCGAGGGCCGGTGGGCCGGCGGGCCAGTCCGGGCCTGCTCATCAGAATCTTGAGACTGGATGTTTAAACTTCAATTTAGGTTCTTGGCGACCTTAAACATAATAATATTTTTTAGATAAAATAACCAAAAAACCTAAAAAAATGTATCTTGGAGCAAAAAACAATTTCTGTCCAAAAATTTTGCCTGGTACCTTCTGATTTGTTTAATGAGGACATTTTTGAACAGGAATCCGCAAAGAAGAAACTAAATCAAAATTTTTTAATACGGGAGCGGCTTATGGGATGGACTGTGGGTGAAGTTGACTGACGACTGACACTTGATAAAAATATTTTTCTGAAACCTGATATTTTAGGGGGTTTACTGCCTATCAACAAATAGGAACGATACAAGTAAACATAAACCTTGGTACGTCTAAAGCAAGAATCATATTATCATGCCCGCACCGTTCCGTCACGTAGCGTAGTTTTCGAAAAACCTGATTTAACAAAGAAGTGAGCTTAAGAGTCGAATCATATTATCATGCCCAGCACGTACCGTTTCGTTTCCGAAAAATATTGATTTTAATGGTTTTAAATATGAACAATTCATACTGTCCAGAGCGTATCGTATCATACACTTCTTTGTTAAATCAGGTTTTTCGGAGACTACGCTACGTGCCGGAACGGTGCGGGCATGTTACCCGATATAATTCGTAAATGGCACGTAATATGATTCTTGCTTTATATGTACTACAATTCTGAATCAAAAATAATTTAAAAAATTAAACAGATTTCAATTTGTACTGTACATAAATACAAAGTAGGCCAAAGAAAACAGTCCACCTCGATATTTGGCAGTATTTATTAGATTTTAAGGAAATGAAGAAGCAAGTCGATTTTTGATCTAAGGGGGCCACATTTTTACGGTACATACATCTGTCATTTGTCAACCCACTCCTTTCAATTTACTCCACCCTTATTTTTAAATAGGGAATAGGGGTCGTCTGCTACCTCATTTGAAAGGTTATTCAATTCTATATACAGTAATATTAATATTGACATAATTATTTACACAGGGTGTCCAAGAAAAATTATTTTGAATTAAACTAATTGACGCAAAAAGAAGAATGTATGCAATTTATTTAACTCAAAATACATTCTACTACCGACAGAAAACAGAGAAAAATGTTTATTTGATAAATAAATATTGTTTTTCGCTTAAATTCAATATTCAACCTACCAAGAGGAGCCCAGATGGGTGGCAGCTTGAACGTTGAAATTAAGCAAAAAGCAATGTGTATTTATTAAAAAACATTTTTTTCGGTTTTATGGCAGCAGTAGAATCTATTTAGAATTAAATAAATTACATACATTTTTCTTTTTGTGTCAATTAATTTAATTAAAATATTTTTTTCTTGGACACCCTGTACAAATAATTATGTTAATGTTTATATTACTGAATAGAGAATTGAATAACCTTTTAAATGAGCTAGCACACGACCCCTATTCCCTATTTAATAATAAGGGGTTGGGGAAGTGAAAGAGAAGGGGTTGACAAATGACAAATGTGTGTACCGTAAAAATCTGCCCCCCTTAGAATAAAAATCGAAATGTTTCGTCATTTCCTTAAAACGTAATAAATACTGCCAAATATCGAGGTGGACTGTTTTCTTTGGCCCATTCTGTATATAATTGCGGCACCTACAGTGTAGATAGCAACTCCAGTTAATTTGTTAGGATACATTTTTCTGCTTCTCTTAATTACTTTAATTCCAAAGATTATTTAATTCTAAAGATATTTTAATTATATCTTATTGAACATAATATTTTTACATATTTATATTTAAAGAAATCTTAACGATTTAGCTGTCAGTTGGTTTTGTTAATCTTTTAACCTTTTGTTTATTCTTATAAAAAGAAAAATAATTTTTGATTATTTTTGACATAAATAAATACATAAAATTGATTATAAATTGAAAATCTAATAAATACTGCCAAATATCGAGGTGAACTGTTTTCTTTGGACCATTCTGTATATAATTGCGGCACCTACAGTGTAGATAGCAACTCCAATTAATTTGTTAGGATACATTTTTCTGCTTCTCTTAATTACTTTAATTCCATTATTTCCATAAGATCCATAAGATTATTTAATTCTAAAGATATTTTAATTATATCTTATGAACATAATATTTTTACATATTTATATTTAAAGAAATCTTTACGATTAAGCTGTGAGTTGGTTTTGTTAATCTTTTAACCTTTTGTTTATTCTTATAAAAAGAACAATAATTTTTGATTATTTTTGGCATAAATAAATACATAAAATTGATTATACCATAACTCTCGACCCTCGATATTTATAGGGGGTCTGATATTTAACATAAAATATATTTTATCTTTGTCGTTCTTTGTTTCGACTAGTTGACGAAAATATGTTGATGTTCCGCATATGTCCCAGTGTTCTATGTGTAATGCAAAATCTTAGAAAAAAACATATGGGACATAGGTTTCAAGAAAAAGTCTATCTCCAATCACCTACGCCATATATTTTTTTACCAGGCAACCAAAACCTGCAGCATTCTGGTGATGGGTTTGCTACACATGTTTCTGCATTTAGTAATTTAGTAGGACGAGCGCTGCTTCTTTGATTTTTCTCTTGTTTATATCCGTTTACTACAAGATTATTGATTCAACTTTCTTGGAACTCTGTGTTCATTATCCCAGGTATGTTGCATATCTGTGATTTATCGAAATTGCTTTGACCTCTCTTGGGTGTTGTTGGGTTGTACACAATACCCTGTGAATGCAACAATTTCTATCTGAGAGAAACTGCAACACCACTAAGCGTCAGGTTAAGCTAGCATGAAACATACTTCAGGGATTTCAGATCGTTTAAAAAACAACAGTTACATGACCAGTTTATTTAACTTTTATTGGGGCAATATTAATTTTCATTGTACAATATATCGTAGTAGATTTAAATATTATTTTACACTCATTTATCAGACTAATACTTTAGAACAGTGGTTCTCAATATGTGGTACGTGTACCACTGGTTGTACATATCATTATTCGCCTTGGTACACAAAACGCAAAAACAGACAAAATCAGCACCACTGTTGTAGTTAATTAGATTACCTAGCTAGATAGGTGTTTCAGTTAGTTGGTACCAAAAATAATAAAAAGTATTTTGTGGTACACGACTGAAAAATATTGAAAACCACGGCTTTAGAAGGAATTATGTAACAAAAATATAGCAACACTGTTTAACTGTCAGACTCGCTACTCCAACATGACTGTACAGTGTCTCACTCGTATTCACACAATTAAGTGTTGCCTTTGTTCCACATACTGAATGGCTTATAGGGTAGTTGAAAAATTGCCGTATCTGGATTACGTATAGGACTACGTTGTAGTAATTATTTGGTATATTGTTGATGTGATTTTCAAAGATGCTTCTTGAATAGTAGTTTTACAACAAACATTGAATAGCCTCATAGATATCCTAAATTTGAAAACCAACATTAGGTTAAAAAAAAATGAATATATTACAAATCATAAAGTCCACTTATACAAATTAAATGAAACAAGGTATTTTATGGTATACAGTATACATCTACCAGAACAACACAATAAATCTAAAAGTGGAAGATGAACTAACTGACCCAATTGAAGCCGGCAATGGGATAAGACAGGGGGATTCCTTAAGCCCTTTATTGTTCAACCTGATCATGGACGAAATGATAAAAAAGTAGAACTAAAAAAGGATACCAAATGGGAGAAAAACAACTTAAAATAATCTGCTTTGCGGACGATGCAATACTAATCTTTTAAAGTGAAGATGATTTACAACGTATGCTGCACTAATTCAACATAATCGCCAGAAAATTTAACATGCTAATTTCCTCAAAAAAGACAAAATTGGGGGGGAGGGGACAAAACAGGGAAATTAAACACACTCGATGCCATATAAATGTTATAAATATTTTTTATTTATCCAATACATATACCATAAATTTAAGATTTAAAAATTATACTAAAATTCAATTCTGTTGCAACTATTTCTCATCTAATAAATTAAGCTTTATTTCTGATATCTCCTTTGTTTAAACAAAAATTTTATTTGAATAATGTGTTAGACTGTTCTTACAAAAAATACTAAAATTTACTTTTCTACTTTTGAATTGATTACTTATTTCTTCTTTAAATTTTATAATGACTAAATTATGCTATAGAACTGTTCAATACAAAAAATAAACAAATATGGTGTGGATATAAAACAAACTCTCTCGGTTTCACAAAAAATCTGACTAACCTTTTTGTTTCTTCTTTACTGCTTCTCCTGGATTGTGTAGTGCTCGATTCTCCCACACGTGCTCCTAGGATGTAGCGAAAGGTCCTTCTCATCCAAACTGCTTCACAAACAAACAAACAACGGGACTCGCTCGAAATCTCTATTCAGTTTTCTCTCTGCTCGATATCTTATGCAAATTGATAGGTACCCACCGGCTACTCGTTCTAGACAGGAAACAGGAAACTCCTCGTGGACAAGGAAAATTAACTTTTCATCTCGGTCAACGATTTCGTTTCACCACGATTCTGCTCGTAAAGGCCAATTTCACCACTTTACACCGACCTCTCACTTTTTAAAACCTGAACTGTACTCTCCAGATATTCATTACACAGTGCCCCTTTTTTCTCTCTTCAAGCTCAGACTCAACACTCTCATCCCTTCCATTTATCATTCTCCGCCAATGACAAACATCCTCTCTACCCACTACATCCATATTTTCATTTCTTAAGAACCAATTTATTTTGTATACAACTTTTCCGTTTTGTTAAATTCTAGGAAATACCTAATTACTTTCGTTGTTTAAAAATGCTAAACAAAAAGCCTTATATTCTAAACTCAATAAATTTGTTTACGGTCTCTCCTTCTACGAATCATTTACAAATATCCTATTGTCGATTCCAAAGCGAAATAAAATGTACTTTCTTATCTTCCCGCAACATTGTCTAAGTTCGTTCAGAGAACCATTAACAAACCACCTTAACGATTTCACTTTTCGCGAAAACACTGTTTACTAACTAAATTATAATATTTACAATTTTTGGTCATATATAGGGCGATGAAAATCTATGATCTCGTGGTCTCTAATATAAATTTATTTCCTAAATTTTCCCATAAAATTTATACAACAATATATACTATTGGAGTATGGATAAGAGTAATCGAACTTATTAGGTACACTGAACAACTTTATTACGTTATGAATCAAAAACCGTTGTAGTTGATGTAGTACTTAAAAAACTAGAAAAAAGGTACATTAATAATATATTACAAATTTCATAAAATTAACAAAACACAAGTTAAATTAAATAGAACAATAAACTACTGCTATCGTGACATTAATCGTAGAAAATTTAAAATAAATATATAGTTGCTTTTATTCAGTTTTCAACAAGTTACCCTTTTGTGTGAATCTGTCTGCTGGAATAAATTCGTAACATGGTTCTCCACCTTCAATCAACCAAAGTGTTCCATTTGGTGCATATTTTAGTATCTTAATTGCTTCTTGAGCTACATGTTCGGGGCTACAATATTAATAAACATTTAATAAGTTTAGGTAATTGTAATAAATAAAATAAAAAAAATTAAAAATTAAAAAAATTAAAATAAACTGCGAGTACTAGTAATTATGCGAGTAAATAATATTTGTTTAAGTACAACCAAAATTATATAAGTATGAAATGTAACATGTTAAACATCACTTTAACACCTTTATTATTAAACTTTTAGAGATACCGTGAAATGATGGGGTGTCGGCCGGTATGCGCTCGACCGTTTTGCGCCCTTACCTGAAATCGTCCGGTTTGCGCTCTAACACTTTCTTAATGGAGATATATAGCTAATTATTTTCTTATATCGACCGTTTTGCGCTCTCTTGTAATCGATGTTTAATCTTATTCTACCATAACCATCAGGTAACGATCATCTAGACTATATCCATTCTAAAAATGGATATAGTCTAGATGATGTGCACAGCAATAATTGCTGTGCACAGCTTCCAATTATTGGAAGGTGGAAACACAAAAAAATCTTATGTATGTCTTTGTACTCACTTTATAATGCTAAAAAAATCACAGCTTTTAGATTTCAATGCCTATTTTTTATAATTCTCATTATAGAAACACATATAGAAACATGGATAATTTTGTTTTAATTACTTGCTTGTAGCCTGTAGATATAGTAAAAATTGCGATAAACATTTATTTTAACATTTAAATTTAATTTAATATCTCACTGAAGTATGTGGTTCTGGATAATATTACGAAAATTAATGTCTAAAGACGGAAATAACCGAAAGTTAAGTTAGGACCGAAGGGTTGGGTCTTCCTCCTTCCCCACAGATTTTGAGTCAGGTAGGTTCACCAGACTATTATTGTAGAATGAAATTAAAATTATACTGCAAGAGAGCGCAAATCGGCCGATTAAGGAAACTATAGTAGTTAGATATTTCTATTATGAAAATTGCAAAGCGCAAACCGGTCGATTTCAGGTAAGGGCGCAAAATGGTCGAGCGCAAACCGGCCGTATTCGAATGATGGTATATAAAAGGTAACGTTGGACTCACAGTCCGCCAATCCAGAAAAGGTCCAAAAACAAATATTTTCGGAAAAACGATCTGAGAACTTGTCATTTATTTAAAATAAACAAAAAAAAACCATTTGCATAAAAATTTATTATCATTTTTATATAAACTTGTGATTTGAAAATAAAAGTTAACAGATATATCTTTTTCACATTTTGGGTACTATAAAACACAAAAACCCAAATTATACAAATACAAAACAACTATTTCTAAGAAATTGAACACAGACTTAATAAAAAACAAATGTTTGAGCTGCATAGTAGATACCTATCCGATACATGTAATGAAATGTGACACTGTTTGTGGAAAATCCAAGACTTCTGAGATTGGCTCCTTCATTTTTTTTCATGTCGGCCACATGGTCCTGAATCTCTTCGAAATCTCCTTCCAAACTAGCATCGTCATGGATAGAGTTCAACTTCTGGCTCAGAGTCAGAGAGAAATTCCGCATGACGCTTTGCAAGATATGCTTGTTGCTTTTCAAAACTCATATCCAAAAAAATATAAAAAAATAAGTTTATAATATCATTCATAAATATATACGTAACATATAATCAGTATATCACTCATAATTATAAATCACATTAATATTTGTATTTACCCTAGAAATAAAATATTTTATAATTGGATCTTACCTGAAGATCTGTTACAACTTGTATAAAGTGCGGACTTACACTGCGCAAGTCAATATAACATCGGAACTAAATGCACTAGACAAGTCTCACATCCCTCCCTGAATAAAGTGTCCCCCTTTTTGAAGCTATCGAGCACCCCACGAGCGAGACCGTAATTAATCGTCAGAAATCGACCAATAATAATTCGACAAGCGGACTCACAGTCCGCACGTTAACTCTGAAAGGTTAATACAATTTTGCACACTGCTTCTATAAAAAGATTTGTGGATGTTGTGTTGGAACACTTACGTTGATTTTTCTGCCAGGAAATCATTCGCTTTCCCGATCGTCGTTTTCCTTCTACATTTCCCTGTACAATTAGTTGCAGCAATCCATATTTTTCGCTGTTCCTCAAGGTGTGCCCGAGGTATCCGAGTTGGGCTGTTTTCATTGTAGTTAACAGCTCTTTTCCTTTTTGTATTCTTTTTTTTAATGCTTATTAGGCAATTTGTTATAACATATAACAATAGGCACATTTAATCTGTGAAATAATGCCATGAAGAGATTGTTACCAACGCCACATATCTCTATAGGGTTATTATTAAATTACTGTATATTTTCATATTTTGAATTTTGTATTCTTAATAAGACGACCTGATATAGTAACGTGGTCGGTATAAGATATATTTAGTATGCGACGATAAATCCAAATTTCGAACGTCTCAATTTGCTGCAAATAGCGTCTATAAGAGTCCACGACTTAACTTCGTACGAGAGTATAGGAAAGATATAACGTTTTAGCCCTCTACAGCATGAATTATTGCAAACATGAAATAAAAAATATTTTTATGTAGTATGATTTTTATTAAGCCATAGAAAAGGCATTAGTACATTAAAAATAACTTTTTAGTGCTATATATAAAAGTTTTTTTTTAAACCCTTATATGGTTTCATATGCAATAACTACAAACTGGAAGATTTTTTAAAAATCCATATATGGTTTAGCATGAATTATACGAAAATATTTTAATAAAATGTTAACATACAAAAATACATATTAGTTATGAAATTGTCATAGACAATTCCTTTTTCATTATAACACAAAAATACTTTACACTTTATACATTTGGTGTAAGTTTTTTTTTGTACATATTTGACACTGTTGGCGAAGCTTTCTGTCCAATGTTGTCCGCACGCACAGAATTTAATGGTATCTCCTGATGTCTTGCGGGAGTTTTTCTTGCTCTTTTCGTTGGTGTTGGGGTCCTCCCATTGGTTAACACAGGTGGAGTTCCTTGACGACTAGACGTTGGAGTTCCTGGACCACTAGACATTGGAGTCCCATTTTGTACTACTGGACGACCTCTCTTTCTTGGTAGTGACTTTCCAGATTTACATACATGTTCAGAAACGCCTTGTTTGAAGTCAAATAATGGCATATAGCCATTTTCTTAATTTTTTCTACGTCAAAGTATCCAAGGCTTTACTACTCATAGATCCAACATATGAAAAAAAATTCGTTTACACTATTTTCTTGATCTTAGATGGATTCTGTACGAGTCTAATAAGTCCACTCCTCCCACAAGCTGATTATAAACTTCAACAACTTGAGGGCATGGAATCTCTTTCTATGTTTTTTCTTTTCGGAAGTATCTACGTTTTGTGGATCTAGGTTCACTAACAATGTAAGTTGATAACGATAATATATTTACCGGCTTGTTATCGAAGCAATTTGTTAGACTTATGTTTACGTCTTCAACAAGTGCAACTTTTTCTACAATGAAACCACGTTCTTTTTTCTTTAGTTCTTTTTCGGATGGGATTCCTGAATTTGGAACATGGTTTAATCGAACCGTACCTAAAGGCAGCAATCCATTTTTTGTAAGATAAATTTGTAATTTTGGACTGTTAAACCAGTTATCGAAAAATATTTTATGATTAACGTTCTTCGGCACTGTCTCTGTTAGTCTAGTGACAGCATTTCACTGACTCCTAAATCCGACGCTCCATTTGGAAAAGTAGGTATTGCTTTGTTCTCTAGATGTTTCTCCTTGGGAGCCAATAAAGAGGTCAAATAGAGGTCGAGTTTTAAACAGTCTATCATGGCCTGGATTACCAACAGGAACGGAGTTACTATTATCACTAAAATTAAGGTTTTTCTTTATAATTTCCGGTCTATTGCAGGTCATAGATTCAAATACTTGTGGTTGACCTAAAGTTGCATTCCAGTAAAGCCTCAGTGATGGTAATTTCACCAATGACATAAATATTACAGTTCCTATGAATTGCTCCATTCCGTTTTCTCTAATATTGGCAGATTTGTTTATGTTATCCTGCAGGGCTTTTATGTTTGATTGTTCAACAATCATGGATATTAATTCTTTTGGAAAAAACAACAAGAAAATATCTGCAGGAGTTTCTAACTCAAGGATACATTCTGGCATCTCTGTATCGCCTTTAAATGGATAATCACTTTAATTAAAATGCTTCAAATGACCTGATTTCCATAAAAAAATTTCAGGTTTTTTTTTTGTTGACAGTTCTATGGAGCAACTAGGTAGATTTTTATCCAAATTGCTTTGTTCATTGCTATTACTATCATCAGACTCGGAATGGTGACTTCGAGGAATATACTCATCATCCGAATCAGAACCTAATTCGTTTTCACTTAGTTCTTTATTATCAAGAATATACTCATGATCTAAATCTGAACCTACATCGTCTTCACTTAGATCTCCATCATTAGGAATACAGTTAACGTATCTAGACGAGCCATAAAACTTCCCAGGGTCCATTCTGAAAACAAAAACCAAATGATAATTTGTTTATAAATGCTGTAACTAAAATAAGATTGAATGCATTTGAAATCATTTATGGATTTTAGGGACATACCGATTTAGACGGAATGCTTACGAAACCATATATGGTTTGATAAATAGATGACATCATAAACCTACATTGTAAAGTGAAATTCGGTGTAGAAAAAGATTTATACAATAAAATATAATACTTACTTTCTCCAAAAATTGTTTCCCACAAATAAATTCACTATTTCGATAAAAAATATTAATTCAAAGTTGAGTCTTACACAAGCTACCGTACATTCATTACATGTGTACGAACGAATGAGGTTATAACGATCTTTCTCTTGACTGGTAGGCAACCAAACATACAGATGCATAATATAATATTGTGTGTGTGTGTGTTTAGATTTATGACCTTGGTTTGAACCAATTGGCCAGAATAATATAATAGTTACATAATATGTAACTATACATAATCATATTATGATATAGTCGGAATTTTCTATGGGCAGTGGATATTATGCATACTACAACACTTCGAAATTTTGAAACCACAAAAGGTTTCGTATGCAGTAGAGGGTTAGTAACTTGATTCTTATAGGCATTGATAAATCATGACATTTGAATAGCTTATGTTTTTGGAAATGTTGAACAGCAGAGGTGATAGTACACATCTCTCGCGGACCCCATATTTGATTTTAATATCATGGGGTTCACCTGCCTCTATACGAATAGACGATGTTTGATCCCAGTAAAGATTATTAAAAACTTATTCTCAGATCATAGGTGTTATTCCAACATCTTAATATCTCCATCATCTTATCGTGATTGTTTATATGCTGAAGAGAGCCTCTCTCGAACACCCACTGCGCATACCGAAAACCAAACTGTGCTCACGTGTCATGCTCAAAATTCTTTGAGCATGAATTTAGGAAACAACATTAAAATATGGCTCACTAATGGTCCGGAACACACCATTGCACATGGTGGTGCAATGCATTGCAATGGTGCACACCATTTTGGATATGATAAATAGAATGTTATCAATTTAGAATTCTTAAATACAAAATACTGAGTATACAAGATACAACTACTTACTCTTGAGATGGCCATCTTCCCTCCTTCAATCCTTGTTTCACATATTCATCGTATATTTGTCCTAAATTTCTTCCTCTAATATTAAATATCAACGGAGTTAATGTCACTCCTGGACATAGCGCTACAACTCTAACTTTTAGTTTATCGTAAAAATGTGGAACACCCCAAGATTTAGTTAGAGCGGAGACTGCAGCCTTTGATGCAGAGTATATTGGAACATGAGGATAATAGTCGCAAGCTGCAGTTGAAGCAATATTGACGATAACAGCTTCAGCACCTTGCTTGTATTTAGGAAAGTAATTTTCTAGAGCCAGGAGAATTCCAATGATTGTGCCTTTCTAAAATACATTACAAAAAAAATTTCATTATGGAAAAATATTATACTCCTAACAACTGATACATGACATAATGTCGCCGGTACCGAACAAGAATGGCGTAACTGCAAATTTTGGCAACTCCTGTTTATTGCTTAATTAACTTCTAAAATACTGTGTCCAGATGATACAAAAGCGCTAGAACTGTAACTATGTGCTGAGTCACCACTGGATAGTTGCGTATTTATTGAAATATTCACCATTTTAGACCTGGTTTCAGATAAATAATGACGCAACTGTAAATAGGCTTGAAAATTGAGGGACTAAATTAAGATAATGAAACTCGGAACAATAGGGATGAAAATAAACGCCATCACTGTAAGAATAAACGGCATACCAAATATTTAAAAATAGTTTTTTTACAGAAAAACTTTAAGATCAAGAATGACGCAACTGTAGATGAAAACTTTTGAAGACTGTAGGGTTGAAAATGGGGGAATTAAATTAAGATAATGAAAACCAATAGGGATGAAACTAAAAGCCATCATTGTAAGAATAAACGCCATACCGCTGCTCAAGACGGTTATTCTTTATTTAATCACTATTTTAAATATTTAAAAAATTTTAGACGCAACTGTAAAAAGGGTTAAAAATGGGGGGATTAAATTAGGATAATGAAATTTGAACCAATAGGGATAAAAATAAAAGCCATCAATGTAAGAATAAACCCCACACCGATGCTCCTGGACGATTACTCCTTATTTAATCCCTATTTTAAATATTTAAAAACCGTTTTTTTTGCTCTCCTCAGAAAGCTGGCTTTTTGCAGTTACACCATTCTTATTTCGGAACGATGATATATACTTAAATAAGACTCTCCACCATAGGTGTAACCAGGATGATCCTAAGGGGGGTTACATCTACTTGACGGTCTCTGGGGTTATGGAATAATAATGGTGTTAAGCGTATAGAGCTCATAGTACATCCAAAAGGGGGGGTTATGACCCCCAAAACCACTCACTGGTTACGGCTATGCTCTCCACGTCCTTTGTATTCTATGTAACTAGAGAATTTCGAAAATATCTCATTTTGATGATCCATTTTCCTCAAAAATTTTAAACACTTAAAAATTCTAATTTCCTATAAATGATATGTCAATTGTCACTTGTGCATAAAAAGGAAAACAAAAAGGCTAAAGGCTCTCAGTCGGCTATCAGTACATGCCTCCATTTTGCATCCTGTCATCGTACGCTTCAGATAGTAAGGTTAAAAACCTTACCATGATCAAACTTTTTTAACTTGTTTTTTGTGATAGTCCTTTGTGCCGTTGTAGATGCTTTTTAAACAATTTTTGCAAACTTAGAAACATCTCTTACTTACTTACTCATCCTCTTCGTTCCCACTGGAATCTGGAACATAGGGCATCTACTGTCATTCTCCATTTTTGCCGATCTTGTGCTTTTTCTCTAACTTCTTTTCAGGTTAGGCCGACGTTTTCTGCTTCTTTAATAATTGTTTTCTTCCATGTATTTGTCGGCCTCCCCTGTTACCGTTTTCCTGGAGGTTGGAATTCCAATGCTTGTTTTGTTATGTATGTGTCTGGTTTCCGCAGAGTATGGCAAACCCATTTCCATCTTCTCTTTCTTATTTCTTTATGTATTGGTTCTTGCTTCGTTTTTTTCCGTAAGTTTGAGTTTTTGATTCTGTTGTTCAAAATATTCTCATAATTTTTCGTAAGCATTTATTGATGAAGGATTGAATCTTTCCAGTGTTGTGTTTTGTTATTCTCCAAGTTTGTGATCCGTATAATAATACTGCCTTTACATTACTATTGAAGATTTTTATTTTGCTGTTCAGTTTTATTTATCTCATTAGATTTCCATATATTATTAGTATGCTGTCTGTGCTTTGCCAGTTCGTGTATGGATATCCTCCTCTGCTCCTCCTGTCGTGTTCAGTATACTTCCTAGGTAATTAACTCTTTCCACTGAAATTGGTTTTCTATTTTTATGCGCATTTCTCTCGGGGAAACATCTCTAGATATTTATAATTTCACATACAAATTTTTCAACTTGGAACAAAGTTTTTTTATACAAATAAAAAACTTCATAAGATACCACCCCTTTTCCAATAATACATACTTGGATTCCTCTCTCTTCATAATGGTATTTTGAAACTATTGACGTTAGTTAAATTTGAATTCTAAAATTAATTATTCGAGAGATCTTTCATTGTAGCATAGCTTTGAAGATGGCTTTCTAAGCCGAAAACGCTCAGCTAGGAATTAATTTTACGCACTTAAAAAATACTTACCTTCCCCTGTAATTCAGGTTTCATAAGTGTGTACGGAACATATCAGGTCTTTACAATTACAAGAATATTATTTTAGCTTTAAAATGTTTCTTCAAAATTTTACATGCGATCACTAACACAAAAAGTAATTGTCATATTTTATGGTACAGATGGTACAAATATTTGGATATCTTGGCTATTAAAGCACCCTAATATGTCTGTGTAGATATTGGCCATGAATCCGACCCGGTCCGACCGTCACATGTAACACCGTTGCCGTATCCTCTATTTTTTCATACTATCACGTTACAATTTTTTTGATATTATATTTGTGTGTGAAATGTATCATTTTTGTGTATTTTAGGTATGTTCTAATACGTTATGTATATATAGGTTTTTACTTGATTATTTTAAATCATTGTGACGTTTAACTTGCTAGAAACCTTGTAATATTTTGTACCTAATATGTTAAAAGTAAGTAGTTTTGAAACACCAATTAAGTAAAGTTTATTATGTTGTTGTTTTCACCAATTTTGAAAAAATGTGAAAACATTGAATTGTCCACGTCCGTCTGTCCGTCCGTCCGTCTTGTCTGTGTGTTTGCAAACTCAACTCCTCCGTCATTATACCAGGTAGAATGACAAATGAGGTGTCAAATGAAAGCTTATCCAAGGATGGTACTAAAGGTGAGAAATTTAACCTAGGCTGTTTGTCCGTCTGTCTGTCCGACCGCGTATATGATTCCTTCGTCACTGTACCAGATAGCATGACAAATTAGGTGTCAAATTAAAGCTTATAATCCAAGGATGTTACTAAAGATGAGAAGTTTGACATAGGCTGTCTGTCCGCCTGTCCGTCCGACCTGGTATAGTGACGGAGGAGTTATATTCGCGGACATACAGACAGACGGACAGACAACCTAGGTCTAATTTCTTACCTTTACTACTATCCTTGGATTATAAACTTTCAGTTGACACCTCATTTGTCATTCTACCTGGTATAGTGACGGATGAGTTATACTCGCGGTCGGACGGACAGACGGACAGACAGCGTATGTCAAATTTCTCACCTTTAGTACGATCCTTGTATTATAAGCTTTCATTTGACACCTCATTTGTCATTCTACCTGGTATAGTAACGGAGGAGTTATATTCGCGGTCAGACAGACAGACGGACAGACAACCTAGGTCTAATTTCTTACTTTTAGTACTATCCTTGGATTATAAGCTTTAATTTGACACCCCATTTGTCATTATACCTAGTATAATGACGAAGAAGTAAATGTTATTATTCTATTATTCTTGTAGGTACATTTAATATTGATTGAAATTATGAAAGAAATATATAGAAAACAGCATGCCAACACTGTGATGCACAAACATAAAAATTCAGCCACATTCAGCTGTGCCGGCTGTGCGGTACATAGGATGCTTTAAAATCCAAGATGTCCAAATATTTTACTTACCAGATTGATATCCAATTCTTCATCCCATGTAGAATCATTCAAAATACCAGCATTGTTAAATAAAATATCGATATATTTAAACGTTTCGACAGTCTTCTTAAAAGCATCTAAAAATTAATTTTGCAAATAAATACTTAGGTATTACATCAAAGTTGTTCTGAAACTGTTTTCTTGTGTCATGTCTTACAGAGTGGTGGATGTATATTAGAGGATGTGATTTCCATTTGGTCTCGCGGATCAGAAACACTGAATAAATTTCTGATGAACATCTACAGTCAGAAAGAAACAATCAAATTTACCATTGATTCAAAGATGACAATACCATATATTGATAGGAAATAAGTACAACGTAATAACAACATTCATAATAGCCAATGTACTGAGATATGCTGTTCAAAATCAACTCTAACGACACACAAGAGAGATCATACTACTGCAACTGCATCTATAAAATAAGCTATGAATGCAACGATTTATATGTAGAAGCAATCGTAAGACAACTAAGTGTCAAGATAAACGAGCATGAATCATACATACATCTAAAACAGAAACTTTGACAAGTCGCATATAATATATGAAAATATTGCTGTAACATAGATTCACCTGATTGGCAACTAAAATCGAGAAAATAGGGTAACTTGATCGTCAATGCTGAAGTCGACTTTTATAGTTGTGACTGCATAGCTTCACTGAGGAGGCATGAGGATGCTGAAATAACTATATGGAGATGGTGGTCCAACTCTGGATCGAATGTAAACAAAAACTGCCTTTATCTTTTCGACTTTTATTGTTTTACCAACGAAAACCAAAATCCGTTTCCTGCAGTGATTTACGAACCGTCAGCTTAATGAGTCATATATTTTAAAATTATTTCTAAAAATTATAAATCAAAGGATATATTATAATCTGTTACATGTCAAGTTGATTATCCAGTTCGAGTTGACTATTCCTAGTTTAAGTCAACTCAAAGGGCTAGTTTTAGTAAAAGTTTATTTTAAATATAAAATGAAGATTTTTATTCAACATTTCCTAGTAAACGTGGACTCCAACTAAGAAAACTGTACTCTGCCCAAAGCCATTTAGTAAGAGTAGTTGATTTTTAGGATGAGTAGATTTGTATCTAAAGTGTAAACCCAACTTAGCTGGAAGACGATGGTACGAGTCCAATTAATTTATCTGTGGCGATGAGCAAAAATTAAATAGTTAAATAAATAATATTTTAAATAAAGTTTCTATTATTTGTTGCTACATTTTTCTTCTTGTAGAAACATGCGTTGGACATGCACTTTGTCTATGGAGATGTGTGCGTCATTCCGAACTGAGAACAGATCGCTGTCATGTATATAACACCTAATCAATCCCTTTTCAGATTTCAGTCACAGCGTGGATTAATTTAGGAACACTATGAATTCAATAATATCGTATCTGTTTATAAATCTTTGATCATTACTATCTTTTTTAGATTCAGCCTTCAGATTTCTTACTTTTAGAATGTATTCTTCATAATTATCTTTTGATAGTGTCAAATTGTTTACTTTTGTCCTGAAACGCTCATCACTTAGCTTCTCATGAAAAAATCCACATGGGTGTGCGACATTTTAAAAACCATCAACAGGAATATAACTTATTAAAACTATTTTAAACATCTAAAATTAAAAAAGAAATAAAAACTTAATATATCTAAGCTTTCAAATATTTTAAAACTCTCAGGAAGCAGAACCATCAAGAATACAAACAACAGATCCATGAAATAAAATATCAAAAAAGCACGTGTGAATCTACATTTACTGAATTTAGATCCAGGAATAGTCAATTCAAACTAGTAAGAGCTGATTCTCTTTTTTTTTTCGGGGATCTACTTTCACTAATAAGAGTTAGGAAGAATGTACTTCAACTAGTAAAAGTTAAATTTAATTTTTCAAATCAACTCGTACTGCTTGTTTTAGTTTGAGTTGACTTGAACTAGGAATAGTCAACTCTAAGAATCAACTTGAACTCTACCATATACATTAGGCCGGGCCGAAAAAACTTTTTTTTAATTTTTCTACATGGCTAGTTGCCAAAAGTTGGGATTAGTATTTATATAATCCTATACCAAATTTGGGCCGGTTTAAAAAATATTTTACCGGGCCCTTAAAAAAAAATTTTTTTTTTGTCGAAATTTTATTTTTTAATTCTTGTACAAGACTAGTTGCTAAAAGTTGGAACTAGTATTTATATAATCCTATACCAAATTTGGGACGATTTAGAAAGTAATTAACAGGGCTCCCCGGCTTTCAAAAAATTTTTATTTTGTTAAAAAAATGTTTTTTGCTATTAAAAAAGCTTCCGTTGTCATATGCTATTATTAAGCAAAATAAAGATAATACAGTAGACAGGAAAAAATACTTAAGCTTTTAATTGCCGTTTAAGAAGATCTAAACTAAATCTTCAAATATAATAGAGTGCTGGTCATCAACAAAAATAAAATTCGGAGAGGAGTTAAGGGAAACAGACGGCAAACCCAGCATGGGAATAAAAATTTAAACAAGTCAATATTGAAGGGCTACACTTTGATGAAAGGAAAGATCAGACCATGGTCTTCGGAAAGGCGAGACCAATTATGAAAACGGAGGACCATATAGCTTTAATTGAAGGACCCGTAGTTTATATTTTGGGTACTCGGCTCTTAGCCAGTCTCGTGTAATAAATATTGTCGAAGAAATATTAGACTACTTACAAAGCCATAATATAGATCTAAGCAAATTAGGTGTTATGGGATGTGATTGTTCAAATGTAAATACGGACTGGAAGGTATCATACGAATTATAGAAATGCGAGTAAATAAACCATTACAGTAGAGTGTATTCCCGTTGCACGTTAATGAACTTCCCTTGCGATATTTGCTGCAAAAACTAGATGACCACACAAAAGGTCTCTATTCATATTCTGAGCAGATTGGATCCCTTCTTCCCAATTACGAAAAAATGCCTGTTATTAAATTTAACACCATAGAAGCTGCCCTGCCTCTTGTAAATGAAAATGATCTAAGTTCAGATCAATAGTATTGGTCCAAACTATCCTAACCAATAATTGGAGATGGAATATGTTCTCAAAGTTCAGAGAAAATTCCTGGGAAGATGGCACAAACACGTTGGTTCACGACAGCTAACCGCATTCTTAGAGTTTATGTAGCTACAACTGATCCTTGTGAAAGTTTAAAGATTTTAGCTGAGTTTATAATACCAGTATATTTACGTATGAGGTTTGAGATAAAAACACAGCCAAGATTGGAATATGGTGCCAGGCATCTATGGAAATTAATGCAGCCCTCGAGAGATTTTCCGAATAATGTCTCATCAATTTATCAATAAAGTTATTTAAGACAATGCTTAATTTGCGCACCCGGAAATCACTCAAATTTGTATGTTAACAGATTAACGCCAAGGTATTAGAGAGGATGCTCTCAGAAGGATTTTAAAATGTAGGAAGGCCGGTATAAAAATTGTGTTTTCATAGTTTCCCAAATCCCTAAATCAATTTCGATGCAGAAGATTACATAGATCTCATAGACTAGATGAATGGTATTCTAACAGGTCATCCTCTAATACAGCATTTGGCCGACGAAGAATAATTATTGTGGATTGTGGGACATGGTGAAACAAGTTCCAAAATTTGACAATTTTCCTTGCCATACTTAAGCGGTGGAGAGGTGTGTGAAGATAATAATTACTGATGCATCAATAAAAGTGTGTGGTGAAGAATCTAGAGATGGTTATATCCGAGCTAAACTTGATGCCAGAAAGAATTAGCCTATATTTGAAAGTAAATGTCGACGCTATGGTTCAAAGAATGAGTAAGTAAAAATGTTGAGCAAAGTATGGTGGGCGGGTGGAACTACAGTACTAGGACTACCATACACAACTTTTTTTTACTAGCCCGTTTAAAATTTCCCAAAAAATTTTTTTTGTCCTTTTTCGGCCCGGCCTAATATACATATACATAAACTGTGTGAAGACAAATCAGCCGTACACAGTTTGGCTTTCGGAATGCAGTGAATGCGAGAGATCAGACACGTAAATTGTAATATTTATGCATGCTTCATTGATTACCATAAAGCATTCGATACAGTAAAGCACGACAAGCTGATGGAGATATTAACCAATATTGGAATAAACAACTGTGATTTAAGAATTATCAGCTACCTGTACTGGAATCAAATATCGTCTACCCGGACAGAGGCAGGAGAATATACGACGATGTCAAAATCAAACGTGGGGTTCGTCAGGGACGTATGTATACTATCATCACTACTGTTTAATACCGGGTGTCCACTTATATTTTCCCCCATTTTAACTGCCTATAACTTCTAAGCGGCTCAAGATAGAAATATACGGTTTTCGTTGAAATGATTTATTTTAATAAAGGTTTTGTCTGAATGGATTGAATTTTTTATATCGCTTTCAAATACGAAAACAAAAATGGCGGATTTTTGAAAAAAACGTTGTCGACATTTTTTTTAAGGGAACACCCAGTATATTTTTTGTAAATTGAAACAAAGGTCATTTACCTATCCAGCGATATAAAGTTTTTCAAAATCGGTTGTCAAATCACTGAGTAATTAATTTTTAAAATGAGAGGTGCAACATGGATATCACATACCTAAATAACATAATTAAGCAAATTGATATTTGCCCGATTTCACCAACGATACCTAAATAATTAAGAATTACCTAAGTGGGTTTAGGTATTTCCTAACTCTAAAACGGATTTCACCATACGATAAGAATTGCCTAAACCGCTTAAGCATTACCTTACGTTAGGATACGGATTTCGATCTCCCTAAACTTTAGGTATTACTAAGTATTACTAAGATAAGTCTTATCGTTGACAGTCGGGTTATATTTTTACAATTTTGACTAATGTACTTGTGACGTTTGTCAATAATTTGCTTCTTACCTTAATTTTTCCGTTATTCTGTAATATTAGGTATATTATTAGTTGTAATTTTGTATTTTCTTTTATATTATTAATATAATATGTGTTGGAAAATATAGTAAATCCTTTGGAGTTTTTTACAGGTCTGTTGACAAAATTATGTAGTCTACCTACTACCTAACAAACTAGTGTTGTGTTTCAAAAACCCATTCATGATATAACTAAAAGTGTGTCATTAAAAAATTAATAATAAAAAACAATTTTCAGCATATTATATATTTTAAAATTATTTCAATAATGGCAATTCAACTAACTTCAATTTTTCGTCATATATGTGAAATTTACAACTCTTTTCTTTTCCTCCATTTCACTGTACATATACAAATAACATACAAGACTATATATTTATTATATACAAACTTAATGCACAAATAACTAACTACTAAATAAAATAACTATAACAGTACAAAACTGAATAAAACCAAATTGGCAAACAAACAATAATGACAAATAATCGAAAAAGTAAGAAAATGTCACTTATTCTTCTTTTTATTTATCAAAAATAGTTCAAACGTACCCTAGGTGATACCTAGGAAAGCATTTCCTAGATCAGCAGTTTTTTTAGTTGTGAAATGCGATTGTTCCTAAGTATTGACTTAAGAAGTTCCTATCGATAAGAATTACTTAATAAGGCAACTGTTTAGGTATCGTTGGTGAAATCGGGCAATTATGTTATGTAATTTCCACATTGCATCTCTCATTTTAAAAATTAATTTCTCAGTTATTTGACAACATATTTTAAAATTTTTTATATCGCTGGATAGGTAAATGACTGTTTTTTTTTAAGTTTTTAGGTAAATGATCATTTTATATATCGCTTTTAAATAAAAAATGGCGGGGTTTTGAAAAAAACGTTGTTGAATTTTTTTACTAAAACACCCAGTATGTTTTTTTGTAACTTGAAAAAATGGTCATTTACCTATCCAGCGACATAAAAAATTTTAAAGTCGGTTGTCAAATAAGTGAGCAATTAATTTTTAAAATGAGAGATGCAATGTGGAAATCACATAACATAATATCAATTTGCTTAGTTATGTTATTTAGGTATGTGATATCCACGTTGCACCTCTCATTTTAAAAATTAATTACTCAGTGATTTGACAACTAATTTTGAAAAGCTTTATATCTCTGGATAGGTAAATGACCTTTCTTTCAATTTACAAAAAAATATACTGGGCGTTGCATTAAAAAAAAGTCAACAAGGTTTTTTTCAAAAATCCGCAATTTTTGTTTTCGTATTTGAAAGCGATATAAAAAATTCAATCCATTCAGACAAAACTTTTATTAAAATAACTCATTTCAGCGAAAACCGTATATTTCTATGTTGAGCCGTTTAGAAGTTATAGGTAGTTAAAATGGGGGAAAATATAAGTGGTATTGTACTCAGAAAATCCATAAGGAGAAAATTTCCTGTAGCTGGCTGTATACCATTAATTACAAAAATTGAAGAAAAAGATCTTCTGTGTAAGAGGTACATTTATTTGAAAACCCCAATAAAGGGCTACAATTAAAAACAGAACGTTTTCGCTCTAAATAGAGCATCATCAGTGTTCTAAGCTTGTAGAGCTTGCTTAGAACACTGATGATGCTCTCTTAAGAGCAGAAACGTTCTGTTTTTTAATGTAGCCCTTTATTGGGGTTTTAAAACAAATATACCTTTTACACAGAAGATTTTTTTCTTCAATTTTTAAACTCAGAAAATATTTCAAGAAGCAGTAGATGATGTTGAAGCTGGAATTCGAATTAAATGAAAATGTAGCAATAACATAGGATACGCTAAAGACACGGTGGTATTCGTTGACAATTATGAGGCCGTCCGGGAAATAATGAACAGAATCACAGGAAACGGTCGGAGATACGGACTTTCACGAAACACTAAGAAAATAAAATGTATGATGATCTCTAAGAAGGAACAGCAATTTGGACGAATCAGTGTGAACGATTAACAAATAGAAAGGGTAAAAACCTACATTTACCTTGGTACGAACGTTAATGAAAATTGGCACCATTCAATAGAAACCAAACGTAGAAGAAAGAAAGCAAGATTTGCATTTCAAAAAATGGCTAAGTTATTCAAATCAATACCCATAAAAATCTGGTTACTAGGATGTTATATCTTTCCTATACTGTTGTAAGGAGTTGAGTCGTGTACTCTCACGGACGTCACCTGCAAGAAAATTGGGTCTTTTAAAATGTGGCTTTATCGTCGAATCCTAACGATATCTTACACCGACCACGTTACTAATCAGGGTGTTTTGTTATCAGAATGCAAAAAGAAAAATGGCTTTTAACCACAATAAAAACAGCCAAAATCGAATACGTCGGTCACATCATGAGGAAGAACGAAAGATGTGGACTGCTACAACTAATCTTGCACGAAAAAGTAAAAGGAAAACGATAACCAGGAAGGCGAAGGATTTACTGACTGAAAAATTTACGTACGTGGTTTAACACAAAACAAAAACCACAAATATTTTTAGAGCAGCAGTGTGCAAATTACAGATTACCATGATGATCGCCAACATCAGAAACGGCTAGGAAATACAAGGAAAAAAAGATCTTTACTGTTTTGTAAATTGTTCTACATATACCTATATGATTCAGTTAATTTGTACTCTAAGAGCTCCCAAGTGGGAAAGTTTTGGGGTAGTTCTGATTTCTTTCATTATATATGGATTTTGGGCTACTGAATCCGATTATGAGGTTTGCGGACAAAATTTCTTACCGGAACATTGAAAAAATCGCGAAAAAATCGAAAAATTTCAGCCTTTTTCCGCTTTTTTGCTCAAATCTCGAAAACTATTAACTTTTAGTAAATGGTATGTTAACAGAAATTAAAGTACTTAAAATTATCTACAAATATCACTATTTATTTTTTTCCCAGACGAACTGTTCGGTCTAAAGTGCAAGTTGAAAATGTTGAAAATTGTCAATTTTTAACGGTCTCGGCAAAACCCACTTTTTACATTCCAAAACTTTATTTTTTATTAGAATGCTGTCGTTTGATAAACTTCTCCTAGTTTTCTGTACAAATAATAAATAATAAAAGTTCATTATATGAATATGGAATGTCTCTTCTCACAGCTTTCATGAATCCATTCCATCCTAAAATACCGAGAATGTCTCTGCTTTTCTCTTAGAGCCACAGAAGATCAGGCACAGATGAAGTCACTTCAGTTGGTGTGAACATTCCCTTCGGATCTTGATTTCTGATAGACCTTGAGGTTTTGTCCTTTCAAAATGTATTAGTTGAACAGCTCTCTGACTTCCTTAAACCTCAGGTGCGGGTTTAGTTTTTAGCCGAGGAATGGATTGGTTAGGAGCTATTGCATGTTTTGGTGCAATACAAGAAATGCCACCCATGACGTAAAAAGTGTGGTGTCCGTCGATTGTATGTACGTTAACCCTTTCTGTCCCAACGCTGCATATATATGTTTTTGAAAAAGTGGATCTGTATTCCCAGCCGCCATATATATACGTTCAAAGTGTTATGGTCTCAATTTACCAAAGCCGAAAATATGCGTTGCTTATAAAATTTTAGACTCATTGGTGTCCCAATGCCGTAGAAATATGTCCGACAATGTTAGATTATTGTTCCCAAAGCCTCAAAATGTTGGCACCTAAGACAGGTCATGCGGAGCCACTGCCGTATATATTTGTTCACATATTTTAGATATTTGCTATATTTTAGCACTGGTGGCAACGCTTATAGGTAGCTGCTAGAAGGTGAAGCGTTTGTAGCCACAGAAAAGACCAGAAAAAAAAAAGAAGCGAATCGAGATACAGGTGTGCAAGATGCGGAGTCGGCCTTTGCGTAGTGTCATGTTTTGAGGAGTACCACACAAAAAAAAACTTTTAATGCTAATTTACATTACATTATTTTTTTTAAGTTAGTTACATTTTTTCAAGTTGATTTTGCTCTCTGATGAGTATTTTGAAAGGAAAACCTTTAAGTTGGTTAAAAAACTCATTAAAAACATATTTTGGTCATTTATTTGTTTATTTCTATGCGACGTATATATAAGGCAATGGGACTCTAAGCATGAAAAAACTTTTGGGATTGAGTGACCAACATGCAAATTAAGGCCTGGCATAGAAAGGGTTAAAATCAGCGTTTTCGTACACCTGTTGTGTAAAGCACGGCTGGTCAATTTTCTGCGGATCGTCTGCGATTGCTGACACTTCCAGATAAGCAACGCGCTTGCTCAAAGTCTTGTAGCGGTAGTAAAGCCCAGATAGTTGGTCTCACCATTCCTTGCAGGGTTCGATGTTTTCTCTACAAAAAGTACGGCTCAAGAAAATAGGTAGATGTAGTTTCCTCTTTGGGGTTTTGTTCATTCCATACAGAAGCTGTTCGCCTGGAAGTGTCAGCATTCGCAGGCGATCCGCAGAAAATTGACCTGCCATGCTTTGCACAGCAGGTGTACGATAAAACTGATTTTAACGTACATACAATCGACGAATACCACACTTTTCACGTCATATGTGGCGTTTCTTGTATTGCACCAAAACATGCAGTAGCTCCTAAGCAATTCATTCCTCTGATAAAAAAGAAACCCGCGCCTGAGGTTTATGGAAATCAGAGAGCTATTCAACTAATTCATTTTAAAAGGACAAAACTTCAAAGTTTATCAGATAGTAAGATAACAGATCCGAAGGAAATGTTCACACCAATTGAAACTGTGACTCCATCTGTGCCTGATCTTATGTGGCTCTAAGGGAAAAGCAGAGACATTCCCAGCGTCGTAGGACTGAATGGACTCATGGAAGCTATCACAAGAGACATACCATACCTATGAACTAACATTTATTATATGTACAGAAAACTAGGAGAAATTTATCAAATGACAGCACTCTAATAAAAAATAAAGTTTTGAAATGTAAAAAGTGGGTTTTGCCGAGACCGTTAAAAATTGGCAATTTTCAACTTGTACTTTAGACGGAACGGTTTGCCTGAAAAAAAAAAGTAGATAGTGATATTTGTAGATAATTTTAAGTACTTTAATTTCTGTTAACATACCATTTACTAAAAGTTAATAGTTTTCGAAATTTGTCCGGTTTCGATTTTTAACAAAATCATCAACAGTGTTAAGAACAGGTTAATTGCAAGCTGAGCCACCAAAGAAATAACACCAAAAACCCTTTGAATGGTGTATAATATTATATTATTATGATCTAGTCTATGTGGTGAGACCACTCCCATCTGAAAAAATTTCTGATTCGGTTTCTTTGCGGATTCCTATTCAAAAATGTTCCCTTTAAACAAATGTGAAGGGTGCCGGGCGGAATTTTTGGGCAGAAATTGTTTAAACAAATTTTTTAAACAAATACAAAAGATCACCTTTTTTGCTCTAAAACATATTTTTTTAGGTTTTTGGGTCATTCTAAACAAGAAAGTTATTTTGTGATTTTTCTCACAAATTGATATTTTTCGAGTTATAGGAATTATAAAAAATGCGAAAATACGCATTTTCTAGGCAACTCATATTAGACCAGTAATGATCTGTGGAAAAACGTCTATTTTTCGATGTGAAAGGTGGCATTCGGATTTTTGCAGATAAAGTTAGGTGACACCTTCAGTAATAATAATTGACTAATGCTCCTTCTCAAATATGCCCGGAACATTAATAAAAAAATTAAAATATTTAAAAATTTCGAAAAACGTCGATTTTTTTCTGCTTTCTTTGCTTATAACTTTAAAATGATTCGTTTTGGAACAAAGTCGTACAGAAATAAAATAAAGATAATTGAATTTTGCATGATATACGACTGGTCAAAAATGTCTTAACGTATTACCTTTTCTGCAATATAGCAATAAATACAAAATAAAAGGGCAAAATACGCCTGTTTTTATTCAATATTTTTAACCACTTTGGTGGCACTTAGAACCTTAGTAATTTACTTAGGAAATTCTTTGTAACATACTTAAACCATGTACTGAATTTCATTAAAATCGACCTAATATATTTTGCATAATAAATTTGCAATCTAAATGTTTTTAAAAAAGTTCAAATTTTTTAAAATCTTTCTCAACAAAAAGTAGACCATTTAGAAGTTGTCTAATTTTTTTACATATAACTAATCTACTACTACTCTACCTATCTAATACACTTTACAGAAATAAAATCGGATTATTTAAGGGGCCTCGGCAATGTTTTAAACTTATAAACAATTTTTTGGCTTATAAACAAATAGCTTTGTTTAATAATAAAAAAATTAATTTTTAGCAATGCAAATAATTAAAACCGGTATAATTTGACTTAAACTTTCAAAGGCTGTCAGCAGAATTTCTATTTTATTTTTTAATCAAAGTTATTCGCGTTCAAAAATTGCAATTTTTCGAATTTTTGAAAGTTCCACTGCGTTTATCTCGAAAAGTATGCATCCTACGAAAAAACTTGTAAAAACATTGTTTGCTTAGAATTACCCAAGAAATACAAAAAATGTTTTATTTTGCGAAAAATCGATGTTATGTAATTCCTCAAGTTCTTTGTTTATAAGTCTTATCGACATCCGGATCAACTGTTACCCAAAAAAATCGTGTTCTACGGGTCAAGAAATACATAAAAATCTTGGGTAAGTCCATCTAAATAAAGGAGCCCGTAGCACCCCCTCCTGGCCACAGGACTAATTTGTTTATAAGCCAAAAAATTGTTTATAAATTTAAAACATTGCTGAGGCTGCTTAAACAATCCGATTTTAATTCTGTAAAGTGCATTAGATAGGTGGAGTGCTCCTTTATATGTAAAAAAATTGACAAATCTTTGTATGTTCTAGTTTTTGTTGTGCAAGATTTTAAAAATTTTAATTTTTTAAAAAAAGTTTAGATTGCAAAATTATTATTCAAAATCTAGTAAGTCAATTTTAATGAAATTTGGTGTACGGTTTTAGCACATTACAAAAATTTTCTAAGCGAATTAGGAACGATCCAAGTGTAACCTAAGTGATGGAAAATCATTGAAAAAGGACAGGCTTGTTTTGCCCCCTTATTTTATATTTATTGCTATTTTGCAGCAAGGGTGATAAATTAAGACAATTTTAACCAATCGCATCTGATAGAAAATTTAATTATCTTTCTTTTATTCCTATACGACTTTGTTCCAAAATGAATCGTTTTAAAGTTATAAGCAAAAAAATTAGAAAAAAAAAACGAAATTTTTTGAAATTTTTTAATATTTTATTTTTTTATTAATGTTCCGGGCATATTTGAGAAGGAGCATAAATCAATTATTATTAACGAAGTTATCACCTAACTTTATCCGCAAAAATCTGAATGCGACACCTCTCACATCCACCTAAAAACAGATCCTTACTAGTCTATATTCAAAATCGTATTTTTGAGGTTGCCAAGTACTTTTATTATAGCTTAAACAGTCATTTTCAAGATGCTGAAGAGTGATCGGGTCTAACTTTAATTTACACCGTTGTTAGTTAATTGTTGAATATACGTCTCCATCCGATTTTTTTGCCGGTGCGGCGCGCTCTATTTCAACAATCTCCTATTTTCCTCTGATAAATATTTTTTTGAGATTCTTTTGTACAATCTAAATAAAATAGATTTTATGTCATTTTTCCCAAAAGTTTATAGTCTTAAGTTATAAGCAATTTAAAATACGAAAAAAGCGAAAATACACATTTTCGCGATTACACGACTTTATACGACTACATTGTAAATTATGATTCGGGAGTGATCCTAGTAGCCTTTAGCGTGTCTTGGTTTGTTTATTTCTACTGCATCTTGATTGTAAATTTAGTATGGAGTCCCATGATTTTATGTGATATGATTTTTCTATACGTTTTGTTAAATTATTACATTATTTAATCTTCCGTGACTAACGAAACATTTAAAACATAAAAAACTGACCAGTACAGAAGTTACTTAACTTCTAAAAACAAAAACAATATTACCTACATGCTAGATCAATGGGTATGAATATGATGTTTGAGTTTTAAGGTTGACGTCATTAAAGTATATAAATGTCATTTATTGTAAAATTTAGTACGAATTAACTGTTTTAATTCATATTTTGCTATGGGCCATTCCACGAACATACGCCTGTTTTGGATTACTTCGACAACGAATATTTTACTGTGCAATATAAGAAGTACGAAAGTAAATGGCGCTAATAATTATTCCAATAAACAACAATCTAATTTGCAATTTACTTTCGTTCTTCTTATTTTACACAGTAAAATATTCGTTGTCGAAATAATCCAAAACAGGCATTTATGTTCGTGGAATAGGGTATAATATGTATTGCATTCATTTAAAATTATAGTCTACACCCACCTTCAAACTGTTGCCGATCCCGTACATCTGTCTGTACAAATATTGCCTTATTGGGACCAAATTCCTTTTCAAGCTCTTCCAAAGCTTTTGCACCAGCAGATGGATCTACATCAGCCAAAGTGACACCCTAAAAAATAATAAGAAATAGCTATTTGTATAACAAGGGAGGAAAGTGCTACTTTTCCTCCCGAGAATGAAGTTTACTAGGGCAGTAATCATTCAAGGGAGGAAAAGGCACTTTACTCCCATGTTATACATATGGTTTTTCCACCTTCCTCAAATAACAAGTCATTTTTTCATTTTTACTTAATTTATTTATATAACTAACCAACAAAATTTATTACAACTAAAACTAACAAGTACGTACAATATAACTGTCAACTGTCAAATATAAGTCAAATTAATAATGTAAACATTGTTAAATCAAAATAACAATTTACTGTTCTTTACCATTCTGCAAAATACAGAGTGTTTTATAAATAAACGTTAAAATGTATAGAAACTTACGTAATAGAAAATAGATATTGTACAGGGCGTCAATAAGTTACATTTCATGAATGAAATACCATGACGTCACTTTTACTTTTCCTCCCTAGGGAGGAAAAATATTTTCCTCCCTAGGGAGGAAAAGTACAACTTTGCTCCCTACAATCAGGTCCGGAAAAGTATACTTTCGGTAGAGGTAGGTGGAAAAAGTAGTTATTTTCTTAGAAAAGCTGATGAATTAGATGTAATTATTAATTATTTCAACCTTAATAAGTATTTTTTCTGTTTCAATAATATTATTTACAATTGAGATAATATACAGCAAAAAACCAGCCAAGACGTCATCTATTTTTATGGTATATTCATTAACACGGGAGCAGTAGCGCCGTTAGAAAAATATACAATTTTATCCTTTTCCGTGATAACTTGATGAAACATTTTGGAACATAACTTTCCACTCGTAAGTGCCTCGAGGAGGATTGTAGTAAAGCGTAGGTATTTTTTATTTAATTTTTTTAATTTTTGTTTTGTGGAATTTATGGCTTTGTTGACAACAAATTAGCTTTAAAATTGTTAGGAATATTTTCATATATTTATACATATTTTTAACATAACAACTAAATAATAATAATATTAAATTAATTTTTTTTTAAATTCGTATTTAAATTCGTATTGTTAGATAAAATCTAACGCGCGACTGCTTACGTGACAGAAGAGAGCGCGACTGCTCCCGCGTGAAGGGCATGGGCGCAAAATGTCGCTCCAACGTTTTTTAAAGGCGTTCATTTTTTTTCGAATCCTGAGAAAACTAATAGGTATTTTTGAAACATTTAAACACATAATGAAATATTGTATTATTACCGAGGGCCGAAAGTCCCTGAAAACTTCTATAATGTTTATTTTAATAAGTTACAGGGGTGAAAAAAAAGATAAAATTTAGTGTGATTTTTAATTTCAAATATCTCATTCAAAAGAGGCTTTTTGGTTATTCTAAGGGACTTTTGACCCTCGTTTATAATGTAATCTTTCATTATGCGTTTATGTTTCATTAGTTTTTACATACTTACATAAAAATACTTATTACATTTTGCTAATATGCCCTAAAATCTTTTGAATTGAACTTGATACACAACACGGAACATACGTAAAAAATTAACTTCAGACATTTTTAATATTCTAAAACAAAGGTGAAACAGAACTTAAAAAAATATGAACAATTTTCTGTGAAATGATCACCAAATTTAGACTCCGAAGTGCACCTTCTAAAAGTTATAAGTTGAGACCACTCCAACGATATTGGGCTAATTAAAAAGACAAACGGTGGCTTTACGGAAACTAAATATCATCAATAACATCAAAGAACAGCATAAAAATGGTAGCAAAAGATAGAATATAATGGTTAGCAACTGAGATTTAAGCACTACAAGAAGTGTTCTGTGAGGACCGGTAACTTTCCAAATATGTTACAGCAGAAAATGGTTATTATATTGCACCACCTAACCAAAATATTTAAGATGAGTTATAACTTAGATTATATTTTGTATTATACTGACCATGTACACCTCTTCACAGTTTGCTAATCAACCAGAAAATCTAGTATTTGCGGTGTGCAAGTACTTGGAGGGGATACGAGAAAAGATCGTGCGCGAATAGCGGAGAAATATTGCAACTTTGCCAATGACACTAAATAATCACTTGAAACGCAAACAGATCTATGCTATACAGGGTGTCCGCGAAAATAGTGCGTTCCTTAAAGGTATAGGTAGAAGGCACCATGTAGAGCAAAAAAGTCTTATAACATTTTTTTCTAAATGCAACCGTTTAGCTAAAAAACCAAAATACATTTTGGTATGCAAATTGAAATCTGACAACTATGTATACAAAAATCTAAACATAAACAAGCACAATTCAAAAATAGTTGCAACATTTTAACCATAAGTATTTACATTAAACCTTGTCTTCATCCTAAACAAACAAACAAATTCTTGTTTTTTAGATTTTCAAGCATGGGGTGGTACAATTATTTTGCAGGTTTTTGTGGTGTTAATAAACTAAATCACAAACAGTTCTTGTACGGTGATGCCAAATTAGTTAATTTTATGAAAATAAAATTTCGCTTATATGGCGAACAATGTAATTTTTTTTTTGGAAATGGTTAACTTTAGAAAAAAATGTTATAGGACTTTTTTGTTCTACAATATGTATTATATCCATACCTTAAGGAACGCACTATTTTTGGGGACACCCTGTATAATATTGTAGAAAGCTACTATGACGCACAGCACGGTTAACAAACTTGAAATAACAAATATTTGATGAAAATGTGTAATGGGGTGCTAGTAGCACCCCACGTGGCAGGTACCGGGTTAAAAGTGCGAAAAATGTTGCTGAGCGTAGAAACCAGGTGTTGCCTTGCCGAACTTGCACGGTCCCAATAGACGACTTGCATTAGAAATATCCTAAAAGAATGGCCAACGAAGAAGTGGTTTTATTTCTTGCATATAGGGGCATTTGATTGGATATTGGAGTCCACTAACGTTGCCGCAACAGAAAAAATATAACACCTTCCATCATTAGACGGATTTGATCGGAATACTAGGAACATACTTTCTTACCTAGGAGATCAGTCCACCACTACAAGAACAGTAAAATATTTCCTCAAGGAAGAGTTATATTACCTCTACTGTTTCCAGTAAGAGTTATTTTATACTGTTAAGAGAAATTTTTTTAACAAAGCTCAAAATGATTTCATGCCCTGAGCTATGAAGACGAGCTACTAGTTGGAGGTAATTAGTGGTTAGGTTAAAAGTAAGTGTGACAGTATTATTGCTGATCAAATGCAAGGTGCAATAACCTAGTAACTTCTTGGTATTCGAAAGGAGGATTTTCCATAAATTATAATAAAATGAGACTGTCGATTGAACAACTTACTAGAGGGACATTGAAAAACAGACAGAGACATGCCTACACAAGAATAATGTGATGAAGAAAAATAATGAATTTGATTTGTTAACTTGAGTACTGCCATTGTCAATACCTGCCTTCACAACGCCAATATTCCAACATACCGGAACAACGCTACTATGATTCTGTTACACAAAGCAGGAGATAAAGCCAATTTAGAGAATTACAAACCCATTAGCCTCTTTAGCCATTTATACAGGGTGTCCAGAAACTCTACCGACAAACGAAGACAGGAGATTCCTCAAATAATTTTAAGACAATTTAACCCAATTCACCTAGTCCGAAAATGCTTCCTAAGGGAGCTAGAGCTCTTTGAAGATGGCGTCATGTAATTAGTTTTTCTTAAATACCTCCAGAACGCTTCTATTTAGAAAAACTAAAATTGGTATGCATATTTACTTTCCAGAATTGAATCGATTCCATACATTGTGAATTTCTAGTACCCGTCATAGGCGTCCGTTTTGGGTAGGGCAACGGTTATTTTATCGCCTAACTTTTTTGTATTTAATTTCTGAGCATTTTTGACACTGAATTATTAAATTGTGAGGTATTCTAGTACTAAAAGGTACTCTTACTTTAAGTCGGTAGGACACACCGTTTTCTAGAAAAATCGAGTTGAAAATTTTTCGTTCTTTGAATTTCAAAAAATTTTTCAAAAAAACCTATTTAGAAAGACCAAAAATGGTACATTTATTTATATTCCAAATATGAATCGATTTCATAATTTTCGAATTTCTAGCACCGGTCATAGGCGTCCGTTTTGGGTATGTCAACAGTTATTTTATAGCATAACTTTTTTGTCTTTAATTTTTAAGCATTTTTGACACTAGATTATTAATTTATGAGGTATTCGAGTACTAAAAGTTACTCTTGCTTTAAGTTAGTAAAATACATCGTTTTTTTTTGAAAATTCTTTTCAATTTTTTTTCAAATTCCAAAAACGAAAAATTTTCAAATCGATTTTTCTAGAAAACGGTGTGTCCTACCGACTTAAAGTAAGAGTACCTTTTAGTGCTAGAATACCTTACAATTTAATAATCCAGTGTCAAAAATGCTTAAAAGTTAAATACAAAAAAGTTATGCGATAAAATAACCGTTGCCCTACCCAAAACGGACGCTTATGACCGGTACTAGAAATTCACAATGTATGGAATCGATTCATTTCTGGAAAGTAAATAGGCATACCAATTTTAGTATTTCTAAATAGAAGCGTTCTGGAAGTATTTAAGAAAAACTAATTACATGACGCCATCTTCAAAGAGCTCTAGCTCCCTTAGGAAGCATTTTCAGACTAGGTGAATTAGGTTAAATTGTCTTAAAATTATTTGAGGAATCTCCTGTCTTCGTTTTTCGGTAGAGTTTATGGACACCCTGTATAAGTTATTTACGCGAATAATAGTTAAGAGAATGGAAAAAAAGTTAGAGACTTATCAACCAAAAGAACAGGCAGGATTCCGAAAAAGTTACGGAACAAATGACCATCTACAAAGTATAAAAACCCTAATAGAGAAAATAATGGAATACAATAAACCTCTAGTTCTAATTTTTATCGATTTTTATGAAGCCTTTGACACGGTTGAGCTTAGCAAAATATTACAGGCGCTTAAAGAATGCAGGCTAGATTATAGGTATACAAAATTATTACACAAAATATACCTACAGGCAACAACCATTGTCAAATTATATACTAACAGTAATAGCATAAAAATAGAATGGGGGGTTAGACAAGGAGACCCAATGTCACCTAAACTTTTTAATACGGTCTTAGAACAAACATGCTTTCAAGAGTTTGGATTGGATGACAAAGGGAATAAAAGTAGATAAAGAATACCTAAACAACTTACGCTTCGCCGATGATATAGTCTTAGTAGCTGAGGATCTTGATATGGCAAGAGAGATGGTACAAGAAATCGATGTGGCTACAGAAAATGTAGGTTCAAATATAAACATCTCGAAAACAAAAATAATGACAAATTTGGTACCCAACCAGAACATCAGTATTGTTGGGAAGGAAATAGAACTCGTAGATAGATATAAATACCTGGGACATGAAATTAGGATTGGCAGGGATAACCAGACTCATGAACTGAAGATAAGAATCGGTCTTCGGTGGGCAGCATTTGGAAAACTGAGAGAAACTTTTAAAAGTGAGTTGGAGCCCATATGGAAAGGTATTTGATCCTCCCAGTCTTGACGTACGGATCAGAAACACTTACCTTAACTAAAGCCTCGGCTACCAAACTAAGAGTCACGCAGAGAAGAATGGAGCGGTCAATGTTAGGAAAAACTCTGCGAGACAAAATCAGAAACGAAGAAATCAGGAGAAGAACAAAGGTAACTGACGTCATCGAGAGGATAGCCAGGTTTAAGTGGAGATGGGCAGAACACATAGCCAGAATGATAGATGAGCGATGGACAAACAGGTTATTAGAATGGAGGCCAAGAGAAGACAAGAGAGAAGAGTCGGTCGACCGCCTACAAGATGGACTGACTACTTAATAAAGGTAAATAAAAACTGGATGAGAGCAGCGCAGGATAGATGGGGTTGGAAACGAGGGGAGGAGGCTTATATTCAGCACTGGACTTTTGAGGCTGAATGATGAACTTGAGTACTTCGTTATTATCATATTTCTACATTTATTCTCACAATATATTAGTATCTACTTAGGAGACCAGGAGAAATATTTCTCTAAGATCTAGAGCAAACTAACTAGCAATAACTAAAATAAAATGTAGTTATAATATACTAATAAAACTTTTTTACATTTTTAAAATGCAAATTTATGGAAAACCTATCTATATCCTTTATATTAGGTCAAATAAAAAATTACCTGTAAACCGTTTCGTAACAATTCTTTTGCATAGTGAAGGCCAATTCCTGAAGCTCCTCCGGTGATTAAAGCAATTTTTCCACTTATATCGAAAACCATATTGAAAAACTATTAGCTAGAACTGAAGAGACATAGAACTGTATTATTATACTGCCCAAGTTTTACCTCTGATTTTATTAAACTAAGTTTAGATACACAAACAATGAAAAAAATTTTATACGATAACCCACTTAATCTTTCCTGACCCTTGAAGTTAAACCGTACAATAGATAAAATCTATAAAATAACAACTAAAAGTCTAAGAAAAACTAGTAAATTGATTTTAAATTATGGCTTAAAAACTATAGAATTGGTGAAGTAAACTGACCGTTGATAAAAATATTGTATTGAAACCTGATATTTTTATTAGACCCGGTAAAAATAAGGATTTTCTTAGTATACTGGTATCTGACCTCTACTTTAGTTACTGTAAACCTCTAGAAAGAAAACCTACCTGTTTACTGCCTAGAGTTCGGAGCTATTTCTTAATTTTTAATAATTTAGTGCAAAAAACGCGATTTTTTTTATGGTTTGCAGTCCATTAAAAAGCTAAATCCATAGTTGACACATAATTACAAAATTTGATTTTTTAGAACATTGAAAAACTTCAAAATGCCGATTTTTGACAGTTAAAAAGTAAATTTGTTGCTTCGAAAACTACAAAATAAATGAAAATCGTTTTTTGTTAATAACTTTTATTAAAACTAACATAGAACTTCGGTGTTTCACCCAAAGTTGTTTATTGGGGCACCTCAAAAGCTCAATATTTGAATAACTATTAAACCAATCAATGGATGGATCTCAAATTTTGAGGGTTTATTACGTACCCCAATACCCAACTTTGGGTGAAACAACAAAGGTGTACGTTAGATTAAATATAAGTTATTATCAATTAACGATTTTCCGTTATTTTGCATTTTGCGAAGCAATAAATTGACCCTTTAATTTTTAAAAAACAACGTTTTGAAGTTTTTTCAATGTTCTGAAAAATGAAATTTTTCATTTGAAATGAAAAAATCGAAAAAATCGCGTTTTTGCGCTAAATTGTTATTAATTAAAAAAACGGCTCCGAACTCAAGGCAGGAAACAGGTAGGTTTTCTTCCTATTAGGTCTGCAATAACTAAACAAGCTATCATATACCTGGATAATTTAGTGTCCCTAACATGGAATATTTTTTGCTTATTTCCCTGGAAATTTCTATTGGTGAACTTCCCGCGAATCTCGCATCGCGCATCTAGAATCGCGATTACTTTGCATAGTCTGTAAACACCGTAATAGTTTTTAACACATACTACTAAAAATTTTATATATTACATACCTTTAAAACACGTTTATTTTGACGTTTCGATTTTCACTTGAGAAATCGTTCACAAAAAACATTTTTTTGTTATTTTCTAATAAAAAAATTCTTTTTATAATCTAATTTTATCTGTTATCTGCCCCGTTTAATAACGAAACTTAGTCAATAGTTAATTGAAATATCTATTTGTATGCATATTATTATGACTTTTAACGAAATATTAAAAAGTATTTCACGCAATCTACCTAAAGCAATGATGATATTTTAAAAACAAACAACAATAACAAGTATTTTTAACATCATACCAATGTAATATTATATGGCCACAGATATTCAAAAGTCACGAGTCACTACTTTACATTTGACAAACAAACTACCAACTAAAGCTAATAGAAAACCTTCATAATTGATTCGATCAGAAGAGACGTTTTGGTCCGACCGGTCTGTGACCTCACTTGATAATAAGACAAGCGATACTGAGGCTAAAGGAGGGTACAAACGACTCGTGAACTTGTCCAATACACAATTATTTCACTAATTGGCAAGTATACGAGCATTGCGACTGCGATGACAAGCAGGTCGCTCGTCGCTCACACCGCGACGTGTACAATTTACAAGTACGCGAGCGTAAACATTTGGCTTAAAAACCTTAACAAGTAAATCAGTGGTGTGATTTATTTGTTAAGATTTTTAAGCCCCTCCGGGGGTCGTTTCTAATGACACAATCCTGTTTCGCAACACCAAAAACCCTCGTGTAATCTGAAATCTGAATTAATTTAGTGCCGAAATCCCTCGACACCCCAGGTATCGTGTCCCTATACACCAGGTGCTCCGGGTGTTGGTTGGCGTATTCGTTTTTAGTAACCCCAAAAACCATTAATCTGTTTGCATCAATTTAAGGCCTAAAGCGCTCAAAACTCCAGAAGATTATGTGTCTTAGCAGTTACGCTTAGCACCAGCTTCTCCGGGGATCGGTTCTGATGGCATGTTCGTGTTCTCTTTCTCCTATGGAGCTACAGCCTAAGTCGGGTCCTAGCCACCCCCAGCATCCGCCTCCAAGTATCTCTGTCCCTGGCTGCTCTCCATCAGTTGTCCACTCTGAATATCTCTTAAGCATCTGTTCTCACTTCGTCTATCCATGCTCGTGTTCAGTGATTCCAAAAACCTCCAAGTAATCTGTTTGCATCAATTCAGTGCCGGTAACCGTCGAACCTCAGATGACGTGCTTTAGAATTGACCCTGGGCACCAGGTGGTCCGACGATCGGTTCTGTTGGCGTAGTCGTATTTAGTGACCCCAAATCCCCTTAGTAACAAGAGTTGGCCCTTTTTTTTAATGCCCTTTTGCCAGATTCCAGTAAGAGCCTAAGAATGTATCCATTGAAATCTGGCAGACAGTGGTGGAAAAAAAATCTTTTTTGACATCTAATGTCACGGAGCAAGACACCCTGGCGTCCTCTGGCTGAGTATGACACTAGGCCAGAAGACACCAGGGTAGTGCCGGATTAACCGTATTCCGGCTAAAACCTTAACCACCGCTCCAAAATAGTGGTAAAAGAAACCAAAATCCATACACCGTCCTTGGTTTAATTTCCCTTTCTGTCCTCCTGTTCTTTCTTCATAATCCCCGAGATCAGACAGTGCACCACTCTCCATTCTCTCTCTCTCCTCTTAACATCACATTTACTACATTTCTCTCATCCAGCCTGAAACCCATCCGCCTCTCGAAGTCTCCCCTCTCATTTGCCCACCTCTGACAGTTAAAGAGGTGGGCGGGAGCGTCCGGCACCCCACAAACAGCACAGTTCGCCGAAGCAGATTTACCTATCCTATTTGTGTAGGTGCCAAAGCTACCATGCCCGGTCAGAAACTGCGTCTGGAAGAAGTTCAGTTTCCTGAACTTACATTCCCACCACGGCCTCAGATCGGGAATAAGCTCCTTCTTTCACCTTGCCTTTCCGCTATCACTCGCTCCTCTATCGTTCTTTCTAGATCTTCATCATCTATATTTCCATCCATCCTCCTCGCACACACTCTCACTCGCTCTTTACACAATAAGACGATCGGTATCACCGCTCCAATAACATAAAGAGCCTCGTTTGAGGCCGTCCTATAGGCACTAGATACCCTGAGGAGCATTCGCCTTTGCGAAGTCTCTAACAGCTTGGCGTACTTCGCTGTATTCAGCAAACTGCATTACACTGAAGCAGCGTATGTCACCACCGACTGGAAAACTTTATTTAAAACTTTCTGTTGGTAGTACCTGGGCCTCCAATGTTCGGCATTAGCAGTACCAATACCTCCAGACTTCGGTTCGACTTCTTAAACCGTTTTTTGGACATGTACTCCGAATCTCAGTCCTTCTGACAGCCAGACTCCGAGGTACTTAACTGATTTAACCGGTAGAACCTCCATCCCTTCCACTATAAAGCGAAGAGATGATTTGTCGGCTCCCTTTGAGAACTACCACCTCAGATTTCTGAGGTGCTAGTTGTAAATCGTTCTCTCTGATCCACCTACTAATACGACGCAGGGCTGTGTTAGCCGCATTAACCATGTGGCTCGTCTGGCAACCAGTGGGAGATCATCGGCATAAGCTTCAAGAGTGCAACCCCTCGGCATCTGTAACCTCAGCCCCCCATCGTGCAGGACATTCCAGAGGGTGGGACCCAGTACCGAATCCTGCGGAACACCCTGCGCTAACCTGATGCTGGTATCCTTTTCCGTTATGAACCTGTCAGTTAAGTACCTGTCAACCACGTTGACCAGGTACTCACTGAAACCCAAATCTCTCAGGCTGGACATGATGTTTTCCCATGATGCCATTGAAGAGTTGGCCCTTGATGTGCTTATTTTGACACGTTTATGAACTTTTAATGCATTTTATTCACTTTAAAATCAAATTATGTATTTCCACCCATTTTTCTATTGTAGATTATTTTTCTGGCATCATTCTAAACACAATGTAAAAAGTTGCAAACCTCTAGGTGCTGTGTTTAAAAATCGATTTATTCGGGTGTTTTTAGGGCTAAATGTCCTGGTCTAGATGAAGAGACACAGTAAATGAGAATTATTTGTGCATTTTGTTTGAGCGCCTCTGCAAGTAAAGACATATAGACAAGTATGTACTTGGCAAGTGCATGAATAATCGTGATCTTTTTGACTCGGCCACACATTTTTGCCAACCACAAATGGAACACCAATGAGTGACAACGAGTGACAATAGTATATTGGGCAACAAGTGCAGAAAGGTACTAATTTCTAATAAATTACCTTTCTGCACGTGTTTCACACTATACTTTTTCTACAAGCACAATTTTTCCTAAAAATAAAAATCACAATTTCCAAACGACGATTAATATTATAATAGGTACCTATGTGATAAATTTTAAACTGTATTTAATTAATACCTACTAATCAATTTAAATTCCTTATACCTAAATAAATTGCACAGAAATCAGTTAAAAAATTAATGCACTGCCTTAATTTGTTTAAATTTAAACAATTATTACACATTATTGACATTATATTTATGCAGTCACGGATTTACACAAAACCTACTTCATTCGACGTCTCTTGCACAGATTGCTAAATCCTTATTGGTTATTTGATAATTATAAAATGTTTAATAAGAATAAAATTGTAAAATAAAACAGTTGTAACATCCATAATTTAGTTTCTATGCTATAGTTAAATATAATAATTGTCTTATAGGTTATATATTTGTCTAAAGTTTAACCACGGATGTAAACAGAATATAACGTTACTCAGAATGCGGTAGTCCACGGATGTAAACAGAATATAACGTTACTCAGAATGCGGTAGTCAACTGTGCAGAAAAGAACTTTGCGGCACAGAAACGTCACTTTGCGGCACAGAAACGTCACTTTTCTGCACACTAATGTCAAATATCTTATACTGTGAGAAAATATCAAGTTTGCTAACATAAAACCGTACAGAAAAGTGCACTTTGAATAGTGGTTGTAGAAAAATAATATTGTACTAGCAACCCACTCACACAATATGGCAAGTAACGATTATGCGGCAAGTACACGAGTCGTTTGAGTGCGGCCTTAGACGTATTAATAATTACGATTACTCCGAAGGCAATGAAATAATCTAAAAACAATTACAGAGTTTATTCAAAAAACAACACATGTCCATTTTTTGCTAATTCGACTTTATATATTATTCTCATAGAATAGTAGTTTCTTTATCTATCTCACACATTTAATAATTGTGTAAAAATCTCAGATACCTACATAGAAAATTCGGATAGTTTTAGAAAAAAAAACAGATATCCATGCAGTTTGTTGTAAAAGCGACACTTGACACTTTCTTGTCCCATCTTAGTCAACGGTGATCGTTAAGTTTGAATGATCTTATCCGTAAATTTATCAGTTGTGTGCATTCTTTGATAGTACTTAGGTGATATTTGATTCTTTTGTATGCGATATAGTTCAGTATGGTGGAAATTGGTCAACACAATACCTCTATATTTTCCAATATATTTTCTTAAGTTTGTATCTATTTTTGCTTAAGATATCAATAAAAATATGGAACCAACTTGTACAATTATTTTTATATGCATATTAGGGTGGGCCGAAAAAACTAAAATTATTTTTTTCAAGTCGTAATACCGCGGAAAAGTTGCGAATGTATGAGACTAAAAAGGGATAAGAATTTAAAAATATCGGTTTATATCTTCCATTCGCGCATGAGCCATAAAGTTTGCCGAGATTGGTAAAAAACTGATTTTTTGCAATACTTTTTAACAGATTAAATTTAGCGTGGATACGGTTGTAATAGCTCATTTTCTTATTCTTAATAACCATACGAAATTTAACCGTGTTATTAAAATCTCTTATCATTTTCCGTTCGCGCATAAGGCATCAAAATAGCCAAAATGTGACAAAATTGCATATTTCATCCACGTTTAATTTTTCGTAATTAAGAGTTTAGTTGAATGAAAATAATACTCACATATACATTTTGTTAAACTTGTATTGAGAACATTTAAAATAAACACACTTTAAACACATCATTTTCAGAACTTTAGTAGGCTGTTATTTAAAAATATTGTTTGTGAATATAGAAAAAACCAAATTTTTTTACGAGATGCAAGTTTTCAATTAGACAATATGGTCCAATGTCCACCAGTCCATTGTCCGTCCAGTCCATCTTGTATTATTTTAACACCTTTTTGCTATTACACAGTAGAAGGCACTTTAATCTGTGATTTCTGTGTAAAGTCCGGCATTGCAGACCTTGATAACAATGTTGTTCTTAGGAAGCCGTCGCTATTCTCAGCTCCGCAAACTTTTCCAGCGGCTTCTATTACGAGTTTTACACATCTTTCTACTGCCTGTGTATGAACAGAAAATGACTTTAATATTACATCCCAGTTAGGGGCTGAATTGCTCTGAATAATTAATGTTATTTCATCATCATTTATATCTTTTAATAATGGAGGAGAAGATAAGTCACAATCTAACCAATGAATTATTTCTGAATAGTCTCGACATTCAAAATTTAGTTTTGGCGGTTTGAATATTCTAATGTTAGATTTTGTTTTATCTAGCTGTCTAGCTTTCAAAATTCTGCGAAGTCCAAGCTCTCTTATATGTTTTCTGTTATCTTGTGTCATGACCAACATCAAATGTTCTAGATGGGCGAAAAAAGCATTACGCTCAATAACAAGGTCAAAAACATTCAGCAATTCTTCAGGCAAGTACCTTGTAGTTTGTATTGATTGGTGAAGTTTTGGTCCATCTGTAAAGCTGTTACTATTTTTTATACAAAACCACGTGGGCATGTATGTTTTCAATATAAATTGAACGATTTCTTTGAGATCAGAAGTTGGATTCTCTTCACTTAAGTATAACCTGAGGGTTCGGTTTGCTGTTGTCAACCACCTAGAATGAGACAAGGGACCAGAATCTCGTATGGACAAGTCTTCTTTACAGATCCTTGAATATACTGCAATTGAAATATCAAGCAGATATTGGTGATCCTTGCTTAGTTGACTTCTGTCAATTGTAGGTATCTGGAACTCAATACTATTGAATGCAACTACCGGACGTTTTTCACAGTCAATAAGCTTTTCTCCAATCGGTCCTTTAAGGGATTTTGGTCCCGTTGATTTAATCTAGGTGCTGGAACAAATGCCAAAAGGGAACTCATTGAAATGAATGAGGCAACCCAGCAAACAGACCGACGTGTTAATTACGTGAATTTTGGGTACATTTGTCACCAATATACGTAAATTGTTTACGTGAATTTCACGTGAAAATTTGGTTGGAATGTCACATTGAAAATACGTCTTTAAATTACGTGAATAACTCTTCTTCAATAGACGTGTTATTTACCTTAAATAGCAATAAAATGTTTCGGGAAATTCACGTTGCAAACACGTGTTGATTAACGTATCTTTTAGGGAATGTATATATTAGTATTCACGTGAAAGATACGTCCTCGGTTCACGTAAATAATTCGACCTTAATTAACTTATGAATCACGTAATTATGATCCTCATATTATGATGTAAATAAAACAAGCATATAAAGTATTAACCATGTATTTATTTAGTAGAATTTAGAGACTTTAAAACATTTGTCTTGTATAATTATTATACAAGAGAATGAACCAAAAATGGTACTGACCTAAAGACACATTAAAAAATTTGCCAACACAAAACACAACACAGGTCACTTTTTATTTCGAGGAAGACACTTCGACACTTTATTGTTTTTTCTGATTCATCATCGGCACTTCAACCCTCGAGCAGTGAGGTAAACGTTAATACGAAAGATATTATTATAAATAAACCGGCCTAAAATAAAACGAGAGAAATAAAGCTCTTCACGTTTCTCTTTTTGTTGTGAGTGTGAGAAATGTGAGAAGCTGATATTAGAGGTTATGATCATCGATTATAAAAATCGATTATTTTTAAATTACAGCTAAACTATTCTACTTACTTTAAATTAGTATTACGTAATTTCTTTTTGTCTTTAAATTTCTTCTACTATTAACTAATATGGTCTTACTAAAAATCTATTTCAATACCAGAATAATATAAAAAAATAATCCTATCGAAACGTATCTATTATTCGATAAATCGATTAATTTAGTTTTCGAATCAACTATGTTATTCACGTACCGTGGTCATGTGATATTATTTAAAGGAGGAGAAAGGCTTGGTCGTACGTCATCACCGCGCGCGATTTGAAAATTAGACTCAAGATCATTTTAGTTGCTGTGATAGTTTTAAAGAAAAAAATAGCAAAAATCAAGGTTGGATTGAAATAGTTACTCTAAATGATTTTAAAAGCGAAATCATAAACTTTTTGTTTAAATATTGGTTTTATTTACATTACTTTTACGTGAAATAAATCTAATTTTTCGACGTCCATAAAATACAGTGAGTAAAATTCAAGCGATACGTATTTAACCAACACCGCTGTAAAATTTTGTTTTCCAAAATATTTCTCAAAATTTAACCAAAGGAAGTTATTTCTGTTTCGTGAATATTACGTGAAATACACGTACCTTTGCGATGTAACCAACATTCACACGTATTATAAAAAAGCATGTACTCTATTCGTCATTATGATTTTATATCATTCTAATGTCAAACATGTATAAAGGAAGCACTAATATATACGTGAATTATTTGGCACTGAAATACGTTTTTTTCCCGTCACAAATCACCGAGTTACGTATTCGTTGAAATTTGCCGTACATTTAACGTAATCATCACGTAACTGGGCTCAAACCTGTTTGCTGGGAAATTGCCCATTGTAACGGTTTCTCTAAATGTACTTCGATGCGACGAATTACGCCACTTTTCAAACCAGTATTTACAGCAGTGCCATCAGATCCAATAACAATTAGTCAAGAGAAATATCACGACTAGACAGATAAGAAAGAATACATGTGACAATATGTTCAGAACTTCCGGAGGTTGGAGTAATATGTCCGATATATTCTGAACTAGGTTCTTGAATTAACGAGATGTGCTCTTCTTTCTTCATTCTGCGAAATCGTTTGGAATGAGCTACTTCTATCTTTAAAGTGTCGTCCTTCCTCCTATCAAAGTATAGGCCTTCAATTATGCATTTACGCGACTGAATCACAACACAGCGGGCAGGGCCCCCGCTACCATATGTGCAAAGTGTGCAATGCACACTGGCGCCATCCTTTAGGGGCGCCAAAACCCAGGGTAAAAAATTGCAAAAAATTAAAAAAAGCAAACAACAAAAACAAAAATTAATTTTAAAATAAAAGTTGAGAAATTAAATATAATTACGTATAAATAGAAGAAAAACATGAGAAGAAAGAACAGAATACTTCGGCCATATAATAATTAGAGGACCTATATTCCATCTACTTCGCCTTATAATACAAGAAAAAGTGGAGGGAAAGAGATGGATTGGTCGAAATTAACTTTCATGGTTGTGAAATATTAGATAAAGAAGACGAAGGTATAATAAATACACACAAAATTTTATTAGTTGGTATATCATCCAGTTACTGCCGATTCCTATATGCAAGACCATGTCAGAAGTCAGGCATTTTAATTTATTTTGTTATGATTTTATTATGTTTGTTTCATTTTGATATTTTAGTCTACAAATAATAGTCCATTTACTCTGTGAATTCTAAAGAACCGCTTGCATTGACATGAAATACACATTGGCATGCACATAATACACATAGCTAACAAGTCAAAGAAAAAAAGTGATATTGTGCCGATGTGTGCTTTTGCACTGGAGGTGGCTTTCACCCCTTCTCGGGGGTGAAAAACATACGTTCAAAATAAGCCTGAAATTGGATAAACTGAGTATTTCCAAGAAACTTTGTTTCTATAGAATTTTTTCACTAAGTTAATACTTTTCGAGTTATTTGCGAGTGAATATGTTAATTTTTTAACAAAAACCTTCTTTTTATCGTAAAAAAGTAACTATTTTATCGAAAAAGAAATGCTCTTCTCAAAAAATAGCTTACAAAAAGTTTAAAAAATGACTGGCATATGAAGTCTGCAAACCCAGTAGAAGCACAGTTGTAGCTAATGAAAAGTAGGTTCTTATTCTTCAAATTCCAAATCGAATATTTCAACGTGAAATAACCAAAAAATGAATTTCGGGGAGAGCTCATTAAAACTTCTTTGAAGTGTTTAAAACAAGCTTTATATTTGTTGTTTAAACAAGTTTCTAGCATCAAAAGTAAATAAGTTATGCTCAAAATAAAGTTGGTCCCTTTTTTTGGTAAAAGAAATCTTTCGACAAGATTTTTTTTATCTTGAACAAAAATTGCTTTTTTTTAATAGCTTAAACATTATTGGTGATACCAAAAATCTCAAGCAGTAAAAAATGTAGGTTTTTCTATTCTGAATATTTTGGACTTTTTGTTTTCCTGTAAAACAAAAATTTGTTAAAATATGGCTGTTCAAAATTTGCATACACCCGTGATTAACGACTCGTTCAAGCCCTTTTAACTAGAACAACCTTTTCAAAAAAAGCACTTTGAACCGATGAAATTTAAGATCAATATAAACAATACATAAGTAACTTGTAGTGAAGCGGTAACGATTAATTTCATTTGGGACGCTAATTAGGGGGTGATTTTCACGATTTTTTTTTTTTAGCAAAAAAGGAACCATCATTATTTTTAGCGTATCTTAGTTAATTTTAAAGTTAAAAACTTAAAAAACAAAAAAAAATAATGTTACACTTTCACTTTCTCATAAGCTTTATTTTTGGTAAGAACATTTTGTTCGGTAAAATACTTACTGAACTTATTGAAAAAACTCTATAGAAGTTGCTTAAAATTAGTCATTTTATTCAATTCCTTTTTTAAACGCTTCTACGTTTTTTACCACTGAGAAGGGGTGAAAATCACATCCAGGGCAAAAGCACACATCCGCACAATATCACTTTTTTATTTGACATGTTAGGTATGTGTATGCCAAATTCCATGTCAATGAAAGCAATTCTTTAAAATTCGGAGGTTTTGCAATGTTTTACCGTTAGGGACTATGACTTCTAAAGTTCAGTTTTTTGCTTTATTTCAAGAACCTACCTACCTACCTTCAAAAAATAAATTGAAAAACATGATCCAAAATGCCTTAAGGGGCGCCAAAATCCTTTTTTTGCACACAGGCGCCAGTTACCCTTACGGGGGCCCTGACAGCGGGGAAGCTACTTTAAGCTAATACGGCACGTTTTGAACTATTAGGTTCAGAAAAACTTTTAATACGAAAGATTTAACGTGTATGAAATATGCAAATATTTTACATTTTGGCTATCTTTACGGCTTATGCGCTAACGAAAAATGTTAAGGGATCTTAATAACACGGTTAAATTTAGTTAGGATGGTTATTAATAATGAGAAAATGAGCTATTACAAACGTATCCACGCTAAATTTAATCTGTTAAAAATTATCGCAAAAAATCAGTTTTTTACCAATTTTGGCAAACTTTATGGCTGATGCGCGAATGGAAGATATAAACCGATATTTTTTAAATTCTTACCCCTTTTTAGTCTCATACATTCGCAACTTTTCCGCGGTATTATGACTTGAAAAAAATAATTTTAGTTTTTTCGGCCCACCCTAATGCATATCCCTTCCAATGAATACCTTGGTAAAAGTAAGATTTGAAAAAAATTGAAGCTAGGCAGTTTTTCTTGATTTCCTAAAATGTTTATTTTTGGATAAGTGTTGTTTTTCAAATAAACGCTTCAATTAAAAAGAAATAAATAGATTTGTTATTATATTTAATAATAGATTATACAGTATGTGCCTGTAAGTTGTATCCATATGAAAAACTTTTTATTATTAATTATACGAGAAAAAGTTATTCCTCATAAAAAGCTCTGCATGGTTTAAAACCTAAGATTCAACCATCAAATATCAAATTTTATGAATATTATACGAGGTATGTCAAAAAGTTTGAATTTCACTCAAGAGTAAAGTAGCTTTATTTTTCACAATATTGAAAATTGCTATTATGAAAAGTTGCTTGAAATTAAAAACTATATTCTAATATGCAATTACATCCTTCTAAATGAAAAAAAAATTGTGGATAACTAAAAATATTTTCAGTTATTTCAATTCTGATAAATATTTTATTATTAATTTTACGAAAAAAAGTGATTCTTAATAAAAAGTTCTGCATGGTCTAAAACCTAAAATACAACCATCTTATGTCAAATTTTATCAATTTTATACGAGGTATGTCAAAAAATATGAATTTCGCTCAGGAGTAAAATACCTTTCTTTTTCACAATATCGAAAATTGTTAGTATGAAAAGTTATTTAGGAATAAAAACTGTGTTTTAGTATATAATAATTACATCCTTCTAACTGAAATATTCTGAACTGCAGTTGAGTCCCTGAATCTTTACCCGTGCGTCATCATTTAAAGCATACGAAATAAGTCGATGATAAGTCGGAAATTGAAATTTACTAAACGCAACAGCAAGTCACTTACTGTCACTTGCTGTTGCGTTTAGTAAATTTCAATTTCCGACTTATCATCGACTTATTTCGTATGCTTTAAATGATGACGCACGGGTAAAGATTCAGGGACTCAATTGTATAAAGGTATTTTAATTTTGATCTAAATTTATCTTTTTTGAGATACCTCGTATAAAATTAATAAAATTTGATATAAGATGGTTGTATTTTAGATTTTAGACCATCCTGAATTTTTTATTAGGAATCACTTTTCTTCGTAAAATTAATAATAAAAGAGTTATAAGAATTGAAATATGTAACTGAAAATAATGTTAGTTATCCATAATTTTACAAAAAAGAATTTCAATTAAAAGGATGTAATTGCATATTAGAATACAGTTTTTAATTCCAAACAACTTTTCAGAATAGAAATTTTCAATATTATGAAAAATAAAGCTACTTTACTCTTGAGTGAAATTCAATCTTTTTGACATACCTGGTATAATATTCATAAAATTTGATATTTGATGGTTGAATCTTAGGTTGTGGACCATGCAGAGCTTTTTATTAAGAATAACTTTTTTTCGTAAAATTAATAATAAAAAAGTTTTCCATATGGATACAACTTACAGGGACATACTGTATAAATAGATACAAAAAGTTATTCTTTATAAAATACTCTGCATCGTATACAATCTAAGATGCAACCATCAAATGTCAACTTTTATTAATTTTATACGAGGTATGTCAAAAAATATGAATTTCACTCAATAGTAAAATAACATATTTCACAATATCGAAAATTGTTATTAAGAAAAATTGTTTGGAATTAAAAAATATGTTTCAGTGTTCTTACATCCTTCTAATTAAAATATTGTGATTAATAAAGGCACTTAACAAAATTAAAAGCACTATCCGGCACATTTATACAAAATAAAAATAATTGATAACAATCTTTGTGATATTTGCAATGAAACGGCGGACTTGGATCATATATTTTTTAATTGTAAGAAGTACACACATCAGTCGGACATTCTTACAAAAAATTTAAGAAGTTTAAACGTTTACGGTCCCTATAATGTTATGTATCTTTTGGCACTGAGTGATAAACGTATTTTTGATTTTATTTTGTTTTTCCTATTTGACTGTAAAATTAAGTTATAGAATGACTAGATTAGGCTTGTAACCTTAAATGTCTTTCCTTTTGATTGGCTACATGCCTGCCTTACCGTATGGGGTGGGTATGTAGGTAATCAATAATTATTAAGAAAAAAGAAAAACCCTTGAATGAGAAAAGTGTGACCCATATCCTTATCACAAAATTTTTATTAAGATTAATTTAGCAAAAATTCACTTTGAAAATAAAATGTATATTATATCTATTCTTAACAAAAAGTCGGTCAGATTTAGATAACCTTAACTTAGATTACTAACTAGATAGTTTAGATAAGATATATTATGTTAATGTATGTATTATTTACTTTGTTTCTGGCCGCATGGTCTAAACCTAAAGCCAAAAAAGCACTTAACTCTTAAGTAAAATTTATATTTTTTACATACCTCCTATAAAATTGCAAAAGTTTGATATCTGTTTATTGTATCTTAGATTTTCGAGCAGTTAGAGCATTTTATGAAGAATAACTTTTTTTCGTAAAATTGATGATAAACTAGTTATCATAATTGTAATAAAATGATGATGGGTATCCGTAATTTGAGAAAAAATTGAAAAAAAATTTTTTTCGATTCGAATGATGTAATTGTATATTAAAACATAGTTTTTAATTTCAAACAACTTTTCATAATAGCATTTTTTGATGTTCTGGAATATGAAGGTACTTTACTCTTTAACGAAATTTATATTTTTGACATAACTTGTATAAAATTCATAACATTTTATATATGACGGTTGAGTTTTAAATTTTTGACTATCCAGAGCATTTTATAAGGAATAACTTTTTTTCGTAAAATTGATAATAAAAAAGTTTTGCATGTGGTTCCTAGCTACGCAAACATACTGTATGAGAGCTTCAGTATAAGAATTTTTAAATTGTAATGTCATATTCGGATTCAGCATAATCAAAAACAAAATAGAAACATATTTTTTTTTTCAAAGAATAATGATGAATTCAACGATATTTTTAAAATTATTTATACAAAACGATTGTTATTGTTTAAACAATTAATAAACAATTATCGGACCAAATCTGCGAGTAGAACTTTTTACTTTAACATGTATATAAACTAATAAAAAAAGTTTTAGAAAGATATAGGCTTGTTTGAATTTTTCAGAAACAATGCATGTTTTCGTTCTAATTGCACTCCCCTATAATAGTAACCGTAGTAGCTGGTCAATGTGATTAATGATGCCTTTATAATTACATTTACCGGCTATTATTAATAGTTTCCTAATAATTCTGGTTAATGTAATAAAAACGCATTTAGGCTTTACTATTGTTTATTTTTGAAAGTTAATAAGAAAGTTAAACACTTAAACAGAATTTATCAAAAAACCTCAACTAGACACCTTATAAGTAAAAACAAACTCATACACACGCGTTAGGCTTTAACTTACTAGTCTATAATCACTTGTTTTTATAGGAAAGCCTCTTGTGGCACTTATAATTACAAAGAGCGCTTAATTTTTTACGTTTGCAGCGTTTTTAATTGCATTGGCCACTACAATTGCAGTGGCGGAATCCTTGACTGCCTAAATTCGAATCTTTACGAACGGATTTAGTGAGACTTATACCGCTTCATTGACTGAAATAAGTGTTTCTTTGCAGGTGGTAAATTCGTTTATTGTATGAAGTTGGTTCAAAACGCCATGCTTATTGCCTTGCTTGTATACATTTTCATCTATAACAGAAATAATACCTAATGGCAATAATGTTTCGGCTATCGGCCTTAGCTCTATCAACTTTTGGAATTCGTACTCTAACACTCTGACCTACTTTGTCAACAGGAAATCTATCATTAGAATGCTTTAACATTCTGTCAGATTCTTTTACAACTGACTGTTTAGCAAGGTCCCGAGTCCCAGTCTCCTGAATTTTCTTTTGAAGTTTTGTCAATTGCACTGCCATCTTCTTCGTCTCCCTCATTTTCTTTAACTCCAATACTGGCATTGTCTTTCCTTATTGGCAGCAATTATCGCACACGCATTATGTTCGATTGTGCTGTGAATATCTTCAATATTCGCTAACTGTGAATCATCGGTTATACTGATGATTTCCATATAACCACGGTGCTTTGCTCCATCATCAGCGTCATCAGAATAATCTGCTATTATCGCTTCTAAATCATCTTCTGATTTCGGAAAAAGTACCAGGAAGTAAGGATGTTGTTAAGAGGAAACAGTAGCGACCAACAGGTAGCGAAAACGCGTTCCAAGATTACGGCTGTAATTTTGAATATTTTTTCGAGATATTCGGCACACGTATTCGCAATTTAATAAAGAATGGCGGTACAGAGCCCAATTTGAAAAATATATTATTATGTGGAAATACTCTGTTATTAAATACAATATTAAAAAAACGAGCCTGTACCGCCATTAAGAAGAACAAAAAAATATAATTTCTTTAAATAAACTATTTTCGATGCCTAGATTTTGTGTCATTTTGGAACTACTAATGAAATAAAAAATTTTAGTATTTCCAAAATGACACAAAATCTAGGCATCGAATAAAAAAGTTTATTTGAAGAAAGTGTATTTTTTTGTTCTTCTTAATGGCGTTACAGGCTCGTTTTTTAATATTGTATTTAATTACAAAGTAATTTCCACATATTAATATATTTTTCAAATTGGGCTCTGTACCGCCATTCTTTATTATATTACGTATACGTGTGCCAAATATCTCGAAAAAATATTCAAAATTACAGCCGCAATCTTGGAACGCGTTTTTGCTACCTGTTGATCGCTACTGTTTCCTCTTAATCCTACTTTAGCCTTATTAGGGGAGTGCAATTAGAACGAAAATATGCATTGGTTCGGAAAAATTCAAACAAGCTTATATTTTTCTAAAACTTTTTTTGTTAGTTTATATACATGTTAAAGTGAAAAGTTCTACTCGCGGATTTGGCCGCTAATTGTTTATTAATTGTTTAAACAATAACAATTGTTTTGTATTAATAATTTTAAAAATATCGTTGAATTCATCATTTTACTTCGATCAAATATGTTTTTATTTTGTTTTTGATTATACTGAATCCGAATATGGCATTGCAATTTGAAAATTCTTATACAGAAGCTCTTATACAGTATATCTGCGTAGCTAGGAACCACATGGAAAACTTTTTTATTATCAATTTTACGAAAAAAAGTTATTCTTCATAAAATGCTCTGGATAGTCAAAAATCTAAAACTCAACCATCAGATATCAAATTTTATCAATTTTATACGAGTTATGTCAAAAATATGAATTTCGTTAAAGAGTTAAGTACCTTTATATTTCAGAATATCAAAAAATGCTATGATCAAAAGCTGTTTGAAATTAAAAACTATGTTTAATTATACAATTACATTATTCTAATCAAAAAATTTTTCAATTTTTTCTCAAATTATGGATACTCATTATCATTTTATTACAATTGTGATAACTATTTTATTATCACTTTTACGAAAAAAAGTTATTCTTCATAAAATGCTCTCCCTGGTCTAGAATATAAGATACAACCATCAGATATTAAACTTTTTTAATTTTATACGAGGTATGTAAAAAATATTAATTTTTCTTAAGAGTTAATTAAGTGCCTTTATTATTCACAATATTTTAATAAGAATGATGTAATTGAACACTAAAACAAATTTTTTAATCCCAAACAACTTTCCTTAATAACAATTTTCGATATTGTGAAATTTAACGATATTTTACTCTTGAGTGAAATTCATATTTTTTGACATACCTCGTATAAAATTCATTAAATTTGATATTTGATGACTGAATCTTAGATTATATACGATGCAGAGTATTTAATAAAGAATAACTTTTTTTCGTAAAACTGATAAAAAAAAGTTATCAATAGGTTCCAAGTTACGCAGACATACTGTATAAGAGCTAATAAATTTTTTTTTGCTGAGCATTTACTATTGTTGAGGTTTATTATTAAATGTATTTTAGGTAAGTTTTACAGAAAAAAGATTTGATCATTTTTTAGCTGGTAATTTTCCGTTTTTGTATTACATTTTTTTATCTTTCTTAATTTTCTCAAAAACAAATAGTCTATTTCATTTCTAAAGTGAAATAATTTAGTGCATTTTAAAGATTACATCCTAAGCTTTAAAAAGGCACTTATAAAACTGTAATAGATCTGTTCAAACTTGAGTAATACCGTCTTAAATTGGTGGTAATTCTATAAAACTACGAAGATTTCAAAAATTACATTTTTTAAGACGTCATATCATTTGAATTGAATTTTTAAAATTTTTTTTTTAATTAAGCATCATTTAGTACGATGCTTGAAAATTAAGCTGTGCAAAATTGAGGGTTTTATAAGAAAAATTGTATTAGTTACACAGTTTTAAATCATTTTTAAACAAAATTCCTGTAAGGCTCATTTTCCGCCTCTACCGTACTTATGCCCATACATTTTATTTCTTTTTATTATAAGCATAAGATAGCTTCATTATGTTTCTTTTAGATTCATGTAAAATTTCATTTGATCCATTAGTTAAAGAATCACATTAAAATAACTCAACCGTGCACTTAGTCGTACGCTAGTTTACAGTGCGCCAATGTTTGTGATACTTTAGCGTTATAAATAAAAAATTATAGAAGATACAAATTTATTTTAGAAAATTCTTTATATAAGGTTTTTTTGTAAAATTTTCTGAATTTTTCAATGGTTAAGTTAGTTTTGTTCTAAAATTTATATTTTCGGAGTTATTTAAAAAAAAACATCAAACTTCGTAGTTCATTTGTTTAATAAAAAATGAAGCACCCACTTCTCGAGTAGAACTTTTTAATATGTTGTTTATTAAACATTTCTTAATGAAATTACAGAAAGTTCTATCTTGTTTGATTTTTTCCGAAGTGAAAATCCCTATATGTATTTATACCCCAAGCTGTGGGTGAAAAGACGTGATATAATTCAGGAATTTTTGAAACCTCTCAGGTGTTGTAAAGGACGATGCCAGGAATAACTTCTACTAAAATGTAACCAAAAATATTGTGCGCTTTTTTTTATATTGCGATTTTCATTTGTTAAATTTGCAATTTTTAATGATTTTTAATTTTGCAGCTTAGGATATTGATTCTCGAGAAAAACTTTTTAATATAAAGTTGTAGTAAATTAAAAAACATACAATTTAAGGTATGACAAGTTTAATTTCGTTAATTGGTCATTGCAAAACAGCCTGCGAAAAGTCCAAAATGGCCGTTTTTTACAATTGCATTATTTATTGTACAAATAATTTTTTTTTATTTTTTAAAGCTTTAAAATGATGATCTTTCAATTCCAAACTTAAAAAAAATTGTAAAGCCAGATTAACGAATTTGTTGCTTAGATATTATAAATTGTTTATTCCAAGAGGTCAAATGTCGAAAGCTATAACTTTCTGAAAAAAAATCGTAGAGAATTGGTGAAATATCCAATCTCCTTCTAAAGAGTTATATTTTCATATTCTGATGTAAATAAATGCGTAAAATATTTTTATACCTCTAATTTTTGGGTTTGAAAATAAGTGGGCAAATGTCGTTATAAACATTTAGAGCTGGAGCGGCCCTGTACATCCTATGAGTTTTTAACTTACATATTATTGTTGCTGAAGATAAAACGAAGATTTATAAAAAAATAAAAAATTTCTACGACCAACTGAAGCAGAGATAATTGTTTTTTTTTTCTTAAATCGTAGTGCCTTTATTTATAACAATTAAGACATTTTTTTACAGTCATTGACTAAAGAAAGACGTATATTATCTTAAAATAAAAATTATTATAAAATATAATTACATTTAATTATTAAAAATTATTTTTAAAATCGGTGCTTTTGCAAGCTGCCGAATTTTGCAAATCGCCTAGCTGGCTTCAAATCCACGCGCTCGGAAAATTTTTACGTAACTTGTATTAAATTTTGACAGAAAACAATTTAATAATACTACCATTATAATATACAGTCTATTTACCACTGTATTTGTTTTTCTTGATAAACTTTTATATGTGAAATCCAAAACGAATAGTCACTACAAGAAGAAAAATTTTTATATTGTATATTATAGTAAGAAGTAACATTATCATTATTATATTTATATAACAATGAAAAAATTAAAAATATAGTTATATATTTCATATATATGTATCATTTTTATTATTATTATTATTATTATTATAAAACAAATAAGGGCAGAGGAGCGAGCTCCTATTATGCCCAAAAACAAAGAAAAATATCTTATACAACTAGTACAAATTAAGAATGAAGTTACAATTAAAAAACATCAAATAAAAAATACTGAAACAATAAACAATGCCTGCCTAAAACAATGCAGTCCTTTAAATCTCCTATAATGCTCAAAATAAAGAAAAATAGCGTTGTAAAACTAATAAAAATTATAAAGATTACAATTAAAAACATCAAATAAAATTCTGAAACAATAAATAATGCCGTCCTAAAATAACTTAGTCCTGCAAAGAAAATAAAGAGGAATCAAGTCGATTTTTAAAAATATTTACACTAGTTGCCGATATGGTGTCTTGATCTAAGTTATTCCAAATATTAAATATTCTGTTTGGTAAAAAGTTCATCCTGGATCTTGTTGTCGTTTGTTCCCTCTTTAATTTGTATCGATGGCCTCTTAATCGTTCGTCTTGATTTAGCGTAAATATCGTGTTAAGGTTTCCAAAATTATATTTTAAAATGCGGAAGGACATGATTAGGTCCCCTCGAAGACGTCGATGTTCAAATGTTGTTAGATGAGCCAATGAGAGTCTATCTTCATAATTGGGTCTTACGCGGCCAAATGCCAGTCTTTTGGCTTTACGTTGAACATTTTCCAGTAAGGCTTTATCGCGATTGAGATCTGGACTCCATACTGGTCCGGCAAACTCAAGAATTGGTCTGACGTATATAGAGTAAAGTTTACTCATCGAGGTTAAAGATATTCGTGTAAAACATTTATGGATTAAAAACAGTTTCGAGTTTGCGCGTTTACACACCGACACTATATGGTCAGACCAATTTAAGTTACTGTTAACTATTACTCCAAGATCTTTGTGGGAGGTTACTGACTCTATGGGATGTCCATTAATAAAGTACGGTAGTAATGGGTTATTATTGCCAATATGTAGTATGACGCATTTTTCAATGTTCAGTGGAAGTAACCACTCTGAGGACCATTTGAATATTGCGTCAAGGTCAGTTTGAAGAACATGTTGGTCAATAATTGGATTCACATATAATTTAGTATCATCCGCGTAAATGGAAACCTTACTGGATACAACGAGAGGAAGATCACTAGTGTAGATACAAAATAGTAGTGGTCCAAGTACTGATCCTTGTGGAACTCCACTCTTGACTGGTTTATCTACTGAATAAGCTTCCCCAACACGAACTCGGAAGTACCTGTCGGATAAAAAATTTTGAATCCAAATGTTTAATTTTCCGCGGATACCATAGTGATCCAATTTAGCTAGTAATCGTCGTTTGGGAACACGATCGAAAGCTTTGGAGAAGTCTAAATAGACTACATCAACAGGATGTCGATTGTTTAAAGATGATGACCAGTCATTTATACAATGAAGTAAGTTTGTAATCGTTGAACGACCCTTAATAAAACCATGCTGCTGGTGAGGTATGACATTTTCTTGAAGGAGAAATTCAGACATAGCTTCAGAAATAATGGATTCCATGACCTTTCCGACAATAGGAACCAGGCTGATTGGACGATAATTATTGCAATCAAGTTTATTTCCTTTCTTGAATATAGGAGTAACCGAAGCTAATTTCCATGATGAGGGAAGAGAACCCTGATTAAAAGAAGCATTCATTATAAGGGATATAGGAATGGCTACAGACTCTGCACATTGTTTAAGGAAATAGGAAGTTAGTCCGTCTAATCCAGGTGATGAATTATTGCGTATTTTCAAAAAATGATGTTTAATAACATCCGGTGTGAAAGAGATATTGTCAAGGGTTGTAAGGAGACGTGGACACATAATTTGAGGAATGGTATCGTTAGGTTCATTTGTAAAAACCTGAGAAAAAAATAACGATAAACATTCGGAAGATTCATTATTTGAAGAATAAATAATAAATAAAGACCCTTCATCTTTTTGAAGTAATGATATGGAGACTTTAGAAGATAAAGATGTGCGAATGTACTGATAAATTTTTTTACTGTTACCACTAGAAATAATAGATTCTTCAAATTCTATTCTTAGGTTTAGCAACGATTGTTTGACTTGGTTGGAAAAATTACGGTGAGTGAGAAAGTCATTGATGGAACCAGTAAGCTTATAAGTTCGCCAAAGCTTTCGCTTATGGCGAATTAAGCGGATAGCTGTAAGATTAATCCAAGGTTTTAATCGATTTTTGTATATTTGTCGTTCAGTTGTATTATCAGAAATTGTTGTAATAACAGTATGAAGAAAAGAGTCCCACATTGACGATGGATCTGGGTGATTAAGAAAAATAGATTGCCAGTCTATATTGGACAAAACAAAATTAACATTAAAGAAGTCAGTAGTGGTATACGTTACGAAATTATTTTTATAAGGCGAAATTATTATTTAATTATATTTATAATTATATAATAATTTATAAATTATTACTTATTTTGTAACAGTATTTCTTGAGAAATGAAATTTCACATATAAAAGTTTATCAAGAAAAACAAATACAGTAGTAAATAGACTGTATATTATAATGGTAATATTAATAAATTGTTTTCTGTCAAAATTTAATACAAGTTACGTAAAAATTTTCCGACCGCGCGGATTTGAAGCGACCCGGGCGATTTGCAAATTTCGGCCGCTCGCAAAAGCACCGATTTTAAAAACACTTTTTAATAATTAAATGTAATTATATTTTATAATAATTTTTATTTTAAGATAATATAAGTCTTTCTTTAGTCAATGACTGTAAAATAATTTCTTAATTGTTACAAATAAAGGCACTACGATTTAAGCAAAAAAAAAACAATTATGTCGGCTTCGGTTGGTTGTAGAAAATTTTTAATTTTTTATAAATCTTCGTCTTGTCTTCAGCAACAATAATCTGTAAGTTAGAAACTCATAGGATGTACAGGGCCGCTTCAGTTCTAAATGTTTATAAGGAAATTTGCCCCCTTATTTTCAAACCCACAAATTATCTCGGCTTCAGTTAGTCGTAGAAATTTTTTATTTTTTTATCAATCTTCGTTTCATCTTCAGCAGCAATAATCTGTAAGTTAAAAACTCATAGGATGCACAGGGCCACTTCAGCTCTAAATGTTTATAAAGAAATTTGCCCCCTTATTTTCAAACCCAAAAATTAGAGGTTTAAAAATGTTTTACGCATTTATTTACATCAGAATATGAAAACATAACTCTTTAAAAGGAGATTAGATGTTTCACCAACTCTCTACGATTTTTTTTTCAAAAAGTTATAGCCTTCGACATTTGACCTCTTGGGATAAACAATTTATAATATCTAAGCAACAAATTTACTAATATGGCTTTACAATTTTTTTTTTATGTTTGGAATTAAAAGATCTTAATTTTAAAGCTTTAAAAAATAAAAAAAAAATTATTTGTACAATAAATAATGCAATTGTAAAAAACGGCCATTTTGGACTTTTCGCAGGCTGTTTTGCAATGACCAATTAACGAAATTAAACTTGTCATACCTCAAATTGTAGGTTTTTTAATTTACTACAACCTTATATTAAAAAGTTTTTCTCTAAAATCAATATCCTAAGCTGCAAAATTAAAAATCATTAAAAATTGCAAATTTAACAAATGAAAATCGCAATATAAAAAAAGCGCACAATATTTTTGGTTACATTTTAATAGAAGTTATTCCTGGCATCGTCCTTTACAACACCTGATAGGTTTCAAAAATTCCTGAATTATATCCTGAAATCGACCTATTTTTCACCCACAGCCTGGGGTATTAACACATTAAAAATAGTCTATTACACAGTGGCCGCTTCCGACTACAGATTCACTAACACTTTGGTAATATGCACTATGCGCTGTAGTTAGTTCTGGTATGTCGCAGTGACTATAAACCTCCGTACACTCCGCAAGCTTCTATGCACTTAACGGCATTAAAATTTATCACATTTACCGTTCTAATCCGGGATTTATTAATATATATCGCTCGATGTGATTAATTCTGTCATATTTATTACTTTTACCTTGCTATTCGGTTTGTATTCATAGTAACCGGTAATTATTAACAATTTCCAATTAATCATACTTACCGTAACATGTTTTATGATGTAGCTAATTTCTATTTATTTTATAGGAGGATGCGAAAGCATCACTTCCGTTTTCAGAGTTGATGCTGACACCTGTGGCCGACTCTGGGTTTTGGACAGCGGCCTTATACACGTCACAGTGAAACCTCAGCAAGTTTGTCCTCCAAAAATACTGGTTTTTGACTTAAAATCTGACGAGTTATTAGTGAAATATGAGCTACCAGAAGAGTTTATCAAGCAAGATAGTTTGTACTCAAATATAATTGTTGATGTACGAGATGACTGTGACAATGTGTATGCCTACCTTGCCGATGTTTGGAGATACGGAATTGTAGTTTTCAGCTTAACTAAGATGCGCTCATGGAGGGTTACTGATCATTTATTTTATCCTGAGCCTTTAGCAGCTGCATATAAGGTAAGCTTAATTATATTTGTATAATAATTTATTTGTATAATTACACTGTTAACCTGGTTTTGGAATTATAGTAGGGTATCCTGCTTTCTATAGAGCCTACGGTATATAAAAAAGGTAACAGGACCAGTTAACCATTGTAACTTAGCTTACAGGCAGTTGTTTACACCAGGGCAAAGTCCCCAGGAGCTGGAACAACTCCCAAGTTATATTATTACACAAGAAAGGTGATATAGTATTTTTACTACAAAAGCAAGATTACGTAGGGCAAAATTTCTGACGTCAGAGCACTGCCAAATCATTAGAATGTGACTTTTCATCATGGCCACGTTAATGTCATTACTTGTCAGATATTTTCTTTGTTTTTGTTTACAGTACAAATAATATCTCTAATTCTTTATTCTAATAAATGATGTCAATCGGTTTTCATTTCTTGCCGAAATATATTAATATTACGCCGAAATATTTGTAATGTTAATTAACGTAAATAAGCATCAACTTTAAAATTTACATTTCTCTAGCACACCCACACGGAACTTACCGATCTTGCAAAAGTGTCAACATGGTATTATAATAATAAAAACCTAATCGCGATTACATTGAGAAATTTAGAATTATATTAAATAAATAACCAAAACCTTTTTTCATTATTAATAATATAAATTTTATGAAACAATCCTTTAAGTTAAATACTCCAGGAAATAATAATTTTATTTAAATATATTTACAATCGTACGCTACTGATGTGACAGTTGTGTGTTGCTAAATTTTTACTTCATTTCGTACACACCTTGATTCAAAATATAGCTTAAAAACACTGTAACTGTTTTTATAAATACTATGTACATACATAATATTAAATATAGCTTAATTGAAAAACTATTTTAATTATTGTTGTTTACCTACACTATTGCGTTTGTGTCTGTATTGAAAAACATAATATGCCAAATCAAAATACTTCTTTATAAACCGGGACATATTAACAGAAGTTCAACGACGATTTTCTAAGTCCTGCCCTTTGCAATAAAGGAAGGTTAGAGAAGGTACTTACAATTTGTGGAAAAATCCACTGGTTTCCTGTGACATCTTCCTGTGAAAATTAGATTTTCCATAAAAAAAAAATTGGGAGTTGCGATGAATTTTTAAGTTCTGCCATATCCATAGAATAACAGGATACTATCTATTTTATGAAGAAATTTTTTTGTGCAGGACGGTTACAAAAGGACTAAGGGAGTATACAAATATACAAACATGTAATGAAAATAATGAAATTTTCATAATTTTCTAAGTCCTGCCACTTAATAAATTAATCATATTTATTTCAACATGACCAAAAAAAATGTTGGCATGACGTCACCTAATGTTTAACTTCACTTATTTCTTAGAAAATTCTGTATAAAATTTTCACTCTGGTTCCGTGATTCTATAAGTCATAAAATAAATTTTGTTATAAAATAAATAATTTCAGTAGACATTATTCAAAATGGCAGGATGTTTAGTTACACCTTTTTTAATATACCTATATATAGTTAAAAAATGTGTAAGAAAATTCGTGGAAAATTACACGACTTTCTAAGTCATACCATTTCGCACATATCTCAAGAAGGTTAATATAAATCTATTTTCAAAGAGGCAGGATGGTTGTATAGTTATTTTGTATAAAAAAATTAAATTGTGTGTCTGTAAAATTATTTCAGGGTGTTATACAAACATATTTATATCACCACAATTTTCTGAGTCATGCCATGTCGATTATGCTTAAAAAACACTAATCTAAAACCGTTTAAAACTTGGCAGGATAACCGCAAAGATGAATAATACAAAAAATTAATTTGTATATTATTAAAACAATCGTATCCTATTAAATATTATTTTCCTGAATAATGTCTTGGAATTTTTACACACTTTTCAAATCTAATAGCAAATTGTAACATCTTTATTTTAAGTGATTAGATCATATTTTTATCTAAGTAAACGCAATAAAAGTAAATAAACAATTTTTACAATTTATTGGTTATAGTAGGGAATTTACCTACCCATTATATTATACAGGGTGTCCAGAAACTCTCATAACAAACGAAAACCGGAGATTCCTCAGATAATTTTAAGAAAATTTAACTCAATTCACCTAGTTCAAAAATGCTTCCGTGGAAAGCTAGAGCTCTTTAAAGATGGCGTCTTGTAATTCATCATCGTCATAATTCAACCCGGATCTATCCACTGCTGGATATAGGTCTCCCTCAGTTTTCTCCATGCATTTCTGTCCTGTGCTGTCTGCATCAAGTTTCTGTCGATCCGTTTGATGTCATCACACCATCTGGTTGGCGGACGACCTCTACTTCGATATGCTTCGTCTAGAAGAAGCATATCGAAGTCTTGTAATTAATTTCTTTAAAATAGCTCCAGAATGCTTTTATTTGGAAAAACGAAAACTGGTACACTTATTGATCTTCCAGAGGTCAATTGTCAAATGTCAATTATTAATTGTCAATTTTTAGTACCGGTCATAGGGGTTCGTTTTGGGTACGGAAACGGATATTTTATCGAATACTTTTCTGTCTAACTTTTAAGCATTTCTGAAACTGTATTATTAAATTCTGGGATAGTTTTGTATTAAAAGGTATTTTTGCTTTAACTCAGAAGAATACGCAGTTTTCTAGAAAAATCGATTTGAAAATTTTTTCGTTTTTTGGTTTTTTGAGTTTAAAAGAATTTAGAAAAATTCTATTTAGGAAAACGAAAACTGCTACGTTTATTTCTCTTCCAGAGATGAATTGATTTTATCAATTGTGAATTTCTAGTACTGGTCATAGGCATCCGTCTTGGGTAGATCAAGGGATATTTTATCTCATAACTTATTGGTCTTTACATTTTTAGACATTTTTGAGAATAGAGTATTAAATTATGAGGTATTCTAGTACTAAAAGTTACTCTTGCTTTGAGTCGGCAAATATACCGTTTTTTTTTAATTTTTTTAAAATTTTTTTCAAATTCAACAAACGAAAAATTTAAAATGGATTTTTCCAGAAAACCTTCCATCCTACTGACTTAAAGCAGGAGTAACTTTTAGTACTAGAATACCTCACAATTTAATATTCTAGTGTCAAAAATACCTAAAAGGGAAGACAAAAAAGATTCCTATGACTGGTACTAGAGATTCGGAATTGATGGAATCGATTTATCTCTGGAAGAAAAAAAGGCGGACCAGTTTTTGTCTTTCGAAATGGAAGCGTTCTGGAGATATAAAAAACTAATTACAACGCGCCATCTGTAAAGAGCTTTAGCTCCTTTAGGCAGGCCGCACATCAAAGAAACATGAAACGTAAATCACGTTTCATGGAAGTAAAACACTGCTAAACAAATAGACGTCCGGCCATTTATGAATCACACTCGTTTCATTGGTAGGCGGACTTTAAGATTTGTTTAGCCGTGTTTTATTTTCATGAAACGTTGTTTTTTGTTATCAATATACTTTTGTTGCATAGCAATTTTATCCCGCCTTCTTACTTCCCACAATATACACACGTATGTAACAGGCGCTATGTTGCCGCACTCTACTGGTTTTCCTGATATTGTAGGATTGTAGATATTGTCCTGATATTGTTTCCTATATTTAATAGCAAAATGTCCTAACACTAACAACACCAGAATAAATCGATTTTTAAATTCAGCACCTATCTACTTGCAACTTTTTGCATTGTGTTCAGGATAACATCAGGAAAAGGTGTACAATTTATAAATGGGTGGAAATTTCATTTTAGTGCATAACATGCATCCAAAAGTGCATAAACCTGTCAAAATCAGTGTATTAAGGGTAACATTTTGTTATTTGGGAGGTTTATGGAGTTACGAATACGCAAGCAGAACCGACCTCCGAATCACCTAGTGCCCAGAGTTGCTGCTAAGGCACGTCATCTGGAGTTTCGTGGGATATCGGCAATAAATTAAAGCAAACAGATTATTCGAGGGGTTTTGGGATGGCCAAACACGAATATGACATTACAACCGACCCTCGGAGCACCTGGTGTCCAGGGTGACTGATCTCGAATTTAGAGGGTTTTGGAGGCCGATTCTGATGGCGTATTCATCTTCAGCAACCACAAAACTCCTTGAGTAATCTACTTGCATCACTTTAGTGTCTGAAAGCCTCGAAATTTAAGAATATGGCGTGTATATCAGTCACCCCGAGCACTAGGTAAAGATCTGTTCTAATGTGACATTCTTGTTCAGAAACCCCAAAAACCACCTGAGTAATCTGTCTGTATCAATTTACTGCCGAAATTAGTATATAAATATGGTATAGAAAATGCTTATCAAATAAAAAGGTACCATAAAATATCATTTTATTATAATACTAAAATACAGGGTGTCCTATTTAAGAAAACTCAGAAAATACTCATTCCGAGTTTCAACCAACCCCGTATACTAAAATTAAACATTTTGGTATACTATTAATAACTGACAATAGTAGACTATATTAAAAATCGTTTAAACATAAATTAATAGAAGTTTGGATATCAAATCATTAACAATATGTATAGGGTGTGAACGTTCCTACAAAATTAACAAAAAAACGTAATTATATTTTAAACTACCTCGTATAATATTTCAAAACACTATATTTTATTAAAGAGAACATCGAGTAGAATCCAAAAATGTAAAATATACAGGGTATTCCATTTAAAAAAAAACATAAATTTGTGAAACCCTGTCAAAACGGGTAGCCCTGTATATTAGAAAATACTGTTAAATCATAGTCCTATCTGTGGCCCATGTTTTACCTAAATAACTTTTTTCGTATATCTTACGAAAAACGAGTAATTGGACTTTGTCACACTAATGCCCCACCCTGTATACAAAATAACCATAAAACCATCCTGCCTCTTTGTAAATAGACTTATATTAAGATTCTTGAAACATGTGCAAAATGGCATGACTCAGAAAATCGTTGGCTTTTTCACGAATTTTCTTACAAATCTAGGATTCCTGCCGTCTTACAAGAACCATTTAACCTTCCTGCCGAGTACCGAAAAGGTATTGATTGTATTTAAGTATTATAACTTTTTAAAGGCAGGACTAAGAAAATCACGGAATCAGGGTGAAAATTTTCCGCAGAATTTTCCAAGGGACAGGTATACTTAAACATTAGAAGACGTCATGCCAATATTTTTTTTGAACATTTTGAAATAAATATGTTTACGTTTATTTAGTTGGCAGGACCTAGAAAATCATAAAATTTTTATTATTTTCCTTACATGTTTGTATACATATATACTCCGTTACCCCGTTTGCAACCATCCTGCCCAAAAAATGTTCTTCATAAAATCGATAGTATCCTGTCTATCTACGGATATGGCAGGACTTAGAAATTCATCGCAAAACCCTATTTTAATTTTTTGGGAAAATCTCATTTTTACAGGAAAATGTCACAGGAAATTTGTGGATGTTTCCACAAATTGTAAGTACATCGTCTACCCTTCCAGTATTGCAAAAGGCAGGACTTAGAAAATCGTGGCTGAACTTCTGTATAATATCTCCCAGTCTATTAATATATTAATTATTTTGAACAAGAACGAAATATGTAGTGGGATTCCCTTTTACCATTAACTGCAGAGAAGTAAGTTAACGAATTTAGATTTCTTAGATTAGGTTTATTAGAAATAAGATTATTATTAGATTTAGGTAAAAATCAGAAAGTTTTCTTATGAATTTTAGGGTTTACAGTACTTAGTTTAAAAATATTAAATAATCTATTTTAATGATTATACCTACACTATGATAATATTGTTGTTAATTAATATATTTCGACAAGTAATGATATCCAATTGACATCATTAAGTAGAATAAATAATTATAGATATTATATTTATAGTAAACAAACAAAAAGAAAAATATCTCTGACAAGTAATGACCTAAACGTGGCCATGATGAAAAGTCACATTCTAATGTTTTGACAGTGCTCTTACGTCAGAAATTTTGACCTACGTAATCTTGCTTTTGTAGTAAAAAGACTATAGTCGAAAATTTGAAAACTACAGGCCCAGCACCCTAGTCTCACACCTGTTTAAAATACTCAACAAAGTCATAACTACCCGACTAACAAGGAAATTAGATGAATAACAATCATATGAACAGGTAGGTTTTAGAAAAGGCTATTCAACTCCCGATCACCTGCTAACCACAAAAATATTAATAGAAAAATGTAACCAATACAAGTTTCCAGTTTTTATAGCATTTGTAGACTACGAAAAAGCTTTCGACACCATAGAACAGAACGGCCGTAATAAAGACAATGCAAAATTATAGACTAGACAGCAGATATACTAACTTAATAAAAGAAAGTATGAACCAAGCTACAGCTACATACTACCTAAATGAAAATGAATACACGAACCCTGTACCATTAAACAGGGGAGTCAAACAGGGAGACACTCTATCACCCAAACTGTTCACCTTAGTTTTGGAGGACGTGTTTAAAAATCTAAATTGGAAATATAAGGGAATAAACATCAATAGCCGCTACCTCAGTAATCTACGATTTGCGGATGACATAATCCTGATAGCTACTGACCTACAAGACCTGCAAACCATGCTTTCAGAACTACAAACCGAATCTTCTAAAATAGGACTGAAAATGAATTTAAATAAAACAAAAGTCATGCACTCCGAAGAAACCGTGACAATAATAAACGACAAAGTTAAAGAAAAAGTTGAAGAATATATTAATATACAGGGTGAGGCAAATAAATGGCCTATTAGAAATATCTCGAGAACTAAAGACAACAGAATCATGAAAATTGGAATCAAGGGGTTCTGAAGGATGATCTATTAAATGAAAATATTTTCATCTCTTTGCAACTTCCGGTTATACCGGAAGTTGCTTATAACTTCGTTTTTTTAAATGGGACACCCTATATATTTTTACATTTTTGGATTCTCTTCGATGTCTTCTTTCTTAAAATGTGAGGTTTTGTAATATTATACAGGGTATTTTAAAAGATAATTACGTTTTTTTATTAATTTCGTAGCAAAATTAACACCCTGTAGAATTGTAGCAGTTTGACATATAAAACACTACTTACGTTCAAATGATTTTTAATATACTCTACTATTGTTAAGAATCATTAGTATAGCTAAATTTTTAATTTTAGTATACAGGGTTGGTCGAAACTCGGAATGAGTATTTTCTGAGTTTTCTTAAATGGAACACCCTGTATTTTAGTATTGTAATGAAATTATATTTTATGGTACTTTTTTATTTCTTAAGCATTCCCTATACCTAACTGCTTTAATTTGTGCTTAATTGTTAATCGCACCAACAATTTTAACTACGTAGGTATTTTGATAGCTAAACCATTATTGGTAATTTTAAGGATCAGTCTGGATTAATATGTATTTATTTCTGAAAAATTATTTGGGATTGAGTATTTTCACGGCCAACCTAATAAAATTTTACGTATTTTTTGTTGCAATTAATGTTTAGTTTGAATCATTAATAACTCACAAATTAAAGCAGTTAGGTATAGGGAATGCTTAAGAAATAAAAAAGTACTATAAAATATCATTTCACTACAATACAAAAATACAGGGTGTTCCATTTAAGAAAACTCAGAAAATACTCATTCCGAGTTTCGACCAACCCTGTATAGTAAAATTAAAAATTTAGCTATACTAATGATTCTTTTTTAGAGTTTTTAGAGTACTAATGAGTTTTAGATGTCAAACTACTACAATTCTACAGGGTGTGAATGTTGCTACGAAATTAATAAAAAAACGTAATTATCTTTTAAAATACCCTGTATAATATTACAAAACCTCATATTTTGAGAAAGAAGACATCGAAGAGAATCCAAAAATGTAAAAATATACAGGGTGTCCCATTTAAAAAAACGAAGTTACAAGCAACTTCCAGTATAACCGGAAGTTGCAAAGAGATGAAAATATTTTTATTTAATAGACCATCCTTCAAAACCCTTTTATTCAAATTTTCATGATTATGTTGCCTTTAGTTCTCGAGATATTTCTAATAGGCCAGTTATCTGCCTCACCCTATATACTTAGGACAAAAAATAATACTAAATAGGGAAATTCATACAAAAGAAATAAAAAGAAGAAGAAAGTTAGCATGGGCAGCATTCGGCAAACTGAACTATACACTCAGAAATTAGCAAATTGAACTACATCTTAGATCTAAAATTTTTGATGCATGCATTATTACGATATTAACATTTTATGGAGCACAAACATGGACAATCACAAAAAAGAATATGAACATACTCGGAGTCACTCAACACGCGATGGAAAGAGCAATGCTTGGCATATCACTTAAGGACAGGAAAACAAACACACGGATAAGACAGAAAACCAAAACTCACCGATGTGGTACAAAAATCATTAAAATTTAAATGGGAATACTCTGGGCATGTAGCTAGGAGCGATCTAAACAAATGGCACAGAACAATTCTAACCTGGAGACCATACCAACACAAAAGACCCAGAGGCAGACCTCCTAAGAGATGGACAGATGATCTGAAACGGACTGCCGGGAAAAATTGGCTACAAGTAGCGTACAACAAAAAACAATGGAAAGGAAGTCTTGAAGAGCCTTATGTTCAGATGTGGACGTGAATGGCTAGACGAAGAAGAAGAAGAAGAACAGGACCAGTGCTATGCTTCAACCGCTGATTATTACCCCTGGTTTTACCCAATGTACTCATTTTATTCAGGCTGGGTAGACGTGGGGTCTATACACTTTTTTTAAATGTCTAGACCGGCGGTTTTTAATCTGTGGTACGTTTATTACTGGTGGTACATATTATCATTATTTGAGGTGGAACACAAAACGCAAAAACAGCCAAAATCAGCACCACTATTATAGTTAATTAGATCGCCTAGCTTCTGTTAGCTGGTACCAAAAATAATAAATAGTATTTGGTGGTACATGACTTAAAAAGATTGAGAGCCGCTGGCCTAGACGTTTTCGCCGGCTCGTTGGGATTCGATCCCCGGCCTACCTGCGTGGATATCAAACATCCTACCGCCTGAGTTATCCTGCCCGCTAATTATATTTGTACAAAAATTGAAAACTGACACCAAATACACTTTTATAACAAATGAATGAATTCAAAAGAAAAATACTTTTAAAAAATGTGTAAAGCATTTAGTTATTAGTTAAGCGCTTTCAGCTTCTAAAGCCATGTTAGGAGCTGGTCAAGGTCAAATTTTAAAAAAGTATCACAATCACTACAAAAAAAGTATCTTCTTCTTTAAGTGCCGTCTACTAATCTTAAGGTTGGAGATCATGATCACTATCTTTACTCTATCTACCGCTGCTCTAAAAAGTTCTATAGAACTGCATTTTAACCAGTCCCTTAAATTCTTCAACCAGGGCACTCTACTTCTTCCTATACTCTAGGGATGAGGAAAACCTACCGGTTTTAACCTAAACCCGGTTTTCTTCCTCTGAAATAATCGGTTTTTCCGGTTGTTTTTTTGTCCCGGTTATAACCGGGTTTTTCTTTATAAAATAATAACCGGTAAAAAACCGGATAAGCGGAAAAAATACTGAATTCAGGGAAAAAAATGGGAAAATTTGTCGCCCCCGCGCCTAAATGAGAAATTTTAAGCTGACTGAAACCAATTTCACAACACTGATGACTGATTTCTATACTGATATGGACTCGAATGAAGTGTCGCAAACTAAAGCGTGATGTAAATGTAACCTATTGGGTATTGGCTATGATTAAAAAAAACCGAACACCGGTTTTTGGAATAACCGGTTTTTTTGACCGGTTATAACCGCCAGGTTAAACCGTAGGTAAAAAAACGGTATAACCGAAAACCGGTTTTTTGTCAACAACCGTCATCCCTACTATACTCCTTCGGCCTCTTATCTTTCCCTGTATTATCAGTCAAAAGAGGTGTGCCTTTCTTCAAAAAGAGGAACACATTCTTCATCAAAATTTAAAAAGTTTAAAAAATAAGAAAAGAAAAAGAAACAGTAAAATCCTGTATAAAAGGTATATTTAAAAACCCTCAAAACGGCCACATCAAATTCACATAAATAGTTTTCGACTGGTTCACCAGTCATCATCAGTGCTTACGTGCAATGTACATGCTAACCACCAAGATAGTATTATACAAAAATATGTGGGTCAAAGCCCAGTAAAAGTAGTCCGTCAAGGAAACATAGGTATAAAATGCTACCTTAAGCCTGGATGTTTAAAATATTATCTAATTTGCCCTAGGTAACATCTGAGATCTAGATATGACTTGTTCACATGTTGGAAGTGAGACGGCAAGTTTTATACAGGATTTTACTGTTTTTTTTTGTATCACATGGTATACAGCCAACTACAGGAAAACTTTTTCCTTGTGAATTTTTTTTTAAAAGTCAACACAAAAAAACTTTAAATTTTGTTATGGTACGGGTGGAGGCACTCATCCTTGGAATATATGCAAAACTCAAGCTGAGACAACGTCTGCTTGTCCCAAATTTAACCATATGACTCACACTACCTCTAAGGAGAAAATTGACATCCCATATAGTTACGGTATCAAAAGAATTGAGCTTTGGTGGGGCTCTTTCCGTGTTATCGAGCTGTAGGTGACGTGGTAGTATTTCTGCATGGACTTATAAAGTTGTTCATTAAGGGCTAGCTGTTTTATGTTTATAGTAGATTTTTCGGCACAACACCAGTAGTAGATAGTACCGTCTCGGTACTTAATATTCTCCATTGTCTTCTTATTTGTATTTCGAGATCTCTATACTTGGCAATCTTTTCTCTTTATTTAAGGCTACGGCCAGACAAGCGATAATTTATGGGGCTGTGAGAGCAGTAAAATGAAGCGCGAAAATGGGTCGCATGGTGATTGTAGTGGATGGAAAGACTGAGCTGTAAAATATCGCGCAACAACATAGCAACATAGGATATGACCCATTTTCGCGCTTCATTTTACTGCTCTTACAGCCCCATAAATTATCGCTTGTCTAGCCGTAGCCTAACACTCTAACAAGATTATTGTTTTTAGATATCACTACATATTTATAATATTACTGTTGTTTACAAAGTACCTGCCTAAGTTTATTAACGAGTACGATATCTGGTTTATTGTAGTAGCTTAAATTTACATACATTAAAAAACAAAAAAAAATAAATGAAACTCTAGAGTCACTACCAATTTTTATAAATATATTTCACATTTTATATTGTTTTAACTGATTTATTTTGCTTATTATTTTTATCATATTTAATAAAACATGCGTATATATGTTATAGTCAAAGCCAAGGGCGAATATAAGGGGGGGGGCGAGAAATAAAAATAAATAAATAAAAAATGGTTGATGAAGTTAAAAAATACAAGTTAACACAAAATATTGAAGTGGATGGAGATTGATTGATTTTATGGAGATTGATATATACTGTTTGTTGTGCATGCTGGCTGTTCGGAAGGATTTATCCAAGGAGCATAACTGGTTTATAGAGCCTACACTACTATTTTATAGTGGAGATTATCATTGTCAAATGAATTCCAAAATTTTTGAAAAATATGTAATAGAAAAATTGTTAAGACATTAAACAAGAAAAAGGGGAAAAAGCTCGGACTCGGAAGTAGGTGCTAATTATGGTAACCCCTCACTTACGTCCGTGCATTATTCTCCCCTTCCTTTTTTGGGATCTCCCTAAACGGCAACTTTGCTCAGAGTCGTTCTTAACGGAGCCAGTACATTTTACTTACTACCGCTTTAATTTTAGCGATATGGCAACGCTGTGCGGAATGTTCTCGGCGCATGCTGTGTTGATTGTTTTCAGAGAAGCGTCAGTTACAAACTGCAATTAAGTGGTGTTGAGTTTGCTTTATTTGTTATTCGTTTGTTGTTATCCGTTGTTATATAGTTCAGCTCATTTCGTTATGAAGAGACAAGCTTCAATTGAAACCTTTTTTACGAAAAGGCTAAACGTAAGTGAACCTAGTGAAGTTAACTGTGCCGTTAGCAATGATGCTGCGTCTTCTGTTGTTGCTACTACGAGCACCGATCCATTTCCAGTAGCAGAGGACCGTAACCAGTTAGGCTTATTACAAGTAAGAGCAAACAAATATGATATTGGACACTATTGTCAAATCAACTCTACTCAAAGCTTAACAAATGAAGAAAAAAATTCACTGTTAGAAAATGTTTGGAAACCTCCGATTGGATATAAATTTCCTACTATTTCTAGTTCAAACCATGCTAGATCTTTTCAAATGAAATGGCTAGAAGAATTTAAGTGGTTAGCATATTCCGAGGAAAAATCTGGGTCATTTTGTAAATACTGCGTAATATTTTCTCACTCCGAAACTGTAGGAAAAGGAGACCACCAAATGTCAGGGGCATTGGTAAATAAGGCTTTCACTAATTTGAAAAAGGCAAAAGAAGTATTTGGTAAACACGAAAAATGTACATATCACAAACGATCAATTTTGGTAGCTCAAAATACAAAATCTGTTGTAACTAAAAAATCGGAGAGTGTTATCAATCAACTAAATGCTCAAAGAATAATAGATATTAAAGAAAACAGGAAAAAGCTTATTCCTATAATAGAAAGTATAAGATTTTGCGGGAGGCAACAAATAGCACTAAGAGGCCACCGTGACAGTGGACGAATAGGCTTAGAAGAGCCAGAAAAAAATGATGGAAATTTCCGATCTTTGCTCAGATACAGGGCTAACAGTGGAGACAATGATCTAAAACTTCAATTATTGAGCAGTGGTGGTAAGAGTATGTACACAAGTTCTTTTATTCAAAATGAACTGATTAGCACGTTTGGTCATTTGATTCAAAGTCAGATTGTCACAAATGTCAGAAAATCTATTTTTTACTCTGTTTTGGCAGACGAAACAACTGACATTAGTCAAGTTGAACAGTTTTCTCTTTGTGTACGGTATGTCGACGACTCATCATATAAAATCAGAGAAGATTTCCTGACTTTTGTTCCAGTGTATGACGTTACTGGGGCAGCATTAGCTAACACAGTTTTGGATACCTTGTCAAGCTTAGGGCTTGAAGAGGATTTGTCCCATAAAGAGGTTGTGGAAAGCGAGTTCATGCTGTGGAAAGAAAGGTGGAGCCAAGAGAAGTATGAAAATCTTCCCAAGTCAGCCGTAAGCTCTCTTGAAAAATGTGATCAAGATTTCTTCCCAAACATTTATGTTCTATTAAAACTGCTAGCAGTTCTGCCTGTTTCTGTGGCAACCGTGGAAAGATCGTTCTCAAGTTTAAGAAGGCTAAAAACATACTTGAGAAATAGCACTTCGGAAAATAGGCTTAATGGGCTAGCGTTGCTTTCAATCCACAGAGACTTTGCAATAAGCAATGAAGAAGTTCTTGACAAGTTTGCGAGTGTACCAAGAAACCTTGATTTTGTATTGTAAACTTAAAATATAAAAGTTGTAATAAAGTTGTAAACTTAAAATATTAAATTAAAATAAAAATATACCAATTCTTTAAATTTTTTTTCGTGGGAGTATACCCGAACCCCCCTCTGCTTATTCCATACCCCCCCCCGGATTCCCCGGTTATTGGGCACCCCCCCAAAATATTTTCCTATATCCGCCACTGGTCAAAGCCCGAATTTCAAGCAATCCTAGGTTTGACTAGGTAATCCTCAGGTCTGACTGACGGTCTTAGTCAAAGCCCGAAATAAATTACCGTTTCGGCCTTTGACTAGTCAAACCTAGGAGAGACTACGTTGGTCAGGCAAAGGTCGAAATTTAATTTTATGAAATCGGGGTTTGACTAGTCAAACCCCGATCAACTATTAAAATGTAATTTGTTAGATTAGGTTTAATAGAACGTCATTTTTTAATTGTAATGTTTATTATTTTTATATTGTCGTAATTAAAATAAAAAAATAGTGTTTATTCTCGCGTGTTGAGGCATTATGTCATTTAGAGTTGCACAATACGTTAAGGCTAATTTACACTTTGAGAAGTAAAAGGTACAAGTAAGAAGTGACAACTGACAAGAAGATGTTAAGTGAGAAGTAACAAGTAAAGGTTCACACAGTGCAAAGTTCTTTCTGACAAGTTCAAAGTAACCGCGTCAGTGCACAATGGAGGAAGAACAACGTTTACAAATATAAGAACATTATAGACCTGAGGATTTACACTTACATGGTTTTGAAGAGCACTTCTTATTGCACTGGTATTTTAAAAATCCTTGTCCTCCAAATTTAGAATCTTTTGTACTAATTTCTCTAGAGACAGCTTAACGTCTGGAACATTTTCGAAATCAGGAAAATTCTCTTTGCATTCTCTTAGTTGATTTCTTGAAAAAAATGTGTTTATTGTTTCGTATTTCGTACGAACTCTATATAAACCGTCAAAATTATTGTTTTATCTTGTATGATGTATGATAACCAAAATATTTCGAGCATCTCCTTGGCACCCGTTCTAGCATGCGTTGTGCACAGACAGAAAAGATTAAAATAAATAAAGGAAATGCGATTGAAGGTCTTCATGCCCAGGCTAATACTATGAAACAATTAAGTGAAAAAAAATGTCCTCCAATTTCGATCGGAAAAACTGTAACAATACCTGTCCCCAGCTTTGATAGAGCCAAAGACGATGCTCGAAATATTTTGAGTAGCATACAAGATAAAACAATTGACGGTTTATATAGAGTTGGTACGAAATACGGAACAATAAACACAATTTTTTCAAGAAATCAAATAAGAGAATGCAAAGAGAAATTTCCTAATTTCGAAGATGTTCCAGACGTTAAGCTGTCTCTGTCTCTAAGAGAAATTAGTACAAAATATTCTAAATTTGGAGGTCAAGGATTTATAAAATGCTACTGCAATAAGAAATGCTCTTTCAATTTACGTAAGTGTAAAAGGTCTAATAACGTTTTGTGCAACTCTATATGCCATAATGCCTCAACATGCGAGAATAAACACTAATTTTTTTATTTAAATTACGACAATATAAAAATAATAAACATTAAAGTTAAAATGACGTTTTATTAAGCCTAATCTAACAAATTACGAGATTTTAATAGCTGATCGGGGTTTGACTAGTCAAACCCCGATTTCATAAAATTAAATTTCGACCTTTGCCGGACCAACTTAGTCTCTCCTAGGTTTGACTAGTCGAAGGCCGAAACTGTAATTTATTTCGGGCTTTGACTAAGACCGTCAGTCAGACCTGAGGATTGCCTAGTCAAACCTAGGAGTGCCTGAAATTCGGGCTTTGACTATAACATATACACCATTCTTCAAAAATATTACTAACTAATTGAGCCATACATAATTGTTAAAAAAAAATTAATTATTCGTGCTTTATTGTTAAACTAAGTATTTATTTTATTGTTTTCATTATATTATTTATTCTACGTATCATATTTACTAAAACATAACTGTGTATTTACAATTAAAAAAACGTACCTATCTATTTATTGTATTATATTATAATATTGTATTATGTTGCTATTTATGTTATTTATGTTATTTACGTTAATATGTTATTATTTATTATTTTATATCATATTTATTGAAACAGGTGTATCCACACCTCTCGGAGACCTTCGGGTTAATTTATTCACTTTAGCTGTAAATATCTAAAAAGATTGTACATATTATTGTTGAATAAATTATTATTATTATATTATTATTATTGTATGCAACTGGTCGGTTCTAAGAGCACAGTGCGGTCTCAGTATAGCTTTTAGTTGCCGTTTTCAAGCTTTCTGTCAGGGATGTATTGATAATAAAGGAGATGGTCGGTTTGAAGTTATAATAGGGCATTCATTATTTCGTACACCGGCAACTTTAAGGAATTTTTTTTTAATTATTATTTTTTGGCATATACATATATCATACTAGTGACGTCATCCATCTCGGCGTGATGACGTAATCGATGATTTTTTAAATGAGAATATGGGTCGTGTGCTAGCTCATTTGAAAGGTTATTTAATTATCTATTCAGTAATGTAAACATTAACATAATTATTTATACAAGGTGTCCTAAAAATTGGTTTGAATTAAATTACTTAATTGACACAAAAAGAAGAATTTGTGTAATTTATTTATTTCAAAATACATTTTACTGCTCTCAAAAATCAGGAAAAACAATGCTTATTTCGCAAATAAAAATTTTTGTCTATTTTCTGACAACAGTAAAATGTATTTTGAATTAAATTAATTACATAAGTAGTACTAATAGTACCTACAGTCCCTGGCCATATTATTATGACCACCTATGAATTTTATAAAAATCAACTATTTCACTAGGTACGTTTTGTTTAAAATATTATTTTTAAATTTAATTTTGTTACGTAATGGTAATGTTATACATTAACTATATTATATACTCACCGGAGGGACCGCAGACGTTCGGATACAATTAGCGTCTCTTTGCAAAGACAATCACGTCGACTTTGCAAAGTAACAAGACACTTACTCAACACACACACTACACATTACACCTGAGTTAATGATAAGTTATACAATTACGTCGCTAAAGGTTCTAGTTCTAAACCAAGGCCAGAATCAGAAAAAAAACTATATTATATTTATTAATAAACACTGATAAAACATTTGAAAATATTATACATACATTATATTACATGTTAATATACTTTTTAATAATTTGTTGAACTTCTGACCTTAATCAGATGGAAAATATTTGGGAGCTTTTAAAACGAGAAATTTCTGATGAAAAGGTCACTAACGAAATTGTTTGATTAAAGGACTAGGTACATATATTTTTATTTTACTGTCGATTTTTGGCGCAGTCAGACGGATTTTAATGCAGTTTGGTGCGTTGGATTCGTGAGAATGTCAAGAAATTTTGTGAACTAATGTTATGAATAAGAAACCTGAAATTACATTTGTGCATAAGAAAAATGCATTTCAAAAGTGCATTTTGAAATAGTCAATTATTATAAATTTGTAACTCGGTAAAAAGTGGGAAAAATTGACTCAATTTTCTTACTCGGGGATTTTGGGGTCGCTGAAAACGAATATGACGTCGGCGAGAGTGTGCAAACTACCTGGTGCCTGCAGCGGGTGTAATAAACGTTTTCCTCTGGAGTATTGTGGCAATTTAACATATAATTGGCTTAAACTCATTACTCGGGGGTTTTTGGGGTCGCTGAAAATGAATATGAGGTCGCCGATAGTGTGAAAACTACCTGGTGCCTGCAGCGGGTGTAATAAACGTCTAAACAAGAAAATGAATTTTAAAGATAAATTACGACAAATTTTGTATAAAGAACTTTTTTAGCCATAAATATATTATAATAATTGTTATATATTTAGTAGTTAAGATCTAAGGCTACTAATATCTACCTTAGTTACTAATGTTTCTATGTTTCTAGATTAATATAATGTTGTCACTGTCATAAAATATAATTGAATAAATACTGTTAACATGTCCATTTCTTGTATATAAAAATAGTAAACATTTATGTTTATTTATAATAAAAATACCACCCTTTTCGATCACTATAGTTACATCGAAGAAAATAGATTGCCCCAAAAACCCCCGAGTACCGAGTTTAGGCTAATTATATGATAAATTACCATAATACTCCAGAGGAAGACGTTTATTACACCCGCTGCAGGCACCAGGTACTTTGCACCTTTTTCCCGACCTTATATTCATTTTCAGCGACCCCAAAAACCCCCGAGTAATGAGTTTAAGCCAATTATATGATAAATTACCACAATATTCCAGAGGAACACGTTTATTACACCCGCTGCAGGCACCAGGTAGTTTGCACACTGTCGCCGACCTCATATTCGTTTTCAGCGACCCCACAAATCCCCGAATAAGAAAATTGAGTCAATTTTTCGCACTATTTCAAAATGCACTTTTGAAATGCATTTTTCTTAAGCACAAATGCAATTTGAGATTTCTTTCTCATTACATTAGTTCACAAAATTTCCTGACATTCTCACGAATCCAACGCACCAATCCGCATTAAAATCCGTCTTACTGCAAAAAAATCGACACTTTAATCCTTCAATGCCTCGACTACTAACTTTGATTACCGCTAGTACCCGTCTTGGCATACTTTGAATTCAGTTAAATTTTTTTGCTTAAATTTGTCATTGTGGTTTCAACGATATATTAGTTCTTTAATCAAAACAATTTCGTAAGTGACCTTTTCATCGGAAATATCTCGTTTTAAAAGCTCCCATCTAAATAATGTCAGAAGTTCAACAAAATATTAAAAAAATATAAATATGTAATATTTTCAAATATTTTATTGCTGTTTATTATTAAATATATTTTAGTTAAGAGTAAACAGTAGCGATCAACAGGTAGCGAAAACGCGTTCCAAGATTGCTGCTGTAACTTTGAATATTTTTTCGAGATATTTGGTACACGTATTCGTAATATAATAAAGAATGGCGGTACAGAGCCCAATTTGAAAAATATATTAATATGTGGAAATTACTCTGTAATTAAATGCAATATTAAAAAACGAGCCTGTACCGCCATTAAGAAGAACAAAATATACACTTTCTTCAAATAAACTTTTTTATCCGATGCCTAGATTTTGTGTCATTTTGGAACTACTAATGAAATAAAAAATTTTAGTAGTTCCAAAATGACACAAAATCTAGGCATTGGATAAAAAATTTATTTGAAAAAAGTGTATTTTTTTGTTCTTCTTAATGGCGGTACAGGCTCCTTTTTTTAATATTGTATTTAATTACAGAGTAATTTCCACATATTAATATATTTTTCAAATTGGGCTCTGTACCGCCATTCTTTATTATATTACGAATACGTGTGCCAAATATCTCGAAAAAATATTCAAAATTACAGCCGCAATCTTGGAAGGCCTTTTTGCTACCGGTTGATCGCTACTGTTTCCTCTTAATGCAATTTATGCTTAGAATGCTTAAAATTAACATTGCATGACAAAATTAAATTTAAAAATCATATTTTAAACAAAACGTACCTAGCGGAATAGTTGATTCTTGTAAAAATTTATAGGTGGTCATAATAATATGGCCAGTACATTTCAGAGATAATAGAGAATGGAATTGCCTTTCAAATGAGCTAGAACACGACCTCTATTCACATTTAAAAAATCATCTATTACGTCATCACGCCTAGATGGATGACGTCACTAGTATTATATATATGCCAAAAAATCATAATTTAATAATAAAAATCGACATGCGTCTGATCCGACAGGTGAACTTTTTGCTACCAACAGACAGGTGGGGTGTGAAAAACCCCAGCAAATGAAAGAGTTAAAGAATTTCAAAAAATATCTTTATGTTTAGTGTTCTGTGATATGTGAAACGCAGGGTTGTTTTGTTTTAAACATTTTGTTTTAATCAACTGTTTTAAACGTGTTTTAAACGTTTGCTTATGTTTAAAACAGTTTTTGTTTAAAACACTTAAATTAAACAAGTGCTTTTTTTTAATTTTCTTTACTAATATAACATCAAAAAAATTCTCAAATACATTATATAAACTTTTTAACATATATATTATTTATTTATTAATAATCTGAACACAAAAAAAAATTGGAAAACTGAAAATATTTTGCAAAGAAGAGTTAATCAATTTCTCAAAACTGTTTCAGACTCATAGTAATCTTGTAATTTAAATCAGTCATGTCATCATTGATGGAATTAAGCTCTTTAAATATTGAAACCAACTTAGCAGCTTTGACATTGCTTAGCCGATTACGTAGTTTGGAATGGTAAACCTTATGATCAGAAGAGTCTTCTATGTTGGCTGACGATGCAACAGCTGTGTGAAGCTGTTGAGCAAGTTTCAATGCTGTAGTATACCTATTTATATTTTTCTTAGAACGCCACCATGCCAATGGTTTTACATTCTCAATATAGGTGTTTAGAAAACATATGGAGTAAAGGGTACACACTTTGCCTGGTAATACTAATAATCTAAAATGCTTCTGGATGATAATTTATAATGGATGGATGATAAGTTTATTTTCAATAAAGCGATGATCAAGCAAATTTGCCAAAAAATGAGCTGGGGTCACCAAATCATTTGCATGTTTAAAAAAAAATACTAAGCACCACCAGAAACAGCACAAAATAACTGACAATAGACGTTATTGCAATAGCCAACTTGTAATTCGGATTTATAAATAGTAAATAGTCTGGGGTTCCCCAGGCAATAGCTCCTAATTTTGCAATTGGTTTTCTTATCTATTATTTAGTAGAATAATAATAATAGATCAAACACTTTCAATTAATATTATGTTTAGGAAAATATGATTTAAACAATGTTTTCTTCTAAGTTTTATTTGTTTAAAATATAAAATTTAAAAACAAAAACATTTTTAAAGCAAAAAAAAACGTTTAAAACAAAAAACATGTGTTAAACAAGTTTTATTTGTTTAAAACATGCAATTTAAAAACAAAAAAAAAGGTTTAAAACAAAAAAAAACGTTTAAAACAAAAAAAACGTTTGTTTTGTTTAAAATTAAAAAAACATGTTTTTTTGCAACCCTGGTGAAACGTCAACATCTTGAAGCTGGTTAGGATAGTCACTATTTACACTAACATTGTCTATTTCTTCACTTACTAGTACTTCCGAATCGCTCTTGTCAATATTATTCGTCACTCTCTGCTTCATCCTAAAAGGCCTGAAAGTGTGCTTATTATCGTTCGTAATTCATTTTAGCTTAGACCTTAGACTAATAGAAAAAATATGTCGTTGGTTTGGAAGAAGAACTTTACAAGTCGAAAAGTTCTATTTTTCAGGAGCGACGTTTTAAAATTTTAATGTGCTAGTTTTCATTATAATTTTGGTGAGGTAAAAAATAAGAGGTAAAATCTTTTACAATATTAAAGAGCTTATTATTATCATTTAAATATAAATAGAAAGACCTTTTTTGTTCTCATCTTTCTACCTGTAATTAGCATTTGTAACAGTTTTTCCCAAAATTTGTTGAAATGTTACTCTGTATTGCTCATAATAATTCTATATAAACGCACATATCCTTTAAGGAATACTTACTTAAGACGAAATGTAACTGTCTTGCATTAAATATTAAATACAAAATCCCCCAAAAAATAGGTTTCTTTTTTAACTTGTAACACTGTTCTCCAAAAAACACGTGGTAACTTCCACAACAACTGAAACACAACTATATTGCGACGCTCTTCCATAAAATGTAATGCATGGGTTTGACAAAGTCAAACTTTTATAAGTCGCCATCTAGCGGTAATTACATGAGTGCAACTTTTGACAATCTTTCCCATAATAAAGTTTAACATTTAGAGTTGGTTAGAGGGTAAACCTCAAAAATGGCAATTTTTGAGTTGTAGCGTTCTTCTTCCAAACCGACGATGTTAAAATCTGTAATAAGTATTATTCACTTATCTATACTTACTTATTTATAGGAGTAAAACAAAATAAAGACAATTCTGCAGAAAGTACAAAATCCGACCCGTGGGGTGTGACCACTATCAATCCAAATGTACTTGCTGAAACTAAACAGACGACTAAAAACTATGTGTCATCGCATATATGAATATACATTAGAAAGCTATCTAGCCGCTATGGCCACTACATGCAAAATTTCCTTATGTTTTAGGCGCATCAGTATTGTTGGGGTGTACTACACCCCACCTGTCGGATGCCGGGTTAAAGTCGTCGGTTTTTGAGTTTGATTTTTTCCTTAATTTAGATAAATTTGTATATTATTTTTTTTTTATTTTTAAGGTTCATCATTTAGACTTTGAATGGACCGACGGAATATTTGGAATGTCTCTTAGTCCGTACAATCCTAGACAACCAGACAGAATACTCTACTTCAATCCAATGTCCAGTTTTAGAGAATTTTATGTTCAGACATCAGTAATTCGCAACGAAACTGGTTGGTCAAAAATAAAAGATGCCTTCAGGGTGATCGGTCAAAGCAGAGGAAAATCAGGACATATGTCCGCTTCAAGGATTTCTAAAAATGGTAACATGCATTATACTGCACTCATACAACATTTTTTTACTTAAACGTATAAGTTTATATTACTGACTAACTCTCTACAATTAAATTTCCCTTAAATATGATAAAACCATTATTCGAAATATTCTTCTATAACGAAGTTGACTCCTCGCGTCAAGATACCCATAGCGGCCATAGCCCATCTTAGGTTGTCACGAAGTTTCGATGAGGGGCGTAGCAAAGCTATCGCAACATTGCCCCCTTCTTGCGAGATGGAAACTTGTCGGGATTGGAGCTGGGTGCTGATATTGGCAACTGGACTCTCTTTTACCAACTCCCAGTTGTATAAGTGGCGAGGGACGGCTTTCGCTCCGCAGTGGTAACCTTGCGAATTGGAACAAATTAGTATCTGGACTTCAGTGTCTTTAAACATTTCCTCCGCCATATTTCTAACAACCCTCCAATCCAATTGGCGGTATTCTAGATTGAGCATGGCTAACTTTTGCAATTGACACATCCCACATATACTCTTTTAATTGAAGTATTGTTTCCGAAAAAGAAACATTGTGATTCAAAGACTTCCAATTGACACGGAAAATTCCAATATGCTAAAGAATAAAGTAGAAAGTTTCATAGACAAGGAAATGGGAGTTAAAGTAAGGGTAAACGATGCAAGGGAGCTGGGAGACACAACATGTCTAGTAGAGTTGGATAATAAATACGAAAAGTCAAAAGTAATGCAAAATAAAATGAAGCTTAACCAGTTAAGGGACAAAATATATGTAAATAATGATCTAACAAAAGACGAAAGGGAAATACCAGCCAAAATTACAATAATTTCTAGAGAGCAGCGAAACAAAGGAAAAATCACAAAAATAGGGTACAAGAGATTAATAGTAAACAATAAATTATGGAAATGGAACAAAGAAAGCAGACGATTGGAAAAAATAAAAGAAGACATCTCAAAAACTGGAACCAGATGCCGACGAAGATGAATCGACAAAGACGACATCACAGGGAACACGGACACGAAAAAAGGAAAGCAAAAAACAAATTGATAAAATAACAGAAGAAATGGTAAAAGCAGCAATTTGGAATATAAGAGGATTCTATCAGGAAGGAAAGCTGAAGCATTTAATAAAAGAAGTTAGGAAATGTAAGTTTGATCTAGTAGCTCTACAAGAGACAAAACAATTGGGGCAGGGTAGCCAGGAACTAGACGACTATATATTTTTCAATGGCGGAGACCGTAACAGATTGCTGGGTGCAGGTTTTGTAATAAGTAAAAAATTGAAAGAATTTATTTCAGATTTTAAAGCAATTTCGGACAGGTTGTGCACTCTCAGATTAAAAGGTAAATACTAAAAAAATAACATTTGTTAATATACATGCACCCTCGGAGGAAAAGGGAATAGATCTGGAAGAGCAATTTTATAGCAAATTAGATGAAGTATATGAGGCTATACCCAGGTATGATATGAAGATCATTCTAGGAGACGCTAATGCCAAAATAAGCAGAGAAGAAATATTAATGCCCACTATAGGCAAGCACAGTTTACATTTAGAGACTAACGAAAATGGATATTTCCTGGTAGATTTTGCCAAAGAAAAGGGACTTATAATAAAAAGTACATACCACCAACGAAAGGACATTTATAAGGGAACATGGAAGTCTCCAGACGGCTGTACAATAAACCAGATCGACCATGTTTTAGTTGAGAAAAACGAAGAACACTGCATAACAAAGGTGATAACATATAGAGGACACGATATGGACTCAGACCACTATTTGGTCGGAATATGGATGAAACAATTAGTACCAACTTTTCGAAACAAAAAGAGATTAAAATACGAACGAAACAAACCAATCAGATTACAGACAGAGTGTGAGCAAACGTTGTATGGACAAATTATTAACAACAAATTAGAGAGCATAGTGGATGAAAGGAATGTAGAATTCATGTGGGGAACATTAAAAGATGTAATTAAAGAAGCAGCAAATATTTCCAGCACCATTGACAACACAAAGAAAAAACAAAAAGAATGGTTTGATGAAGAATGTGAACAATCATTGGAAGAACGGGCCAAGCTACGATTAAAAATGATAACTCAAGGAACAAGAGAAGCGCAGGAAAATTACAATAAAGAAAGAAATAAAACCAAAAAAATACTTCGAGAAAAGAAAATGAAACATTATGAAGCTAAACTGAGAACTATAGATAAGGAAAGCTACAAAAATAATCAAATTAGAAACCTGTACCAAGGGATAAAAAATGAGAAGCGAGGGCACTAACCGAAAACTGTACATAATAAAGACAAAAATGGGGAAATGATTATGGGTGAACCAGAGATATTAGAACGCTGGAAGCAGTACTTTCATGAGCTTCTAAATGGACCTGAACAGACAGACGATAATAACGAGGAAACAGAGGATCTAGTAAATGAAATACAAAATCAACAGAGTGAAGAGCAGGCTCCGACTATAAGCGAAATTCAGAATATCATTGATAAATTAAAAATGAACAAAGGCCCAGGAAGCGACTGCATAACGGCTAAGATGATTAAATTTGGAGGAAATCAGCTATTACATAAAATCCATAAACTAATTAATAATAGATGGGAACAAGAAATACTACCTGAGGAATAGACAGAAGCAATACTGTGCCCTATTCACAAAAAAGGAAATTTGGCTGATTGTCAGAATTATCTAGGCATAGGGCTGCTAAACATAACGTATAAAATATTGGCTATGCATATTAAAAGCAGATTAACAACGAAGGTTGAAAAAATCATAGGAGAATATCAATGTGGGTCCAGAAACGGCAGAAGTACTGTGGATCAGGTCTTTTCATTGACTTTAAACAGGCTTTCGATGGAGTCAAAAGAAGCGAATTATTCACAGCATTGCAAGACATGGGCATTTGTCCAAAGCTTATTAGAATTATAAAATTAACTCTCCAAAGAACAATGAATAAAGTCAAGATAAACAATACAATAACAGAAAGCTTTGAGGTCAAACAAGGAGTGCGGCAGGGTGATTCATTATCGTCTATAATGTTTAGCATATTACTAGAAAAGGTTATACAGGAAGCAAACATTAATAAAACAGGTCTGACCTACCACAAAAAACATCAGTGCTTGGCATTCGCGGACGATTTGTTAATCTTGGCTAGGAGCAAATTAGAACTTTTAGAAACAGTCATGAAACTCGAGGAGAGGGCAGCAACCAAAGGATTGTACATAAATGAAGCAAAACAAAGTATATGGAATGTACAAATAAGCAATTCGTTCGGAGGCAATAAATAAAAATGACAACAGCGAAGGGAACACAGTATAAATTCAAATAAGTTGAAAGATTTGAGTACTTAAGAACTGTCTTCACAAGAGATCCTAACTGTGAAGAAGAAATACAAAAAAGAATTCTTTCGGGCAACCGCGCTATATTTGCTCTTAATGGGTTGTTAAGAAGTAAAAATATATCACGAAGAGCAAAACTAAGAACTTACAAGACCGTAATTAGGCCGATAGTAACGTATGCTTCTGAAACATGGGTCAGAACAAAAATCACCAAGAGTTGTTATTAGTTTGGGAGAGGAAAATACTGCGCAAAATCTTCGGTGGGAAAAACTTAAATGGACAATGGGTAAGAAGAACAAATAAGGAACTAAATGAGCTCTATCAAGATCCTAACATATTAGCAGTAATTAAGGCGCAAAGACTTAGATGGTTGGGCCATGTGCAGAGGATGATCCCATCTAGAATTCCCAGAATGGTACTATCTAGTGCATTATATAGGTGCAGGTGACTATATCATAGTACAGGGAAAAAGCGAAGAAGAAGACCGAGGTCACGATGGAGTAATGGAGTTAGGGAAGATATGAGAAGACTTAACGTAAGGAACTGGGAAAGAAAAGCGACTGACAAAAGGGAGTGGAAAAGAATAGTACAACAAGCCATGGGCCTACTAGGCTCGCAGTGCTTACATATTATTATAATGTTTCCGATACATATATTGGTAGGTGGATTGTTCATGGGCAGTGTATTTTGTTACCATAAAACAAGTAACTAGTACTACTATCTTTCTTCTTCTTTTTCTTCTTCTTTTTATGTAGACATGACTGTCTGTTTTTCAATGTGCCTCCAGTAAGTTGTCATTTCATCTTTTTCGTGGTCTTCCCACTGATCGTCTTCCTATCGGGGAACCGTCTCTCGCCGTCCTTACTACTCTATTTGTTGTCATTCGGCTTATGTGGTCGTTTCATTCTACTCTTCTGTTTTTCACCCAGTTATTAATATTGTCCACCTTGCACCTCCGTCTTATACCTGCACTTCCAGCTCTATCTCACAGTGTCTTACCATCGATTTTTCGCAATGTTTTCATCTCTGCTGTTTCTAGCATTCTTTTGTCCTTTCTGTATCAGGTTGTGTTTCTGTCGAGTATGTCATTATTGGTCTGATGACTGTTTTGTAAATTCTGCCTTTCACTTCTTTTCTAATATTTTTATTTCTCTACATTGTTTCATTCAGGCAACCTGCGGTTGTGTTTGCTTTATTCACCTGATCTTTGTGCATTTTTAATACTGTCCGGTATAGTGGAGGCCAGTGAGTATTCATCTAGAAGTGCGAGAAGATCGTGCTTTTCTTTAATGGTATTACCATGAATTCCTCAAGCGTACTCAAGTCTTGATTAAAAACATGAAAATCGGGTACTGGTTGGATCGATTTACTTTAATTTCTCCACTACATCGAGGTCTCTTCGAATAGCAAAAGCTAATTTTGGTGTACTATCGTCGGTTTTCCCTAGAAATGCCTAACCGGTAGATGCTTATTCGGTAGACGACATCGTTATTCTTCTCTCTAATGAGGTAGTATCCCTATCAGAACTGATGCAATTTAGGAGGGCAAGCTTTTCGCTTCTTTGGATTATAGAGCCAGATTGTCATTCTTCTTAAAATATCCCTTTTTGGCCTGGATATCTCATCGTTTCTTCATTCTGTAGCTAGCGATTTGAAAATAGGGTCGCATCGATTCATGATCATCATCCATTCTTCTTCGTAATTCGTTCACACAATCGTCACCAGCTACAGATTCTTCAGGTCGACATTCAAACTCTAGATTACAAGGTAGGCGCATCTAGCGTTCAAATAGGAATGTTTCTGGTGTTTGTTTCATTTATGCACTAACAGCGGATAATAGTACATACACACCGTTCACACCCCTCCCACACATACATACACAGAGACAAAATACTAATGTTAGTTCATTATTTTAATATTGTACAATTTATTTATAAAAATAAATTTTTCATGCGAGCATATTTTATATTTGTGTTATTTGTATATACAGTAAGCGCCACGCTAGTAGACACACGGGTACCTATGTAATTATTGGGCATATGGGCTAATCCGGCTCGTTTTCACATGTGACTTTCATGTCTCTCATGTTACGCGACCGTCATGTCATGTATGTCATGTAGTCTGGGCTGATTATCGGAGAATAGGCCATTTTTGGGAAAAGTTATTTACCAGCAATTTTATTGCTGAAATCGAAGCTTATGATTATATATATTATTAATATAGGTATGCAAAGTCCGCAGATAGTGTGCTACTTTTTTTATTAACAAAATTTAACAAAATTTTTATTAACCCAAATCGTGTTTTTTTCAATTTTTGCTCCATAACGCCGAACATTTTAACTGTATACCAAAAATACTCTAATAAAAATTCACCGAAATTAAATTCTGCATAAAGACATGTTTTTCCCGTACTGCTCCGATGAAAATTTTCTTCGGAAAATGCGGGTTTTCGCAACAAAACCTTTAAATTTCAAATAAAGTTTTAGATAAGTAATTATCTACCAATAAATAAATAACTCGGTGACATAAAAGCTTTCTTGGTGTAGATTATAGTTCCAGAAGCCGGTGAAAATTAAACGAATATTTTAGCAACAATTCAATTGTTAATTAATAATTTACGGTCGCAATAATAACCAAAATAATTAAAACACACATATCAAACTTTGAAATCTTATAAAGATGAGATGCCTATTTAATATTTTGTCGACAAAATATAAATTTTTAATTTTTTTGAATAATCTTTAAATGTTTAAAAAAAAATAGTTATAAAGAAATTAACGTTTCTCAGAAAGTTTTTATTATATTCTAATTTTAAAAAATAACTAAAATGCGTATTTCAAAGATCTTGAAAATGAATGCTTTAAAAGTTTTTCCAACCATTTGCAAAAAAGGTATGAAACAGCAAAGTAAAAATACGAGATCCACGTTGTTTAGATATATTTTTTTAATTCTTTCAATGCGTAAAAGTGAGTTTAAAGTACTGTTCTTACGATGTCAGTTGGACCAGTATAAAAACAAAATTCGACACCGATTGTCGGCACCGTTTGTAAAACATAGGCGGCGCAATAGAAATTAATGAGTAAACTTTTATTTTTAAATTATGGTTCAATATTTGTTAAACAGTAATAATGTTGTTAATTGTTCACATTTCTTTATGAAATTGACACCAAAGATAATTAAAAATACATAATACAAATGAAATTTAACGTGCTTATTAATTTGGGAACTAAAGAAATAAGACTACACTTTGAATATACACATAAAATACATGAAAACGAACAATTCCTCTTCCAGTCGAATTGTCTAATTCATGACTAATGAAGAGATCACTTTTACTACTGTATAGTATTTTTACTACAAAAGCGATATTACGTAGGTCAAAATTTTTGACGTAAGAGAACTGTCAAAACATTAGAATGTGACTCTTCATTATATCAATGTTTATAATAAACATGGCAATAACGAAAATTCACATTCTAATGTTTTGACAGTTCTCTTAAGTCAAAAATTTTGACCTACGTAATATCGCTTTTGTAGTAAAAATACTATACATAGGACATATTTTTGACAAGTTGAAATATATCACTATCCGTGTGTTCAGAACTTGATTCGACACTTGTCGTGTTTATAACTACCACACCAATATTGGAAAAGAAGTGAAAGGCGCAATTTACACAACAGTTATCAGACCAATAATGACATAAATACGCGGCAGAAACACGACTTGATACAGAAAGGACAGAAAGAATGCTAGAAACAGCAGAGATGAAAATACTTTGAAAAATCGATGGGATATGGGAAGAGGTAGAAGTGCAGATATACGACAGATATGCAAGTTGGACAACATCAATAACTGGGTAAAAAGCAGAAGAGTATAATGGAACAACTACATGAGCCAAATGACAAAAAACAAAGTAGTAAGGACGGCGAGAGACGGTTCCCCAACAGGAAGACGATCAGTTAGGTCTGTATCCCGCGTATGAAAAAAAAAGTTGATTAATAGTAAGCTGAAAATTTGTTAATAGCTTAAACGGTGTCTAGTCGGATAAACTGTGATATATGAGAACACTGTAACAGGGGCAGTTTTAATTGTGGTTAAAAATTTGGAACGGTCAGACTTAAACTCTCCGAACAGAAATTAAACTCTCATGCAAAAATCAGACTGCTATTTATCAGCTGTCATAATTCCTGTCATTTGACATATTCTACATGTTCCACTCATTAAAACGCCCATTTGGTGATAAATAGTAGGCTGATTTTTGCATGACAGTTTAATCTCTGTTCGGAGAGTTTAAGTCTGTTCTGTCGGACAAAATACATGTGCCGTTTTCGTGGTCTGACCGTTCCAAATTTTTAACCTGTTCCACAATTAAAACTTCCCCTATTCCAGTGTTCCCATATATCAAAGTTTCTCCAACTACACACCCTTAAGCTATTAAAAAAATTTCAGCTTGCTATTAATCAACTTTTTTTTCATACGCGGGATCCAAAACTAAGTGGGAAGACCACGAAAACGATGGAATGACAACTTACTGGAGCCACATTGAAAAACAGACAGTCATGTCTACACAAGAAGAAGAAGAAGGAAAAGAAGAAGAAGACATTAATATTGGTGACAAAGCAATATAATATTTTTATTTTACTTGAACATGAGCTACACAATTTTTCCAAATGTCACTTTTGACTTGTAAGTATATATATTGTATTAAAACAGAAAATAGTGAAGAATTACCAAGAATGATGGAAGCACTAGATAGTGAATCGACAAAGATGGGACTGAACATCGCTTACAGTAAAACAAAAGCCATGACCAATCAACAAGGAGAACCAATAATTACAGTGGCACAAACAAGAATAAAGCAAGTAAAAGGGATATTCTAGGACAAATCACTAAATTAAATAAAAAAAATCAGACCGAAGAAATAAAAAAAAAATAATAAGATTGGCCTGGGCATCACTCGGAAAACTGTCTTTTATTCTAAAGAAAAAAAAAATACCCCCAATACCTAAAATCAAGAGTCTTCAATCAATGTACACTCCCTCTCCTCATATATGGCTCTTAGGCATGGACACATACAAAGGAAAATATGGAAAAAATAAAAATATGAAACATGAAAAATTCCATTAATTACATTATCCAATCAGCGGACTGAGCAAATTGACGTCATTAAATCTCGCATAATATATGGGACATCCTGTATAAACAATACAGTTTCAGTATAATACAATACAATAAAATTTAAAATTGATCATTAAAAGTATATAATACTTACAAATGCAATTTAATGTGCTTATTAATTTTTTAAGTACTAAAGAAATGAGACAAAAAATGTATTATAAAAATAAAATAATTGTAAGTTATGACGACGACACTGTTTATTTAGTGTTTATATTGCTTGCCGCCTTTGAAACATGAGAAGGTATTTTAACCAGATAACGATATGATTTGAGCCTAAGCACTTCCGAACAATTTGACCAATTACTCTTCAGTATTGCCCAATATGATACGTTAGAAAGTAGTAAGCCACACCCGCGTCCATGTGGACTAATACAAGGAGTGATCAATTTTGAAGCAAGCAAATGTTTATATGGTTTATCTTTATTTCTATGCTCTTCGTAGAATTATTGACAGGAGTCCAAAAATGCTTCTGGTCCAACTGACGTCGTAAGAACAGTACAAGCTAATTACTTACAAAAAATATCGATTATTAGTTTAATGGTTATATTTTAATTAAAAATTATAATTATTTTTTTTGTAATTTACACGCGCGAAAGTAGACTAATACAGTACCGTAGCTATGTATTATGTATTACACCCGTACACATACACAACTCGCGCGAGTTTAAAGCGTGTCAGTCGCTTCGAGTGAACTTCTCCGGCTCTGTATCAAGCCTACTTTCGCGCTAAAAATTACAAAAAAAAACATTTTTAATCTTTGATTAAAATATAACCATTAAACTAATGTTTAACATTTTTTGAGAGTAATTAGTCTGTACCATAAACTCACGTTTAAGCTTTGAAGCAATTAAAACAAATTATAAACAACGGAGTAATCGTATGTTTATTTTTCTGTTTCATAACTTTTTTGCAAATGGCTGAAAAAAAATTTTAAAGCATTCATTTTCAAGACCTTTGAAGTACGCATTTTAAGTATTATTTAAAATTATAATATAATGAACAATTTCTGAGAAATATTAATTTGTTTAGAACTATTTTTTTTAAACATTTAAAGATTATGCAAGAAAACGAAAAATTTATATTTTGTCGACAAAATAGTAAATAGGCATCACATCTTTATAACTTCTCTAAGTTTGATCAATATGTTATGATTATTTTGGTTGTTAATGCGACTGTAAATTGTTAATTAACAATTGAATTGTTGCTAAAATATTCGTTTAATTTTCACCAGCTTCTGCAGTTATAATCTGTACCAAAAAGCTTTTATTTTACCAAGTTATTTAATTATTCATAAATAATTATTACTTGCCCAAAAAATTTATTTGAAAATTCGAGATTATGTTGAGAAAACCCACATTTTATGAGGAAAATTTTCGTCGGAGCAAATCGGGAAAAACATGCCTCTATGTAAAATTAAATTGGGGTGAATTTTTATTTGAGTGTTTTTGGTGTAAAGTTAAAATCTTCGGAGTTATAGACCAATAATTGAAAAAAACACGATTTGGGGGCGCCATTTTCTTAACCCGCCGTTACACGCGTCTTCTATTGTGACGTGGTTGCACGCGTATGAGCGTCGCCCTCACCTACATCAATTCAACTTATTTCGAGGAAGAATGAATGTCAACATGTATAAATATAAAATGGGTTGTACTCACATATTATAGAAAGTCTCGTAAACCATTTTTTTTTTTATTAATTTAACAAAACAAAAGTAAAAATAATATAGATCAAAAGCAAGTTTTCTTAATTTTCAATTTCAGCAAGCCACTGAAGAAATTAACGTTCTTTACGCGAATTAATTTTACTAAAAATACAAATTAAAATTAACAACTGTTCTGAAGCTATTTCTTTGTGGCATTTATATAATTAACTATTAATATTTTGTATTTTGATAACGACGTCCGAGGTGGAATTCGAAACGTCAATAAAATCAATTTTTCAAGTTAAATTGTGGCTTATTTCCCATTTAGAATAGGTAAATTTAAAAATGGGTTCTTAACCAGTGGCGCACCTAGAATTTTCCTCTGGGGGTGGGAGGGGGTTTGCTTGGGCACCGAAAGTTTTTTGTATTATTTGTGAAAGACAAGTTACATTTTCCTACTTTCTTTTATATATATTTCTATATGCTCTGGGCGGGATTTTAACCCCAAAACCCCCACTCGGTGTGCCACTGTTCCTAACCTAATCCAAACAATAATATTTTAATTAAACCTACCTAAATATTAAATAAAAACCTAAAAGTTTCTTTGAGATAACAGAAACGTGATTTCACGCGCAGTGAGGAATTCCCTCACTTGAAGAGGGATGTCTCTTCTTTCAACTATCACACAGCACACTGACTGCCTGAAATATTCTATAACTTTTTCATACCCTCTCATGAACCATGCTAAAGGCATTCCTGGGTGCTTAAGGTTATCGTATTAGTTTACACAATTTCATTGGTTATAAACAAATATGGTGAGGGATTCACTCATAGCGCTTGTAATGGCGGGTTAATAAAAAAAGTAGCACACTATCTGCGGACTTTTTATACCTATATTATTAATATATAGGATCATAATATTTGATTCCAGCAATAAAATTGCTGATAAATAGCCTTTCTTTATACTTTACTAATTAGACCAACGTATTATAACTATTTTTTTTTTTATTTAAAGTTTATGCAAAAAAACGAAAAATTTATATTTTGTCGATAAAATATTATCCTTTAACTACACGCGCTGGCGTATTTTGTACGCCAGATATAATATTTCTACTGCAAATATATTTAAAAATTTAATTTTTGACCTTTTTTATCTCTCTAACCTATCACTGGAATGTGTTTTACAATTTGGTTTTAGTTTCGTTATAATCGGCGTTCTGAGAATATCGTAATTTACAGTTTATTATTTGTTGTTTCCGGTGGTGGACATTGTGGACAATATACGCCACAATTATATTAAAATAAGTAGTAATATAAGTACATATTTTAATTGTTTTTAGTCATTATGGCACAAAATATATTTTTCTTTATAAACAATACTTTTTCTCCTGTAAAAAATCAGATTTAAAAAAAAAATTATTACCTAGTAATTTTATTTATCATGGAATCCAGTTATTCTATGATTCTAGTTATAAATCCCAATTGGCTTACTGAGAAGGAACTCCAAGTATTCACTGATGCCGAATAAGGTTTATAACAAACAACTAAGGCCATTCGCACACACAGCTGCTAAAAAGAAACCAGTTGGTAATTTTAGTTACCAATCAGTTACTTAGTAGTCACTGTCCATGTATTTTAATGAGCGTCCTCACACAGCATTACTAGTTAGCAGCCGGTCTATAATGCGAGAATGATCAGTCGACAGCGGACTGGACATGCAGGTCGCTGGGGGACTAGTTCGTAAACATTTGGAAAATGAATAAAGGATTGAATGGGTCGAACTTTGGTGCTCAGCGAGGGGTAGGTATTTATTACGGATATAGGTAAAGAAATAGTGGGAATTGGTTTACATGTTCTATTGTTGTTTACATTAAAAATAAAAGATGGTTATTTTTGATATCTTAAATAAGCTTAAGATATGAACATGGTTTGTTTGGATTATGCGTGTAAAATTTTTTTATTAGTAGATATTTCAAAGCTAGTATTTTGCAGTAAATTAAGCTAAGCCAAATTATTTTGTGTGAATTATTGCTCTTATACAGTAAAATTATAAAGGCTCTTAACGATATAATTTCTTATTTGCAGTAAACCTTATTACCTATCTCAGAGAAAAAAGTGTCATAATTTGTTAAAGTTTAACACGCAAAATCAGCGGAATCGTTTAATATAAAATTAGTGCAAGAAGTGGAAAACATCCGTGCCTATATAAACTTAATTAACTAGTACCTATTGATGGGAAATAATCCACAATTTTACTAAAAAAATGATTTTATTAACGTTTCGTAGTCCAAATCGGATGCCGTTGTCAAAATACAAAAAATATTAATGAATTAAACAAAAATGTTGTTGCTTAGTAAAAAATTCTTCTATGTATTTTTTTTTAATCTGACTCATTTATATCGACAATTCAGACATATATTATACATTTTAAAGTAGAAGACTTTAAAGTGATATTGCTAATATTTATGAATTGCGTTTCTGGGACGACTCTACTGAAAGATAGTTTATTCGATTACATGAAATCAACCCCAACTCAAGAATATCCGTCACAAAAAATCATGACATGTGATCTGTTTTTAAAAATACAACTACATGCAACGGTGACAATAAATAATAACAACAATATGATTTTTAAAATCTTCTACGTTAAAATATATAATATATGTCTAAATTTCCGATATAAATGAGTCAGATTAAATAAATTATTTGAAGAATTTTTTACTAAGCAACAACATTTTTGTTTAATTCATTAATATTTTTTGTACTTTGACCACGGCATCCGATTTGGACGTCGAAATATTAATAAAATTATTTTTTAGTAAAATTGTGGCTTCTTTCCCATCAAAAACTAGTTAATTACAAAAATTTCACAAGAAAATAGATTCAGGACAACATAATATATAAACTTAAACACCGCCTAACAAAGCTACTCAGTACAAAGTACAGTCAAGAAGTGGCTCGTTTTATTAATTTTCGGTAGCGTAATGTGCGAGCCATAGTTGATAACCCGTTGATAACTCTGATTACCAACTAGTTTAGTTTCTTTTTAGTAGCTGTGTGTGCGAAAAGCCTAACTGTATTTTTTCAAAAAAGAAAAGAAACAAATCCGCTGTTTTTAAGTGTATTCTCTTGTGGCGTATAAAGTACGCCACGCGTGTAGTTATGTTATAACTTGATGCGCGGGTAGTTAAAGGTTAAATAAACATCTCATCTTTATAATCTTTATAAGTTTGATCAATGTATAGTCGGTTCGCTAAACTCAGACAAAACTTTCTAGTGATTTTAGTAAGTAATTTTGCCAATTTTCTAAAATTGGCAAAAAAAAAATAATTATTAAATAGTTAATAATTACTAAATAGTTATAGTGGAGTCAATGAAGGTTTTCACCTCCGATTTCGTTGAACCTCCATCGATTTTCATGAAAATTGGTAAGTATGTAGAGGATACCTCAAGAAACAAAGGTGACATGGTGCCAACTTGCGCTTTTACCCTGGGGGGGATGACACCCCTTCTCGGGGGTGGAAATTATTTTATTAAAAATAATACCACTAATCGATAGAGGGACAAATTATAAGTAAAATTTGTTATATAAAGTTATTTCAATAAATCAATAGTTTTTGAGTTATTAAAGATCAAAAGTTTTTATTTTTCCTGAAAAAAATCCATGTTTTAAAGCAGTTTTTCATAAATAACTCAAAAACCATAAGTTTCTTCAAAAAAGTTGTTATTACCAAAATCGAAGATAACATAAAAATAAATAAGCTCCTTATTCGAAAAATCCTTTATTGCATATACAAAGTGAGTTATATGCAATTGAATATATATATTTTTTCGGCGAGTACTCAAATCTTAGTATTCAAGCTTAAATAAGAGGAAAACGATGCACTTTGTTAAATATAGATATTAAACATTTTAATAAAGTACTTAAAGGCAACTATCAAAAAGCTATATAAGAAGACGGTAGCATCAAAATTAAGCAAGTTATGATGGAAATAAGAGGACCCTTTCAGATTTTTTAGGGAAGAATGAAAAATTAAACATACGTCATTTCCACAAAAATTAAAATTTATAGTAACCCATTTAAAACTTTATTTATTTTAACATGAGTAATAACTTCAACAATTTTGACCGGTTTAGAATGCATATTTTTGAAAAAAAAAATACGATTAAAAAAATTAGAATTTTTCAAATTTTCGTGAATTTCGTTTTCTTTTGATAATAACTCCAAAAATACTCGATATTCTTAAAAAATGGTAGAGAACAAAATTTTAGTTTTAACTTTATTTAAGCTTTTTCTTGTTTTAATATTTTTTTACGACAAAAAATAACCGAGATAGAAACATTTAAACCTAAATTTTACTGCGAGAACCATGTAACCGGGGCCTTTTCACCTTGTATTTAAAAAAAAATAAAGGATTTACAAAATTATCTTTAATACAGTGTTATAGAACTTTTAGTTAGCTTTGTAATGGTTTTTGGATAAATCTCATATTTCAAAATTTAACGGAGTTATTTTAAAAAAACCAATAACATTTTCTTTGAAAAAATTTTATAGCGGAGATTTTGTATGTATACAGGTTGTGGGAAGTCCAATTAGTCGTTTGTTGTAGGAGATACGAAAAAAGTTTATTAAGGTGAGATTGGGGCATAGATAATATCAGAATTTAAATACATTTCCAAATATACAGGGCCACCCATATTGACAGGGTGAAACAAAATTATCTTTTGTTTAATGGAACACCCTGTATATTTTTACATTTTTGGATTCTCCTCTATGTTTTATTTCTTAAAATATCAGGTTTTGTGATGTTATACGAAGTAGTTTAAAAGATAATTACGTTTTTATTTTCAAATTTTATAGCAATATTCACCCCCTGTATAATTGTAGTGATTTGACATCAGAAAATCAATTTATATTCAAGTGATCTTTAATATAACCTATTATTGTTAAAAATTATTAATCTAGCAAAACGTTTAATTTTAGCTAATACAGGGTTGGTCGAAACTGAATGAGTGTTTTCTCAAAGTTTGAGAGTATGAGTTTTCTCAAACGGAGCAGCCTGTAATGCCTGTAATGAGCATTGTAATGAAATGCTATTGTATGGCACTTTATTATTTCCCACCCTGCCAGTGAAAACTGAATTTATTTTTGAAATTCCTAACTTTATGTCTTTAATAATTTTAATTATTTTAAACGATTAAAAAACAATCAAATTAAATTGAAATGAATAACCAGTGTATATCTTCCACATTTACTTCATATTTAACGTAGCCTGTACCATAACATTGCACAGAATATTATCCCTGTATAGCAACGATATACCATGAATGTGAATTCATACTTGAGAAATGTCCTATATCCAGTCTCACAAAAAAAGGGATTCCTCAAACATAATATATATGCAGACAAAATCAGCCAAAGTGATTTGCGATATCTAATTAAAGGCCCTACCAAGTTGGTTTTGTTGAATATAGCATGGAAGCACGACGATACTTTAGTGATAAGCGTATTTTTCGTAGTAGCTATAGTATGTTGTTTTATATTATGTATTACCTATATTAAATTAGTTTTAGTATGTTTCGTTTATCTAAAAAAATGTAAAACAAACAAAAATTCTGTTTTTCTTGTAGTTGTTTTTTCGTATAGATATTGTTTTATACTGTAGTAAATCGAGTTTAGTTTTAGTATGTTCCGTTTGTTTGTAGAATTATATTTAATTAGATTTGCTTTAATTACTAAAATAAATAAATTTTCAATTATATTTTATGTATTTGTGGAAAAGGAAACCTAGCATTGCGGCCACATTTCTATAACGGCCAATTCTTTTCTATTTTTAGTGGCCGTTATTGTCAGGTTTTACTGTACCAATAATATTTTATTAAATTATGAAAGATTATTTAAATAAAAAATTTATAAACTTGATAAAAGAAAGTTTGCTTAGAATTTACTCCTCTATGTAATTATGGGGTTATTTTTAATAAAATAGTGTTCACCCATGAGAAGGGGTAACATCCACCCCCAGGATAAAAGCGCAAGTTGGTACCACATCATTTTTGTTTCTTGAGGTATCCTCTAACTACTTACCAATTTTCATGAAAATTGATGGAGGTTCAACGAAATCAGGGGTGAAAACCTTCAGTGACTACCTTTTTGGAAATATAAAAGATTAATTTTTTTCGTGATTGTCGATTTGCTAATTTTCTGATTTTTGGATGCTATAAGGTTTAAAAAATTAATAAAAATTATAAATCATGCACATAAATGTAAAAAAATATTTATTTTACTTAAACGAGATTGCTTGAGCCAGAATGCTGAAATCTGCATTTTTATCATTAAAAAAAAAGGTGGATTTCACCCCTAAAATGCAGAAAGCGCAACTTGGTGCCATATCACTTTTGTTTTTTGAAGTATCGTCTAACTAATCAACAATTTTCATGAAAATCGATGAAGGTTCAAAGAAATCGTGGGTGAAAACATTCAGTGACTACACTTTCAGAAATATAGAAGAATAAGGTTTTCGTGATTTTCGACTTGTTAATTTTCGGATTTTTGGTTGCTGTAAGGTTTGAAAAATTAAAAAAAAATGTAATTCATGCACATAAATAAAAAAAATATATTTATTTTTCTTAATTAAACGAGATTACTTGCGCCATAATGTGGAAATCTACAATTTTTACAATTTAAAAAGTATGGGTGTATTACACCCCTAAAATGCAAAAGCGCAAGTTGATGCTATATATCTTTTATTGCTTGAGGTATCCTCTAACTACTTACCGATTTTCATGAAAATCGATGAAGGTTCAATAAAATAGGAAGTGAAAACTTACAGTGACTGCACTTTCAGAAATCTAAAAAATAATTTTTAAAAAAGGGGTGTATTTCACCCCTAAAATGTAAAAAGCGCAAGTTGGCACTATGTCACCTTTGTTCCTTGAGGTATCCTTTAACCACTCACCAATTTTTATGAAAATCGATGGAGGTTCAACGAAATCTGAGGTAATAACTCATATCCACCTTCATTGACTCCACTATTAGTAATTTTGCCAATTTTGTCAAAATTGGCAAAAACAAAAAAAAATACCTACTAAAATCACTAGCCAGTTATGTCTGAGTTTAGCGAACCGACTAGCCGATAGTAAATTGTTAATTAACAATTGAATTGTTGCTAAAATATTCGTTTACTTTTCACCGGCTTCTGTAATTACAATCTATACCAAGTAAGCTTTAATATCACTAAGTTATTTAATTATTGATTAATAATTACTTACCTAAAACTTTATTTGAAAATTAGAGATTTTGTTGGGAAAACCCGCATTTTCGGAGGAAAATTTTCGTCGTAGCAAATCGGAAAAAACATATCTCTATCCAGAATTTAATTGTGGTGAATTTTTATTTGAGTGTTTTTGTTATAAAGTTAAAATCTTCGGAGTTATAGAGCAATAATTGAAAAAAATACGATTTGTCGGCGCCATTTTGTTTATAAAAAAAGTAGCATACTATCTGCGGACTTTGCATACCTATATTATTAAATAGGATCTTATAATTCGATTCCAGCAATAAAATTGCTGGTAAATATCTTTTTTATGAATTTTGCTAATTAGCTCAGAGTAATGTATTTTATAACTTTTACAACTCCTTCCGTCAAAATAACTGTCAAAGTCGTGTTCGTTTTTTGGAGTTCGTCCCAAAGAATTATTAATTTTGGCAGTTTTTTGGTACATTCCGGCCTTGTTTCCACGTGCAGAGTTTTATCAATAGTTTCTGTTTTGTGGTACTTTGCGGAAAACTAGAGTTTTGAAGACAGATTTGCTGTACAGAAAATGTCAGGTAACGGGGGCGGTCCTGGTCCGCCCTCGGTTAATTTAAATACTAATATTCAAATAATTAATAATGATAATAAAATTAATGTTTCTTCAATGGATACAGTATCCTCAGGTTTCGAAAAATATGACTTTGATAATAAATATCAACCAACGGATGCAGGTCCGTATCAGGTATTTTTGGAACATACCGATAAGAATCTTGGTCGTCTTTTTCCTATCAGAATTGGCTTTTATTTACAACAAGTAATTGAATTTAGAAATGATGTTATTGATATTCATTCTGTAGGTTTAAAACGTGTTAAGGTAATTTTTAGAACATACAAAATCGCTAATTTATTAATTAATCACGAAATACTAACAAAAAATAAGTTGATTGCTTATATTCCAAAATTTTTCACGCATAAACGAGGCATAATACGTGGCGTTGATACCTTTTTTACTGAAGAATACTTGAAAAAAGCAATTAATTCTATAGTTCCAGTGGCGGAAGTGCGAAGAATGAAACGAAAAATTATAAACCCTGAAACCAAACAAGAAGAATTTGTCAATAGACAATTGGTAGTAATAAATTTTAAAGGTAATAAAATTCCGTCCTTTATTAATATAAATATGGTTAATTTCCCTGTAGAACCATACATCCATCCAGTTGTCCAATGTGGAAAATGTTTACGTTACGGACACAATATCGTTCAATGTAAAGGCAAATCTCGTTGTTCTCGATGTGCAAATGAGCATTCTTCCGCTGAATGTAATTCCGAGTTGCAAATGTGCGTTCACTGTAAATCTTCTGATCATCCTTCAATTTCAAGAGATTGCCCAATGTACAAAAAACAACACGACATAAAAAAAGTAATGGCTTTCGAAAATAAAAGTTTTAAGGATGCCGAATTATCGATTAACAATCCAGCTTATGCCAAAATTAATACCAACAATAGGTTTGATATATTAAATAATCTTGAAAATTTTCCCGATTTAGCACCAGCAAACAAAACAATTTATTATGCTCCTTTAAATAAACCAAAATCAAATTCAACCGCATTAGAATCAAAAACAATTAAAAGGCGAAGAACTGACACTTCTTCTCAGATTCCAAGCACTAGTAATTCAGATTTAGAAAATTCCCATCAAAAAAGACAAATTTCTCTTCCTCCATATACACCCGCTCCACAACAGAATAATTTCATGTTTTGTCGAGATAAACTTATCTCACAGATATATTCATTAATTACAAATATAATTAATAATCAAGGAAAATTTGAATTAAATAAAATCAGGGACAATATCATTACAATATTCGATAATAATGAAGATAATTTAGAATCCATTCTCACAGATAGTGAAAATGGCTACTAAAAATATTACAGAAAAAATAACTATATTACAATGGAATTGTAGATCCATTTATAGTAACAAAGGCAGTCTTATGCATCATATTAACAACTACCATACAGATATAATAGTTCTATCAGAAATATGGCTCACATCCGGTCATCATTTTAGACTTAACGGATATAACTTTATCAATAAATGTCGTGAAGATGGTTACGGTGGCGTAGGTATTTTCATCAGACAGGGAATAGATTACCAAGAATCCGAAATTAATAATAATTTCGATGACAGTATAGAAGCATGCGCAGTTTTTTTGAACAAAATTAATCTCTCATTAGTATCAATCTATAGATCATCAAATGTTAGAATAGAAATAAATGACTGGATCAACCTATTCCTTCAGTTTAATATTGCAAAAACTATTTTTCTGGGAGATTTTAATGCTCACCACGGTATGTGGGGGCCAATTGCAGACGACAGAAATGGTAGAATATTAGTGGAGGCCATGGATTATTGTGAAATAATTACATTAAATGACGGAACACCAACAAGAATATCCCCAACTAGTAATCATTCAGCCGTTGACTTAACTCTAACATCTCCCCTTTTAGCCGACCGTATAGCTTGGTCAGTAGATTCAGATTCATTAGGTTCAGATCACTACCCAATCAATATAGAAATTCAAATCAATCCCTCCTCCTTTGTCATCAACCCATCAACAAAATGGAATGACTCTCGTGCTGACTGGTCTGTTTTTGGAAATATTTTTGAATTAGAAATTAGTAAGCTCAATAATTTAGATAGGAATTCAACTTCGGTAGACAAAATCGAATTTTTCCTCAATGCAATCACGGTCGCAGCATCGAAATCTATGCCTATTAAGAAATCTTTCACACCTTCTGTACCAAGACCTTATTGGTGGGATGAGGAATGTTCTGCGATTGTTAAAAAACGAAAAGAAGCTCTCAGCGAGTTTAAAAAACAAGGTAATTTTATCAATTATCTACAATATCAAGACATTTCTGCTAATGTCAAACGTACGTTCAAACTTAAACAAAAAAACAGTTGGAAAATGTTTTTGAATAAACTAAATAAAAACACTCCTCTGACTGAGATATGGAACACTGTAAGATCTATTTGCAATAAACACCATCAAAAAAGAAAACCACAATTAGACGAAAGCCTTATTCAAAAAGTTCTTGATACATTGGCTCCTTCATCTGCTGCAGGTCCAATTTTTAACGACAACATTAATCAATTTCACTTCCATCAAGACTCAGACACCTTCTCAAAAAATTTTAGCTTTTCGGAATTGGAATTAGCCTTAAAAAAATCAAAAAATACTGCACCTGGACTTGACGGGTTTACTTATACGATAATAAATAAATTGCCTGAAAGTGGTAAACTTCTTCTCTTAGAAATTTTTAATGATTGGTGGTTGAAACAAAAGTATTCAGATAGTCTTAAAAATATAATTGTGTGTCTTCTAGCGAAACCTAAGAAACCACCTGACTTACCTTCGTCCTACCGACCTATTTCATTGTTATCGTGTATTACAAAAACTTTCGAAAGGCTTATAAAATTTAGACTCGAACATTTTGTCGAAAACAGATCAATTTTACCAAAAAATCAGTATGGATTTCGTAGAGGTATAGGCACAATTGATGCAATCTCCCATTTAGTTACAGATGCTCAATTGTGTCTATCAAAAAATAATTACATGTTGTGTCTTTTTGTGGACCTTAAAGGGGCTTATGATGTGGTAGATTTGGAAATATTATATTCAAAAATGGTAACGTTTGGCATCAATAAAAGAGTCTCTATAAATATTTTAAATTTGTTTGCTAATAGAAAAGTATTTTTGCGAGATAGTCATAACGTTTTACATGGTCCAAGAGTACTTTACAACGGGCTTCCGCAAGGCTCTATTTTAAGTCCCCTTTTGTTTAACTTATACACTGCAGACTTGCATGATTTGATGAGCGATGGCATACAAATTATTCAATACGCGGACGATTTATGCATTTATGTCACACATAATACCTACGATCGCTGCATGATAGACTTAAGACGTACTTTTGACAGGTTACAAAACTGGTTCGACGATATGGGTTTTAGTGTTTCACCAGAAAAGACAGCTGTGATGTGTTTCACAAGGCACAGATATCAGTTAGTCGATAATTTCTCTATAGGTAAATACACTATTCCTATCGTAAAAGAATATAAATATTTAGGTATAATTATAGATAGTAAACTTCTATGGACCAGTCACATTAAGTATGTCAAACAAAGATGTGAAAAGGGAATTAATCTTCTGCGCTTCCTCTCCAAACAGAGCTGGGGCGCGGATCAACAAATTTCCTTAATGTTCTACAAGTCTTATATTCGCTCGATTTTGGATTATGGGTGTACTCTCTATGGTTCTACCTCCAATACGAACCAACTTACCCTTGATCGAATACAATATAGAGCTCTGAAAATATGTTTGGGAGCAATGGCATCTTCACCAAATCATGCCATTCTGGCAGAGTCTCAAGAACTTCCTCTTAGTTTTCGAAGACAGTTTTTAGCAAATAAAAGTCTATTAAAATATAGATGTTACAACAGTGATTTGATCGCAAAAATTAACTTTCTTGTAATTGAGAATTTGACAAATCATTATTGGAAAAAGAAAAACTCTCCTCCTTTGTCAGATGCATTTATTGATACAAACTTATTTCAAAATGATATTGTTAAACTTAATAAAATACCATTGTATGCACACAGTTTCGATTCTATAATTGACAAACCTATCACCATATTCCCTCGGTATTCAGATTGTAATATCTTAAACCAAGCCATGATAAAATCCATTGTAAATGGTCTCGGGTCGAACTTAACTAAAATATATACAGATGGGTCAAAAACGGAGCTAAACACAGGTTCGGCATTTTTTGTTTCAAACATAAATCATATTGAAAAGTACAGAATCTCAAATTATTGTTCCATTTTTACCGCCGAGTCCTTTGCTATTGAAAAGGCACTAAAATGGTGTGCAACTCAAACATGCACGAATGTGGCAATAATTTCAGACTCAAAATCAGCATTACAAGCTATTAGCGGTCACCCAATAAACCAATTCCGAAATGCCTTAATTTTGAACATTAAAAAATTAATTATGGATCTTAAACAAAATAATGTAACTGTTTCGTTTATTTGGACGAAAGGACATTGCGGAGTCGAAGGTAATGAAATTGCGGATATAGCCGCAAAAAGTAGTCACAGTTGCCACCATATGGACAAAGTATTTAATTTAAAAGATTTGAATAATGCTCTCCAACCTAATATCAGAAGGAAATGGGAAACTGATTACAAAAGAATTGCAAATAAATCTACAAACCCTTATTTCAAAATTCACCCTACACTTCCAAAAGACATTCCTCATTTCACCTTTAATTATAATAGAGCACAAATGTCAGTATTGACTCGTTTAAAATTGAATCATGCTCGCTTTCCATCTCACTTATATAAAATTGGAATACTTAACTCTCCTGTCTGTAGTTGTGACAATGTATCCATTGGTGATCTAAATCATATATTTCTAGAATGTTCTCTGAACTCTCAATCTTCTTCAATTCTGTATCAAGAACTAATTCATCACGAGTGTCCATTGCCACTAAATATTACAGCTCTCCTTTCTTCCCCAGATAAAGCGGTACTAGATTCCATCATTAATTTTATCAGAAATTCAAAAATAGCGGTATAGTTTAGAAATAGACAATATGAAATCATTTAATGTAATTAAGAATTTACATGTTTTGTGGCAAATAGATTTTGTCTGATGCCAGGATCTCTCACACACACACACAACTTTTACAACTTTAACACATGACAACAATAACTAACAGTGAGAACTATAAACTTCAAATACAAGTGTTCTATAAACTCTCTATGTTTATACATATATGAGGCGCTCAGAGCAACAGTAAATCTTCGGATTGACAAGGATCTATACAACCTACCTCTATATTTGGCTAAATAGCGCTACATAATATTTTTGTAGCGCCATCCCATAAGCACATTGGAAATACGAATGCAAAGATTGCGTTTATCTCAAAACTTAGTTTTTGAGGTTAGGCCACTGTTGTTCTTAGCGCTTCATATATTTTCTAACGTTCTAGACGTCACTACATATATTTCTAGGTTATTCAATGGCATCTCGAATATTGTCCAACTTTTTACTTCTTCTTTTACGTCAAGGGACTTTTTCTATGTAGGATCAATATGTTTACTTCTCAGCATAAACGTAAACAGTGCCACAAGTAAAGGGTCCAGGACTGTATTAGCTCAATGTGCCCGTGTGTCTAGTAGCGTGGCGGTTACTATATGTATTTTTAAATTAATGTTTCTTCTTCTTCTGGTTCCTATCCGTTTCGTATGTTGGAAATCATATTGTCAATCATAACCTTGCTCGCTGCGGCTCGAAACAGTTCCGTTGAAGTTTTCTTAAACCATGTTCTCAAATTCCTCAGCCATGATATTCTCCTTCTACCGGATCGTCGCTTACCTTTGACTTTACCTTGCAATATGGACTGCAGCAGGGAGTAACGGTGCTGAATTCTCATAACGTGTCCCAGATACTCCAGTTTTATACGTTTGATGGTAAACACAATCTCCGATTCCTTCATTATTCTTTCTAGAACTTCCTTGTTCATGATCCTTGCTGTCCAGGGTATTCTCAGCATTCTTCTATAGAGCCACATCTCAAACACTTCAAGTTTTTTTTATAGTGGTCTCTTTAAGCGTCCACGCCTCCGCTCCGTACAATAATATAGAGAAAACGTAACATCTCAAATGTCTCATTTTTGTATTTAGGGATAGGTTGGGCATTTGAAGATGGCGCTCATTTTGTTAAAAACCGATCTTGCCGTTCCTATGCGGCACTTTATTTCCTGTACGTTGTTCCACTGTTCATTTATAATAGTTCCCAGGTAGCAATACTGTTTTACGCGGTCTATCTGCGTTCCATTAATGTGTAGATGAGCCTTTATATATTTTCCTTGCTGATAATCATTTGTTTGGTTTTTTGGGTATTAATGTTTAGTCCGTACTGTTGACTATACTCGTTGATTCTGTCCATTAGCCTCTGAAGTCCCTCTAAACTATCTGCTATCACCATGGTGCCGTCGGCATATCTAATACCTATTGTTTACTCTTTCCACATTTAGAATGATGCCTGATACCTTCGTCTACTCCGTATAGAGCCTCGTTAAAAATTATCTCTGAGTGCATATTAAATATCAACGGCGCTAGAATACATCCCTGCCTAACTCCACGTAGTATGTTTATGTGATCTGTTTCTTCTTCGTTAATTATCATATATGCGGTCTGATTCCAATAGAGTTCTGAAATTATTCTGAGGTCTTTGTCATCCAAGACCGCTTCTTTCAAAATGTTAATCATCTTTTGGTATTGAACTCTGTCAAATGCCTTTTCATAGTCGACTAAGCACGCGTATACGTCGCAGTTAACGTCCCTGCATCTTTGAATCAAAGCCTGTACTCTGAAAAGTGCCTCTCTGGTAGCCACGGCATTAATGAACCCGAACTGTACATATGTCCGATATTTGTTCCTCGCACTTCTTATAAATCCCTCCATGGATGACTCTAAGAAATATTTTCAACATATTATGCTGATTGTTCGATATTTTTCGTATTTTTTTGCCCCCTGTTTTTTAGGCATCGCTATGATTCTGTTTCTAGCCATTTATCACGGATGATTCCTGTATTGTATATTTTATTGAAGACAGCCGTGATCCAGTTTATTCCTTCTTCCATCCAGAGTTTTAAAAATTCAGCTTCGATATTATCAGGCCCTAGAGCTTTCCTGATTTTCATCCGTTTTATTGCGTCTTCTACCTCGGATTTAAGTATGTCCGGGCCCGTCATCCTCTCTGAAAATGGATGCCTGTAATCTGTTCTTTGATCTTGAAAAAGTGTCTCCAAATATATTCTCCATTTGTCCTTCATCTCTTGGATGTCAATGATTAATTTTCCATTGGTGTCTATTAGCTTTATTTGTGTTCGCTTTTTAAAAGAACCTGTTACTTCTTTTACCTTTTTGTGTACATTAAAGTTGTCGTGCTTGGCTTGTAGTCTTTCTATTTCGGTACATTTATCTACAGCTTCTTTTTCTTTAGCTTCTCTTATTTTTCTTCTGATGCATGCCTGCATCTTTTTATATTCATCTTTATTTCCTTTAATTAACCTTCTGCGTTCCATTAAGTGAATAATTTCTGGAGTGATCCAAGATTTATTCTTTGTTTCTTTATTTTGTTTTAAAAGCTCTTCTTTAATTTTCTTAATTATTTCTTCGAATTGGTTGATTTCTCGTTGGATATTATTTTCTTCTTTTAAAAATTTAACCTGGTTGTTAATAATATATTCCCCCATTGGTTCTTAACTTCCGGATGTCGCAGGGCTGTCATGTAGTAGTTAGGTCTAGCCTTTTTCTTTATTGTCTTCTAGGGATGGGAAAAACCTACAGGTTTAAACCTAAAACCGGTTTTTTACTTGGCAATAACCGGTTTTACCGTTTGTTTTTTGTCCCGGTTATAACCGGTTTTTTCTTTTTAAAGTAAAAACCGGTTATTAGGTTTTTACGGTGATTAGGATTAGGTTAGGTATTATTTCGGATCCCAATCATAATTATTATTCCCAAGTAATTATTCCAAACAAAACCATAATCCAAATTTAATTTTATTTTGTAAAATACAGAAGCAAACTGAAAGTGAAATCTCATATCAGCCAGAAACAATTAATTAAGTTTTATTATAATATTTCCTTGAAAAGGTATTTGTAATCATAATATTTACATAAGAAGTGATCTAGTTGAATTAGACGCAAATATCATCTATTTTTCACACTTAACTCTTGACGTTGAAAGTGGGTGAATGACCTTTTCTGATTACCAAAAATAATACTCTGACTATGAATATCGAATTACTAATTACGAATACGAATCTCCAAGAATTTCGCTACGTTTTCAAAACGATACACTCATACAGGAAGTATTAAATGAGTTAAAATATACCTATTCTACAAATATAGAGACGTGTTAAAATACGAGTACATGTTCTTTCGATAGTACTAATTTTGACCATATTGATATCGAGTCGAATGGAGTATCGCAAACTAAAGTGTATTGTAAATGTAAGTTTGTAACCTATTGGATTAAAAAACCGAAAGCCGTTTTTTGCAAAAACCGCTTTTTTTGGCCGGTTATAACCGCCAGGTTAAACCGTAAGCAAAAAAAAAAACGGTATAACCGAAAACCGGTGTTTTGTCAAAAACCGCCATCCCTATTTTCTTCAGTCTCACATCTATGACTCCCACTAAAGGTATGCGGTACGATTCAATGTCTGCTCCTGGATAGGTTTCAAATGCTATCCATGCATAATTTTGTACATACATGTAAGTTAAACTTTTATTTATGTCGATGATTTTTTTAGGTATAATGTTTTACAACCTAGTAACAAGAGATTCAGTGGGATGTTGGGATATAAGGAAGCCGTACAAGAGATCAAACTTGGGAGTAGTAGCTCAAGATCCGGAAACGATGGTATTTCCAAACGATCTTAAAATTGACAAAGAGCGAAGACAAAGCGTTTGGGTGATAAGTAACAAGCTGCCATTTTACCTTTATGAAGGACTAGATCCCAATAATATTAATTTTAGAATTATGTCAGCATATGTAGATGAAGCCTCTAAAAATACTATTTGTGATCCTAACTTTAGTTATTACGATACGTACAATGAGTATTTCAACGACGAAGATTGTTACTAATTATTTGTATTATAATCTTACAATATTACTTATTTGTAAATATATTACATATTTTCTCTAGGCAAATCAGTAGTTTGCTTTTCATTTGACTTCACAGTTTTATTATACAGTACATAAATCGTTCAGCTGGACAGAGGGAACATACATCGTATATATTTAGATACACAAATACATACATTGTATTATATTGTGACAACCATTGTATGGTTGTTAGCAGCGGCGGCTCGTGGGTCAATCTTCAGGGGGGTCATTTTGGTTTGAAAACTTCAAACTGTTGATTTTTTAAAGTATTTAAAAGATCTTTTAGCATTTATATTTTAGATAAAAAATACAGACTTAGATAAAACTCAATACTATTTACCCTAGTTTTCCGAAAATTAAATTTGTCTTTTTTTAGAGTAAATCTTTTAAAAAATATAGGAAAAATGGTATGAACAGGTTATTGACTGATATATAGATAGGAATATTTATAGTATAATAAATTGTAAATTTATTAAAACGAAACTTACTTTAAATATTTTTATATTTTAAGTCAATTCTTCTATCCTTTAGTTCTGCAAAATAGTCTATGACCTTCTCATTGAACAAGCAGACGGTAACTAACTAAACGTGAGTACGTGAGGCCGTCGACTCTACTACAGGTATACGACGGAAAGGTCACTCCCACTCTCGCCCACGAAATTGCTATCTGCCGTCTCTTTTCTATTTTACATGCATTTGTCCATAAGCCATAAGAACTGTATGTAGACAATTTAAAATACGGCCCAGCCACGGGCTTGTGTATAGCGCGAGGCGCGACGTTATTATATCTATTATATTTGTTTTGCCAATGCAGACTGCTGAGAGTATTTCAGAGTGAAGTTTTAGATAAAAGATATTTTTAATAAAATTGGTATTTTTATGAGATTATTTTAGGGGGGTCATTGACCAATTGACCCTAAGGAGGAGCCGCGCTTGGTTGTTAGCATTAAAGGGCATTAACCTCAAAATTGACAATTCATTTCCACTGAAACAAATAAACGTCAAAATATGACCATGTAGTAGCTAAATATTTTTGGCCTAAGGGAATGAGAAAATTGTTTAGTGTTGAAATTAGTTTAAATAAAAAATATGTTGAAAATTAAAGTAAAATTTTATTAACTCATTAATCATAAACTCGTTAATCATAAACTTTGTTTTTGATTTATTTATGGACATCCTTGCTTTAAAACTCACTCATTCTTTTCGTTCTAACAGCTCTATTGCACCAAAAACTCGTACTCGAACAGAAGCTTTAACTAACACAGGTTAGCGCAGTTGCCACAATTCTCTCAATGTATATTCTCTATGTCGAGCTGAAAGATTTACGTACTGCCCATATAGCACACAACGTCCGATGGACGTCCATATAACGTACATTTAATGTCCAAACGTCCATGGACCAAAACTGGACGTACTATGTACGTCCATTACGCGACGTCCATTGGACGTTTGATTTCAACGTACATTGGACATCCATTTGTGGTCCATGGAGAATTTACACAAAACGCGACTATTATTATGAGTAATTACATATAGCTTCTTGTTTTAATCAAAGCAACATTATTAGTAGAATACAAGAAGCTTCTAGTAAATGTAGTCACATATTTTTTCATCATCGAATTAAAACACTGAACCACTAAAATTATTTTAATTAAACCTATATAATATTAGATTATGATAAAACGATGGTAAACTTTTTCAGAATAACGGAGCTACATCGCGCATCGGTAATTATAGAACTTACAATAATTAGACACTACCAATTTAAATCTTAAATGTGCATTTTGTAACTGTTAAATTTCGCGCCAAACTAAATGAGAATCTTCTTGACAACGTTGTCGCTCTTCAGGCTATCGGTCGTAAAAGGTGTATTAGGCAGGTACTTTTAGGGGATTATCGCTGTTAATTGTTGTGGAATACTGAAGGAGGATTTATTTATGATAATTCACAGAATGGCAAACTCGCTTGCAATATACAACCGTACTGACTGACTCTAAGTTCTAAGAAATAATAATGTTTGGAATTTGGAAAGAACATAACAAAAATAAACCTCTTGAATGTGCATGCTTGATGGAGCGCCATTATCTGAATTTTGTCTTTATTAAGTTATTACATACAATATAATAATCCTGTGATATCTTTGTGTTTGCTGTTTATCGTAGGTATTTTTTGTAAAAAGGTATTTTGTGTAATATTTTAAAGTATACCTAAGTTTAGTATTATAGGAACTATTTCCTATACCTAAAGGCTTTCTGCTATGTATGTATTCAAAAAATTATGGACACTAGATTGCTTTCTGAAAAGTGCCCTACAAAAATGACTATAAGACTTACATTGAATGTACATCAGATGCACATTGAATGTACATAAGATGTACACTGAAAGCTTCAACAACGTACACTGTACGTTTGTAGCGGACGTTCTATGGACGTCCAATTTTGTGAACTCTGGACGTTCGTTGGACGTTAGACGTCCATCGGATGTCCATTTTACCTTAGCGGGACGTCCATTGGACGTTCCAATGTACACAGATGTACGTCCATTGGATGTCCATAAAACGTACTTGTGCTATCTGGGTGTATAAGGTGTGTCAAAAGTAGCAGGACAGTCGAATGTTTCGCGAAATCAAAAACCTGAAAATGCGTTTTCCATATTTTTCAAAAATCTATCAAATGACACCAAACACGACTCCACACTCCACCCCTGGAGGTGGGCTGGGGGAGGTAACTATAAAATCTCCTATCTCCTCCAACGGAACCTCCACTTTGTATTGCATAGGTACAGTCCGTACAATATACAGTAAGAAAAATGAAAGAATACCCATGAACGAACATATAAAACACGCTGTATTTTCCTGTCACCTTGTCATACAAACAATTGGCCAGTGCAAGTACATGTAATAATTATTATTACATGTACTTGCGCTGGGCAATTTTCTTTGTGACAGGGTGACAGGAAAATACAGCGTGTTATATATGTTCGTTCATGGGTATTATTTCATTTTTCCGACTGTAGATACCGTTTCAAGTTATCTACGTCAGAGATAAAAGTTAACATTGTTGCCTAAGTACAAAAAAAGTTTTGAATTCATTTTAAATCAAATATATCACATAATTATTGCGAAGTGAATTATATAACAAAACAATTTAACATTCAATGTAAATAAATAAAAACATTAGAAATAGAAAACTAGAATTACGTTAAAATTTACGGTAAAGTAAATTATCCACTCTACATAGTTTTTGAATCAAAACTTTTATTCTCTCAATAACTTTTACTTATAAAAAAGGTATACTACATTTATCTCGCTAAACTCAATCGTTTTTAAAATAAACGCATTTTAATTCTGCGAGGCAACATAATTTTTTTGCATAATATCATTGTAGTTACATCCGTAAAATAACTTAAAATCATAAAAATCTTCAAAAATGTAACGCAAATTTCTTCAAAACGAATTTGCGATGCAATGACATAAATATGAGTCACTTTTGATCAATTATATTTCGTACGTTTTTCGTTATTTTATCTGTATAGTGTCAAAACTCAATTTTTTTTTAATATTGTTAATATATATTTAATACGCTATTTTATAGAGCTTCAAAAACCATTGTAACTGACAAAAATAGTTATTATTCTAATTTTAATAATTTTTGAACTAAACCCGAAAATGTTTAGGTCAAACTTTAAACGTCGTTTTCTCGAAACTTTGCTTTTTTGACTTATGACACTCTTTGAGCGGAGGTGCGAGAGGATACGATATAAGGTCGAACTGCACCGATCTGTTTAATGGAAAAAAATTATTTTATATGTAAATTAGTATGTTAAACATATATATAAAGCCTATAGGATATGTAAACATAGGGGTGCCTATTTTTATCCTGTCAAAACGATTGGGTTGCCAGGTTTAAACAGGTGTCTTGTTCATAGGTATTTGCACCTACTTGTTTGATCTATCAACCAAACACAAAAATAAGCACTGTTTAATTTCAAATACGATGATATAGGGTTGCCCGTAAAAAGCCTGTTCTAAATGAGGGTTGCCTAATTTTTAAAATCTTACAGAGTTTACTTATGAATAATTGAACATATGTAAAACTTTGTTATTACTAATTTTACGAAAAAAAGTTATAAATGTAAATCCTATGATTCAACCATCAGATTATGTCAAGTTTTGTCAATTTTATACGAGTTATGTCAAAAAAATATTAATTTCGGTCAAGAGTGACTTCGGCCTTTATTTTTCACAAATCGAAAATTGTTATTATGAAAAGGTATTAGTAATCGAAAAATATGTTTTAGTGCGCAATTACATCATTATAATTGGAAAAAAAATTGCAAATTTTTCTGAAACTAAATTCCAAATTTCATTTTTATTTCTTACAAGTAGGATAACTCTTTTATTATTAATTTTGCGAAAAAAGCAATTGTTCATAAACAGCTTTGAATTGTCTAAAATCTAAGGTGCAGCCATCATCAATTTTATAAATTTTATACGAGGTATGTCAAAAAATATGAATTTCGCTCCAGAGAAAAGTTATGCAGCATTAAAAATATGTTGCAATATAGAATTATATCCTTATAATTGGAATACTGTGAAATATAAAGGTATAATAAAACTCTTGGGCGAAATTCATTGGCAAAATTGGCAAAAAAGGAAAATCACTGGCAAAAACTGCAATATATACGGTTATGATTTACTTTTTATTACTTTAATATCACTTAATCTTTATTTGATTACTCCAATTAATTATTTAATCACTTATCCAATTGTCGCAAATCATACAAAAAAATTAATAAAAAATCTCAGGGTGCCTTTTTATAATACAAAAAAAATATCTAAATTATCTTATGTTATAGGTACTTATCTTCTCTCGTGGTTTCAGTATCTCTCAGTTGGTTCTAATCGGGAAAAAATATTAGGAAAAGGAATTAAATAGAAATATAAAATAAGCATACAGAATTTTATTATCAAAATCAATACTCTAAAAATCGATCAAATTTAAAACCTGTGGACACAGCTGTCCGAATGAAATTTTTACCACTTAAATTTATTCTAGTTAAAAAACAATTTATCGGTTTGTTCCCGATGACTTTGATAAAACAAGCTAAACAAACAAATTTAGGTATTCGCAAATTACCTATACTTCCTATTTACTTTTTGACATATTGGAATCTTAATTCATATGCTTTTACTCAAAATTTTAGTTTCCGAACATAAAAATATCTTTCACATAAATTGACTGACCTTTTGCTTCACTCACTCTGATGTCTTCTCTTGACCCAAAACAGCTCTCCCTCGTTGACTATGTTAGGCTACCCATCAAAGCCCTCTCCGTTCTCAAGCTTAAAAATCTATCAGCATACCAGCACCAATTCTCCAACAAAACACATACTCCAAAAATTCTCTCCTCTCCTTCTCACAATAATACAGAATCAAAGAGGTATTTCGTCTCAATTTGATCTGTCTCTCGTTCCACTTTTCAGCTCTATTCTCCACTATCAAAACACCCACTGGTACTTGCTATCTAACTATCCACGAAAACGTTGACTGCTCTTCAGCGATGCCAATCACATAATGAGTTCCTCTTTCCAAAACTATCTCAACATTCAAAACTAAACTTTCTCCATTCCAAAGTGCCTAGCCAATCAGAAACATTTATCTCCCCACCTTCCTTTTTTTTTGGAAACAAACAGTCATTCTCTCAAAAATATTCCTACCAAAACTTACGATTTTCCGGAAATTATCTAAATATTCCTATTAGTTAAAAACGTATTCAAAATTCCAAACTTTCTTTACATTAATTTCCTAAGAACTAATTAATGTGGCTTTTGGAATCGTGCATAACAAAACATCGTTATAATCTCCAAATACCCTGAACAATTATGGTCTATTCGTATCACTTTCTTTCCTAATGTGTTCTATTTTTCAGGGAAAAAGCTTACTAACGATAAATCACTTCTTAAAAACTACTTATAATAAATAGTTACAAATCAATGTACAGGGTGGATAAAATTTATGTGCCCGCGTTAGATTAAAAAAAATTAAAAATTTTATTCTATCTTTGATTGATAGATTGATCCACAATAACATCCCCGCCTTTTTTTGAGATAAAATCGTTTTTAATAAGTGCAACAAAAAAATGATTTTCTCTCGACAACAACAGTTTTCTCTTATGTCAAAATATTTATTCCCGCCTGAAAATTGTACTTAAAATTATTGACAACTAAATAAAAACTCAATTCTCCATTGTTGTTATGCACCCTAGTTACTACCTAACAACCAAAGTATCTATCTTGATAAAATGAATGAAACTAGTCAATATGACGAAAAGAATTAATTTTATAATTTATAATAGTCTCAATCGTGCAAAAAACGTTATAAACATGTCGAACGTTAAGGGTAACCGATCTCAGACAATAATTGGAGTCGTCGCTCCGCTCCTTAATTCGTTATCGTTCTCGTTCTCCATACTTAATATACTATACTTTATTTTCAACCTCTGTTTTACTGAGTCTGTCGTCCTGAAAGAGTTACGTTACAATCTAACTAGGTTAAAACTACTTTCGGTACTTTGTCATTATATGGTGACATAAAACTGAGTCGTGTAATTCTTAGGGGAAGGACGGGGAAGATGACGCAGCGTCTAAGATGACGCACCTCTGTATTTTATCAAGTACTTCACTAAATTCAGTTTTTATACCCGTGGCGCCCTCCTTTAGAAACTACTATTACTTTAAAACTTCATCGGTCAGCTTTCGTACTGTTTAGTATCTGTGAGGCAGAGTAACGCGATACACGTTGATTTCTTGTTATTTTTGACACTGCGAATATTAATGGTAAGTTGTTTAAAAATGGTTCCATTGGATTTTCTTCATATTCATGGTAGTAGGTGATATTTATTTTCAGTTAGCGAGGATTTATCTGTTAAATATTTGATGATGGATAATTTTGATAACCATTTTTTGTAGGTTATGCTGAACAGGCTAAGTTGACGCAGACTGCGTCATCTTTGCTGTTATAGTGCGTCATCTTTGCCTTTTCAGTTCATTACCTTAAATAACAATGGAGTATAGAATATTTATTATTTAGTGTCTATTTTGCATTTTGAGGCATCTTTTTCTTTTTTAGAAATGGGAAAATATATACGAAAAACACAGAGAGGATCATTTTCTGCAGCAGCTCTTAATGCAGCATTGAATGCAATTTGTAGAGATGGTCGTAAAATTCGGGAAGTGGCAAGGGCATTTTCAATACCAGAAGCTACATTGAGGAGAAAACTTAAGGTTAAAAATTTATTAAAGGAAGTCAAATCAGAGTCTCTTGGTAGAGCCCCATTGTTTTCGGCACATCATGAAAAGGAGATACTAGATCATGTTCTCAAGCTGGCCAATTTATTTTTTGGTATCACTTGCATAGAGCTGAGAACCATGGCATTTGCTTATGCAGAACGCAATGAAATTAAACACAATTTTAATAAGAATAAACAAATGGCTGGAAAAGACTGGTATCTAGGATTTATAAAACGAAATCCTCAAATTTCCTTGAGAAAGCCAGAAGCTACAAGCATTAATAGAATAACAGCCTTCAATAAAATAGAAGTAGACCGCTTTTTTAAAAAGGTTGGAAACAGTGCAAGAAAAATATAAATTTCTGCCAGATCGCATTTACAATGTTGATGAAACCGGTATATCTACGGTTCCTAAAGAATCATGTAAAAGACTTGGACCCAAAGGAGTAAAGCAGTTTGGAATCATTTCTTCGTGGGAACGAGGGAAGAATATCACGGTAATAATGGCGTTCAGTGCCTCCGGTAACTACATACCTCCATTATTTATATTTCCCAGGAAGAGGATGAGCCCACAGCTTCAGAAAAATAGACCAAGCGGTTCGATTTACAACTGCACGGATAATGGATGGAGTAATACGTCTATGTTTTTATTATGGCTGAAGCATTTCCAAAAAAAAGTCCTGTCTAGTCCAGATAATCCCGTGCTGTTAGTATTAGATAATCACTCGAGCCATATTTCACTGGATATTTATAATTACTGCAAAGAGAATGGGATTATAATGGTTATTATTCCACCCCACACATCCCACAAATTACAACCTCTTGATGTGTCATTTTTTTCTTCATTAAAATATGCGTATGGTCGCCATTGCAATTCCTTTCTAAAATCTAAGATCAGCAACTCAGAGTTTGAAGATAAAATTACTCCATATGATGTCGCCGAGATTTTTAAGTTAGCATATGATCAGGTGGCAAATATTGATAAGGCCGTTTCTGGTTTCGGAACGTGCGGAATTTTTCCGTTAAACTCTGATAAGTTCACAGAAGATGACTTTTTTCCTGCTGATAATTTAAACAATGATAGCTTGGATAGAGATGTTTCTCCTGAACCTGCACCTCAGGGAACACCTCCACTAATAATAACACCATCTATAAGAGAACCAGAATTACCACGTCCATCAACCAGCCGACAGTCTCCTGAAAGTCGTCACACAACCCCCACAAAACAAAATGAAATAACCAAACGTCCACATATTTCTCTTTCACTTATTTCTCCAGTTCCTTTGCCCAATAAAAGAATTAAAAGAAAATATGGACGACAAAAGCAACATTCTGAAATTCTAACAAGCACCCCTTTAAAAGAATTCTTAGAATAAAAAGAGAATAAAAAAAAAGAAAAACTGGCGAATTCGGAAGAAGGAAAGAAAAAAGTAACCAGACAAGTATTGGTTAATGATGCAGGATTAAAACTAAATAAAAATAAAGGGAAAGCCAAAGTACAAAAAATAATCAAACAAAAAATAAACAAAAAAATCTTGGAGGATAGCGATACTGAAGAAAGCGATTTTGATGAAGAAGGTCTTTGCAATGACGATGAGTTGGATGACATAATCAACGAGGGAGGTGAAACTGATATCTGCATATTATGTGGAGACTTCGGCAAAAAGACGGAAACATGGTTCAGATGCACAAGTTGTGGACAATGGGTGCATAAAGAATGCAGTGGAGCCAAAAGTCCCGAAAACTACATTTGTGACTTTTTTTAATATGTTAAAAAAGCTTTGTTTACATTTTCTTACTTTCAGTATTAAAAAATAAATTTTCTTTTCATATCACTTGCGCTTTTAATATAGATACCTACATGCGCCATCTTCACCATCACTGTGCGTTATCTTTCCCTCGGTGGAAGGTAAGATGGCGCAAAAGCGTTTTTTTTAAAGCCGCATAAAAAATACTTCCTTTTATTGAATTTAAAAATAATCCTAGAAATTGGTTATAGAAATGTCCAAATTACAGGCTCGTAGCATTCAAACTTAGCTTAAATATTTTTTACCCTTAAATAAAATGTATTTTGCTTAGGTGCGTCATCTTCGACGTCCTTCCCCTACATAAAATCTATCATTTAATCTGGGCACAATAAAAAATAAATGTTTTAGAAATAAGCGTTTTATTAACAATTAAATCACAATCCTTATCACAATTTAGCTCGGTGTAGCAAAAACAATTTTAACATTTTCCTCTCTATCTAAACCTACATAAAAATTTATAGTTTTAAAAGTTTCTACAATTCTTTTTATTCTTGGAAGCCAAAATTACCAGAAATAAATTTAGAATATAAATAATAGTTTTAATTATAGTACCTAGAAATAACATTATGCTTCATAGAACTTTTGTCAGGATGTATATATTGGTATGCAGGTTCTCCTCCTTCTATTACCCATATACTACCGTGTGGAGCATATTTAACTACTTCCATTGCTTGTCTTGCTAATACGTCAGGGCTGAAACATTATAATTTATTATAGTTAGCCTATGTAAATTTTACAAGGAAAGAAACTTTTTAAAAATTAAAATATCAGAACAAAAAAAAATAAGAGAAAAAATAAGAGTAAAATGAAAACACGCCAAAAACTAAACAGACGTCAAGAGATAATCCGATAATTCAGTATCACCTCGTCGAAAAACCAAGATAAAAACCAGAGATTTGACAGGAAAAATAATGAAAACCGTGTCAGGATATGAAACAAGAAATTTGGGGCGGATATTATCACAAAATATTCAAACAAATATCTGGAGCTCGACAGGGATGTATAATATCCCTTATCCTATTCAATTTTATGTAGTGAACACATAATGCGTCAAGTTTTTCAGAAATGGCTAGGTGGAGCAACGATAGGAAGAAGAAAAATCAAAAACCTACGTTATAGGGATGGGAGAAACCTACCGGTTTTAACCGGAAAACCGGTTTTTTTACTTAGCAATAACCGGTTTCACTGGTTGTTTTTTGTCCCGGTTATAACCGGTTTTTTCTTTTTAAAGTAAGGTGGTTTATTAGGTTTTTACGGTTATTCCGATGGGTGAGTTGCTGGAATTTAATTAAAAATGAATATAATAAAACAAACGGTAATTTTATTGTTGTAACGAAAATGTGTTCCGTTTAGGTCTCTCGGAGAGGGTCGAGTCGGTGTGTGTGTGTGAACCATTCACGTGTTGTGTAGTGACTAAAGAAAAAAACCACAAACGATAAATATGTTTGTGTTTCTTTTGCTTTGACCAGCTGTCAATAAATCACTAGGTCTGAATTGACACTTCGCTGGATTTATCACAACGCCAAACTGCTTGAGCCTTTTGAAAATCTCTTCCATATGCGACATATGCTGCTCTTCGGATTCTGATGCAATGATAATGTCATCGATGTAGGCGTAGGCGAAATCTAGACCACGTAAAATCTCGTCTATGAAACGCTGGAATGTCTGTCCTGCGTTTTGTAAACCAAAAGGCATATATAAGTATTCGTACAGCCCAAATGGTGTGGTAACGGCGGTTTTTGGTATGTCTTCGGTGGCTACTGGTATCTGGTTGTATGCTCTCACTAAATCTATTGTAGAGAAAATTGTCTTACCAGCTAGCGCCTGACCGAAATCTTCGATGTGCGGAATTGGATATCGATCTGGAACTGTTTTTTTGGTTGAGACGTCGATAATGTCCGCAGGGTCTCCATTCCTCACCTTTCTTCGGGACCATGTGCAGTGGAGTAGACCAGTTACTTTTCGATGGTCTTATGATGCCTAGTCGTAGAAGATTTTCGAACTCCTTTTTAGCCCATTGCAGTTTGTCAGGTGCTAATCGTCGACGCTTCGAAAAAACGGGTGGACCTGGTGTTGTATCGATGTGGTGCTTGGTTTGATGTTGAATGTCTTTCACGATACCGGCGGGTCGCGTGATTTCCGGAAATCGTAGCAGCAGTTCATGGTAACGCGACGCTTCCGCGATAGTCTTTACGCTGCCGTCGAAACACTCCTTAACGAGTTCCTTTGTTCGAAGTGTTGTCGTACTGTCTACTAAGCACTGGTTAGCAATGTCCACTAGGAGCGCGAAATGGGAAAGAAAATCAGCACCGATAATGGGCTTTGAAATGTCCGCCACTACGAATCGCCACGTAAGATCACGCCGTAGTCCGATGTTTAATGTCAGTTCACATAGCCGTACGTCGCGATTTTAGTGTCATTGGCCGCGTATAGTTCGTATGAAGTCTTTTCGCGTGCACCCCGTACATATTTTCGCGGGAAAACGCACAGATCGGCTCCGGTGTCGATTAAAAACTGTTTTTTTTTGTAATGTGTCTGTCACGAAAAGGCGGCGAGACTTTGGGCTTCCATCGGATGCCGCATTTACCGACTGCCCGTGACGTTTCCCTGTTGTTTGCACGGAGGAGAGCACTTTTGAGCTTGGTCACCAAAACGGTAGTGATACCAACATAATATGTCACTATTATGTTCCCTACTGTACCTACTGTCTCTAGGATATGGTCTTCGTCTTGAGTTGCTGCGGTTTCGACGGTATGTGTTAGCTTGTGCTTGAGCATTTGACAAGCTGGATAGCTGGATTTTCATTTCAGTTAATTCGGCTGTCAATTTCTCTATGGTACTTTCAAGAGCGTTAGAAGCTTCTGAAATTTGGGCCCTAGGAGCTATCGCTTCAGATATTGTGTCAGGTAGCTCGGCAACTGCGTCCAAACTAGCTTTAGCTTGAGTAGCTAGAATAGCCTGTGTAGACGCTGGCAGTTTACCTAACCACAGAGACCTTACAATATTTTCTGGTACCGTTGTGCCTGCTAAACACTGTAAATGTCGTAAGAACTGCGAAGGTCTTCGATCGCCCAGTTCTTCATACTCGAGTAGTCTTTTAATCTTTTGTTGCTGTGATGCACTAAGTCTCTTAATTAATTCTGATTTTAATTTTGCATACCTCTCTGTGGCTGGTGGTGAAACAATGATGTCCCTAACTTCTAATATGTAGGCTGTGTCTAAATTGACAACTATATAGTTGAATTTGGTTGCGTCACTTGTTATATTTGCCAGTGTAAATTGGTTTTCTACTTGCAGGAACCATATTTCAGGATCGTTGGGCCAGAAAGGTGGGATTTTAACTGAAATCCGATCGATTGAAGCACTGGTGTTGGCACTGGTATTACCGTCCGTCATTTTCGATGTTCGCTGTATATTATTAACCGGCAAAAATATATTATTAACACTAACTTTTTTTTTAAATTTTCGCGGCGGTTTAAAATACTCGCGGGAGTCACCAATATTCCGATGTGTGAGTTGCTGGAATTTAATTAAAAATAAATATAATAAAACAAACGGCAATTTTATTGTTGTAACGAAAATGTGTTCCGCTTAGGTCTCTCAGAGAGGGTCGAGTCGGTGTGTGTGTGAACCGTTCACGTGTTGTGTAGTGCCTAAAGAAAAAAACCACAAACGATAAATATGTTTGTGATTATTTTACTTTGACCAGCTGTCAATAAATCACTAGGTCTGGCGTTCACTTTCGCAGTTTTAAGAACACAATTTCGATGCATTCTTTGTTGACATAATGGTCTGATATGATAACTAATTTATGTGGGTGAGGAAACAGATGTTGACAGAGCAAAGCCATTTCACTCTTAGCATTTTTGTGTTTAATTTAATGTGAATTTCGAACGATTAAGTTGTTTCGCTTTTGAGAAAAAATATTAAAATTAAAATTAGCGAAATCGACTTCCACTTCGGACGTCGTTGTCACAATACAAAATATTAATAAATTAAACAAAAATGTTGTTGCTTAGTAAAAAATTCTTCTAATAATAAGAAATGGTATTAGAAAAAATAGTCGAGTAATTAATTTTGGCATGCGAAAATTGGTTGATTGTCTTTTAATGTCACTTTCTTTAAGTAATCCTATTGGAATTTTTTGTTTCAGATGTGCCAATCCTAAGAATTAGTGTCTGCAATCGGGCACATTTATTTTGGTACTCTCTAAAAAACATACGACTTATGGGATAATAAGTAATATGTGCGCAATGACGGTACTATTATAAGAATGCAGGAAATATAATAAAAACGCATTGATATGTTATACACCTAAATTTCCAAAAAGCGTTTAACAGATTCCAACATGGTCAAGTCATACTGAAACACATACACCTAGATCTCAAGAATCTCAATTTAAGCAAAAAGCTATACTATAGTCAAACAGTTAGACAAACCAAGCAGAAATGCAAAGAGGAATCAGACAGGGTTGCGTGCTGCCACCACAATAATTTAATCTTTGCTCCCAACTAATATTTCAGGGGGCTATGGAAACGAACTGAAGGTGTAAGAATTGGAGGGAGCATCATTAATAACATAAGATTTGCAGAAGATACCGCAATCATGGCAGAAAATATAGACGATTTACAAATTCTCCTAGAAATCATTAACAGAGAAAGCAATAAGATGAAAATAATGAATATAGATAAAAGTGTAATTACATGATAATCTCGAAAAGCCCTGTTGACAACATACATTTGATATTAGAGGGTAAGCCGTTAGAGAGGGTCGACAAGTATAAATATCTCGGAGCAATTATAAGCTCACACCTAGATTAAGTTGAGAAGATAAAAGTCAGAATAGAAATAGCTCGAAAATGATTTATAAAATATAAGTCAATGTTTACAAAAAAAGACATTGAGTACTACTATGTAGGGTAGAAGCTTGGACTCTGAAAAACCAATCCGCAAAAAAATTGGGACATTCGAAATGTGCCTATATAGGCTACAAAATTCCTTGGACTGCAAAAGTTTCAAACGAAGAAATGTTAAGACGAATTGGACATGTCAGAAAGCTTACGAACACAATTAAAATAAGAAAAACATCATATCTGGGCCACATATTTCAAAACGAAAAATACTCTGCTACACGTCATCACGTCATCATGCAAGGAAGAGTATAGGGAAGAAAAGGCTTGGGAAGAAAGATGAAATCTTGAGTGAGGAACAGCAGAGATTGGACTAACCTCAGTGTTAAACAGAGAAGAAGTGATCGCTAATCTTAGTTAGAAGACGGCACAATAAGGAGAAGATTCATTAGAACTATCAAAATTTTAATTGAAAGATAAAAAAATATGTTCATGTCTAATAAAGAAACTGAGATATTTTTTTTTGAAAATATGAATTTTTTTAGCTTTCTAATTTGTAGTAGTACCACATTTTCATAAAATGATTAAAAAAGAACTTACTCTTGTGTGGGCCATGTAGCGACCTCGCTTTTACAATCTTCGTATATGCCTCCTAAACTTTTGCCATCAATTTCAGAAATTAGCGGTGTATGTGTAACACCAGGGCACATTGCTACCACTCTAACCTTAAAACAAAGAAAAATTGTTCTATAACAATTTCCTTGTATCACCTTCAGCCACAAAATATATTCACAATACATAACTATATCGACGGTTGAAAGGTAAAAGGTTGTAACCCACTAATTAACTTTTTTCAGGAAGTTGAAAAAACGCTCCATTTAAGTAATTTTATGACCAGGAATTAACCTATTAATTTTTTGAAGTTATTTTCTTGTGACACTTTTATAATCAATTACTTTTAATGGGAAATAAGCCACAATTTTACCAAAAAAATAATTTTATTAACGTTTCGAAGCCCAAATCGGGTTTCGTTGTCAAAATACAAAATACTACTAAAATAAACAAAAATGTTGTTGCTAAGTAAAAAAATTCTTCTGATAATTTATTTAATCTGACTCATTTATATTGGCAATTCAGACGTATATTATACCAATATTTATGAGTTGCGTTCCTGGGACGACTTTACTAAAGGATAGTTCATTCGATTACATGAAATCCATACCCAACTCAAGAATATCCGTCACAAAAAAATCATAGCATGTAATATGTCTTTAAAAAGACAACCAAATGCAACGATGACAAAAAAATTCTCGCGTTAGAGATTCCATAGTAAATCACGAGGGAAAACCAGGAAAAAAACCTCGTGGTACTATCCCGACATCGTAAGTATTTGGTCTTACATTTAATTTACTTTCAAAAAACTATTAACAAATTCTGACTTTAATATGTTTAAATTATAAATAATATTAATAATACATGGATATACAACAAGTAATACTAAAATATAAAATTTGTACTAACTCGATATGTTATTGAATTACTAATCGTGGTATTTTCTTTCTATTGACTTCCTCTTTCAGTATGGGTAACCACATCTTACTTATAATAAAATAATTTTTTTGGTAAATTTGTGGCTTATTTCCCATTAAAAGTAATTGATTATTAATTTTTTCCATTAATTTCTAGATGAACTATTGATCTACAAATTAATGAAAAAAATTATTAGGTTAATTCGTTATAAAATTGCTTAATTGGAATGTTTTTTTTTCTTCATGAAAAAAGTTGATTTGTGGGATACAACCCACACTTTTTACCTTTCAACCGTCGATATATTATGTAGTTCAGATACCAAACTATTTAAATTAATTTTTCTTCCAAACGGTTGGCATTTTTTCGAGAATGGGCGATTTTGAAAACAAATTCCGAAATAGGCCCAAAAAAATTTGATTCCAAAATGACCTATTCTTTATTCCATATTTTGCTCCTCACCTCACACGCACACGCACTGTTTTACTCAAACTTCTTTTTTGAGCTTATACCAGTTGGAAGAAAAGAAAGGTTTCTCTTATAATATATAAGCACGGGTATACATTAAAATCGTGACGTATAGTTTATACTAAATCCTTGTTGTGTGTTTTGAGAACACGTTGTTTTTTAATTTACCTGATATCTTTAAAAACAGAGAAAATAGATAGTTTTATTCTTTAACGTGTATTTTAACTGAAACTATAATAAATTAACAATAAAAAATAACAACAGTCCACTAAACTTTAAAAACATAAAGAAAGAGAACTTAACTAATATCGCGTGTTCTCCCCCTACTGCTAAATATACACTACGTTTACTTTTCGATTAGATATAGGGACTTAAAATGCCAATACTGCCGGCTAGGGTGGTTCGAAAAACACTTTTTTTTTTATTTCAGATCGCTATAGTGCGCAAAAGTTGCCATTGGTATAGACTTGAAAAAAGCACTAATTATTATTTTTTTATTAATTTGTCTTCCGGTCGCGCAATGCCATCAAAGTTAGCAAAAATTGTGAAAAACCTTAATTTTTCATATATTTTTTTAACAGGCCAAATGGTTTTAATTGCGTTCCTATACCATGAATTAACTACTAAAAGTATAAAAAATCAATATAAATGCACTTATTATACATTTGTTTCATATCTTCCGGTCGCGCAACATAATGCAAAATGAGTAAAATTAGTTATTTTTGCAAAATTTTGAAGTTTGACTGTTTGGTACAATTTAATCATACGACTTTTAGAGATGGTATAGTTTAATTCAATTACAATAATATATTTAAAATCCAAGCATATAAGATAAATTTTGATATTCAATTGTTATTCGGTCGCGCAGCTTCGTCAAAGAAAACAAACTACCGAGAGGTGAGGCGAAAGTGACGAATGCCAGCGAAGCGCGCGCAGCCACAAGTAAAGATACATGTGGGAATACCTCTAAAATGGAGTATTTATCTTCTCCATTACAACGAACTGCCATTCCACCACCTTTTCCAACACTTAGATGAAAATACAACAGACCCAATAGGATATTTCGGACCAATTGGAAAGGTCCTACCTGATTGTGAAAGACTACCACTTATTGATTTTAATCCTATTGATTGTGAAATTCCAAAGGTTGATAAGCGTATTCTTAGCAAGCACCAATAATTGTACTTGCTTGAGATATCAGAAGTCATCAAGTCAGGACATTGTTCAGAAGACTTTGTAGTGGGTACGTGATCCTAGCCCAACGTCACATTCAAGGTGGCTTACTACTGCAAACCGAGTTTTGCGTTTCTACATCAGTGTGTCCAACCCTTCTGAAAATCTGAGAGAGATTGTCACATTCATTCTCAAATGTTATAATATGCCTCTGTGGTTTGCCACAAAAATAAACCACAAATTCACAGATGGGCCTAGACATGATTACAAAATCATTGAATCTTCAAGGTACTTACCAGAAGAGCTGGTAACTAATGACAGAAACCAAGTCCGAGAGCTGGGCTTTAGGCGTATCATGAAGGAAAATCAAGCAATATCTGAAAGTGACTCTATCAGAATCTTTAAACCACCAAACTTAAACTTTGAATCTAAATAGTATTACGAAATTATCAAATGGAACACCAGTACACTGACTCCCCTCTACTGCTAAGAACATTGACTAATGAAGAGATAAAACAGTATGTGAGCAATGACTTCAAGCTTGTTATGAGTATAGATATATATTTACTTTGCCATGCTATACACAGGCAGTTGAAAGATGCGTTAAGCTAGTGACCGAAGCTTCAAGTAAAGTGTGTGGACACAGTTCCAGAGACGGCTATATTAGAACCACATTATTGCATCGCTCAGCGATGCCAACGATTAAAATCATCAACAACTGGTAGTCTTTCACAATCAGGTAGGGCCTTTCCAATCGGTCCGGATATCCTCTAGTGCCTGTTGAATTTCCATCTAAGGGTTGGAAAAGGTGGCAGAATGGCAGTTCGTTGTAATGGAGAAGACAAATACTCCATTGTAGAGGTCTTCCCACATGTATCTCTATTTGTGGCTGCGCGAGCTTCGATGGCATTCAACACTTTCGCCTCGCCTCTCAGTAGTCTGCTGTTTTTGACGAAGCTGCGCGACCGAATTCCACTTGAATATCAAAATTTATCTTATATGCTTGGATTTTAAATATATTATTGTAATTGAACTAAACTATAGCATCTCTAAAAGTCGTATTATTAAATTGTACTAAACAGGTAAACTTTGAAATTTTGCAAAAACTACTAATTTTACTCATTTTGTCTTATGTTGCGCGACCGGAAGATATGAAACAAATGTATAATAAGTGCATTTATATTGATTTTACATACTTTTAGTAGTTAATTCATGGTATAGGAACGCAATTAAAACCATCTGGCCTGTTTAAAAAAAATATGAAAAATTAAGGTTTATCACAATTTTTGCTAACTTCGATGGCATTGCGCGACCGGAAGACAAATTAATAAAAAAATAATAATTAGTGGTTTTTTCAAGTCTATACTAATGGCAACTTTTGCGCACTATAGCAATCTGAAATAAGAAAAAAAGTTTTTTTCGAAACACCCTACTGCCGGCTTTCCACATTCAATAAGGTACGTACAGTTGAGTCCGGGAATCTTTACCCGTGCGTCATCATTTAAAGCATACGGAATAAGTCGATGATAAGTTGGAAATTGAAATTTACTAAATGCAACAGCAAGTGACTTGCTGTTGCGTTAATAAATTTCAATTTCCGACTTATTATAATTATCCGACTTATCATATTATAAACTTCTAAATTAACATTACATTACATAGTTTCCCACCTTTAGACTTCTGTGACAGGAGTATTTTATAAAATTCTACTGTCACACTGACACTTGTCATACTCCTCTAATACGTCTAAAGGTGGGAAATTATGTAATTTAATGTTAATTTATACGTTTATAACGATCATTTCCATCTCCACTAGTTTCATCTCTTTTTGTTACGCAATGTATTATGTTTTCCATCTTTTGCGTTATTTTCCTGGTTATAAACGCGCTCATCACTCTATGTGATACTATCACAGTATAAAGAGGGACAGTAAAACCTCTTCCATGTCGGCACTTTGATCTCAAGAAGTAATACCGGCAGTACGCAATACTGATCTCAGTCAGTCAACTACTCGCATCACTCGAAAATTGTTCGGTACCATGACCAAAATTTATATGTTTGTAACGTCTAAGTGGTTGTTCTTACTGTTTTATTATTTTTAATTAAAATCCAGTAATCCAAGAAAAGTAATCTTTCATCATCCGGAGTTGCACAGCAGACTAATGTTCTTAATATACAAACACCTACAACCCGAAGTAGCCGGTACTTTTTTTATATACTTTGACCATTAGCTCTGATGATGACACATATATGTCGAAAGCGCTTAGCTAAGGAAATTAAATATATTTACACACTTTAATATACTTCTTTCACTTTCTTCATTCATTCAAGTGTGTACAAAACTTCTCAGTCTTTCAACCAAGACAAGAAGCATATATCGGAGTTGAGTTCGTCCGCCAACAAGATGGTCTGATGATATAAAACGGATCGACAAAAATTGGATGCAAACAGCATAAAACTGGAATACATGGAGAAGACTGAGGGAGACCTATATCCAGCAGTGGATAGATCCGGGTTGAATGATGATGATGATAAATGAATGTTTAAATAATTTGAGAAGCCGCTTTATTTAACCATTTGCCGGTAATTTAAAAATCGTATTACGTTACCTACTCCTTGTAAATTAGTAATTTCAGAACTTCAAAGTATTTGTTCGAATCTGCCGATGGACGAGTACGCAACGATATTATAGTGGAATAATAAGCAATGTTGCCAATTGTAGCGCTTCCTTCAATGTGGTATATCTAATTAAAAACTAAACGTACTGTGTCAGCTCCACATCGCCTAGGTATGCTGAAGATTCTTCTTCTTCTTCTTCTTCTTCGTCTTCTTTTTGTATAGACATGACTCTGTCTGTTTTTTCAATGTGCCTCTAGTAAGTTGTCGTTCCACCGTTTTCGTGGTCTTCCCACTGATCGTTTTCCTATTGGGGAACCGTCTCTCGCTGTCCTGACTATCCTATTTGTTGTCATTCGGCTTATGTAGTCATTCCATTCTATTCTTCTGTTTCTTACCCAGTTATTAATGTTATACACCTTGCATCTCCGTCGTATATCTGTACTTTTTGCTCTGTCCCATAAAGTCTTACCATTAATTTTTCGAAGGGTTTTCATCTCCGCTGTTTCGAGCAATCTTTTTGTCCTCTCTGTGTCGGGTCGTGTTTTTGCCGCGTATGTCATTATTGGTCTGATGACTGTTTTGTAAATTCTGCCTTTCATTTCTTTTCCGATATTTTTATTTCTTCATATTGTGCCATTCAGGCAACCTGCGGCTCTGTTTGCTCTATTCACTTGATCTTCTGTTTCGAGCCTTCCGGAGCTAGATAGTGTGATGCCCAGGTGTTTAAACTCCATCACTTGTTCTATTATCTGACCTTTCAGCTCCAATTTACATCTTATTGGATCTGCTGTTATAACCATGCATTTTGTCTTTTGTGAGGAAATTAACATGTTAAATTTTCTGGCGAATATGTTGAATTGGTGTAGCATACGTTGTATTAACTACAACATCTATTTTACTGAATTTTAAATGATAATTTTCACAATGGAGTGTGTTGTTACATCATTTCTAATTTCAACAAGCTATACACTGTACACAGTGGATAATTTTTCAACTTCCTGTGGAACAGTCATTTCTGTCTTGTCATCGTTCGGAGGTTCCTCTCCATTTCATTGTCACTTGCTGCCACACTTCCACCATGTGAACAAGTCAAGTCACAGCTCAGATGTTACCTGGGGCATATTAGTAAAAATATTTCAAACATCCACGCTTAAATTAACATTTTAAACCTATGTTTCCTTGATGGATTACTTATACAGGGCTGTAACCCTCATATTTTTGTTATATTATATCTTGGTGGTTAGCATGTAAACTTCACGTGAGTATAACCTACAACTTTTCTTAACCGTATTCAAAATTTCAAAATCTTTGCATTATTTTACCAGGTTATATTCATTTTAGGTAAGCACTGATGATGACTGGTAAACCAGTCGAAAACTAGTTATGTGATTGTGATGTAGCCCTTTTTAGGGATTTTAAATATATACCTTTTATAAAGGATTTTACTGTTGTTTGTTGTAAATCATCTTCACTTTGAATAAAAATCATCTTCACTTTGATTTGATGCTGAATATTAAGCGGGCTATTTTATTTGGGTCTATGGAATTTTAGATAACAATAACCATAGTTTCTATATCTTTCAGGAAGTATGAAGGGATTTTTGTTTTTAAAGTCATTGGGGAAAATAAAAAAAAAAAATGTTCACAAAACATACGACTACAACCTATTTTCGAGAGTAGGTACACCCTTGTATCTTGTTCTCTCTAAAGGGTATCTTAAACTTAACATAAGAAAAACATTTCTGTTTTTCCATCCGGTATAATCTCAAAAAAAGTTTGAGTAAACCTTTGCCAAACAGTGTTGGGCAAAAGTTTTCTCAACACCTTACACATTTTACCTTATTTTTATTGTAAAATACTGGCTCTCCCCAAGATCTTGTTAAACCTATTACAGCGTGTTTCGTACTGCAATATATAGGCAAGTGCCCTGAAGGTTGAATTCCAGCTATTGAAGATGTATTCACAATAAGGCCTTCTGCTCCGCTCTTATAAGATGGAAGGTACGTTTCGTAAGCTAGAAGCATTACATTGACGGCACCTTTCTACAAAATAATTAAATTCTGACAAGGATAAAAATATAGGTAAGTTAACTTAAGCGATTATCATGTAATAACTTCAGCGTCATCTCCAAAAATTATTCATAAATGTTATCCATATGAGAATTTACAAGCTATGTGAAAGTCAAATTTCGCCCAACCAGTTCGGGTTCATAAATGCTATTGGTACGAGAAAGGCTTTGTTTTCAATACTGCCGTCCTTAGGAAAAACGCCGTATCTGCAGAGAGATCACATTTGAGTAAAATCGGTTTTTGTTTAAATGTCTAGCCGTTGAAAACTATTTAGAATTTTTTTTTTGTTTTCTACTTTATATACATAATAAATATCATAGAATTCATATTTATACATAAGATTGGCAAAATATATTTTATTTACTCTAAAAACTCATGTTACTGCGTTCTTTCTAAGTACAGTGGAACCTCGATAACTCGGATTAATCGGGACCGCGACCGATCCGGGTTATCAAAAATCCGAGATAGCCGGAGAATATGGTAAAAATTAATAAAATACGGTATACTTACAGATAAACTCCGTTAGAATTGAAATAACATGAAATATATTTATAAATATGCACAGTACCTACTCATTAAAATTACCAAAAAAAAAACACCAAACACAAACGTAAGCAAATGGAAGCGAACAATACAAGACACACAATACAGTCACAATGATGTAATGTTATTATTTAAGAACAGTGAGACCTAAAGACCATTGTTTATAAAAGAATTTTTTAAATAGTCTTTCCTAAACAATGCTGACAGTTTGAAATAAAAAGGAATAGATACTACAGACAGGTGGCTCTTGTTTCTGCGGCGTGTGCTATGAGTCATTTTTAATATCGTATAGTTCAAATTACACACATACACATTATCTCTCAAATATTATATTACATACATTTTTATTGTTGAAAGGTTTGTCTGATAATTAACTATTTTGATGGGAAATAAGCCACAAATAAATTGAAAAATACAAAATATTGAAAATCAAAATTGGAAAGAAATCCTTTGTAAAAGGTATAAAATTTTTTTATTAAAAATCCCTTAAAAGGGCTACATCACAACAAAACGTTTTCGATTTTTATAAAAAATCATCATCAGTGTTCGATCTAAAAATAAGTATAACCGATTTAATGAATATAAAGTTATTATTTAAATTTTGACAAAGGTTAGAGCAAGTTGGTTATACTTACAAACTGGATGCTAGCTAAGCCACAAAAGAAAAATATCTGGGTAAAAACCCTTTACATATAATATAGATGCCTTAAAAGTGCATACTTCGATAAAAAGGCCTGTGATGGTCACATGGCAAACAGGATAATGCCCTAAGGTAAGGTATATAGGTTTCCCAACATGTGGGATCCAAATTGAGTTGATCACATTTCAATGACTTAATGGCAACTGATTGCAAAATGATTGATGTTTCTGAAAGGTGTCAAAAGACAGATAGACAACGTGACGTGGAATTTACCCTGTATTACGACAGCCAACTAATTGTTAGTAAAATATTTAATGAAAATTTACATAGTAATAACAAACATCAACAAAGTTATGGCTATAATTACATTTAAGTAAGTACCTTGAATATGTAAGATGAACGTGAAGTAAGAAATGATTTTTATAATGAGAAATAGCCAGAATCTATGCAGCCATCTATACATGTTCCTATTCTAATTGAAGTAAGTTCAACTGTGCTGTGGAAAATTTGATTTCTATGAATTAAAAGGAGTGTTTGGTTAAATTGTACCAATGGCAGAGTAAATTAGAGAGTCTGTAGTAAATGGAAGTCTGATATTAAAGTAGTGTTGAAATTAAGATAAGTTGTATGAGTCACAGGAGGAAACTGATATGATATAATGATATGTGAATTAATTGGTTAAGGTACCTGAGTGTTGATATTGGAAGTGAAGAAGAATATCAATTGAACTAATAACCTGGCAAAAGTATGAGGTACTTTTATGTAACATAAGCATCTAGGACTAAACATGTTTATGAAATAGGGATTTTTTTGGATTTTTTTTTCCTATTTTTTATTTTTTATACCAAGTTATCGAGTTGAATTGAAAAGGTTTAAAACTGGATGGATGTATGAAGGTGTATTGGAAAACAAGCAATATGTGTAAAATTAGAAGGTAGTGAATAATTTGTGATTTGATATCAGAATTGTTTACTGTAATGAGGTGTGATGAAAAAGGCTGGGCGCCCCAGAAACCAGACCCCACATCTATGGATAAGAGAGTGGAAGAATTAGTATAAAACCTTTTATAAATATTTTTCTGAAGTTTAGTTGGACCTATAACGAAAACCTGATCAAATGGCGATAAGTTATGAAATTGGGTGGAAAAGAACAAATAGTGTTAGAGTTGTGACTGGTCGATTTAGTAAAAACTGTGGAAAAAGTTAAAGTAGATTATTTTGGAAGACTAGCAGAAGTTAAGGGATAATGAGTTGATGTTAGAAATGTCATCTGTTAGATAAGTAAATATGGAGGAAAGGTTAATATAAATGAAAAAAGAGTTTGGAAACAGCAAAGAAGTTTTGAAATTTAGGTTAAGAAAAAAGTTGACGATGTAAGGGATTGAAGTCACGATTGAAAGACACATGGCGGTTAACACAGTTAGGGCTACTTTGCTTTTCTCTAATTATTTCCAAGTCCTCGTATAGGTCCAGTCTTAAGAAATTCTTTTGAGGTATGTTGTGTATTAGAGAAACATTTTCCGGAATGTTAAGAGTATGACTGTTTTGTTTTAAATGTTGAGAAAAGGTGGAAGTGTTCTCTCTTTTTGTGTGTTCAAGGGAACGAGATGCTAGTGACCTACAAGTTCTTCCTATGTACGTAGCATCACAGTCAGAGCATTGAAGTTTATAAACCCCACTACGATTCATGTAGTTGATAGGGTCTTTGGAGTTGGAAAGACATTGTCCTAAATTATTGGAAACTTTAAAAGAGATGTGTATGTTATCAACTGATCTCTTGATAATATTACTGATATCACCGGAAAGGCTCTCTTGATGGAAAGGTAATGAAGCATAAATGGGTCTGGTGGTCAGATCTCTGGGAAACGCAGCCTCCCTCAGAACCCTCAGTTGTCTCTTATGAAGGAGTTTGGTTATAAGGTTTGGTTCGTAACCGTTATTGAAAGCAATTTGTTTGATAGTGTTGAGTTCTTTAGTGTAGTTAGATTGAGATAGGGGGATGGTTTCTAGACGGTGTATGTAACTGTGGAAGGCAGAGTATTTATGTGACATTGGATGGTTTGAAGACAAGGGTATGGCATGATCAGTCTGTGTTGGTTTCCTATAAATACTAAAATCGAAGTGGTCATTCAATCTGGTGATGGTGAGGTCGAGAAAGTTAATTGAATTGGAAGATTCAAGTTCCATAGTGAACTTAATGTTGGGGTGGATTTGATTAATTTTAGAAAGCAATAGCTCAGCTGATGTGGAGGGTCCTGTTAAGAAAACTAGACAATCATCTACGTATCGAAACCAGTGTAGAATTTCAGGATTTTTCATAATCTGTGTGGATTCTAAACGATCCATAAATATATCAGCTAAGAGAGGAGATAGACAACTACCCATAGCTAGGCCATCAGGTTGCCTGTAATATGTATTATTAAATACAAAGAAATCTTGAGATAAGCAAAATTGTAATAATTGGATGATTGAATTGGTAGTAGACATAGTAATGGAGCTGGCTCTAAGAAGAGAATGTACCAGATTAATAGTTTCTTGTTTGGGGACCGAAGTAAAAAGGTTGCTGACATCGAATGAAAGCATAGTAATGTTGGGATGAAGATTAATTTGTTGAAGTTTATTGACTAGATGATTGGTGTTTTTGACTGAGAAACGAGGGGAAAAATTCGTCATAGTGTTGATAAGGTTAAGTATGAATTTAGAAAGGATTGAGATCAATCCTTTCTAAATTCATACTTAACCTTATCAACACTATGACGAATTTTTCCCCTCGTCTCTCAGTCAAAAACACCAATCATCTAGTCAATAAACTTCAACAAATTAATCTTCATCCCAACATTACTATGCTTTCATTCGATGTCAGCAACCTTTTTACTTCGGTCCCCAAACAAGAAACTATTAATCTGGTACATTCTCTTCTTAGAGCCAGCTCCATTACTATGTCTACTACCAATTCAGTCATCCAATTATTACAATTTTGCTTATCTCAAGATTTCTTTGTATTTAATAATACATATTACAGGCAACCTGATGGCCTAGCTATGGGTAGTTGTCTATCTCCTCTCTTAGCTGATATATTTATGGATCATTTAGAATCCACACAGATTATGAAAAATCCTGAAATTCTACACTGGTTTCGATACGTAGATGATTGTCTAGTTTTCTTAACAGGACCCTCCACATCAGCTGAGCTATTGCTTTCTAAAATTAATCAAATCCACCCCAACATTAAGTTCACTATGGAACTTGAATCATCCAATTCAATTAACTTTCTCGACCTCACCATCACCAGATTGAATGACCACTTCGATTTTAGTATTTATAGGAAACCAACACAGACTGATCATGCCATACCCTTGTCTTCAAACTATCCAATGTCACATAAATACTCTGCCTTCCACAGTTACATACACCGTCTAGAAACCATCCCCCTATCTCAATCTAACTACACCAAAGAACTCAACACTATCAAACAAATTGCTTTCAATAACGGTTACGAACCAAACCTTATAACCAAACTCCTTCATAAGAGACAACTGAGGGTTCTGAGGGAGGCTGCGTTTCCCAGAGATCTGACCACCAGACCCATTTATGCTTCATTACCTTTCCATCAAGAGAGCCTTTCCTGTGATATCAGTAATATTATCAAGAGATCAGTTGATAACATACACATCTCTTTTAAAGTTTCCAATAATTTAGGACAATGTCTTTCCAACTCCAAAGACCCTATCAACTACATGAATCGTAGTGGGGTTTATAAACTTCAATGCTCTGACTGTGATGCTACGTACATAGGAAGAACTTGTAGGTCACTAGCATCTCGTTCCCTTGAAGACACAAAAAGAGAGAACACTTCCACCTTTTCTCAACATTTAAAACAAAACAGTCATACTCTTAACATTCCGGAAAATGTTTCTCTAATACACAACATACCTCAAAAGAATTTCTTAAGACTGGACCTATACGAGGACTTGGAAATAATTAGAGAAAAGCAAAGTAGCCCTAACTGTGTTAACCGCCATGTGTCTTTCAATCGTGACTTCAATCCCTTACATCGTCAACTTTTTTCTTAACCTAAATTTCAAAACTTCTTTGCTGTTTCCAAACTCTTTTTTCATTTATATTAACCTTTCCTCCATATTTACTTATCTAACAGATGACATTTCTAACATCAACTCATTATCCCTTAACTTCTACTAGTCTTCCAAAATAATCTACTTTAACTTTTTCCACAGTTTTTACTAAATCGACCAGTCACAACTCTAACACTATTTGTTCTTTTCCACCCAATTTCATAACTTATCGCCATTTGATCAGGTTTTCGTTATAGGTCCAACTAAACTTCAGAAAAATATTTATAAAAGGTTTTATACTAATTCTTCCACTCTCTTATCCATAGATGTGGGGTCTGGTTTCTGGGGCGCCCAGCCTTTTTCATCACATCTCATTACAGTAAACAATTCTGATATCAAATCACAAATTATTCACTACCTTCTAATTTTACACATATTGCTTGTTTTCCAATACACCTTCATACATCCATCCAGTTTTAAACCTTTTCAATTCAACTCGATAACTTGGTATAAAAAATAAAAAATAGGAAAAAAAAATCCAAAAAAATCCCTATTTCATAAACATGTTTAGTCCTAGATGCTTATGTTACATAAAAGGACCTCATACTTTTGCCAGGTTATTAGTTCAATTGATATTCTTCTTCACTTCCAATATCAACACTCAGGTACCTTAACCAATTAATTCACATATCATTATATCATATCAGTTTCCTCCTGTGACTCATACAACTTATCTTAATTTCAACACTACTTTAATATCAGACTTCCATTTACTACAGACTCTCTAATTTACTCTGCCATTGGTACAATTTTACCAAACACTCCTTTTAATTCATATTAGAAATCAAATTTTCCACAGCACAGTTGAAGTTACTTCAATTAGAATAGGAACATGTATAGATGGCTGCATAGATTCTGGCTATTTCTCATTATAAAAATCATTTCTTACTTCACGTTCATCTTACATATTCAAGGTACTTACTTAAATGTAATTATAGCCATAACTTTGTTGATGTTTGTTATTACTATGTAAATTTTCATTAAATATTTTACTAACAATTAGTTGGCTGTCGTAATACAGGGTAAATTCCACGCCACGTTGTCTATCTGTCTTTTGACACCTTTCAGAAACATCAATCATTTTGCAATCAGTTGCCATTAAGTCATTGAAATGTGATCAACTCAATTTGGATCCCACGTGTTGGGAAACCTGTATACCTTACCTTAGGGCATTATCCTGTTTGCCATGTGACCATCACAGGCCTTTTTATCGAAGTATGCACTTTTAAGGCATCTATATTATATGTAAAGGGTTTTTACCCAGATATTTTTCTTTTGTGGCTCAGCTAGCATCCAGTTTGTAAGTATAACCAACTTGCTCTAACCTTTGTCAAAATTTAAATAATAACTTTATATTCATTAAATCGGTTATACTTATTTTTAGATCGAACACTGATGATGATTTTTTATAAAAATCGAAAACGTTTTGTTGTGATGTAGCCCTTTTTGTGATGTAGCCCTTTTAAGGGATTTTTAATAAAAAAATTTTATACCTTTTACAAAGGATTTCTTTCCAATTTTGTGATTGATGGTATACAGCCAACTACAGGAAAACCTTTTCTTTTCCTTGTGGATTTTGAAAATCAAAATGTTTATCTGATGAAAATCGGTCCGGGTTAGCCGGACTTCCGAGTTATCGGGGGCCGACTTATCGGGGTTCCACTGTATACTACATAAATTAACGTCTTCCTCCTTAGGAAGAATGCAGTACTGCGTTTGCGCTAATCATTTTCTTATTTTATAATACAGTAGACTCTCTCTATAACGAACACGGTTAAATGCGAGGTTTCGCTTATAAAGAGGTACACTAGATGTCCCATGAAATTCCTATTAAACTGAACACCTCTATAACGAGGAAAAATGAAATCGTAAAATATGTATCTTTATTATTCTTTATCTATTTTTAGCGCTGTAATGCTATAAGTAAATACCTTAACTACCTACCTGTATACATAAATTCCCAACATCTGTGCGGCTATCGAGGGTAGTGCTTTAATAAAAATCCACCGCCTACCTATAATAAACTTCTTCCTGTTCTGTTTATCTATTGGCCGGTACTGAATATTGTAAAAAAAATTATAATTTATGATGGCGAATCCTTATTGTCGAGGAAACAATATTTAGTAGATATATTGCTGCGAATCTTATCACTATAATAGAAAGTTAATATTTTAGACAACTATATAATATGTATGCACAATATTATTTTTGTCTGATATAACGAGATCCGCGTATAACGAGGTAATTAGTCTGCCATTTCAGTTCTCGTTATAGAGGGAGTCTACTGTATAATAAATACAATATAACGATGGAAAAGGAGAATAAAAAACATTTTTTATAAAAGTGTGTCATAAAAATGGACAAAAAAAGTGCTGGAAATAATTTTGGAATTAATAAGTTTGCCGCTAAGGGGCGTTTCTTGCATTTTAAAATTAAAAACATTCCAGAAACGATTAACATTTACGATCAAGTTTAGTTTTAATTATTAAATTATTAATTATTAGACCTTGATTTAACTATGTACTTTTATAACACATTTTTTATTTGGAAATTCTACGACCTATGACGATCAAAATACTTCGTACCAAAATTCGTATTTCGAACAAACTTTATAAAATTTGTACTGTTTAAAATGCCTGATGTAACGTAATAATACAATGTCGCATCAACAACAATATACATACACATAGTAAACTCCGCTATACCCCAGGAAACTTCACATTTACAGGAAGTTTTTGTCTCACTTAGTAGTACCGCATTGTTTGTAGAACCACACATTATTTCTTGATCAACAACAACTCAAACATATGTGTTTAGATTTTCTATTGATAAAGAAAAAATAGGCTTCTGCAGTATTAACTTTGTTCTATTTGACATATTTAAAAAATTGTATCAAACAACCGTTCACGTTAAAAAATGGCAACAGACTAACCTTATTAAAAATTTTACACATGCTGTAAAAATCTGTCAAATGCTTAGGCAGAACGCCGCATCTAGTGCCTGCTTAGGATAAACGCGGCAAGTGACCTTTAAATACGGCGTTTTTTCTAAGTATTTTTCAGATGACGCATTTATTCTAAGTATCCATGAACATTTTTGGAGATACGGCATAAAATGCGTTGTGTTTAATATATTTTGGCTTAACTTACGTCATTTTTAGTAAGCAAATAAGATAGATATGCACATTGCACATTTGGGTTAGAAAAATGTATAAATCTAATTTTTTCAGATTTTTGCAGATACGGCGTTTACGCTAAGCACGGCAGAATACAAGTCTTATTCCACAGATACAGAGACGTCAATAATTGCGACGTATACGGTGTATACGACGTATACGACGTATGTTCGGGAGACTTGAGCAGTCAGGTTGCAAATGGGTTTTTTGGATACCTACTACATATTATACCTAATACATTAGAAATACAAAAATGCCCGTTACAGTTCGGACGAGAATTTTATTAGTTATTAAGAAATAAGGGTCAAAATGGCAATTTTTTCGTTTAACCCTTAACTTGACAATGTGTATCTTAATACACACCTATTTTAGATTTTTTTTAACAAAGTTTAAACTTCCAAATCTGCGTAGATATTGTAATGTGTATTTCGATACACCCTTGTTCTTTGTACAGGTAACTACATTTATGCAATTTTTATATTTGGCGGGAATAAATTTGTCAACTTTTTATAGGTTAGTTCTGTGACGACCGTTGGCCGGGTTCAATTTACCAACTTTTCCCAAGATAAAGGTAGTTTTTGTAGCGATTTGTAAAGTTATTTTAATTCTGTGAATAAAATCGAATAAGGTAAGCATTATCCTTTAGTAGTATGTCAATAGGTTCGTAATTTATATGTTTGATAAAATGTGAGCTTCGTCTAAAAAACACGTGTATTTAAATTCACATCGCCAATAACACGAACAACAATAAATGTGAATTTAAATACACACTGCCCGTTTTAGACCATTTTAAATAAGAACGACGAGTAATAGGTGTCCAGGGTAGTACTCGTTGAAGTGTTAACTGTATAAAATTAATATATTTTGTGATTTTATTTAAATGTATTCCAATAAGTTTTAGTAATGGGCGCTGAGTATTAGTTTCAAGTTCGTCTTTGTTTCAGATTATGACTTCAAACAGAACAAAGAGAATATACAATTAGCAACTGAACAAATAAATGATGAGGAGGATTGTGAGTATAATATTTTAGTTCCCAATAGAAATATTGACTCCGATATTGAAAGTGATAATGAAGAATATATTATGTTACCGTCCGCCACTTTAGTATATCCTGTAATAGAGGGTGTTGATGAAGATGAATTAGAAAATTCATCTAAGTTTACTATTTTATCGAATATATTGCTCGAAAACGAGGAGATCTTGGAAAACGAAGCAAACAATGAAAAGGTAGAAAATGCAGAAGGTGCTAAAAACAACGAGCTAGATGAGCGTATTGGGTATGTTGTTGATGAAACCTTAGCAGATGAGCTTGATCATAAACCTCTCAATTTAAAAAAGAACAAACAACAACAAAAAGTTCAAAAGAAAAACAAAACTAAGAAAGCGAAAATATACAGCTGGACAGGGAACCTTTTAGCTTCCCGGTAGATATTAAAGGGGATAATTTTCAAGTTCCAGACGAGATTTTATCTCCAATTGAGTACTTTAAAATGTTTTTTAATGATATAAATTTTTGATGATATAAAAGAACAAAAAACAATTTCGTTTTTCCATAATCGACAGCTTGCTCCGTAAAAATTAAAAACTTGGAAGACCTTCAAATGAGGACATCGCTATTTAAAAAAAAACAAGGATAAGAACCATATTTAAACCCTGGCCAGAAGGTGATATAAGATTTGATAATTTCGGACACCTTCCACAATTTTCCACAAAGGGCCGATGTTGCAATTTTGTAAATATCCAAACACATATAAAATGTACGAAATGTGACGTACGTCTTTGTTTTGTGTCAAAACGAAATTGTTTTTACGATTTCCATATGAGCAAGTAATCATTGTAATATTTTTGTTAGTAAAATAAATCAGTAAAACCCTGGGTGTTCTTTTATTTTTCCACCTAATTTTAATTTAGAAAACAAGTACTAAAATTGGTAATGTGTATTGTAATACACACATATTGTTTTATGGTTTCTTGGCGTTGTGCATTCAGATACACAAGTACAAATCAAAGTCAAAATTTGTTCAAAAGAAAGTTTATTAGTGAGAATGTATTAATTGACGACCCACTTCAACAAATAATATCAGAAATAATTTTTATTTTGCGTATTTCTTGTTTTGCCAAGTTAAGGGTTAAATAGTGGCAAGTAAAAATAGAGTAATTAAATATCTTATTTATAGCAGATGAGCAAAGGTTTAAAATGGCAGTTTTTGAATTTTGGTCCGATCATTTGTTGCTCCGGAAAGTGCAAAATAAAACTAAAATTTTGAAAATAAAAAATTTGCTATAACTTTTGCTAAGACTTTCATATTGCATGAAAGGCTGAGTGAAACAGTCCATACAATTCACAAAAAATATTAAGACGATTCGTCAATTAGTTTAAATTTTATTCAATTTGTTTATCACAAAGAGATTTTTTTGCAATGTCATTGTTCAGAAAATAATAACGATATAGCAATTCTGTGGAAACTACACGAAAGAAGAATAGTTATGTTTTCAAAGTATTTAAAAAAATCATCAAAATGTCATTTTTATCATTCCGAAAACATTTTACTAAAGTAGAGTCATATTTAGCTCATAAACAATTTGAATAAGTTTGTTAATATTGACTGTAGACTAAAAGTATTTTGGGAATTGAATAGCTGGTATTTTTACACGAATTTTCACAAAACACTTTTCGTCTAGGTTAATTACGCTCACGGTTAGCCACTTCTTATATTTAATTCGCAGATACTTTGTTTATAACAATTAAGCAACCTAACTTGCGCTATTTTAAAGTTCAAGGTTTATAGTTTATGTGTAAAAGTTTGAGTAAACTTTGAACTTCAACAGAGGTGTTAAAGCTATTCAAATTGTTTAGAAGCCAAAAATAACTCTACTTTAGTAAAATGTTTTCGGAATGATACAAATGACTTTTTATTTATTTTTTTAAATATTTTGAAAACATAAGTAAATCTTCTTTCACGTGGTTTCCACAGAATTGCTGTATCATTATTATTTTCTGAACAATAACATTGAAAAAGAAGCTCTTTGAGATAAACAAATTGAATAAAATTAAAACTAATCGTCGACAAATTCTTGAAAATTTTTTGGGCATTATATTATGTAATACTGGTTGTCTCAACTTTTCATGCAATATCAAAGTCTAAATTTCATTTTCGCAAAAGTTATAGCAAATTTTTTATTTTCGAAATTTTTTTTTTTGCAATTATTAACGATGCAACAAATGATCAAACCAAAATCCAAAACCTGCCATTTTACACCTTTGCTCATCTACTAAGAGATCAATACTCTAAATAAGATATTTTATTACCCTATTTTTACCTGTAGCGATTTAAACGAAAAAACTGCCATTTTTGACCCTTATTGGCTAATAACTAAAATTATCGTCCGAACTGTGACGGGCATTTTCTATTTATAATGCATTAGGTATGTAGTACCCAAAAAACCCATTTGCAACCTGGCTGCTCAAGTGTGCTGACAAAAACCTTATTTGTCTGGACTAATAATGCTCTTCCTTTTTTGACGTCATTTGCGACTAACACTCAATTTTCACTAATATACCCATCTTTACTTTTATAATTTTTTGTCAGTCAAGTCATTCACCCTTTCTCGTCTTATATCTACCATATTATGCGTTCATCATTAGTGGCAAGACAGCTCGTTATCAGCCAAAGATTTATTCAGAACATTCCTTCATTCGCACCTGTGTCTGGCAACCATTTTCCATGTTTTAACTCCCAATAGATTTTAAATTATACTCTAAGTTGTCTTAATACCTAAGTCTCGGTTTTCCTTTAACTCGTTGTCCCATTGGCTCTCTTCGGTCAAAAACGTTTTTGCCTGTTGTATCTTCCTCTCGTTTGATTACATACCATATCCACCTGAAAGGTGCTACCTCAATGAACTTTACGTCAGGTTCCCCGAAACTTCTATACAACTCAAAGTTGCAACGTTTACCTCTTTTATTCCTTCATTCTTCTTATGATCTTTCGCTCGAAACGTTTAAATAGTTTTTGGACCTTCTTTTTAAGTGACCATGTTTCTGCTTCTTTTGATAGCACTGGTTATATTATATGTATAAGTATTTTATAGACGGTCAATTTAATTTTGGGTTGTTTTAAAGTCATCGGTCTTAATGTTGTTCTGAAGCTATTTTCTTGTGGCATTTTTGTAATTAACTATTTTTAATGGGAAATAAGTTGAAATTTTACTAAAAAAATGATTTTGTTAACGTTTCGACGTCCAAATCGGATGCCGTTTTCAAAATAGAAAAAATATTAATGAATTAAACAAAAATGTTGTTGCTTAGTAAAAAATTCTTTTAATAATTTATTTATATGACTCATTTATATCGGCAATTCAGACCTAGAGTACTATGTATTAAGAGTATAAGTCAAAAATGAAAATTTTTTATTAGGACTTTTCAAAGTCTTTTTTACCACTGATGAAATAATTGTTACAACTAAATATGAAAATGGTGACGAAATATGATTAATAAATTAGTAATTAACTATTTTACTTTCTACTTTGGTAATACCTTATTAATTATATAATTAAAAATACAGAAGAATCCCGAAAATTTTTTTTATGACTTATACTCTTAGTACATAGCCCGTTAGAACAGGGTGATTGATTAGTGGGGTAAAGCTCAGTAGATCCGCTATAGTAATAGATAGCAATAAATGTTAATAACAAAAATTGTAGCCAACTTTGAGCTTCACATTTTAAAATTAATTAGAATGTTACAGGATACTCGATAACATCGTGACAGACCAAACTTATGTTTTTTTAAATGGAATACCCTATATTTAATCTTATATTCGAAATATTCTTCCCCACTACAAAAATATAATGGTCTGTTATGTTATGCAGGGTATTTACAATGTTATAACCGATTTCCTATGAAAATCGTAATAAGTTCATTATATTATGTATATAGAAATAAGCACAACAGCAATGGTTTATTGATGCAATATTTTTTGTTGATTGTGAAAATTAAAAAAAATTGTTGATAGTGCTAATTTTGTTTATATCTAATACAGGGTGAGTCAAAACGCAAGTACATTATTTTCTCAGTAATTTTAAATAGAACACCCTGTATTTTATGTCACTATCGAAAAGTACCGTTACCGTACTTTAATTTTTGTATAATATTCCCTATGTCTTAATTTATTAGTTTTCGAGATATTTGCATTTTTCAAAGTAAATTATTAATTAGGGGTCTAAATCTTTCCAAATTTTAAGTAAGCCATGACTGAATTTTTTAAAACTAATAATATAAGATTACTGATTATCAATCCGGTAACGAATGTAACAATGTAGCAAATATAGAAAGAAAAAAAATTTATTAGTAATAAATTTTACAAAAAAACCACAACAAAAACATACACCATTTTTGAAAAAATGGGAAGCTACTTTTGTATATAAATGTAACAAATAAAGAAAGAAAAATAATTTATCAGTTATAAGTAAAAAAAAATCACACACACAAACACAAAACACAACATTTGGTGAAAACAATTAAAAACTACTTTTGTATGTAGATGTAACAATGCAACAAAAAAAGAACGAAAAATAATTTATCAGTAAAAAATTTTACAAAAAAAACACGAACACAAAATACATTTTTGAAAAAATGGGAAGCTACTTTTAGTAAAATATTTTATATATTTAATTACATATCATAAGGTGTTCAAAATGAGTTGTGTAAATGGGTTACTTACACTACGAAGCATTTGTAAATTAACACTTCGAAATACACTTTGTATTCTATTTTTCATCTCATCCCTTGTTGTCGGAGGCATGTTTATAATCTTCATTCTTAACGTAAGCCCAAAAAATCATTCCAGTTTATTAAATATTGGTGATCTGGGTGGCCACGCTACTGATCCATTGAAAAATGAAAATATCTCGAAAACTAATAAATTTAGACATAGGGAATGTTGTATAAAAATTAAAGTACGATAATGGTGCTTATCAATAGTGATATAAAAAACAGGGTGTTCTATTTAAAATTACTGAGAAAATAATGTACTTGCATTTGGACTCACCCTGTATTCGATATAAAGAAAATTAGCAATGTCAATTAATAAACCATTGCCGTTGTGCTTATTTTTATTTATACAGGGAGCTGAACTTCTTACGATTTTCATAGAAAATTGGTTATAACTTTGTAAATACCCTGCATAACGTAACAAACCTTTACATTTTTGTAATGGGGAAGTTAAGAAGATTTCGAGTCTAAGGTAAAATATAGGGTGATCCATTTAAAAAAACATAAGTTTGGTCTGCCACGATGTTATTGAACACCCTGTAACATTCTAATTAATTTTAAAATGTGAAGCTCAAGTTGGCTACAATTTTTGTTATTAACTTTTATTGCTATCGATTACTACAGTAGATCTGTTGAGCTTTACCCCACTAATCAATCACCCTGTATTATACATTTTAAAGTAGAAGACTTTAAAATGATATTGCCAATATTTATGATTTACGTTCCTTGGACGACTTTACTGAAAGACAGTTCATTCGATTACATGAAATCAACCCCAACTCAAGAGTATCCGTCACAAAAAATCATAGCATGTGATCTGTCTTTAAAAAGACAATAACGTGCAAAGGTGACAGTAAAATTCTCGCGTTAGAGATTCCATAGTTGATCACGAGGGAAACCAGGAAAAAACCTCGTGATATTATCCCGACATCGTAAGTATTAGCTCTTACTTGACTTTACTCTCAAAACTAATACCAAATTCTGACCTTAATATGTCCGTATATTATTAAAATCAACTAAAAAAGACGCAAAAAAGCCGCAACAACAATAAACTTAACATACAGAAACTTAAGTCAGAAGAAACAAAAGAAAATTTGAAACGTGAAATCAACACAAATCTAGATAGAAACCCAAGAAATAATTGCAACGTAGAACAGCAGTGGCAATTCTTCAAAACCTCTATATTAGAGCCAAGTAAGAAAGTACTTACAACAACCAAATGTAAGAAAGAAGAATGGATGACGGAGGAAATTCTAGAGTTGATGAATGAAAGAAGAAAAAACAAAACAATTAATAAGACTCGCTATAAACAGCTGCAAAACCAAATAAGAAGAAAAATTAGGGAGGCTAAAGAAACCTACTTCAAGAAATAGAAGAACTTCAAAACAGATATGACAACTTCAACCTACATAAAAAAGTCAAAGAACTAGCCGGAATAGGAAATAGAAGAACCTCAAATATATTGCTCGACAAAAACGGAAATATTATAATGGAGACAGAACGAAAGCTACGACGATGGAAAGAGTACATCGAGGAACTATTTCATGACCAGAGAGAAGCTAGTACATCCGTAGATAGCCAAACCGGAGATGTAGGCCCAGAGATAACCAAATCAGAGGTTAGTCAGGCAATAAACTCTATGAAAACCAATAAATCGGCTGGTCCAGATGAATTACCTAGCGAGCTGATAAAGTTGGTCAACGAGAAAAACCTGGATATAATAGTAGAACTGTTCAACGCTATCTATACTACGGGAATCATCCCTAGAGAAATGTTGACATCGGCATTTGTGTGTTTGCCAAAAAAAGTGAATGCCAAAGAATGCAGTGACTACCGAACCACAAGCTTAATGTCACATACCTTGAAAATTCTGCTGAAAATTATCCACGCCAGAATACACTCTAAACTGGAGCTGGATATTAGTGACACTCAATATGGGTTCCGCAATGGAATGGGCACCAGAGAGGCATTATTCTCCTTCAACGTGCTGACACAGAGATGTTTGGATGTTAACCGTTCTCTTTACGTCTGTTTTATAGACTACAATAAAGCGTTTGTTAAAGTAAAACATGACCGACTCATGGAAATTCTAAAAACTAAAAACCTAGATGAAAGAGATTTAAGACTAATAACACATCTCTATTACAATCAGCGAGCAATAGTAAGAATTGAAACAGAAACATCTGAAGAAATGGAAATAAAGAGAGGAGTCAGGCAAGGCTGCATACTATCACCTCTATTATTTAACGCTTATTCTGAAGAGGTAATGCGAGAAACTCTGGAAGATGAAACAGTCGGCATAAGAGTAAATGGAGTCTTAGTTAACAACATCAGATATGCAGATGATACAGTAATAATAGCCGATAATTTACAAGACCTGCAAAGACTCATGAGTAAAATATTAAGGTGTAGTAGGGAGTACGGACTCTCTCTCAATATCAAAAAGACGAAATTTATGAAAATTAGTAAAAACAACCATAATACTAACGAAATCTTGATAGTAGAGGGCCAGCAGATCGAAAGAGTAAAAAAGTACACTTACCTAGGGACACTTATAACCGAAAATAATGACTACACTGCAGAAATCAAAGTCAGAATCGAGAAAGCACGTTCTAATTTTATGAAAATGAGAAACGTCCTATGTAGCAAAGATTTAACATTAGCTCTTAAAGTACGCCTAACAAAATGTTACGTATATAGTGTACTATACTAGGGACTGGAATCATGGACGTTAAATGTAGAGACAATGAGACGACTTAACGCCTTTGAAATGTGGACGTATAGAAGAATTATGAGGGTTTCCTGGGTAGATAGAGTTACGAACAATGAAGTGCTGAGAAGAATAGGTAAAGAGAAGGAAGTTAAACTTACAATTAAAGAAAGAAAACTACAGTACCTCGGACATGTAATGCGGGGCGAGAAGTATGGCATCCTGTGACTCATAATGCAGGGAAAGATAGATGGCAGAAGAAGCATCGGCAGAAGACGAATTTCATGGCTGAAGAACCTGAGAGAATGGTTTGGATGCAGCTCAAAACAACTATTTAGAGCTACTGCCTCAAAAATTAAAGTAGCTATGATGATTGCCAACCTCCGTAGCGGAGATGGCACCTGAAGAAGATATTATTAAAATTAAAAATAATATTAATAATACATAGATATAATATAAATAATACTAAAATATAAAATATGTACTGACTCGATATGTTATTGACTTACTAATCGTGGTATTTTCTTTCTAGTGACTTCCTCTTTTAGTATGGGTAACCATATCCTACTGCATTCTTTGCCGCTTCTTTGATTTTTCTCTTTTTACTATCTGTTTCTTTCAGGCCTATATTTGAATATCTCCACTGAACTCTATGTTCATTATCCCATGCGTGTTGACATATTTGAGATCTATCAAATTCTCTATTTTTGATATAAGACAGATGTTCACTTATTCTAACGTTTATTGGTCTTGATGTTTCACCTAAATAAATCTGTCTTCTCAAGCCATAGTAACATTTATGGCAAACACTATTCTACTACACATAGATTAATTTGACCTTTTGGGCATTTATATTGTTAAGTTCATTGTACATAAAGATAATTTCATGTACATTTGTGTTCTTTTTAAACTCTAGAATTACCTATTCTCGTAAGAATAAAAGTATAGTAAGATTAAAAATAGAAGATACGATAGCCCATCGCCCCGTATTAGTCAACTTTTACAATAAAAGTGTCTTAAAAGATAGTTCTGCATTTGGATTGTAATAATGCTCGCTGCTCCTGTGAGTTTAAATTCAGCTAGTTGAATAAGATAAACCCACTCCCGGAAAAAACACACTGTTACGAAACCTGAACATTTGCGTCGGAATACAGAACGGAACTTTCGGAAACGATTTAAGCTAGGAAACATTGACTATCCATTTGGAAACTGGAATGTGATGACGGTAAATAGACCAGGAGCTCAAATCGCACTTCTTCAAGAACTAAAAAGATATAAGCTCATGATTACTGCTCTTCAGGAGACAAGATGGCTGGGGAAATGTGTCAGGGACACTAAAACGCACACAATTCTATATAGTGGGAAGGAACAAGGAAGCAAAAAATGTGGAGTCGCATTTGTGGTGGATAATGATTTTAAGTCAAAAATCGTCGACTTCCAGGCAGTCAGTGAAAGGATATGCAAGTTGAGAATTTGCACCCAGTTCTTCAATCTAACAATGATAAACATTCACTGTCCAACAGAAGATCAAGAGCAACATACAAAGGAAAGCTTTTACCAACAGCTGGAGATAGTATATGATAATGCGCCAAAAAACGACATCATCAAGATTATAATGGGTGATATGAATGCTAAAATAGGCAAGGAACCGCAGTTCTATGGCACAATAGGAAAACACTCTCTGCACAATGAAACAAGCGGGAATGGGGAGTTTTTGATAAATTTTGTCACCAGTAAAAACATGGTTATAAGTTCCACATGCTTCCCATCTAAAAGGATACACAAAATGACATGGATTTCACCAGATGGAACCACAACCAATCAAATTGACCATGTGTTGATAGACAAAAGGGCAGCCAGTAGTATCTCCGATGTGAGAACACGACGAGGAGCATGCTGTGGATCAGAACATCTTTTAGTACAAACCAAATTTAGATGCAGAGTTAACAGGGAAAGACAACAAAGAACAAACAAACTTGACCTGAAAAAACTGAAGATTCAGGAATGTAAAGAGAAGTTCGAACAAGAAGTCGCAAATGAGGTAAGGACGCTAGAACTGCACTCCATAGAGGGCAAATGGAGTAATATTAAAACAGCAGTACTGACCGCAGCAGCGTCCACCCTGGGAAATAACAAAAAGGAGAGAAGAGCAGCATGGTTTGATGACGAGTGCAGACAAGCAATAGAGGAAAGGAATGAAGCACACAAATTGTACGTAACAAGAAGAACACGGGAAAGACGAACATTATTAGAAGTCGCAAGACGGAAAGCAGACAAGACATGTAGAAATAAAAAGAGAGCCTATGAAAATAGACAAATAGAAAAAATGGAAGGAAATTTCAAAAACAACGAAATTAGAGGGGCTTACGAATACCTAAGAAAGATAAAAAGTGGATATAAACCTCAAACAAGTCTACGTAAAGATGAAAGTGGGCAAATAATCAGTGACCAACAGAAAGTCACAGAAACCTGAAAGCATTATTTTCAGACACTACTTGGAACTCAAGTAGACATAGAAGATGAAATGGGTATGATCTACGTAGAAGAGAATGGAGTAGAAGCTCCAACCATAGAGGAAGTTTTCGAAGCTATTAAGGCCCAGAAAAACAATAAAGCTCTGGGAGTTGACAAAATACCAGCAGAACTATATAAGGTAGGTGGCGACCACCTAGCAAGTCACATCCACGCACTCATCAAAGACGTATGGCAAGAAGAGAAAATACCCGACGACTGGAAGGAAAGTATAGTATACCCGATCTATAAAAAAGGAGACAAACTCCAGTGCAAAAACTACCGTGGAATCTCTTTACTATGTACAGCATATAAAGTCCTCACGTATATTATAAATACGGAAGAGAATAACGCAGGCAAACAGAGCTTATTTTGCCCTCTCCCATATATTTCGGTCTAAAAGTGTCCACCGAAATACAAAGATGAGAATCTATAAAACCTTAATTCGACCAATAACATGCTATGGCAGTGAAGCCTGGGTCCTGAAAGAAACATCCAAAAACAAACTCGACACATTCGAAAGGAAAGTACTTAGGAGAACACTAGGACCTGTGAGGGAAAACAGAATCTTCAGAAGTCGATACAACAACGAGCTTTATCAACTTTATAAGGAAACTCCCCTGTCATACTTCATTAAAATACAAAGATTGCAATGGGCCGGACATGTGATAAGAATGGGAGAGGATAGGCTATTAAAACGAGCACTGAATGCTAGAATGCAAGGAAAGAGACCGGTTAGGAAGCCACGAAAGCGCTGGGAAGACACAATAAACAGCAACGCACAAGCCCTTTTAGGAGTCCCTGTATGGAGAAAAGCAGCCACAGACAGGCAAGGGTGGAGGCAAAAAATAAAGGAGGCCAAGGCTCAATTTGGGCTGTAGTGCCGTAGAAGAAGAAGAAGTTGAATAAGATGGAGCGGTATTTGGAATTGCACCATAGCCAGGTGAAGTTTATAATATAATATAAAATATATAATGATATAATATAATATATCATATTATGTATTAACTGAGTCGTATGCGGCATGCGACATGGTGATTCTTCGAACCAAACGTATAAGTATATTCTGCGATATATAAAAATTATCATATAGAACCTTGGTAATTACTTACCACATTTATTGATATTTCTTTTTCCCATATTGCATCATTTAATATTCCCGCGTTATTAAATACTATATCCAGATAGTGATAATGTTCCACAGTTTTCTTAAAGGCATCTGAAAGTGTAAATATTATTAAATGATAGTGCAGTAGAAAAATAATCAAGGATTCAATTTTTATTATTTGCTAATTCAAACGTTGCATTGTTTGCTTATGACAAATATATAAATTAATATTTTAATATGATTCAAAATAATTTTGGTAATCTCACTTATTATCCACAATTATTTTAATACACTAAAATTTTATTTTTGCAGACTTTGTTTATGGAGAAGTATTTTTTACAACGTCGCTCCATGATTTAATGACAGAAAACTGCATAGATACACTGGGTGATTAAGATAGTAACGTCATAATATGTTATAAATGGACTTTTTCTTTAATAGTTATTTTTCTACAACCGTGTTAAAAATGCAATTTTTAGCACTCCATGCGAGCGTTAAAAATGCTACTTTAAGGCACTAGTGCTTTAAAAAATTTTTAAGGCACTGCAGTTCGTATTGACCGTGTAGGTAATTTTGATGTAATGACAAAAAAATATAAAAATTGAATGTCAGTCAAGTTCAAGTAAAAGTTTTTGTAGATATTGTCCTGTAATTACGTTCGTAGAAAAAATATTGTATGATATGCACGAGCAAATTATCTGCATCGGTAATACAGTTCTTCCCACTCTCAGACCGTATGGCCTTACTCAAACTGAAAGCCAGTCCAGTCAATATCAACATAATTCAGGTTTATGCCTCAACATCGGACCCAACAGAAGAAGATATAGAAATGTTCTACGCAGAACTTAAACAACTGCTTAGTAACGTGAAGAGACATGAAGTAAACCTCATAATGGGCGACTTTAATGCCAAGATAGGGAGAGGCAGAGACGACGATTTAATAGGCCCGTACGGCCTGGGAGAGAGAAATGACCGAGGCGAACGACTATATCAATTTTGCCAAGAGGAAGATATGAAAATATCTAATACCTGGTTCAAGCTACCACCTAGACGATTATATACATGGAAAGCCCCAGCGGACCGCCCCGAGAGTATAGTTCGAAACCAGATCGATTACATAATGGTTAACAAAAGATTTGGATCATCAATAACTAGAACTTGTACATACCCTGGCGCCGATGTTCCATCAGACCATGTCCTTCTCTTAGCAGAAATAAAAATAAAAATCACTAATATGAGGAGACCTAAACCAGAACCAACAATAGACTATGCTAAACTTAAAGATGAGAATACCAGAAGAGAATTAAGTATGAAATTAAACAAAGAACTAACAAAGAATACAAAAGTAGAACTAGAAAGAGAAGTTAATTTGGATAACACATGGAGAGCCATAGAGGAAACAATGACGGATACAGTTAAAAAAGAATTAGGTTATAAACAAAAACTACAAAATAAAAGTTGGATGACTGACGAAATCCTGGCAATGTTCGAAGAAAGAAGAAAACATAAAAACCAAGGGAACCGAGACAAATATCGAGAACAACAACAACGCATAAGAAGAGAGATAAGAACGGCAAAAAATAAGTGGCTAAAGAAACAGTGTGAGGAAATGGAACAGTTACAAAAACTCCATGATGACCACAACCTACATAAGAAACTAAAGGAGGTAGCTGGAATATACAGAAAAAAGAAATTTTCTAACTTAGAAAATGAACAAGGAAAAATGCACAAGATGATAGAGAGAGGAAACGCATATGGGAAAAATACATCAAAAATCTCTTTGCAGACGAGAGACCTGAGATAGAAGTCGTTCAGGAACAAGTGATAGATATTAACAACATATCTGGTCCCGAGATCACAATTGAAGAAATTACTAGAGCAATAAATACCTCGAAAGACGGGAAAGCAGTTGGACCTGATAAAATTCCTGTTGAGTTACTCAGATTGTTAGATGAAGAGGGAATTACGATACTCCAAAGATTTTTCAACCAAATCTATAAAAAAGGAAAATTCCCTGTCCAATGGCTTGTATCTACCTTTATTCCTTTGCCAAAAAAGAACAACGCAACAAAGTGTCAAGAGCACCGACTGATAAGTCTGATGAGCCATTCTTTAAAAATATTCCTCAAAGTTCTTCACTACAGAATCTCCACAAAATGCGATAAGGTTATTGGTTGCTCACAATTTGGATTTCGAAAAGGCCTGGGTACCAGGGAAGCACTAGTTGCAACCCAAGTGCTAGCTCAGAACTGCTACGATCAAAGGAAAGATGTGATGATGTGCTTTATAGATTATGAAAAACCTTCGATCGAGTACAACATCATAAACTCGTACATATACTGAAACAACTCGACATAGATCAAAAAGACATTCGTTGCATAGAGGCTCTTTACTGGAATCAAACAGCTGTCGTCAAGGTGGACAATGAAACAACGCAAGCTCAAAAAATTCTCAGAGATGTAAGACAGGGATGCATTCTCTCCCCACTACTGTTCAATCTATATTCAGAAAGTATCTTCCAAGAAGTTCTTGAGGAATGCGAAAGCGGCATCAAAGTGAATGGTACCTGGGTCAATAATATACGATATGCGGATGATTCGGTCTTAATAGCAGACAATATAGAAGACCTCCAAAACCTTCTTAATAAAATTGGAGAGCATAGCGAGAACATGGGACTTAGCATCAACATAAAAAAGACAAAGTTCCTTATAATCAGCCGTCAATTATGTCAACATCAAAATGCAAGACTAGCATATAACAACCAAGATGTAGAGCGCGTAAGAAAGTTTAAGTACCTGGGAACCTGGCTATGTGAAGACTGGATGTCGGATATGGAAATTAAATGTCGGATAGAAAGAGCCAGAAGTGCATTCATGAAATTCAGAAACGTCTTTACGAACTCTGACTTTGACCTAAACCTAAGATTAAGATTCACAAAATGCTATATATGGTCGGTGCTCCTATATGGCATGGAAGGATGGACTTTAAAAATAAACACAATGAATAAGCTAGAGGCATTTGAGATGTGGATCTATCGACGAATCCTTAAAGTTCCCTGGACCACAAGAATAACAAATGAAGAAATCCTGAGAAGAATTGGTACAGAACGACAACTGATGTGCACAATTAAACAGAGAAAAACGGCATACCTGGGACACATAATTAGAAATGAAAGATATCAGTTTCTGCAAACCTTAATTGAAGGAAAGATCGAAGGAAGAAGGGGAGTGGGCAGGAAGAAAATGTCATGGCTCCGTAATGTCAAACAATGGACAGGACTAAAAAACATAGGAGACCTAATACATACTGCAAGGGATAGAGAAAAATGGTCAAACGTGATCGCGAACATCCATTAGTGGATTGCATAAGAAGAAGAAGAAGAAGATGATATGCGTGTTAAAAAGTACATTTTTAAGGCACTCATGTGAATTGAAGAACTCGCTATCGCTCATTCTGCAAACTTTCACATGCGTGTCTTAAACGTGTACTTTTAACACTTATATCATAAATAACTATTATGATGTAAGTGTTAAAAGTACACGTTTAAAGCACGCATGTGAAAGTTTGCAGAATGAGCGCAGCGAGTTCTGCAATTCACATGAGTGCCTTAAAAATGTACTTTTTAACACGCATATCATACAATATTTTTTCTACAAACGTAATTACAGCACAATATCTACAAAACTTTTACTTGAACCTGGCATTCCATTTTATATTTTTTTGACATTACATCAAAATTGCCTATACGGTCAATACGAACTGCAGTGCCTTAAAAATGTTAAAGCACTAGTGCCTTAAAGTAGCATTTTTAACGCTCGTATGGAGTGCCAATAATTGCATTTTTAACATGGTTGTAGAAAAAAACACTTTATTATTAAACTACAAAATATTCACCTTCTTTATTTTATTATTATATTCTTGAATTTTATAATACAGTGATGAACGGCCTAATAACAGGCAAAATAACGCAAAAGATCGAAATCATAATGGTAGGCGAGCCCAAGCGGGGATTTTTGAAGTTACTCGAGCGCGTCAGATTATCATATGGGGAAAAACCTTGTACCCTGTAAATGTACCTCTACCATATAATGGCTCTCAATAAAGGGGACTTAAGAGGGGGCCGAAAAAAAATTTATCCTTAGAAAAACTCCAAATCGTCAGATTAAGATAAGGTAAGTTAAGTACATGCAAAACAGTGTATATTTCAAAAATCTGATGATTTGAGCGGGGCGTAAGGAAATGGGTGAGTCACAAAGTTTCACAAGAAAAAAAGCGAATATTTCGCGAAATAAACGACAGATCGAAAAACTAAAAAACATGTGCTGATTTTTTCAAAAATCTATCGAATGATACCAAACACGACTCTCCACGGAGAGGGGTGGGGGGTAAATTTAAAATTTTAAACACGAATCCCGCGATATTTTGCGAAATGAACATCTGATCGAAAAACTGAAAAAAAAACACTTATTCAATACTTTTCAGAAATCTATCAAATAGCACTAAACACGGCCCCCACGGAGGTGGGTGGGGGTTAACTTTAAAATTTTAAATGGGAGCAACCATTTTTTATTGTAGATTTGGATTCCTTTCGTAAAAATAAGTAACCTTTGTTTGAGACAATTTTTAAATTATGGATAGATGGCGCTATAACCAAAAAAAATGATTGTTGGAAATGGAAAATTAAATTATAGATTGGAAAGTCCCCACTAAAATGAAAAACTTTACTTAACTTTTTCTGGTTTAGGACCTACTCTTCACAACCAGTAGGTAGCCAAAGCGCTCGAGTGACTGCACATTTAGCATACTTTCCTCCCCTAATATAATACATTGTGAAACAAAAAGAGATGAAACTATTAGAGGTGGAAATTATCGACATAAACGTATAAATTAAGACTGAGAGCCTCATTTAAAAACTACGTTGAACATTCGTATTTACTGTTAATAGATAGATGGATAACCAGGCGGTATCTGATCTAAAACACCCTCATTTCACTATGTGCTATGTGAATAGTTCACAAAGTGAAATACATTTTTTCTAACAATTTGTAACAAAAATAAAAAAAAATATTTTTCTCGTTTCGTTACTGTATCTCGACGGCTATGACTTTTAGAAAAATTTTGTAAAGATATAGAAGTTTTGTATTTAAATTTCTTACAAGATACAATTGATTGAAAATGAAAAAGTAGATATTATTATTGTAAAACTACCAATAATCATTAAATATGGGACGATCAATGTTTTTTCAATAGTCATTCTCTTGAAAAAAAAGTTAATTTTAAAAATAAATTTTTTTCTAAAATTTTAGATTGTAAAATTATTTTGCAAATACTACTTGATTGATTGTGTTAAAATTTTGTGTCGTGTTTTTTTTTATATTCCAAAGATTTTCTCGGTAAATTTCCAAGGTGTTTTCTATGTGGCTTTCAAATATTTGAAAAAGATTATTGAAAAACATTGATTTTTAACCATTTTTTTTATTAATTTTTCAATAATAATTAAGGAAACATTGCGAAGTTTTTTGTCGTCGCCAAATTTTTCTAAAATACACAGCTTCGATATAGCAACGAAAATGAAAAAATAAATTGAATTTTTCTTGATATCTTTAGACACAGTGTAATAAAAAATTTAAGCCACCTTTTTGAAGTGCGCGAATATTTAAATTATCATTGTTAATAATATTTCGAAGTGATTAAATAATAAATAATTACACTTTCATAAAAAAGAACTTTTTTATAATAAAACACGTTTAAGGCACGCATGGGACAGTTTGCAGAAAGAGCGAAGCGAGTTCTGCAATTCACATGAGTGCCTTAAAAATGTACTTTTTAACACGCATATCATACAATATTTTTTCTACAAACGTAATTACAGGACAATATCTACAAAAACTTTTACTTGAACTTGACTGACATTCCATTTTTATATTTTTTTTTTTGACATTACATCAAAATTGCCTATACGGTCAATACGAACTGCAGTGCCATAAAAATTTTAAAGCACAAGCACAGTATATAGAGGTTCCACAGTAAAATCACTCCTCTGTCGGCGCTTTGATCTCAAGAAGTAATACCGGCAGTACGCAATTGGTAATTCACCAGTGGTGGATGCGGGTTTTCCCTGTTAAAAGCCGTACGTTTCTATGGGACTTGCAATGCGAGAGTGGGGCAAAAGCGACTGCCAACATTGCGCGGTCGCCATGCGCGACTACAGACTTTACTTCCAATTTTTCGCAGAGTGGTTCTACTGTCCCTCTTTATACTGTGGCACAAGTGTCTTAAAGTAGCATTTCTAACGCTCGTATTGAGTGCTAATAATTGCATTTTTAACATGGTTGTAGAAAAAATAATTTAACGATAAACGATTTAACGATAAAATGCTTAAAATTCCATAAATTACACTCTAATAAAAAAGTACTTTTTATAATATCACGGTACACAACATGTTTGGAAAGGATAATTAACTTATTAAATATGAATTTTAAGTAGGTGTATTAACTGTTATTTATAATTATGATTCCAAAAATTACACTAGTATAAAATAGTATTTTTTATACTAGTATAAAATAGTATTTTTTATACTAGCACAGTTGTTTAAAATGGTATATATATATATATAATATATATATATATATATAATTTTAAGTATATAAACTTTTTGTTATTTATTAAAAAAATTTAAAAAAGATACGCAACAGCCGGGTTCCAACTGGGGACCTCTCGATCTGCAGTCTAATGCTACTAAGGCACCATCAATTTGTAGATATCGATCTATTAACGTACTTTAAAATATCACTGCATTAGTCACATTTTTAAAATAGTTTGAAATTAAAAAAAAATCGATTTTTCCATACAGTGTGATTGGTCAGTGGGGTAAAGCTTTGTATATAAGTTATAAGTAATATATTGTAATAAAAGGTAATAACAAAAATTGTAGCCAACTTTGATTACAGATTGATAATCAGTATTGTAAGTTTTAGACAAATATTCAGTCATGGCTTACCTACAATTTGGAAAGATTTAGACCCGTAATTATTAATAAGTTTGCTCTGAAAAATGAAAATATCTCGAAAACTAATAAATTTACAAATAGGGAATGTTATACAAAAATTATAGTATGGTAATGGTACTTTTCGATAATGATATAAAATACAGGGTGTTCTATTTAAAATTACTGAGAAAATAATGTACTTGCGTTTTGACTCGCCAATATAACACTCACACTGACTCACCTGTATCCAATATAAAGAAAATTAGCAAAACAATTATTTACGAAAATTTTGACAATCAATAAAAAAATATAACGTCAATAAACCATTGACCTTGTGCTTGCTTTTATTTATACAGGTAGTTAAACTTGTTACGATTTTCAAATAAAATTGGTTATAACCTTGTAAATACCCCGTATAACATACCAAATGTTTATATTTTTGTAATCGAAAAATTACGAAGATTTCGAATATAAAATAAAATGCAGGGTGTTCCATTCAAAAAAAAAAAACAAAAGTTTAGTCTGCCACTATGTTATCGAACACCCTGTAACATTCTAACTAATTTTGTAAGTGAAGCTCAAAGTTCGCTACAATTTTTGTTATTAAGTTTTATCGCTATATATTACTATAACGGATCTACGGAGCTTCACCCCACTAATTAATCACCCTGTATAATAGCAGCTAAATATTGCATTGTTAGCTAGTTCTAAGCTATCCTGAAAATGTCAGGTGTCTAGGTAGCCCAGAACTATTTTTAAAATGGATTACAAAATTTGGAGTCCGTGACACCAACCAAGCCAAGTATATAAAAAGGTTTTAAAAAAAAATGAATTAATTTACGATTTACCCAACCCAAAACAGATACCGCCGGGTCTATAATTGAGAATTAGTTGACTTTGTAAAAGATTTTTATAATTGCCGTGACAGTTCAATTTATGCAATACGCCTTTATGTGAATTAAGTAATTATTTAAATAACATTAGATGTTAGTTGGATGTATTGTATTGACACAGGGTGTCCAGAAACTCTACCGACACATGAAGACAGAAGATTCCTTAAATAGTTTTAAGAAAATTTAACCCAATTCAGCTAGTCCGAAAATGCTTCCTAAGGGAGCTACATAGAGCTCTTTTAAGATGGCGTCCTGTAATTAGTTTTTCTTAAATACCCCCAGAACGCTTCTATCTATAAAAACGAAAATTGGTACGCTTATTTATCTTCCAGAGATATATCGATTTCATCTATTGCGAATTTCTAGTACCGGTCATAGGCGTCCGTCTTGGGTAGGGCAACGGCTATTTTATCGCATATCTGTTTTCTCTTTAGCTTTTAAGCATTTTTGACTCTGGATTATTAAATTGTAAGGTATTGTTATACTAAAAGTTGCTCTTGATTTTAGTCGGTAGGACAAACCGTTTTCTAGAACAATCGATTTAAAAAAAATTTCGTATTTTGAATTTGAAAAAAATTGAAAAAAATTTTCAAACAAAAACGGTGTATTTTACCAACTTAAAGTAATGGTAACTTTCAGTACTAGAATACCTCATAATTTAATAATGTAGTTTCAAAAGTGCTTAAAATTTAAAGACAAAAACTTTATGCTATGAAATAACCACTTACCTAACCAAAACGGGCGCATATGACTCCTACTAGAAATTCGCCATTAATGAAATTAATTCACCTCTGGAATATTAATAAATGTACCAGTTTTCGTTTTTCTAAATAGTTTTTTTTTAATTTTTTTTTAATTCAAAAATCGAAAAATGTTTAAATCGATTTTTCTAGAAAACGGTGTATCCTATTGACTTAAAGCAAGAGTATATTTTGGTATAAGAATATCTCACAATTAATAATCCAGAGTCAAAAATGCTTACAAATTAAAGACAAAAAAGTTATGCGATAAAATATCCGTTGCCTTACCCAAAACGGACTCTATGACCGGTACGCGTTCTGGGAGTATTTAAGAAAAACTAATTACAAGACGCCATCTTCAAAGACTTACAAGAGCCTTAGGAAACATTTTCGGACTAGGTGAATTGGGTTAAATTGTCTTAAAATTATCTAAGGAATCTCCTGTCTTCGTTTGTCGGTAGAGTTTCTGGACAACCTGTATATAGAAGATATGAAAGGCCAAAGCGTGTTATCAAGAAATACATAAAATAAATAGTAAAGCAAAAAACTTAACAAAAAAATTTTAATACTGAATCCTGAAAAGACAAATGGTGTCCGATACAAAATTAATATTGCTATGCTATGAACCACTTAACTCTGTGAAAATAAAGCCATAAGAAAAAAACCAATGATACAAAATTCATTAGGATCGAAATATTAAATACACATCTTTTGGTTAACCAAGAGCCAATCGAAAGGGACACACATACATCAGGGTTATTTAGTCTGGTCAGGTAAGCCTTTCTTTAGGAGTCACGATTTACCATTTGGAACCAAAATCTCTAATATCAGATGTATGGAGCTGCTTTTTTGAGCTACTGTATGGAGTAAAGGCTTGGGTACTTTCTGAAGCTTCAGAAATCAAATTGGAAGCAAATTATAATCACATTCAAAGAGCAAATTGGAATATCTGGGCCATATAATGAGAAGTGAAGTGAACAGATTCGCTTACTGTCGCTCATTCTTCAGGGTGTTTAAACAAAGAGGATCAGGAGAAAGGAAAAGTTAGAATAGCCATGTTATTCGCCAACATTTTTAAAGGATAGGTACCTTAAAAAGAAGAAGAACAATTGATAGAAACTTCTGTTTTATTTTATTATTTTTTTCATAACACTAGATTTGAACGCAAAACTTTTCCTAATAATTTGCTTTGTAACTTTCATAGAATAATGCTTTTTCTTTAAAAACAATATTTCGATGTATCTATTAATGATATATTTGGTAGACATTGTTTGCTTTTAATTTTTTGAGAAATTTGAAAAGATTAGTTTTATCACAATTATTATTATTTTACATATTTTTGACGTTTAACATTTTTTGTTAAATTTAATTATGAGAATATTGTAGTAGATGTCTTACCTTCTAATTGTTCAATATTTGTTACATCAGCTTTGAAGAATATTGCTTTGTCCTGGCCAAATTCAGATTGTATTTGAAGTACTGCTTTTTCGCCTAAACTGGCATTTAAATCTACTAATGCTACACCCTGCAAAAGCATTACTATTTTTAACTTTTTACATAATAAAAAATTAAAAGGGAGAATTCCAGTGGTTGGTTGTATACTATAGTTGAAACACACTTACAATGAAGTAAAAAACTTACAATAAATGTATGATTATAAAATGTTCAAAACGTTTTCGATCAAGTCGGGACATCATCAGTGAAACATCTTGTAGTACATAGTTGACACTAGCCACATGTTTGGTTATCAAAACCTTTAAATTACATGATAATTTTAATAAGATATAAAATTATGATGACACTAGGTCGATGTTGAAGCGTTCACTTTAACCGAACATACATGTACCTGCTCGAAAAATAGACAGTTCGTCCGATAAGTGATATAAACCAGAGCTGATTTTTGACATTCTTAATCGTTAAAATGGCAAGTACAAAACGTAAAGTTTATTTAGAATGTCAAGATGCGAGGACTTGAAAATAGTTTTTCACGCCTATTGATGATTGACCAAAATTGAACTCGACCTGATTGAATCGCCTGGACCCCCTGTCAAAATCAAGCTTTCCAAATCTAAAATCTTCTTCTTCTTATTCATCTTCTTTTTGTATAGACATGACACTGTCTGTTTTTTCAATGCGCCTCTAGTAAGTTGTCGTTCCATCGTTTTCGTGGTCTTCCCACTGATCGTCTTCCTATTGGGGAACCGTCTCTCGCTGTCATTCTGACTACTCTATTTGTTTTCATTCGGCTTATGTGGTCATTCCATTCTATTCTTCTGTTTCTTACCCAGTTATTAATGTTATCCACCTTGCATGTCCGTCGTATATCTGTACTTCTAAGTAGCTGTGTACCATAGAGTCTTACCATCGATTTTTCGAAGGGTTTTCATCTCCGCAGTTTCAAGCAATCTTTTTGTTCTCTCTGTGTCGGGTCGTGTTTGTGCCGCGTATGTCATTATTGGTCTGATGACTGTTTTGTAAATTCTGCCTTTCATTTTTTTTAGATATTTTTTTTGTCCATATTGTGTCATCCGGGCAACCTGCGGCTCTGTTTGCTCTATCCACTTGATCTTCCACTTCTTTTTCGAGCCTCCCGTAGCTAGATAGTATAATGCCTAGGTATTTAAACTCCATCACTTGTTCTATTATCTGACCTGCTAGCTCCAATTTACATCTTATTGATCTGCTGTTATAACCATGCATTTTGTCTTTTATGGGGAAATTAACATGTTAAATTTTCTGGCGGTTATGCTAAATTGGTGCAGCATACGTTGTAAATAATCTTCCCTTTGAGAGGTTAGTATTGCATCGTCTGCACAGCAAATTATTTTAAGTTGTTTTTGTCCCATTTGGTATCCCTTTTTTTACCCCCTCTGTGGCTCAGTGGTAAGAGCGCCTACCTTTGGATCGAAAGGTCCGAATGGTCGTCAGTTCGAATCACACCAGGGTCAGAGATTTTTCGTTTATTATAAATTGATAAATGAAAATAGTTTCTGTCCTTGTGGGATCGGTATTCACCGGAGGGACCGCAGACGTTCGGATACAATGAGCGTCTCTTTGCAAAGACAATGACGTTGAGTTTGCAAAGTAACAAGACACTTACTCAACACACACACTACACATTACTCCCCTGAGTTAGTGATAAGTTATATTCTCAAAAATCATTATGAAATTGACTGGCCAGTTGGTTGTGAAAACCATTGCCAATAAAACACAACACACATCGTATCCTTTTTTAGTTCTTATATTTTTTATTATTTCGTCCATGATCAGGTTAAACAATAAAGGACTTAAGGAATCCCCCTGTCTTATCCCATTGCCGGCTTTAATTGGGTCAGTTAGTTCATCTTCCACTTTTACTTTTATTGTGTTGTTCTGGTAGATATTTTCGATCGTTTTAATTATTCCTAGAGGTACCTCTCTTGCGTACAATAAATGGATAACGTCCTTTAATTTGACCCTATCAAATGATTTCTTAAGGTCCACGAAACATAAATAAGCCGGCTTGTTGTATTCCGACGATTTCTCCTGAAATTGCCTCATTATAAATATAGCGTCAGTGCATGACCTTCCCGACCTAAAACCTTGTTGTTTTTCTGCTAATGGTATAATTTTAGTCAATTTGTTTGTTATCACTTTGGTTGTTAATTTTAATGTTGTCTTTAATAAGTTAATTCCTCTGTAATTCTCCGGGTTCGATTTGCCTCTTTTTTTGAAGAGAGGTATTAGGATGCTTGATCTCCATTTTTGTGGTATTCTGTTTTGTTCTATTATTTTTTGTATTAGTTTTAATAGTGGTTTAGTCAGATCTTGTCCTCCGTAATTTAGGAGTTCGTTCGATATTCTGTTCTCCCCTCGAGATTTTCTATTTTTAATTTTCTTAATGCTTCCTTTACCTCTTCCTCTTCAATGTTGAAATCTAAAATCTTGAAATCTGCAAATCTAAAATCAAGATAATTGCTATATTTGCATCTTACTATATCTGGGGTTAGGTATTTTTATTATTAAGCTTCGCAAAAACAGCATAGAAACCGATTGACTGACCACCATTTATCGTCACCATTGGAATACCAAATTTTTGCAGTCGGATGAATTTCAATGAAACTTTTTGCATTCCATTCGTAAGACCCTATTTGTGAACAAAAATGATGATGATGAAATGAAAGTTGCATTATTGAACAAGGAAAATGCATTCTCCAAAATGCATTTCGAAGGGATGAGAAGTGATAAATTTGTAATTTGGAAATATTTTATGGAAAAATAAGTTCAATTTTGCTACACGGGAGTTTTTGAGCTCGCTGAATACAAATATTGAGTGCCTATGGAAAAACAATAATGATTTTGTGATAACGTTTTAAACTTTGATAATGAAGAAAATATTTTGAATTAAAATTAAGTGTGTACTACGCGACTTTCTTCTAGATCAGGGGTGGGCAAACTTTTTTTAGAAAGGGCCAAAAAATGTTTTTTGTCTATTACGGAGGGCCGCAATACAGTAGCGGATCCAGAATGTTTTTTTGGGGGGGGGTCATGGATCTTGAGGATGATTTAATTACTTTTATCCGATGCAAGGTCACTTAGTCTTACCACCCCTAGGATAAGTGGGTTTTCAATTATTTTTTGGATGAGCCTATTTTTTGTTTGACAGCTCTCGGTTTTTCTTTTTTTTAGAATTATTGAATTAATATTTATTTTCGTTTGGGGGGTCATGAACCCGTGATCCCCTCTCTGGATCTACCACTTTTTTTGAATTTTGTTTGAAACTATGGTAGAAATATTTTATTTTTAAATTAACTAAACATATTTAGTACAAAATTCAAAGAATATTAAAAAAATTCAAGACTTAATATTGAAAAATAAGCCAACTGTGGCAAATTTTTACAGACACCTCAAAAAAAAAAAGATTTTGCAGTAAACATCAGAACTCGTAATTGGATCATATGAAACAAGAAATTCAAAAATATTTTACTAGCATGAGTTTCTTGAGGTAACGCTACCGAGTTTTTTTGGTTTTAACGATTTTTGAGATTTTAATATCACCCAGAAGTCAAAATAACGAATTTTTTTTAAAAAGGTTAAAATCCACATAATTATTTTAAACAAAAAATAAGCCAAAAGCAAAAAATATCTCGACAGATTTACCTCACGAAATGTCTAAAGAAAATCTATAAAAAATTTCAGGTGAATCTGTCAAGTAGCTTTTGAGTTATAATGTCCACCGCTTTTGAGGCGGTGGACATTGTAAGTTTTGAGAGAGTTTTTGCGGAGTTTTGAGAAAAACACGTTTAAAGTTTTGACAAATTTTATTTTCTATTTCTTTTTTTGTATGTCAAATCGTAAAGTGATGCACATCGGAATATTTTTTGAATTGCAGAGTAACTTACAAAAGAGAAGGGAACCTTTCTCACTAGGCTCAAGCTGCTGCAAAGCGAGTCGAAGGTAGGGATATCAAACATGCGGTAATTTTACTTCGGTCTAACTGAAATTTTCAGAGCCTATTCCTGAAGTTATATAATTTCATTTAAAATAATAGAAATTTTCAAAATTTTTGAACCATACCTCTCCCCCCCTAAATAACATTCTCACTTATTTAAGCATGCTAATTCCCTCAAATATCTATGAACCTATTTCTTTTTTCACTAATATTGTTCTGAAGCTATTTCCTTGTGGCATCGTATTCAATTTACTATTTTATTTGGGAAAATGCCACAATTTGTTGGAAATTCAATTTATTTGACGTTTCGATTTCCCTTCAATTGATCTTGATTCCCTTCATTGTTTTTGTTTTCTTTGAAATAATTAAATAATAAAAAATATTTAATAAACATATTATTTATTATGTACAAACTTACAATAATATTTATTAAAATATGAAAAACGAATCTTAATGGCTTTTATAAAATTTTAGTGTAGTTTTATATCCTCGTTCATGATGTCGGGTGTAAACATTGTGGTACCAATTCAGGTCCTCAATATATTTTTATTTATGTTTATTATTCAAAATGTTTGTTCGCACAAAATGTCGAACTATAAATTTAGCTATGTACTTTCGAACATTTGGAAAGATTTGTAAAATGCAAAAATATTGCAAAAATATGCAAATTAAATTTAAAATTTCTAGTTGAACATAAACTGGTACAAAATCAATAATTTGAACTGAAAAATGATTTCTTAGAAGTGATGAGGAAAATGATATATCTTCAATATCTTTGAAACGATTTTCAAATTTTTTTGAATTGAACTAATTCTTTTTTATATGATCAATGAATAGTTTGAGTTTCATTTTAAAAGTTTCATTTTGAGTTTAAAACTTGTAAATTTATCAATTTTCTAGCCGTTTTTCATTTCTAAAAATAAAGCAGTCTCCTCCCCTAATTCACAGCATTTTTAAGAACATTTTCTAAACTTTTCTAAAATCTTCTTGATCTTAAACGAATAAAATTAACAATATTAGTTACAATTGAAATGACGTCGTCTACCTGCCAAACATTTCTGCTTAATACCTGTTCTGGAAATTGTTCGCATGAACGTAATCTTTAAGTTTTCTCAACTTTACAATACTTGCTCCTCTAAAATTTGGTGCTCCGTCAGTTGTTACACTTACTACGTGGTTACGGCTTAATTTTAAATTGTACAAACAGTTCCTGCTTACTTAAAAAATATCGTTTCTATTTGTTGAAATTTCATGGATTTCATTGAGGGAGCCGACAAGACTATGTGCCGGAAACCCAAATAATTGCCCGCGTTATGTTGAACATTTGCGGAAAAATCACCCGCTGCGAAAGTGTTAATTAATAGCTGTATTATTTATATCCATTTATTAATATTCGCAATAATTTTAAAAAATCTTTAAATGAAAATAATTTGCTTTTTCCACGGGCCGCAAAAAAGTGTATAAAGGGCCGCATGCGGCCCGCGGGCCGCACTTTGCCCACCCCTGATTCTAGATGTAGTAGGCGAACAAGGGGCTTGTTGTAACAGGGGTAAGTAGTAATACGGCTTTTTCATAGGTTATTTGAACGTTTTTAACTAATTTAGCTAGCTCAATCTTATTCTCTTATCGCCCTGCAAATGACACCGTCTCCTATAGTTGCAAATAGTAGTTTTGTGCACGAGCTTCAATTGGATGTGTTAATATAAAATTTGACACTCATAAAATTTTGGTTATCGCTATTGTTTTAGACGGAAGTGAAACTTTCGGTGTTCATTTCTTTTCTAAATTTAATTATTCTTTGATGTTGCTTAACAATTTTACGATTAGGAAGATATTTTTACAGTTATTTTAATAAATATACAAAAGTGTGCTACGGGGTATGTTGTAACAAAACATTGGGGCTTGTTGTAACATGTTGTAATATGGCTTCATATATTCGGAAGTGAGCTGAAATATATTTTAGAATAAGTCCCATGAAGATGCGAAAACTGGCTTACCAATGTGCCGTGAAACTCAGTGCTAAGCAACTTCCTTCTTATTGGTATCAAAATTATAGAGTTGGTCCAAATTGGGTTCAAAATGTTATGCGTAAAAATCTACAGTTATATTTAAGAACACCGAAAGCCACGTTATTAAGTCGAGCAACATCTTACAAAAGGAGCAACGTTCTTATTTTCTTCGAAATATACCAAAAAATTCAAATTATCGTACTGTTACAACCTGTCCCAAGAGATGTTACAACTAGCCCCAAGCGCGGGGTAAGTTCACTCAACGAAAAAGGTACGTAATATCAATAAAAATGTTAATTCAGACAACAAACGCAATACTTAAAATTTGTCCAATTCTGGGTTTTATTGGAACAACAAAACTATGTTCATCAATTCATTATTTTCGTTCCTTGAGCCAATGTATTACGTTTATTGAATGGATGAACATTCATTATGTATAGAGACTGGAAAATATGCACTAAAAAATGTCTAAAATATGCATGCAATATGCATTTTAAAACAAGCTGAATATGCACAATTAACATGCAAATATGCATTTATATATGCACTTATTTTTATATGAATAATTTTATGGTTTACGTTAAATACATAAATAAATAAAAAATAATAAAAATAAATAAATAGGTTTGAATTTAAACCAAATTGTATTATTATTTCTTAATATATTTTTTTAACTTCAGGTTTTGTGACAAATAAAACGGCAAAATATTTTATTTTGACCACAAGATAAATAAGAGTACAATAAAATAAATGTACATATTTTTATTGTTACAATATTGATTCATATTTTCTAAACTAATATTATAAAAAGAGTACAATAAAACAAATTTACATATTTTTATTGTTACAATAAATAATCATATATTGATTCATATTTTCTAAACTAATATTATGTCTTCTATCTGTTAATATTTGTTTATAGGCAGAAAAAGATCTCTCAACGTCACAAGATGTAATTGGGGCATATTTAAACTTTGCTATTAGAGACGGATCCATATTAATATTTTCATCGAAGTTTCCAAAATTGATTATATTATTTATTGAACGCAATAAAGTGAAACCCTCATTTTTGTTTAAAACGTCATCAAGTTTATCTTTAATTTTTACTCCAATTTCCCCATTCAGATTTGTTATTTTCTGTTTAACCGAATCAACAATAGACATACTATTGTGAAGACATAAATTTTGAGCCTCTAATTTTGTAATTGAACTTTCAATGATATCGAAATTCGATTTTATATACAACAATTGATTTTTAATAGACTTTTCTTTAAAAATATTTTGACAGTTATCAATAGCGGTACAAGTCGGATCAAAACTTGAAATAACGCTTTTGATGTCGTCGTAGTGTTCAGATAAAAATATAGCACTTTTAAGTCAAGTTCCCCATCTGGTTAATACTGGTTCTGGTGGTAAAGGAATATCGGGAAGCATCTCCCTATATACCTGTACACGTAGTGGTGCTTTCAGAAATACTTTTTTTACATTATTTATTAAGGTGTTTACATTGGGAAATTCAATTCTAACTTTCTCTGCAACTCTGTTTAGGCCGTGCGCCAAACATGTACAGTGAATTAAATTAGGGAAAAAGATTTTAAGATTGGATGCAGCTTTCATCATATATGAGGCGGCATCACTAAGCATTAATAATATTTTTTCAAATGGTACTTGATCAGGTAAAAAAAAATTTGTTAGGGATTCGTTAACAAATCTAGCTATTGTAGCATACTTTGTTTTTTCCAAACATTTTACACTAATTAAGTATGAGTTTTTAAAATCGCCAGAGTCGTTAAGAACTCCAACAATTAGATTCGCAATTTGTCGACCCTTTCTATCCGTTGTTTCGTCGACGGAAATCCAAAGATAATCGGCTTTTAACTGATTTTTAATACTCGTCATCACATCTTTGTAACATGCACTGACATATTTTTTCCGAAGAGTTGAAGAACTTGGTATTTGAGCTGGTTTATCTTTAATCTTGCAATAAGTTTTTAAAAAGTTTTGACACGATTTATGTTCTAACTTGTGCAGAGGGATATTGCAGTTCAAAAAAAAATGGCATAAATCCTTTGCAAAGGTTTCTTGCCCAACTGACGTATTCTGAATCTGCAAACTGTTCTGTAGAATCTGCTGGCGAGGTTTATTATCATTTTTTGATAGCTTAGTTTGGTGAAGTGAAGTTTTTATGTGTTGAACTACTTGGAATTTCTTTTGACATGGAATCTGGAATATAATGATAATGATGTTTTAGATGTTTTCGTAAATAGATACCTACATTAAAATGATCAAACTTTTTAAACCTCCCCCAATTTTTTTTTATTTCTCAAAGTGAAATTGAAATCGTCAAACAATAAAGTACAGTCAGTGTACCGTAGTATACAGGGTGGGCCACTCTCAACACCTCGCTCTGTATAAGCCAAACCGTTGCGAACTTTAAAAAACAGTTTTTGAAGAAATGGGACGGTTTGTCATTTTAGAATAGACAGACACATAGATGTGCAAAGAAGTTTGATAAGTTTAAAAATCTATTGAAGTGGAGAACTTACCTTTTTATCACAAATGGTGCAAAACATACTTTCACTGTCGATAACTTTTAGATGATTGTTACTTCCAATCCAACTTCTGAGAAGACTTGATTTTTCCCTTGCTACTTTAGGCATTTTCACAATAATAATAAAATGATTTTTTTACACAGTATAGTCAATAACTTGCAATCACAAAAGTTGAATAATCGGCGATTGATTTAAGACTAACCATTCATAAAATAAAATAATCTATCCTACCCTTAAAACAGTGTTGCCAACTCGACCAATATAGTATTTGCCAAACCTCACAAGAATGATGGAATGATCAGTTCAACAGTAGGTATTCCATTATCAACTAATAAAAAATCCCTATAGCAAGCATAACCCAGTACAGATAAATTATTTGTTTTAAAAAATGCTGAAACATGATCCTGTAGTTAATAGTAATCTCATGGTCCACAGACATAAGTACTAATATAAACATTATTGAAGGCGAAGGGATTTGCTGATGTAGGTGTGTATGTGTGAATGGTTAAACATTTTTTGTTAGGAATCAGATTTGACTCACTGATATCAGTTTCAAGTTCCTGTGAGAGAGTTCCTAAGTTGTTTTAGTAATTGTAAGGCCAACATAAAAATTTGTTCTGAATTAGAAGATTTTCGATTTTTACTAAATAATTTTTATATTATTTAATATGCTAGAAAATATGCTATATGCTAAACAAGAAATAAATAAGCTAAACAACACAAAAATATGCCAAATCTAGCATAAAATAAGCTAAATTGGCAACGCTGCCTTAAAATTTCGTTTTGGTTGGTTTTCCCAGAATAATTCATAGTTGGCCGACACCAGCAGAAAGTACAGGTAATATTTGTAATGTTATTCAAAATATAATCGGTATTTACTTAGGTAATTTGTAAATTCTGAGAAGTCTATAAATCTTAAATATCCGGATAATGATACCTGCAGCTATAAATAACGCCCATTATGTTTATGGGTACAACAACAAAGGAGCTTAACAGCAAAATATTTACTTTCACATTTTATTTTAATGGATGTTGATGTTACTAATATATACCTTATTTTTAAATGGGGTAGAGTAAATTCCCATCAAAATATGCATTTATATGCTCTTAAATCTCCAAATATGCAAGGCATATGCATTTATGAAAAACATGAGAAATATGCAGCATATATATGCATATGCATTTTGCATATAATCCAGTCTTTAATTATGTATACCATAATATCACTTTACTGGTATTACGAACTCTGTTTACTGAGTCAACGAACACTATTTATTGATATTACGAACTCTGTTCACTGAGTCAACGAACACTATTTATTAAAACAACAACGTCGTTAATTGACCAACGAAGACTATTCGTTGTGTCAATAACAGTGTTATTTCTCCTAACGTATTTCGTTTATTTCTACAATTATTTACGTTTATTGTTACAATTAATTCCGTTCATTGCCACAATAAATACGGTTTTTCTTACAAGCAATTCTATTCATTCTTATAGTCTGTTCGCTAAACTCAGACGCAACTTTCTAGATATTTTAGTCGGTAATTTTGCCAATTTTAGTAAAATTGCCAAAAAATAATTACTAAATAGTTAATAATCACTAAATAGTTAGTAATTTCGCCAATTTTTGCAAAATTGGCAAAAAACAAAAAAATTATCGACTAAAATATGTAGCCAGTTGCGTCTGAGTTTAGCGAACAGACTATACAATCAGTTTCGTTCATTCCTACTATGAACGTATTTTATATTAATAATTACTGAATGCAATAGCCCAATGTATGATATTAATTGATTAATAACAATTTTTTAAATCCACCTTTTTTGTCCTTAACCTAAAGGACTTTACACTGTGTGATTTTTCATATGATTTCACTTATACAGTGTACTGGAATAAGTGTTACACTCCCCCACCCCTTATTAACTTATTTATTTTTAGCACATAAGCAAAACGCTCGGACAGGTCGATTTTTAAAATAATCAAAATATATTATAACATCAATGTTTCCAACTTTACACGATCCCTCTTCAGGTGACAGGCGAGGCGTAACTTTGATTTTTTTAATGGGAAAGTACGTCATGTAACAGCTTATTAAAAAGCGTTTGAAATAGTGATTCCAAAAATGTATAACACTTTAATCCTTTTTGAGAGCGCAGGTGCAAAATTTCGATCGAATTCTTTTTAAACGCATTCATTTTTTTTGGAATTCTGAGAAAACTAATAAGTATTTTTTAAAAATTTAAACCCAGAATAAAATATTACATTATTACCGAGGGCAGAAAGTCCCTTAGAATAAACAAAAAGTTTCTGTTGAATGGTATGCCTATTTGAAATTAAAAATCATACTAAATTTGCTCTTTTTCACCCCTGTGACTTATTAAAATAATCATTATAGAGGTTCTCAGGGATTTCAGACCCTCGATAATACTGTTTTCTCAGGATTCGAAAAAAATGGATACATTTAAAAAGAATTCGACCGAAATTTCACGATAATAGACACACAAAAACTTCCTTCTACTACGGACTACACTTGAAAACGAAATGCAATTATTATTCGGCACTTCGGTAACACAGAGAAGCTAGGGGTATCACGATAAGGAAAAGTCGTTAACTTTCAAATGGTCCAGCAAAACATTTATTGTCTCAACAACTACGATTATTGTGACAATGAACACATTGATTGTGGGTATTAAATGAAGTAGTAGATTGATTAATGCATTCGTTGTCACAACAATCAATTTACATCTATTCAATAATCATATATTACTCTATATTAACAACATTTGTACATTGTTTTAATGAAATCTGTACGTTGTCACGATAAACCAAGGTAATTGCTTGTCATCTACGAAATCAAGAACGTGAGTTGCTGCCAGAATTAACAGTATTTATTAAATATACGAAACTAAGTTATTGGCTGAATAAATTGAGTGTTATTGATTAATGTACTCTAGTTATTCTCACAATTATTATTCAATAATTGTGACAATAACCAAATACATTCGTCAATGTCTAAAAGCTCGTTGAAACAACAAATTAAATTGTTGTGACAACGAAATGCTATTCAGTAATCACTGTTAATCAATATTACGAACTAATTTTTTTTGAGTGTTGTAAAAATGCACTTTTTTTGTTAAAATGCTAGTTGATTAAAAAATAACAGTCATTTTAACTTTTTTTCAGTTCAGTTTGATTCAGAAAGAGTTAAACTAGCGTTGAGTGTTTAATTAGTGATAATTGGGAAAATCGATGTCAAGATATATTTGATTTTATGAGAATTGTTACAACTAGCCCCCTCCTCCTCTACCTAGAGGGGTCTGCAACCTTTTCGGATGGTGGGCCATTTTCAAAATAATTTTTTTACGCGGGCCGCACATTCAAAAAATGTAACTTAAATAGTTCTTGTCTATCATATACGAATACGAATATATGTCAATATTATTAAATATAAACATATAAAAATTCATTTTATGCTATAATAACAATAAGGTCAGAGAACAAAAATTTTACTTCTTAAGGGAAGAAAAATAATCCCAATTACACATGTATAAATATGTAAATATACAAAATAAAGAGTCACTGTCACGCACGCATTTCGTTTCAGAAAGTTGCACTTTCCCGCACGGCGTGCAGGAAAGTAAAATATAATAAATATAATAAAGCTACTGATGACGCCTGAAAGGGTAGAAACAGGGCCTGTCTAGCTAGTGTGCAACCCTCTGAATCGAAAACAAGCAAAATCATCATTTTATTATTTTTATTTCCTATTACTCGGATTTGAGTACTGAAAGTTACTCTGCTGCCCGTTTTTCCTAGACGAATGAAAGCGAAATGTGATCGTTTCCCTTTCGTTTTCTATATTCGTCGTCTGCTGTCTTATTAATTGAAAAAGTCGCAGATTGAGGATGTACCAGTAAGAACTTTCAAACACGAAGGATCTCAGTTTTCTACCATTTTAATTTAATAAATTGGTGGATTCTGCATCTGAGATTCTTCAATTTTTTTTGAAAGTAAAATACCTTGTAATGTGGCATTATAATATCGTTCTATTAGAGGTAAAACTCACTAACTACAAAAATCAGAAAGTGTATTGGAATTTTTTAATGCAACTTTAAAGAATAAATAAAAACAAATACTTTTAGCCATGTTTCGTCACAGGAACTATGATATAATCAATATTAGATAAATTTTTGTACTTGAGTTTTTCCATGCGCACAATTATTGGATATTGATATCCTATTTAGAGGTAAAACTCACTAACTACTCCAATGTTTGTTCGCAAAAAATTTTGCATTGATTTTGCAAAATTTCTTAAATTGGAACATTTGTTTTCTGGTAAATTTAAATACAATACAATTAATAATTTTCCTTGCAATTCCTTTTTATATACATTTATATACATATACAAAGACTACAGAAAGAGATATATATGACCTGATAAAAAGAATATGGGAAGTAGAAAAAATGCCAGAAGAGTGGATCATAGCAAGAATATGCCCTATACATAAAAAAGGTGATAGAATGCTATGCGAAAACTACAGAGGCATCGCACTATTAGAAATAGTTTACAAAATCTTGGCACAAAGTATAAGAAAAAGGCTAAGTCATTATTCGGAAAAAATACTGGGGGAATACCAGGCAGGTTTTAGAAACAACAGATCAACGACTGACCAAATATTTGCCTTAAAAGAAATACAGACTACCTGTTACGAACATAAAACAGTACTATATGCTTTGTTCATAGACTTTAAGCAGGCTTACGACACAGTAAATAGACAGCAGATGTACCAACTGATGAAAGAATACCAAGTAAAATTGTTAGGATGATAAAGATGACGATGGAAAACACAACCAACGAAATAGCTTGGAAAGGGTATACATCCAAAAAGTTTGAAACCAAGGAAGGATTACGATAAGGAGACCCACTATCAACAATGGCATTCAATCTAACATTGGAAGGAATAATCAGGAAAAGCAGAATAAACATGCAAGAAACGATATTTAAAAACGGCCACCAATGCATAGCATTTGCAGATGATCTGACGCTATTAGCAACAAGCAAATAAGAACTACAAAAGTTAATGAAAAACATAATAACAGAAGCTAAAAAATTCGGACTTAAAATATATGAAGAAAAGACAAAGTATATGATAACGGGAGAGATAAAAAAAAGAGAATAACATCATAGTACAAATAGATGGAGAAAAAACCTACTCGTTCAAAAGAGCCAAAGAAATTATTTACCTGGGAGCCAAAATAGATGAAAATGGTCATGAAGAAGTGGAGATAAAGGCAAGAATAGCTAAAGAAATAAAAAATATGGAGCATTACGCACGTTATTGAAATCCAAATACGTATCAAGAAAAACAAAAATAAGAATTTATAAGACTGTTATCAGACCTACAATAACATACGCAAGTGAAACACGGGTGCTCAAAAAGTCAGAAACAGACCTATTAGAAAGATGGGAGAGAAAAATGCAAAGATGGAGGTGTGAAAATAGAAGGTCAGTGGAGAAGAAAAACCAATAAATAATTGGAAGAACTATATCAAGAGCCAACGATTACGACGACGATCAAAGCACAGAGAATACGATACTTGGGGCACATAGAGAGAATGGGAAGTAAACGAATGCCAAAAATGGTACTCTCACGAAGACCAATACAAAAGAGGAGGAAAGGCAGGCCAAGGAAAAGATGGAAGGACAGTGTATATGAAGACTTGAAGAAAAGTAACATTGCGAGATGGAAAGAACTAGCATTGGACAGAAGGAGATGGAGAGAGGTGGTGAAGGAGTGTATAAAAAGACTGAAGTGTATTTAAATAAAATTTACAAGTTTTATAAGTTATGTAAGTTATACTAAGTTATTTATTATATTATTTATGTAATCAGAAATGTAAACATTTTAGCCCTAGGCCTACAAGGCCTGTTGCGCTTAATAAATAAATAAATACAATTATTGGATATTGATATCCTATTTAGAGGTAAAACTCACTAACTACTCCAATGTTTGTTCGCAAAAAAATTTGCATTGATTTTGCAAAATTTCTTAAATTGGAACAGTTGTTTTCTGGTAAATTTAAATACAATGCAATTAATAATTTTCCTTGCAATTTCTTTTTATATACATTGTTAGATTCCTAATCAATTTACTCTAGTTGCAGATTATATGGCGCTTTTACAATATCAACTATTATAACATTTTTAAATATTGTTTTTAATACGTTCATTCCTTTTGCATAATCTTGAAGTCAATGTCGAAAATTTTCATCCAGTACTTTTAGTGACTCAATAAAAATATTCGAAAGACACTGTTTGTCGTTTTTGCTCCAAAATGATTGCAAAGTAGTAAAATGACAATAATTATTCTTTTGAAGTGCAGAAATAAACATTTTTTTTATGTTAAGTTGGAAACTTTTAATTTCTGTAAATAGCTCGTTGATTAACTTTTCTTTGCATTGTTGTTATACTTATTTAATTTATTGAGGTAAGTTTTAATGTCCATAAGAAAAGCTAACTCGCTTATTTATTGGAAATTCGATAATTCTGATATATTTTATTTCCCTTTTCTGTCAAAAATATTTCAATCTTGTGGATCAACTCGAAAAATCGTCTTAAAACTTTCCCACGGCTGAGCCATCTTATGTTGGGAAAATAAATGATATCTTCATATTCTGCGTCAATTTCATTTAAGAAATTCTGGAATGTTCGATGGTTCATACAGTTCATAGAGGTTTTGCGCAAAGTGCATGTTGATGGATAATACCTACAATGAAATTGTAAAGAAGACTGTGTAATATTTTAATTCTTTTAATTTTTTAGTAATCATGCCCACCAAACATTAATGTGATCCGTCATGTTCTTTGTGTCATCAGTTGTCACAGTTTTTAATTTTTTGCACTTGAAATAGTACACATTGAAAACATCTAATCGTTGTAGAAATAATATGTCTTTCATGCTTTCATTAGTGAAAAATACTGAAATTGAAAAAAAAAATTTCTTTTGATTTATTAAACAATAAACATGTTAGCTGATATATTTTGAATACGTCTATCTACTGTACGTGCAGAAAAACTAATATCTTCAATTTTTTAAATTTTTGCGGAAAAGTTTCTTTGCTTTTGGGAAATATTTCTATGCTCTAAAACATTTTTAGAAATAACCAAAATATAAAACACAAAAATAAGACGACTAATAAATTTTTCACAAATTTAAAGCTAAATTCAAGTATAAGTCAATAAAAATAAAAGTGAGGAAAAAAAACAAATTAGGGATTAGATCTGTTATATGTCTCTATACACAATATTGTAATCCGTTAAGTGAGAAATATTCAGAATGAAAATTTGTTTAAAACTAAAAATGGCTAAATAAAACTTACTCTTAGGTTATTCCGTAAGAGTGCCTTGCTTAATTCTAATCCAACTCCACCTGCCCCACCAGTAATTAGAGCCACTTTTCCTTTAATATCGAACATGTTTATCCGAAACTCTTACCGTTATAAACGGTTTCCTCATTTCCCCTAATCTTTTATATGTGTCAAGAAAATAATGTTATCTTAATTTGAAATAGTTGATCCATTCCAAAACAAACAATGACATACTTTTGTGAAGGTTAAATTCAAATAATCAAAATAGTTAAAAATAAATTAAATATATCTTTTAAAATTGCATTTGGTAAGCCCGATGTTTTCGTATCTGATTTGTTTTATTTGATGGGTATTTACATTGCTTTTTTAAGGCTATCGGTACATAATTCGCAAAAAATTTACGGCTATCCCTACTTTTTCTGTCTTAACACGGCAAATTACGTGTAGTAAAATTCTCTCTGGTATGGATTCCTACGTAAACATTACTACTTGACAATGTCATCATTAACTTTAAAGAGATGGCTTTTGAATGTTCTTGGATAACTGTTACTTGTATAATTGCAAATTATTAATTCAGTTAATAAATGGGATAATTTTTTCACTAATTATGTATTCAGTGATTGTAATAATTTATATAGTGTACAACAAAAACTAATACTCAATCGAGAAAAGAAGAAAAGTGTTAAATCGATTTTTTAATAATATATTGTTACTATGGAACGCTTACAATTTTGAACGTATTTAACAACAAAATACTTGGATCACAGAATATATCCTGGTTAATTCTCTACTTGGATCGTCCATAAACATCAAACAATTAACTTTTTATTATAGTCTAAGAGCTAGTGAACCCTCCGACTAACGGTGGTCCTGTAAGGCTAGAAATTTTTCTAGTGATAATTCATAGCACACCAAGGCTAAAAACCATGACCTGGCAGGCCTCAGTGGTGCACGTGTATCTACCAGGTGAATCGAAAAGTGCAAATTTAGGGGATAAAATAAACTTTCTCCTGTAAGGTTTAAATTTAAGTATGTGTTTGAGTAAGTCATTCAGAAGAAATATGTACAATGACAGGCGATTCTGAAGAGCATAAGAGCTTGCCAGGCGAGGGGAAAGATTAGGGGTTTTTCCTAAAATTATTCTTTTTGCATCGAACAAATTTTTTTTAGGTTTTTGGAATCATTCCAAACAGAAAACGTCTTTAGTGATTTTTCTCTTAAGTTAATAGTTTTTGTTATATAAGCGATTGAAAATTTTGAAAATTGCGAAATCGGCCATTTTTAACCCTAAATCGGACATTTATCTAAAAATTTCAATGTTGCCAAGATACGTAGATATTCTTTAAACATTGATTGATGAAATCCCGAAGAGTTTTTTGCAATAAAATATCGAAAACCCCTTTGTTTTTTTAATTGCTAATCAAGCGTGTGCGACACTAGTATAAGTGAGGACGTTTGAGTTTGCATAAATTCATTATCTCGAGAATGGGCAAATTTCAAGAGAAATCCTCAGACAGGTCGATTTTTATTTTTAAATTAGGATGTTTTGGCATATATATAATACTAGTGACGTCATCCATCTGAGCGTGATGACGAAATCGATAATTTTTTTAAATCAGAGTATGGGTTGTGTGATAGCTCATTTGAAGGGTTATTGAATTTTCTATTCAATAATATAAACAATAAGATAATTATTTATACAGGGTGTACAAAATTTTTTTTTTATTAAATTAACTTTGATTAAATTTGACAAATAGAAGAAAAATTGTTTTTTGTACACCCTGTATAAATAATTATGTTAATGTTTATATTACTGAATAGAGAATTAAATAACCTTTCATATGAGCTATCACACAACCCCCACTCTTATTTAAAAAAATCATCGATTACATCATCACGCCCAGATGGATGACATCACTAGTATTATGTATATGCCAAAAAGTCCTAATTCAAAAATAAAAATCGACCTGTCTGAGGATTTCTCTTGAAATTGGCCCATTCTCGAGATAATGAATTTATGCAAACTCAAACGTCCTCACTTATACTACAGTGTCGCACACGCTTGATTAGCAATTAAAAAACAAAGGGGTTTTCGATATTTTATTGCAAAAAACTCTTCGGGATTTCATCAATCAATGTTCAAAGAATATCTACGTACCTTGGCAACATTGAAATTTTTAGATAAATGTCCGATTTAGGGTAAAAAATAGCCGATTTCTCAATTTTCAAAATTTTCAATCGCTCATATAACAAAAACTATTAACTTAAGAGAAAAATGACAAAAGACGTTTTCTGTTTGAAATGATTCAAAAAACCTAAAAAAGTTTGTTCGATGCAAAAAGAATAATTTTAGGAAAAACCCATAATCTTTCCCCTCGCCTGGCAAGGTCTTATGCTCTTCAGAATCGCCTGTCATTGTACACATTTCTTCTAAATGACTTACTAAAACACATATTTAAATTTAAACCTTACAGGAGAAAGTTTATTTTACCCCCTAAATTTGCACTTTTCGATTCACCTGGTAGATACACTTGCACCGCTGATGCCTGCCAGGTCATGGTTTTTAGCCTTGGTGTGCTATGAATTATCACTATACAAATTTCTAGCCTTACAGGACGACCGTTAGTCGGAGGGACTATTAAGTTCACGTCTTAAATCAATTATTTATCAAATACACTGACAATAATCAACAACTGAAAATATTCCCGATGCCATGTCAAATATTTAAAATTGTCACTACCTTGTCATCATATTCTATTTGAGAGTGCGTTGTATGACAAAGATAGCGAATGTTCGATTTGGAAATTATCACCACGGATGTCCATTTTTTTCAAATCCTGAAAAAACTAATAAATATTTTAAAAAAATTTAAACGCAGAATGAAAGATTAAATTATTGTCGAGTACCGAAAGTCCCTTATAATAAATAAAAAGTTTCTTTTGAACGAGATATTTGAAATTAAAAATCACACTACATTCTCTTTTAGTTTTTCGCCCCTGTAACTTATTAAAATAAACATTACAGAAGTTTTCAAGGACTATCGGCACTCGTTAAGAACGTAATATTTCATTCTGCGTTTAAATATTTCAAAAATACTTATTAGTTTTCTCAGGATTTGAAAAAAAATGAATCCCATTTAAATAGCATTAGCGCCGAAACTAGGTACCCATCCGCTTAATTGTATTTTAACTCATCCTTGATCCTTGTATCGTACCTCCGCTCAGTGTCATCAGTCAAAAAGCAAGGTATTGATAAAACGGCGGCGGCGTTTAAAATTAGTGCTAGAACATTTCCGGGTTCAATTCAAAACCTATTAAAATTAGTACAATATATCTTTTAGTCAGTTACAAAGGTTTTAGTCCAGGGCGCATCTGTTTTGAGATGGACGTTGAGAGGTGACTCAAATTTTTTTTGCAGAAATTGCTTGAAAATAAATCAAATAATAATATTTGAGTTATCCTCCCTCTCAAAAAGGTCCGGAACATTGTTTAAATAATCAAAATGTCAAAAAATTAAGGAAAAATTCGATTTTTTTCTTGGTTTTTTGATTATAACTTTAAAAGTATTCATTTCCGAGAAAAGTTGTACTGACATAAAAGTTGCGTAATTAAATTTCCTACAATCTGAAATTAGTTTAAAACTTAAAAAGTAGTTACTTTAGTTGCAAAATATCAATAATTGCGAAAAACACCATACAAAAACAAGTATTTGCATTTTACGTTTTTCAACCATTTATGCTACACTTAGGACCTTCATATTTCATTCAAAAAAAGTTTATGATACAGTAAAATAATACTGTAAATTTCATTAAGATCGGTTTAATAGATTTTGCAAAATAAATTTTGTAATCCAGCTTTCGCAAAAAAAATTCATTTTTTCAAAATGTTACAGGACTGAAAATAAAGCAGATAGCAGGTTGAAATTTTTTTTTGCTTATCGAAGTGTACTATACCTTTCATTTGCAATTTGCAAAATTAAAATCGATTAATTACCACGGCGTCAGGAAATTTTTTAAATAAACAATAATTTTTGGTGTTACGCGCAGGACAGCGGTGTTCGATTCACACAAGTGGATTTCCACAAAAATTTCTTCCAATGGTTATTTAATATATTATTTTCTTACTCTATATTTTGTTGTATTTAATATTTTAATTCCACAAAAATCAAACTAATTTTATTATTGTTTGTGAAATATTGTTTAAACAATTGCATATGTTTAAAAATAATAAACTTTTATTTTTTAAGTTAAAATATATGAACAAAGAAAGTTTTTGCTAATAAAAGTGTTATTTTAAAGGATAGAGTATGTGTTTTTATTTTGCAATAAACAAATTTATTTATTTATATCGAAATGTAATAAAAATTAAAATGTATCAATCATTATCAAAGGTCATTGGAATACCCAATCAGAGCAAACTATCCGCTGTTCTGCGCGTAGCACCAATAATTAATGTTTATTTAAAAAAAAATCCTGACGCCGTGTTGTTAGTCGATTTTAATTTTGCAAAATTGCAAATGAAAGGTACCATAGACTTCTATAAGCAAAAAAAATTTCAACTTGCTATCTGCTTTATTTTCAGTCCTGTAACATTTTGAAAAAATGAATTTTTTTACGAAAGCTGGATTGCAAAATTTATTTTGCAAAATCTATTGAACCGATCTTAATTAAATTTACAGTATTGTTTTACAGTATCATAAAGTTTTTCTGGGTGGAATGTGAGGGTCGTACGTGTAGCATAAATGGTTAAAAAACGTAAAATGCAAATACTTGTTTTTGTATGTTTTTTTCGCAATTATTGCTATTTTGCAACAAGGGTGACTATTTTTTAAATTTTTAACCAATTCCATATTGTAGGAAATTTAATTATGCAACTTTTATGTCAGTACAACTTTTCTCGAAAATGAATACTTTTAAAGTTATAATCAAAAAACGAAGAAAAAAATCGAATTTTTCCTTAATTTTTTGACATTTTGATTATTTAAACAATGTTCCGGACCTTTTTGGGAGAGAGGATAACTCAAATATTATTATTTGATTTATTTTCAAGCAATGTCTGCAAAAAAATTTGAGTCACCTCTCAACGTCCAAATGTACTAATATTTTTACAGATGCGCCCTGGTCTATTTTTGAAGCTCCACAAATTAGTGTATTGATTCTGCTAAAAATAGTTAAAAGAATATTATTTTTTGAGTTGGGACACTATACAGATAAATTTACAAAATGCATATTATTTATTAAAAGTGGAAAACGGTTACATTTTAGCGCATTTTTCAGTGGTGCAAAGGTGTGAAATTCACAAAGCGATAAATCGGAAGTCTAGGGTGGATGCTTTAATATCCTCCATCTTTTTTGTTGTATGGTTTCTTTCACTGCATTGGAAATATGAGGCTAAAATGATTGTTGTGTTCAAAATACCTAGGCATATACCAATGACACAGGCCTAAGATTCACGAAACACCTGACAAATGTAGTCCAGGGGGCAGAAGTAAGAACGACAGCCGTACAAAAGATCATGCCGGATATAGGAAGCCCAGGCAGTCAAAAACAAAGAATCTACCTGCAAGTGGTACAATCGACCCTCCTATATGGAACACTCATTTGGGTAGATGTACGAAAATATCAAAAATACAGAGTTATGTTAATTAGAGCTCAGCGAAAACCTCTACTAAAAGTGACAAGCGCGTACCGGACTAGGTAGATGGCAGGATGGTCATCTACCATAGATGAGAGCCGACTTCAGAGAGTCATTACTAATAAAATGGCAAACAGATTGGGAGGCACAGACAGACAAGGCACAATAGACCAAAAACTGATACTTTTTAGAGTGGTATAAATGTCAGTTCAAACGAGTAAATTTTTATTTTACGCAGTTCCTGACAGGACATGGATCTTTCATGTCTTTTACTTATCGAATACGAAAACCGAGAGATGACAACTGTATAACTTGCAATGTAACAGACAACGCGGAGCATTGTATCTTTAGAAGCAATGCGTTTGCGTCGGACAGAATGTGGTCAAAACTACGGGAGATATCCCCTGACAACTTGATACGTATCGCTATGGAAAGCAGAGAGAATTTTGAATTTCTCAGAGACCAAATAACAAAAATCATGAAGATAAATCCCATGATAGAAAAAGAAATTGAGACAGGACGAGACAAAATCTGGATGACTTCACTTTTTTGAAGTTATACTTCTTTACGGGCGTAATGACGGTGAAATTTTATATGGGAAAACCTAGCGACCGGGTGCATGCGCATTATAACTTTGTTCTGATTGGATGTTCAAATGACACGACAAAAATTATCCAATATGGCAGCTGTGGCCCAGCTGTGGGACTGTGGTTTGGTTATAATGTATGCTTGTTGCATTTTAAAATTTGTAGGAAGAGAAACAACAAACAAAAAGTTAGTTAATGGTTATACTGCCTTTTTAAATAGTTTTCATATTATATTTTTGGCCTTATTTACATAGAAGAGATGATTGTTGCATGCCAATGTGAAAGCTCATGAAACTGTGACTAGTATGAGTGCCGCAGATCTCGCTTATTCAAAGCTAAAGAATCTTTCACTGGTAAGTGTTAATAAATAGTTGATCAAATTTTGTTATGATATTTGAACATAGCCTCTTTGCACGACGCAAGTGATTGCGAAATTTATTAGTCGTTATACGGGCTCCGATACCTACCTTGAACCTACCAAAATACATGTATGTAATACTTTTATTTACATAATTTGATTACCATCAAAATTTCTATCAATATTCACCTAATATATTGTTTTCTTACTCTATGTTTTGTTGTATTTTTTCAATTCTAAATCATTTCAATTCAAAATCAAAATAATTTGATTTACATAAGTTAAAAATGTCAAAAGGTTAATCTGTTTAGTTAGACGATCTTCGCACATAATGACAAGCTGTCTCTGTGGCGAAGTTTTAATGCGAGTGAATCCCAATACAACGCAAATACCAGCCGCGTGGTAAGTTGGTTCGAATCCCAATAGAAACTTTTATTTTTTTATTTTTTTTTTATACATTTTATGATTGTAAGTATATTTATTATATAATTTTATTTTCAGAAAATACGTATTTAGTTAAAAATTTTTCCGACAACTAATGTTCAGAAATCATTTGTGGCATTTTTAATGTGTTTGTGTTTGTTTTATTTTTTTATTATTTTAATTTTTGGCACTGTTTTAATAAAAATGTTTGAGAAGTAGTAAGTATAAATTAATTTAATATTTAAATAAAATATAAATAAAAAGTATATTAATTTCGTTTATAATCATATAATCATATAATAGAAGTATAACTTCTTACGTGCGTACAAAGTACACACACATTCTTTTTTTTATGATTATAGGTTGATATTTCTGATATTGACATCTTTTTTTTTAGCTCTTTAGCCTTTTAAAGGGGGAGCCACCCCTTTTTTTAGCTCCACATGTCCATGTCCATCACAGACACGAATAACCTTTAAACTCCCTAACGGTAAACTAACCGCTCCTAAATAAGGCCGACAACTTCTACGACCAATCTAGCCTGCGCAAGGCACTCCGAAGTTTCGTTCGCTAACTGAACACGTACGGAAATATCTTGACGAAGACTGATAGTTTTAGTTGGTAACCAGGGTAACAGGAGGGCATCCGTTTGCAGGACTTCCCTACCCAGGGAGCAGGGCCGCCGCTACTATGTGTGCAAAGTGTGCATCGCACACGGGCGGCCGATTGTAGGGGCGGCCAAAAGCAGGCCACTGATGATAATACTTTTTTAAAAAGAAAATAAATACGAAAAATTAAATAGTAATGATTCAGATAATTCTATAAACTCTAATATTCCAAACAATCTAATCAAAAATGCCAGTTATTTATTATATGAACTTCCTTTTGCAACTGTAGTCATAAAGTAGTTCAGGGAATGCTTTTTAATTCAAAGTGGCTGGCGGCTTTCGGACTTTAAGATATTTTTACCTACGTGGTCCATTAGCGATTTTTTTAAATTTTGAACATTTATTATTTGTTATATAAGCGAGTACGATACGACAATAGGGTACTTTCCGAGAATTTATATAAGTACTTGTTAAGTTGCTCTCATTGAGTAATAAAACATTCTTTTTTATTACTCAATGGTTTAAAAAAATATTTTTTATTGTAGGATGGTTGCTCTGTTATAATATTGTTCCTTTATGCTTATGTATATAGATGGCTTATAGTTCAGTCTCAGTTGAGAATTTGATGATTTTAGATACGCTTCTGATAAACGATTTTGTTTGTAATGTACAGTACGGACGTTTGAGTTGGAATAAATTTATTTTCTCGAGAATGGGCAACTCTGGAGATAAATCCCGAAACTGGTCGATTTTTATTTTTAAATTATAATTTTTTTACATATGTTAGCTTAGTGTGAAAACATCGTATCTCATTTTTTTGCGAAAATGACATTTTGGTGGTTTTAGTTTGAAAATCTTGTATCTCACGATTTACAACTGTTAGAAAAAATCCAAATACACTAGACTATTTTCTAGAGCCGAAAAAAGAAACCACGTATATCAATTATTATTGCTCTCTTGATTTAGTGTGAATACCACGTATATTTATAACCAAGAATTTGGTACTTAATTTGGAGTGTTTGTTTGAGAGATTCGACTTGGAGAAATGTTTTTTGTGAACAATAAAAGGTAGTCTGGCTCTGGCACACAGAAACATTTTATGAACCTTAAATCAAAAGATTTGTTCTGTATCAACCTAGCATTTTGAGGGGTGCAATAAGCTATGAAAAATGAAAAACTCGTAAATAATAATAAACACAATCTCATTTTAGATGAAAAACACGTATATCAAGATATAAGTACGAGGTTATCATAGTTACTTGGGCAAAGGCTCTATATACTGCAAGGATATTTACGTGTTTTTCATAGTTAATACCTATTTGTATTTCCAATTTAATAGCAACATTTAACACTTTTAGCTCTGGGCCAATATCAGATATTTGTCTCAATGTGCTCGAATTAAAAATATGTAACAGTAATTTTTGTTTTTAGGTTATATTATGCAAAAAAATCAGTTTTTTGCCTCACCTGTAAAATTGTAATTTAATGAGATACGAGGTTTTCACACTAAGCCATCGAATATATCATACTAGTGACGTCATCCATCTGGGCGTGAGGACGTAATCGATAAATTTTTAAATGTGAATAGGGGTTGTGTGATAGCCCATTCGAAAGGTTAATCAATGCTCTACTCACTAATATAAATAATAACATAATTATTTATACAGAATGCCCAAAAAAAATTTTTTTAATTAAATTAATTTTCTACATACATGTAAATGTATCTAGAAACATAAACGTAAAGTGAAGAAACACTAAACGCTAGTTACTGATAATTGGGAAAATATTATTACTCAAGATATATTTGATTTTATAAAAATTGTTACAACTAGCCTCCCACTCCCCTACCTATGTTGAAACGACTAACGTGTTGGAAGAGGGGCGGCAAATATTAAGTTGCACACGGGCGGCGAATACTTTAGCGGCGGCATTGCCAGGGAGAAAATGGACTGGGATGTTTTCCTCTATTCTGAATCCAACCCAAAGGCCACCATGGTACGGTGTTTAGAACAGTTCCACCCACATAAAAAAAATGATTGTTGTGCAGAAGATGACACCCTAATAATGACACATTTATTCGTGGTCAGTAATTAATGACAATGTTTTCATATCTGATTTTTTATATTTGATGATTATTTACGAGGCTTGTTCAATTGGAACTTATTATTGGTCCAAAAAACAGTTATTGTTACATATATCTATAAATAATTACCACTAAAATGAAGGCATTTTATCCATTGTTTCATCAATCGATGCATACCCTGCTTGAGGAATTATTGTGGCAGCTGCTAGAAGAATTTTTTTATGGCATTTTGCACCGCTTCGTCCGACTTAAAACGACTATATTTTAGCGCATTTTTCAGTGGCCCAAAGGTGTGAAAATTACAAAGCGATAAATCGGAACTCTAGCTTGGATCTCTTTTGTTGTACGTTTTCTTTCACTAAATTGGCAACATGAGGCTAATGATTGTTGTGCGAAAGATGTCACCATACCTAATAATGACACATAGATTCGTGGCCAGTTATTAATGAAGAAAGAAAGTCATTACCGTTTTGTCTGTATTCTGTGAGATGTTGCAAAGATAAACCCTTACTCAAGCTTGTTTGGTCCTCTGACAAAAGATTAGGTGACAATGGTACTTGAGTTGTCAAACAACATAGAGTACAAGGAATTGGTGACTTCCAGTATTAACGGTCCAGTAGCAGGTTTATCAGTAGAAGCACTTAGGTTTTTGGGGGGAGAGATAAGCTGTGGATTTGTGGTCAAGACCGTAAGTATGTAGATCTGGAAATAATCCGCCATAGATTACGTACGGGCATATCCATTTCGGTAAAGGCGGTCCTGAGGCGTTATCTGTGCGTAGTTATGTGCTACTTCTTTGAGGGTGACTATGAAAGTAGACTTGGATGGATGGGTCTGGGTTTTTGGCGTAGGTGATTCCTTTTTTGGTCTTGACCGTACAAATAGGAGATTCAATTTCTCTTTACCTTTCTTCGACCTAAAAAATATTTATTTCGATTTTATTTTTTAAGTCACAGTATTCTAAAGTTAAAGTTAGACTAGTTAATAGTTAAATCTAGATTTTATAATGGATCGGAAATATTCGAATATCCTCATTTCCTAGTTCCATTTGTAAATATAAAATTATTTAAAATATTAAGAGGAAATTCGCAAAACGTCGCCTGTCAAAATTTTCAATGTGTTTTTTTTTCGAATACTGAGAAAACTAATAAATATTTTTGAAAAATTTAAACGCAGAATGAAAGATTACTTTATTGCTGAGGGCTTAAAGTCCCAGAGAACTTCTATAATGTTTATTTTAATACGTTACAGGGGTGAAAATAAAATATAAAATTTAGTGTGATTTTAATTACAAATATTTCATTCAAAAGAAACTTTTTATTTATTATATGGGACTTTCGGCCCTCTGTAAAAACGTAATATCTTATTCTGCGGTTAAATTTTTTTCAAAAATACTCATTAGTTTTCTCAGGATTCGAAAAAAATGAATACATTTAAAGCACATTGAAAATTTTGACAGGCGACATTTTTCCCCCTTAATTTAATATTTTTTTATTTATTTATTTTTTATTGACATCCCAATTTATTACAATCTGCCGTTTTTTACAAAGTAATAAGCATTAAGTAATATTTATGGCGGTTAAACTATTGACATGTGGCGAACATACCCATTAATATGCCGCTCTTAATGCGTGACCAGACATCTCGTAACGCGACAATTCGTAACCGGACAAGTGGTAACGGACAACTCGTAACGGCGACAGTTCGTAACTGCGACACTTCGTAACGGCGACAGTTCGTAACTATACAAATTCGTAACGGATAATTCGTAACGTCCAAATTGAATTATTCTGTTTATTTTTGTTAACATGAAAAGTAACTGTTATTACACTTATAATTGAAATGATGTTTATCAATTTAACGAATCAGTACTGGGATAAACATGTTTAATACATTTTTCATTTCGTGTTTCATAATATATTAAGTATTTAATCACAAACAAATAATTAAATACATACAAACTTTTAACAACATTTTTAAAACTTTATCTCCCTTATTGTTCTTTAAATTTGCCTAGACAAAGCAATAATCAAGTAATTTGTAAAATCTTTAAGGCGACAACCGTCTTTAAATATTCCCAACTTTCTAAGTAAATATTTTGTAAAATAATGATTATAATAATTACCTGATATTATAATAAAACTTGTGATACTGATTTGATGATACTGATTCGTTAAATTGATAAGCATAATTTCATTTATAACTGTAATAACAGTTAGTTTCTACGTTAACAAAAATAAACAGAATAATTAAATTTGGATGTTACGAATTGTCCGTTACGAACTTGCATAGTTAGGAACTGTCGCCGTTACGAAGTGTCGCTGTTACGAACTGTCGCAGTTGCTTATTATTATTATTATTATTGGTTGTGACCTTACGATTTCCAATGAGGAAATCGTTTTCAAAAAAAGAAAATTAAAATAAAAAGTTATTAAACTTATTTAAAATGTTTTGCAAATTGGCAATGCTACTTACCTAGTGCTAGTGCTAATTAATATTATCTACTGAACAATATTGCAAACTTTTTGTAGGTTTACGTAGACTTTTCTACGCCATTCTAAGTGTTTTGTGACCCTTCTGTGGTAGATATCGCTAAGTAGAATAAATATATAAAATAGGAAATGTTTGAATGCTGAAATATATGAATTTTACAGAAATAAAAGACAGATATCGAGCACTGACTATATTAAATATTGCCCAAGTATACTTTCGCTCCTAGATCATTATCAGGGGCGTCTGAAATAAGCCAAAAAAACGACATTGTTAAAAGAGAAAAAGTTGGAAAATCTTTGACAAATACTCGAAGATGATGTATACTTGAATGTCGTAACATTTATTTAATTTAGGGGCAGATTTTTTCAAAAGTTCTTAAAAATTTGCTACGTAATATTCCCCACGCAAACATCAAATTTCGATTCGTCACAATAGGACTGGACCAGTCATCAACGGTTCGTGAAATCTTCTATCTTGGCTAATTAAAGCGATTTGTTTTTTGGTTGTCTGTTAGCAATGGTTTGTCTTTCGCGTAAAACATTACGAGTAATGAAAAAATTACACGTTTAACCCTTATCCGGGCAAGGTGGGTCCAACAAGCCCGAGACGCCAATTCTTTTATCATAAACTGATAGAAAAATTTTTGTTGAATTTTATGCATCACTGAATTTGTTTAGAAGTATGTTTCCTTCAACCTAGTCATGAGCTATTCAAAATATTGATTATCATTTTTGAAATTATTGCGTCGAAAGAATTTTGTCACGTAAAGGGGCAACACGGGCCCGTCGGACCCTATTTGTATTTATACCTAAAGTCTAAATCTTTGTTACAGAAGTTAATCTGGCAGTCAGGTAATGTTTTTGTGGATTATCTAAACGACTTTTATGAATCCAGAAATCTAATAATAAAGTTAGACTTTAACTTTACCTGTAACAAACAACGTAAACGTCTCTTTGTGATGAGAACATCAAAGAGATTCTTACAATAGGTGTTATATCTATTCTAAATGAATTTTAAAAACTGGTAATCATTGTTTGAATGCAATAATGTTGTTAGGTAGTTACTTATACATATTTTGAAATAAATAATGCATCTGCTATCAGTCGTTTGACATCGATGTTAGTGTCGACAACTAAGCTTCTAAAATTATATTGAATTACAGTGAAAGTAGATAGTGCGAATAAAATGTCCCAAAAACCATCATTAGCTGCAGAACTGCAAAACTGCAAGATATTTTTTAAAATTTATGGGATTTCGATGATATCTCCTGAAGTAGGTGGCATTGAAAGTGAATCTGAAATTGAAGATTATCTTTCGGAAGCAAGTGAAGAGGATGATCAGCAAGTAGTATTGAGTGATAATGAAGTAGAATGTGTAGCTACAAGTTCCCAGATTATCGAGTGTGTAATTGTTGAAACTAAGGATGGAATTAACTGGACCAATCAAGCACAACCGACAGGACGTATGCGATCCTGCGACATAATAAAAAGCAAAGTGCACAAAATAATGTTAGGATCTAGTCAAAGTGTAGATGATCCTGTTGATTCCTTTTGTTTGTTTGAGGACGAAAAAATTGTAAACTAAATAGTTAAGTGTACAAATAAAGAAGCCGAAAAATCTTGGGGATAGAGAACTGGAAATATTGTGACTCTAGAGAGCTATATCTGCCTTTATTGGACTAGGTACTACTAACTGCAGAGCACCTGAGTGCCAACATCCATAATGTAGATATACTTTAGAGTAAGTTTTATGCACCTATTATATTTAAAGCTACCATGGGGTTAAAACGATTCAAAAATATGCTAATATTTGCTCGATTTCACGATAAGGACACGAGGTCTGAACGAAGAAGGAACGACAAAGTAGCAGCAATACTCGATGTGTGGAATCAAGTCAACCAAAACTTTCAAAAACACTATTTACCGTAAAAAACATAACGGTAGATGAGCAACTTGTTCCGTTGTTTATTACCCCAAATGTTTATTACTTGTGAATACATATTTTTTCTACAAAAGTTTTTCTGCATTTCTTTATTTTGTACAAATCCTTCAGGTAAATCGCACCCTCGAGGTAGACCGCATACTATAGTAGCACCTGTTTTTTAATCTAGGCAATTTAAACTTAACTTTAATAAAAAATCAAAAAAGAATATTAAAAACATATGGGTAAATATGAATAGTACATTCAAGAACAGTGATGGGCCCAACGGACCCGAGTTGCCCGGTTACGTAAGTAAAATGTGTTGCCCGGATAAGGATTGATAAAAAATGATCATTTAACCTTATAAAAACTAAGTACTGCTTTGTGAATCCCTTTCATGTAGCACTACATTGATTTTTTTGTTCGATTTTGCATTTCATTGTGCTGTAATAGCTCGTAAAATTTTGCGAAGGTCCATTTTCAAATTTTAGCTAGTAATCTTCGATCACTATCAGACACAATTCCACGTCTACCTGAACTTTTGGCTTTATGTTGCATACTTCCACTATCACGATGATGCTTAAGTACGATCGAACTGCAGACTTAGCTAGATCTAATTCTTCAGCAAATTTCTCTTATTTTTTTAACAGTCCAAACCTTAATTTTATTGAGACAGTGTGGCATAAGGTGAAACAGACTTAAAGAGAAAATTTGTTGAATTATGGGATAGTTTCGACCAGTGCCGGATTAACCGTTAGGGAATCCTGTGACCTCGCATAATCCAAATAAAAAAAATATATATGATTAAATAAAAACTATAAATCATATTATGTTGAAAAATGCAAAGAATCCGCAGCACTAGAAGAACACGCAGCACCAGCAGCGCAAGGGCTGATGCAACAAGAGCTTTGTCTGAAGTTTACAACGTCTTTAAATCTGATCTTCAGACTCTTGATAAAGACAATAATCAGAACGCTGAAACCCTCATGAGTGTTTGTTGAAAGAAATGTAAAAAAAAAAGAAACATTCGTAATGAATAATTTTTGGGCAACAATTTTAGAATGCATCAACGCTGTCAGTAAATCATTACAAAGAGAAGAGACTGAACTTCAAACTGCAGTTCAGCTTCTAAATTTACTTTTGGAGTTCCTAAAATCCCAAAGACATAATTTTTTGCTTACTACGAGCAGAATGCCTGCTATCTACAATACTGTGAATATTTCGACGAGAGTCAAGGAAAGCGAGCAAGAAAATTACATTTTGATGATGCTATTTCAATGAAGTCTTTCTACAGGGTGGAGAAAAGTGAAAGGTTGACACGTACCTACCAATTTTGGATAAGCTAATTACTTAGCTCAGTCGTCGGTAGACAGCAAACGAGTCGGTGAACTCAGTATTTGGTGTTTTGTATGTTTTCCAAAACTGAGTGATACTAAAATATAGGAGTGTGCTTCAAAGTACATCAAAACTATCCTGATGATATTTGACCTGAAACTAAAGATGAGCTAGGGCAGTTCAAATATTTTATAGCACGGCTTTAAGACTTGCAGGGAAAACAATTTATTCTTGCTCCACCGTCATTTTCGGTATTTATGAGATCAAACTCGAATCGTCGTTTCCAAATGTGTCAGTAGCTTTTAAGATTTACTTTATGATAGGGGAGCAAAGTATGCTAAATGTGCAGTAACTCGAGCGCTTTGGGGGCCTATTGGGTTGTGAAGAGTAGATTCAAAAACCAAAAAAATTTAAGTAAAGTTTTCCATTTTAGTGGTGACTTGTCCATTTTAAATTTAATTTTCCGTTTCCAACAATCGTTTTTTTTAGATTATAGCGCCATCTATCCATAATTCGAAAAAATATCTTGAATAAAAGTTACTTATTTTTACGTAAGGAATCCAAATCTGCAATAAAAAATGGGGCTCCTATTTAAGATTTTAAAGTAATCCCCCACCCCTCCTCCGTGGGGGTCGTGTTTGGAGCCATTCGATAGATTTTTCAAAAATATTGAATAAGTGTATTTTTCAGTTTTTCGATCTGACGTTCATTTCGCGAAATATCGCGGGATTCGTATTTAACATATTAAATTTACCCCCCACCCTTCTGCGTGGGAAGTCGTGTTTGGTATCATTCGATAGAGTTTTGAAAAATATTGAGTAGGTACGTATTTTTTAGTTTTTCGATGTGTCATTCATTTGGCGAAATATTCGCTTTTTTCTTGTGAAACTTTGGAACTCACCCATTTCTTTACGCTCCGCTCAAATCGTCAGATTTTTGAAATATACACTCTTTTGCACTCCCCTGCATTAAGAACCAATATATGGTAAAGGTACATTTTCAGGGTACAAGGTTTCTCCCCATGTAATAATCTGACGCGCTCGAGTAACTGCAAAAATCCCCTCTTGGGCTCCCCTACCATTACGCTAATGATTACAAAAGCAAACGGCAAACGGTCATTTTAAAAAATGATAATTATTAAAAACTGTCACTGTTCGACTATAGCACAAAATAGACGAGCATTTCCCTCAATAATTATGACTATTGAGAATGATGTGCGTGAAAAGAATTTGAAGATATTTTTAAGTAGTTTGGTGGTTATGAAACTCTATCTAAGTATTAAAATTATAACAAAGCTTTTGTAGATTTTATATTTTTTCAGACTCTAAATTCAGTTGATTTAAAATATCTCGGAAAATATTTTTTTATTTAGCAACATAAATATAAATAAAGAGTTTTTTGACTATTTCTTTGTTTTATTTATTCAAGCAACACGATTTACAAAATATAACAACAATTTAACTTTAGGTCTACAAAATATCCACTAAAATACCGGGTGTCCACTTATATTTTCCCCCATTTTAACTGCCTATAACTTCTAAACGGCTCAAGATAGAAATATGCGGTTTTCGCTGAAATGTTTTGTTTTAGTAAAAGTTTTGTCTGAATGAATTGAATTTTTTTATCGCTTTCAAATACGAAAATAAAAATGGCGGATTTTAAAAAAAAAAGCGTTGTTGACTTTTTTAATGGAACACTCAAAATATTTTTTTGCAAATTGAAAGAAATTTCATTCACATATCCAGCGATATAAAGTTCTTTAAAATCGGTTGTCAAATCACTGAGTAATTAATTTTTAAAATGAGAGATGCAACGTGGATATCACATACCTAAATACCATAACGAAGCAAATTGATATTATGTTACGTGATTTCCACATTGCATCTCTCACTTTAAAAATTAATTGCTCAGTCATTTGACAACCGATTTTAAAAAAAATTTATATCACTGGATAGGTAAATGACCGTTTTGTTCAAGTTATAAAAAAATATACTGTGTGTTTTAATAAAAAAAGTCAACAACGTTTTTTTTATTAAATCCGCCATTTTTTATTTAAAAGCGATATAAAAAATGGTAATTTACCTAAAAACTTAAAAAAAATAGTCATTTACCTATTCAGCGATATAAAAATTTTTAAAATCGGTTGTCAAATGACTGAGCAATTAATTTTTAAAATGAGAGATGCGATGTGGAAATCTCATAACATAATATCAATCTGCTTAGTTATGTTATTTAGGTACAGTCGGAAAAATGAAAGAATACCCATGAACGAACATATAAAACACGCTGTATTTTCCTGTCACCGTATCATAAAGAAAATTGTCCAGTGCAAGTACATGTAACAATAATTATTTTATGTACTTGCGCTGGCCAATTTTTTGTGTGACACGGTGACAGGAAAATACAGCGTGTTTTATATGTTCGTTCATGGGTATTCTTTCATTTTTCCGACTGTATGTGATATCCACGTTGCACCTCTCATTTTAAAAATTAAGTACTCAGTGATTTGACAACCGATTTTAAAAAACTTTATATCGCTGGATAGGTGAATCATCTTTCTTACAATTTACAAAAAAATATACTGGGTGTTCCATTAAAAAAAGTCAACAACGTTTTTTTCAAAAATTTGCCATTTTTATTTTCGTATTTAAAAGCGATATAAAAAATTCAATCCATTGAGACAAAACTTTTACTAAAATAAAGCATTTCAGCGAAAACCGCATATTTCTATCTTAAGCCGTTTAGAAGTTATGGGCAGTTAAAATGGGGGAAAATATAAGTTGACACCCGGTATAAAGCTAAGGAGCTATATTTTATAAATAATTAGTTATATAAATTATAGCTAAGGAATTCGGTTCGGAGATGGAGGGGTTATCCTATCCTATTATGGAGGGGACCGGGATACCTGACTTGTGTCAGTTATTAGTAAGAACAATGGCAGACAGGATTGTCGCGGCTGTAATGACTAGCGGCGATGTAACCCCATATTAAAATAGTAATTCCTTGAATTCTGCTAACATTTAGCACAATTACCACATCGTGTTTCCAAGATATTATGTGCAATATTTTCGTTAATTTTTTGGCCAACACAGCAATTCAAAGGTTATAAAAACCAAGCCATTTCAATATTTTATTATTAATGCTAAAAACTTTAATGTATTGTTTTTAATTCAATAATCAAGGTTTTGAAGATAAAAATTTTCAATAAATTTTCGTTTGTCCATTTAGTCCATTTAGTCCATTTGTCCATTTAGTTTAGTTTTAGTTGTTAGGGCTCGTACTAATATATTAATTCATTGTTAATTATTACCATAATGTAGAGCAAAGTTCTACTTGATAAAGTATAGGAGACATATCTTATTACGGAAGAAAGTGTAAATTTTCACAAATACGCCAGTATGGTCTTATATTTCTCATTCAGGTTATGTTTACCTAATAAGGTGCGATCGTGGTTTCCTGTTATAGTTAATAAATGGACTGGTCAAAGTATTATGTGAACTGGAATGTTTACAAAATAACTTTTAGAAACGCCACATATAAGTATGTATTCAGTTCAATTTACATTTATATTTTATTTCTTTATTTCTTTGTATTCAACGATTGTGTTTTTGAATTCAGATTTTATACAGTATCAAACATGAATCCAATTTCAGTTTAAATTATAATACACGGGAAAATTAATTTGGTTCTATTGGTGTATTCTAGTAATAGAAATTTTAGAATTTAATGTATTCCTGGACCACTTTTACAATATGATAATATAAGTGCCTACTTATACGTACCTACTGGTATATCTCAACAAATTATCAGTAGTAATTGCACAAGAGCTCTAAACTTATTGAATTTTTCCCGAGTGTCACTTTGGCAGTTTTAATTTCACGAGCCGAAGGCGAGTGAAATTATGTCAAAGTGTCACGAGGGCAAAAATTCTATATTAATTTTAGAGTTCGAGTGCAATTTGTTGCGATTATTTCATGAATAAAACTGTTCAAAACCAAAATTTTATTGTAATTTATATATGTAAGTACCAATTAGTGAAATTAAACACACAGTTGTTATAAATATGTATTTGACGGTTGAAAGTCATCACTTTTATAATTTTTAAAACATTTGTCATTAATGTCACTGAATGTATTTTTTCGTAGCAACGAAGGGCATCTGACGTAATATGCTTAACGACGGGAGATTATCAAAAATTATCACCTTAATTTGCATGTCTGTAGCTTTCTATTGGTCAGAATCTCCTATGAATGAAATAATCAGTAGTAATTGCACAAGAGCTCTAAAATTATTGAATTTTTCCCGAGTCACACTTTGACAGTTTTAATTTCACGAGGCGAGCCGAAGAACGATTGGAAGTTAAAATCATCAAAAAATCTGTCACAGGTCATTCATGAGCCTAATACCCACAAAAAATATTGCAGGTTTGTAGATTCCATCCATATCTAATTTATACTATAAGCAGTGAGGAAAAGTACGTGTTGATGAACAGCTATCAGAAGAAATTGAAATTAGACGTGAGGTGAGGCAGGGATGCGCATTGTCGCCAGTTCTTTTTATTTAATGCCTACTCGGAAAAGATCCTTAAAAACAGGTGGGAAGAGATCCTAAAGAACTCTTGAGGGCAAAACAGCTGGACTGGTGAACAGAATAGTGGAGTATAGCTAAGAATACGGTCTAACAATGAACATCAAGAAGACAAAATACACTCAACTCCACAAGTGATTATTTTCAGGAAATTAAAATTAGAATAGAAAAGGCTAGAGCTAATTTTAACAAAATGAGAAAAGTGCTCTGCACAACGTACAATAGATATGAAGTTAAAGCTAACAGTAAGGTTGGCTAGGTGCTACGTTTTCTCGCCTTTGTTTTACGGAATGGAAGCTTGGACATTGAATGCGATATCAAGGAAAAAACTGGAATCCTTCGAGTTGTGGGTGTATAGAACGATTCTCAAGATGTCATGGACACAACACGTCACAAACAAAGAGGTTCTGAGAAAGATGAATAAAGAAATGGAAGTTTTAAATACAACCAAAACCAGAAAATTTTAATATCTCAGACATATTAGATTGGATTGCTCAGAACACTCTCTGAGCAATCCATAGGTATTAAAATAAATGGTGTTACATTAAACAATCTAAGATTTGCCGACGACACCATTCTGATCGCAGAAACACTTGAAGAGCTACAGATATTGGTGAATAAGATAACAGACTGTAGCGAAGAGTATGGACTATCTTTGAACATAAAGAAAACTAAATTTATGGTAATATCGAAATCAACACGAAATGTCCAAAATCTATATTTACACAATGAAATTATCGATCGAGTTAGCAAATACAAATATTTAGGCACTTTTGTAAATGAAGACAACGATGGCCCAGCAGAAATCAAAATAAGAATAGAAAAAGCCAGATCCATATTCACTAAAATGAAGAGAGTGTTCTGTGGAAGAGATTTGAGCCTTGAAATGAAACTTCGCCTGATGAGATGTTACGTACTTTCTGTGCTGTTCTACGGAATAGAGCCATGGACACTGAAAAAGATTGATATCAAAAAATTGGAGGCATTTGAACTGTGGATGTATCGCAGAATCTTGAGAATATCATGGACGGAGAGAATCACAAACGTCGAGGTCTTGAGAAGAATGAATAAAGAAAAGGAAGTCATATTTACGATCAAGAAACGAAAACTGCAATATTTGGAACACATTACAAAAGGCGAAAGATATGAACTGCTTCGAATAATTATGCAGGGGAAGATAGCAGGAAAAAGTTCCATAGGAAGAAGACGAAACTCCTGGCTAAAAAATCTACGGGAATGGTATAGCTGTAGCAACAACGAATTGTTTCGGTCAGCAGTTTCGAAAATACGTATAGCCCTGATGATCGCCAACCTTCGGAACGAAGATGGCACTTGAAGAAGAAGAAGGGCATATTACACGTGGAGAGAGATACAAATTGCTCCAACTCATTATGCAGGGAAAGATCTAAGGAAAAAGAAGAATAGGGAATATGATGGCTGCGCAACTTCAGAGAATGGTGCGGATATACATCAAATGAACTTTTCAGAGCAGCCGTCTCTAAAGTTCGAATAGCTATGATGATTGTCGACCTCCGTCGCGGAGATGGCACTTGATGAAGATGAAGATCCCAAAAAATATTTGAAAGAAAAGAAGAGCCTACTAACATTATTATTATTATAACATATGGTAGGCCCAGATTCCAACCAATCGTATGGTAATATCGTTGCTCTCTAAGAAACATGTCAAAATAACCACATGTCCCTTTGTAAATTGAGTTAAATAAATAAATTAAACATGAAAAATCAGTTAACAGCTATCAGTATACATATAGTTGTGCAAGCAAACTAAGAGTCATTAATATTCAGTTCAGCGGGATACTATTGATGGATATGTGTACTTAAATAAACAAGGGAATATTCCATAAAACAGGTAAATCCCTTGTTGATATAATTTCACACCTGAAAGAATAGCACCCCGCTGAACTGAATATTAATCTCTCTTATAATGTATAGTTCTGCTGAGCTGGGTTCGATTGTACGAGTGGTGAAATTATATAAACAAGGGTTTAATTTTATAAAACAGGTAGATCCATTGTTTATGGAATTTCTCAACTTGGACAATAGCACTCCGTCTAGCTGAATATTAACGACTCTCTTAGACAGTTTGTCAGACTATACCTATATAATAAAAATTAAGGCATTTTCAGCTTCGTGTATTGTCTTCTCCTGTAAAGCTAATACAAAAATAATGGTGGTCTACAGATTCGACACTATTTAGCGGACTAACATGTTACAGGAATACCAGATAGTAAACACCTTTATCTATCTCGGGTCTAGTACAACTAACGATGGTAACTGTGAAGCAGAAGTTCGGAGACGTATTGGTATGGCAAAAAATGCGATGAGTCGCCTAACTAAAGTTTGGAAAGACAGATCTCTCAAAATATCAAGATGAGACTGGTGAATGCCCTTATATTCTCAATATTTCTATACGGAGCAGAGACTTAAATTCTTCGCGCATGCGAGCGCCAAAAAATTGATGCTTTTGAGATTTGGTGCTGAAAAAGTATGCTGCGCATACCTTGGAGAGCTCATTGGACAAACGTTTCCATTCTAAACCAACTCAATATTAAAAAAGGCTGTCCACAATATGTCTGCAATGAATTCTGCAATTCTTTGGTAACGTGATTCGCAGAGGTGATGACAGTTTGGAGAGATTAATTGTTTCTGGAAACGTTCCGGGGAGAAGATCAAGAGGACGATCACCAACTAGATAGTCTGACTGTCTGACCAAATAAAGCTTCTTCTTTGTCTTGCAGTACCGTCTCTTATCGTAGGTTGGCTACCATCACGGCAATCTTAACTTTGTTGGCTGCAGCTCTGAACAACTGTATTAAACTGCACCCATAGCACTCCCTAAAATTTCGCAAATAATGCATTTAGCTGGAAACTCATTCTGCGAAGCTCTTAGAGCAACTGAAGAGAGAGACCAAGATAGAGACATTGTTAGGAATATTGGAAGAAATCATGATCCTCAGTAATGGGGAAACGACAAGAGAAAGAGAGAGAGTATTGTCTTCGTCTAAAAACTAGCCCCAACTACACGAAAGACGGAAGACCTTATACAGTCGTTCTAACATCTTGCAATTATGCAGCCATTATCTTAAAGCATTTCGTCCATTGTTGTACAGGAGGATATCGAGTACCTAACGTTTTTCGAAATTAGCAGGAAAGCTATTAAAACATTTTCGGATAACAGAGAATTTGTCATAATTCACCCAATCGCTTCTCCTGGTTTTGCCATCGATCAAACCATATATTTCAAAAAAAAATCTGAAGCACTCAAGTGTCATTGTTAGTCGAAATATCCCGCAGCATACTGTTGACTCTAAATAAATCGCTAGCATTTCGATCACTATTTTTAGTAGTCTAATAATAAAACACAGAAAAACTTTTGTTTTCAGTACCTACTTCCACAATATTTATTATAAATTAATGTCACTATACGCTGTGAGCTCGTACGTACAGGGGATATTTACAAATTCGCGAGCGCCAGTAGTGGCAAGTCTGTAAACGTTTACCGGAAATTTGACATAAATGTCTAAAGTGATTAATTTAAAATTAAAATTAAAAACATTAATTATAAAAAATACTAGTTGGTCAAAGCTGTGGTATATATTTTTACGTTAAATGTACTTACGTTTTAAATACTGAATAAAAGTTTTTTTAATGTTCCGTAATATGTAATTATAAATTTTTCTATTAATCTTAGCGCCATCTACACGATAATTGTGAAAGTATCCGAAGTAAGAAATTCATATTTTATCAGTAGAATGTCAAATGATTAGTAAAATCTTAAAAAAATCGATTACGATTTAATTACTTTTTTGCGTTGAAAATATTAAGCGATAACAATTAAATAATAAATTAAAAAATTACCGGTGAAAGTTGAATTAGTAGTCCGCTAGGATCGACACCAGCGAAGCTCAGAGCGTATAGCTTTTTCCGTAGAGTGACTTTTTCAAGTGATACATTTTATTGTTTGTCTGTACTTTAAAGTTTTTAACTGAATAAGTTGAGGAGTGGGGAGCTGCTTGTCTCAAGATGGTCATTCAAAATTATATCTGTATTTCTTCATTTATTAATTTCTTTCTGCTTTATTAAAGTTTCTGCTATTCATATAGCTATATGGAGATGGTGGTCCAACTCTGAATCGAATATAAACAAAAACTGCCTTTATCTTTTCCATTTTTACTCAGTTTTGAGTATTTAGAAACTGTTTTTCAGTCCTTTTCCTAGACGAAGAGAAGGTAAATGCGTGGCCTAAGTGTCCTCTATTTTCTTTCTCATATTTTCGTCGTCTCTGTGATTATATATTGTAAAATCCGGAGATACGGGATGCAGCCAGAAAGAGGTTTATTAACGAAAAGTCTTAGATTTAAAATATTGTTTATTATATTTTTGTTTCAATTATTCTAATTGTTTAAAAAGTAGTAAACTTTGTATCTAGGGCTTTTCGTTGTTTTCCTCGTAATACGAGAGATGTCGCTAGATTGCGTCTCAAAAGGTGGAATCATTGTATCGCGATGGTTTCCCTTAAATAGGCAGATTGTTTATATCCCTTTCAGAGTTGTGCATAGGCGTAACCAGGATGATCCTAAGGGGGGGTTACAACTACCTGAAAGGGGGGGGGTTACAACTACTGGAAGGTCTCTGAGGGCTATGGTGTTAAGCGTATAGAGCTCAAAGTACATCCCAATGGGGGGTTACAACCCCCAAAACCCCCCTGGTTACGCCTATGGAGTTGTGACTGCATATCTTCACTGAGGAGGCATGAGGATGCTGAAAAAGCTATATCGAGATGGTGGTCCAACTCTGAATCGAATATAAAAAAAAAACTGCCTTTATCTTTTCTGCTATTCGTTTTTGGAAAGTCATCATATGGCAGTTTGTATACACCACTCTGTAACTGCTTTTTACTTTGGCTCTTATTGTTCTTAATGTTCCGGTTCCGGTCCAACGAATGGCATTAATTAGCCTTGGTAGGATATTTCATCTGCTTATTCATTGCCTTTGTGACCCTCATATCCTGGTACCCATGCTATCTTAACATTGCCATGGTCATAGTTTATTTAGGGCACCCTCACAATCCCGTACTAGCTTAATATTGACCTCTACAGAATTGAGTGCCTTTAGCGCTGCCTGGTTAGGTAAGATTTCAATTGGACGGTTCGTTCTTTTCTACCTTTCTGCTTTTTCCACATAGTGATCGATTGCCGTTATTCCCGCCTGGACAATTATGATATCCTTACAGGGCCGTAACTACCATTGGGGCAACCGGGGCAGTGCCCCGGGGCCCCCAGCCAAGGGGGCCCCCGTTTGGTTGTCCGTGCATAGATTGTAACGAGGTCAAATAAACTTTTTAAAGTACTTTCAGTCAAGTTCTACTTCGAGTTGTCCGATTGTAATAAATACACGGCATGTTAATTCTAACAACTTCAATGATTGATTTTACCCTGTTTCACCTGCACCGTTATAAAAAATTTTGTCTCAAAATCTCTCCATAAAGTCACCTTATTTTCTTTGCTGTCAAACCACAAAGCAGCTCCGTCTTTTAGATGGCTTCTTATAATTTCTTTGCAGTCTTCGAAGTTCAGCATATGTTGGAATTTGTTTTTTAAGATTTTAATGAAAGGTACAGACATCGTTTTCTAAATTAAATCCCCGCCAAATTGAATTCTGCTCTCATTGGAGCTGTATACAATTATTTTCTGGCCCTCTCCTCCTTTTTGACATTATCCTATCTCCTTTAATTTTTCTTCCACTTTTTCCTTATCGAATTTTAACGCATTTTAGAATTTTCTTCCACCTTTTCAATTTCCTGTATCTTCTCAACAATCTGCTTTACCTCTTACTGTATTTTCTCTAAATAAACCTTCATATCTTCATATTGTTCTAACTCCCAACGAACAGTATCGTTCGTTGGGAGGCACTGAAGTCCTCATACCAATCTGAAAGATGTTCCTCGAAAATGACTCTAAAATCTCTCAATTCAAAACGCTGAGCTGGAAGATTTGATGCAGCCAATACATTGAAATATAGATTTTGCGATGTTTTGAAGTGCCTTTCAAGTCTAGTTCTGACAAGTAACAAAAGAAATGAAAGAGAAGAAGCAGCACAACTGAAAAATAGAAAACAGAATCATTCAAATTTGTTTTGTTACTAGTTGTGGAAAATAAAATCCTTGAAATCCTCAACATAGTCTCGAAAACACTGCAATCAAAATCTTTGGACCTTTTAACAGCTTAGAGTTTACTTGAAGAAAGCCTCTTAAAACTAACTGAAATGAGAGGACAATTTGAAACCTTCTTTGAAGTGGCTTCAAATATGTGTCAACGTTGGGGAATACCATTAAGGTTGCTCCAGAAAGAACGCAGAAGGCGAAAAAACATTTCAATGAACTGTGCGAAGATAAAAGACTTCAAGATCCCAAGTCATGCTTTAGAGTAACCGTGTTGAGTAACCTCTATGATCGACACATTATGCCATCAGCTAGACAGTCGCTTTCAAGGAATGAAAGCAGTGTAAGATACGTATCGAATTGTTTAACCTGATTTTATTTTAAATGCCAACGAACAGGACCTTCAAAACAAAGCAATCAACTTCGTAAAACGTTTTCCAGATGATTCCAGATGAGAGATGGAGGGTTTACGCCCCTCTGGGGGGTAAACCCCCGATACCCCCGTAGGGGGCCCCAGATCACGTTTGCCCCGGGGCCCCCAACATCGTAGTTAAGGCCCTGTATCCTTAGATAAACTTATGGTGCGTTTAGCAGTAAATGGTTGACTTCAATGGTCAATATTGTACTGGTACTTCAATAGTATAAACGGACCAGTTTCAGGTAAAATTTAAATATGTTTAAATGTTTGTTTTGCTATAATCTTAGCAATTAAAATAGATTTAATTTATTTTAAAACTCATTTGAAAACATTACTTTCGGGTATATAAGGCAAAGCAAAATATTTTACATCCTTTTTTTTGTTTTTGTCGTCGTAATTATTGTAAATTTTTTGGATTCTTTGCTTTATTCTAGAAGTACCGTCTAGTCAGTGTTAATTATCAAAAGACCAACTCTGTCTACGTCGCGTCGCTTGCTTATCGCTCCGGGTGGGTCTTAGCAATGGGCCATGTCAGATAAATTTAATAATAGTTACGACCGCACTAATTGAAGTCAACCATTTACTGCTAAACAAATCATACCTGGTTTTACCTAGGTCCCTACTATATCGGTTCCTACACCCGTCGATGTTTTTGATCCATCAATGTACCTGGTAGGGTACACTTTCCTTCCAGTCTTCCCTGCCTGGTATATTATTTTGATGTACGGGAACACTGGAACAGGGGAAGTTTTAATTGTGGAACAAGTTACAGTTACGGGTTTCGATTGTCAGACTACGAAAACGTCCCATATATTTTGTCGGACAGAACTTCCAACTGATGTTACCCTTGTTACCCTTTCATTAAACTCTCATGTAAAAAATTAGACTATTTACCACCAACATAATTCCTGTTATTCTACATGTTCTACGTGTCGGACTTATTAAAATCCCAACATATTTGTCGGAAAAACCTTTTTTCATATATATTAAATATAAAGTTTGCTATTGAATTAACTTAAAAACAACCTGCTAGTTTTCACAATCATAAACTTGTCACTCTTGTCAGGATGACACGTTCCACAATTAAAATAACGTTCCACAATAATTAAAACTTCCCCTGTTCCAGTGTTCGCATATATCAAAATTTGTCCGACTAGACACTATCAACAAATTTTCAGCTTGCTATTAATTAACTTATTTTTGGTACTCGGTATCCAGGCCTATATATCTCGTAGCTGTGGCATCACTGGGTTCCACATTAGCGATTTAAATAAGAATAAGTAGTCTAAAGTAGTGCTTGTAAATTATTATGTCTTAGTAAGTTTATATGTATCTCTTTTTGTATTTTTGGAATTCTTGTTGAAATTTTTAATATTTAAAATAAATTGTAAATTAAAATAGAGTTTATTCCATTTAAAACAATACAAAAATAATGTTAAATGTAACAGTAACACGTAAAAATTACACATATTAAAAATAAACTTTAGAAAATAACTGTCAGAGATTCATAATTGGTTAAAGCTACCTTATTCACTAAAAAATAAATATACAAAAATTTCGATATTTTTAGTCACATTGATTAAAATTAAATGGCGTACCTTAAATATATGAACAAGTTTTGGCTTTAATTTAATATATTACGCTATACTACACATTCGTTTATTATATTTAGCAATCTCTATACATTTTTTGAAATTATTCACAGAGAAGCACTAGCGGAAAACAAATATAGGAAATCACGAATGACAACGATAGCAATGGTGACTTAAATGTCGTGATTACGCTTCAAAGCATTCAAAAATACACGACGGCCATGTAAGCTCATATATAAGTAGTAAATTTAAAGCAAGGCAAAAGATAAACTGCTCGTCAAAAGTTGGGTTAAAATGAAGCTAGGAAAAATTAATCTCCGGACAAATAATCCAGGACAAAAAATCCCCACAAATTATCCCTGGACAAAAAATTCCTGGACAGATAATCCCCGGACAAAGAATCACCACAAAAATCCCGGACAAATAATCCCCACAATTTTTTTTTGACAAAATATCCCCACCAAAAATACCGGACAAAATATCCCAAGAAATATTTGCTGCCGAATAGTTATCTAAAGTTTTCCCGTGAATGCAATCGACACAAAATGTTTTTCAGCCTCAGTGCATATGACCGCTTTTCAGCCGCAAGAGTGGGGACAACGGATCTCCGTGTCTCAGTCCAGGATTTACGCAGAAAGCGTTTGATATTCCCCCCCCCCCCCCCTATACTAACTTGTGCAATTAATTACTTACGTACATTTACGTTACCGCAGTTAGTTTCTTGGGTACGTCAAGCTCTGCCATTTTGGTCGAGCTGAGAGTGCGTAGAAATTGTATTCCGTAATATAGTGTTGGACGATTAATTGAATCTCATAAGCCTGTTTGGACTATATAGGGTGTTTCATTGGGAAACGGAAATACTTTAATGGTGAATAGAGGTCACCGAGCCGGGTATATATATAGTAAATTTTTTGCCCTACCGACTTTTATAACCGAGTTACAGGGTGTTTTATTGATTTTGCCCATTTCTTTCCTAAGCCATAACTTTAGAACCACCCTGTATATTTTTTTGATATTTGGCACATATATGTCTCATTCAAAACCCAAACGACCAACATACTAACCATGAGAAAAATCCAGGTCCGGATTAACAAAAAATTATAAAGTAATTGTGACCTTAAAAAAACACCCTGTATATTGAAATTTTGAAAACTGTTTGCATATTTGAAAAGATAACAAAAAAGTAAGTTTAATGATTCGCTTCAATTTTTCGGCCAGACAACTTTATGACTTTAATTTTGAAATTATATTGAATTTTTTAAAAACTTTGACACTAAAAAGCAGATATTATTAACTTTTACTTATAAATTATTAAAGTTAATGAATAAATAATCATTTTAAAATTAATCAATACTTATTTACCACATTGAAACGCCCTAATTACTAATGACAAGAAAAATCCAGGTCCGGATTAAGAAAACAATATAAAGTAATTGTGACCTGCAAACAACACCCTGTATATTGAAATTTTGAAAATTTGTTTGTGTATTTTAAAAGAGCATAAAAACTGCGTTATAAGGTGCATGTCAAATTTTTGCGCAGATAATTTAATTACGGTACCTAATTTTGAAATCACATTGATTAATTCTGTCAAGGTCAAAAGAAGCTACCAGAAAAATGATGAGCAATCCCAATGCACTTGGAAAATCGATTCGAAATATTTTAAAACGAGCAAGGAAATGCATCGAACAAAATGGCGGATATTCTGAGCAACTGTTATAGTTCAAATATTTTTAATTTATGTTAAATTGTTGAATGGTAACGAATTTTTGTTTTATTAGATATAGCAGTTTTTTTAATTCTTTACTAAATCAATAAAATATCCCAATTCTCGCAATTCTAACTTTTATTGATGTGCATATAGCTACAAATCCACAGAATATATGAAACCAGCGTAGTAAATAAATATTAAGTATTTTTAAAATAAGTATCGATTCATTAACATTAAATTATTATTAAAAGTTAACAATACCTGGTTTTTAATCTCAGAGTTCTTTAAAATTTCAATATAATTTCAAATTGATGTAATTAAATCAACGGCGAAAAAATTAAAATAAGCCTTTAATCACAGTTTTTCATGCGCTTTTAAAATGTGCAGACAAATTTTTAAAATTTCAATATAGGGTGTTGGTTCAAGGTCACAATTGCTTTGTATTTTTTTCTTAATCCGGACCTGGATTTTTCTTGTCATTAGTAATTGGGTCGTTCCAATGTGGTAAATAATTATTGATTTTTTAAAATGAGTATTTATTCATTAACTTTAATAATTTATAACTAAAAGTCAATAATATCTGCTTTTTAATGTCAAAGTTCTTAAAAAATTCAATATAATTTCAAAATTAAAGTCATAAAATTGTCTGGCCGAAAAATTGAAGAGAAATTAAACTTACTTCTTTGTGCTCTTTTCAAATATGCAAACAGATTTTCAAAATTTCAATATACAGGGTGTTGTTTTTAGGTCACAATTACTTTATAATTTTTTGTTAATCCGGACCTGGATTTTATTTATGGTTAGTACGTCGGTCGTTTGGGTTTTGAATGAGACATATGTGTATCAAATATCGAAAAAATATACAGGGTGGTTCTAAAGTTATGGCTTAGGAAATAAATGGGCAAAATCGATAAAACACCCTGTAACTCGGTTATAAAAGTCGGTAGGGCAAAAAATGTGCTATATCTAGAACCGGCTCGGTGACCTCTATTCACTATTAAAGTATTTCCGTTTCCCAATGAAATACCCTGTATAAAGAGATTCTCTTATACAGTGCTAGTCAAAAGTCCGTACCCCCCCTCTTATCTTTTGAACGGTTATACCTATAATAGTGAAATTTGGAGGGAGGAAATAAACGGACGTAAGCTTCTTAACTAGTCATGACTGGTGACGTAATAATGACAGATGACGTTACAGAGCCACTTTGACCGATAATTTTAAATGGGACCTTATGGCAAGTAATACCTCGTTTGAACGGTATTCAAAATACCTATTCAGTCATACTAGTTTTTTTGGGTTTAAGTTGATTTTGATTTTAATGAATAAATAAAATAAAAATAATATTGTAGTTTCGCATTTAATTAATAAAAATTCAAATGTCCGCCTATGGTTTTTTTTGTCAAAAAAGTTGACGTTTTTCAATTCTCTAGTAGTTTTTACGACAACATCAACCTTTTTGACAAGTAATCATAGGCGGAATTTAGAATTTTTATTAATTAAATGCGAAACTACAATTTTATATTATTTCATTTATTCATCAAAATTAGCTTAAACTCAAACAAAGATAGTATGTCTGAATAGGTATTTTCAATACCTTTCAAACGATGTATCACTTGTCATAAGGTCCCATTTAAAATTATCTGTCACAGTGGCGCTGTAAAGTCATCTGTCACTATTACGTCACCTGTCATGACTGGCTAAGAAGCTTACGTCCGTTTATTTCCTCCCTCCAAATTTCACTATTATTGGTATAACCGTTCAAAAGATACGAGGGGGGGTACGGACTTTTGACTAGCACTGTATATTATATAAATACATACAGTGCTAGTCAAAAGTCCGTACCCCCCCTCTTAACTTTTGAACGGTTATACCTATAGTAGTGAAATTTGGAGGGAGGAAATAAACGGACGGAGGCTTCTTAACTAGTCATGATAGGTGACGTAATAGTGACAGATGACATTACAGAGCCACTGTGACCAATAATTTTAAATAGGACCTTATGGCAAGTGATACTTCGTTTGAAAGGTATTCAAAATACCTATTCAGCTATACTAATTTTGTTTGACTTTAAGCTCATTTTGATGAATAAATGAAATAAATATAAAATTGTAGTTTCGCATTTAATTAATAAAAATTCAAAATTTCGCCTATGGTTTCTTATCAAAAAGGTTGACGTTGACGTAAAAACTACTAGAGAATTGAAAAACGTCAATCTTTTTGACAAAAAAACTATAGGCGGACATTTAAATTTTTACTAATTAAATGCGAAACTACAATATTATATTTATTTAATTTATTCACCAAAATCAAAATTAACTTAAACCCAAAAAAATTAGTATGACTGAATAGGTATTTTGAATACCTTTTAAACGAGGTATCACTTGCCATAAGGTCCCATTTAAAATTATTGGTCACAGTGGCTCTGTAATATCATCTGTCACTATTACGTCACCTGTCATGACTAGTTAAGAAGCCTACGTCCGTTTATTTCCTCCCTCCAAAATTCACTACTATAGGTATAACCGTTCAAAAGTTACGAGGGGGGGTACGGACTTTTGACTAGCACTGTATAAATTCTCTCTATATAAATACATTTTTTGTTATGTAAAATTTGAAGTTTTCGGTATAGAATTAGAATTAAAAATTTGGTAAAATTTCGGGAAAAATTTTAGAGAACTATTCAGCAACAATATATCTTGGGGATTTTTTGTTCGGGATTTTTTGTTTGGGATTTTTTGTGGGGATATTTTGTCCAAAAAATTTGTAGGGATTACTTGTCGGGGATTTTTTGTGGGGATTTTTCCTCCGGTGATTATTTGTCCGGGGATTTTTTGTCCAGGGATAATTTGTGGGGACTTTTTGTCCAGCATTATTTGTCCGGACCCCATTAAGGATAAGATATATGTAAATAAAATTTTTAAGTACACTTAAACTGGAAATATTTGAAATACATTAAATTCAGCGCATCTGTTTTACACCAAAAATTAAACAATATATTTAGTGGATAGTACCTCTATTATACCATTTTTGAGATTCAATAACTACTTGGAAAATAAGTTCAGTTACTTGATAGGTAGCCTAGCTGCTGAGGAATTTTGAGGCTTTCGTTTGTGTGCTTCTAATGCCATCTAAAGTTAATGCCAAACATATTGCAATTCAGAACAGGAGAGCTTTGGAATAGTAGTAAACCAGGAATAGTGTAGCTTTAGCGAGTTTGAAAGCTGGTTTGAAATTACGTCTGAGTTGGGAAGTGAATCAATGCTGCGTGTATCTAGTAGTAGCATCGATGAAAAACATAGATAAGTAATAAGCCAGTAGCGCTTGAAATCTATGCTTCTTAATATTAACGTCCGTTTCCTCTTGGACTAGCAGGAATAACAAACCATGTGCTAACTAGTTAACTCGATAAGACAGATCAGTTTTATATAGATGTTACGGTTAAAACGTGAATATCAGATAATGAGCTTACTAGAATTACCCAGATAGTTAGAATTTTGGACAAAGTTTAAAATATACTGCTTTATCCATTAGACATTGGATATATAATATATATCTAGATAAATCTAGAATCAACCGGATAAATAAAGAAGTTACTTGAATCTCATTTTCCTTTTATCCAGAGAGTTTGGACGCAAAATATCCGGATAAAGCTAATTTAACACAATTTTGGGGTTAACCCATAACATAGAGATACAATATCTCTATGTCCATTGCTACTGACATGACGGCTATAGCTATAAACCGCTGTTTATGGCGATTATGCTTGATGTTGATCGTGTAGGTACTGTAGATACATAATATGTGATCTCCGCTTTACGTAGACAAAAATGACGTGTCAAATATAGGGCAGTCTATAAACATGTATTTTATTTAGTGCTAATAAGAAAGTTTCTATATTTTTGTATAATTAGTAATTCGTTTTTATACTATTTCTAGTTTGTGTTTGGTTTAATCACTGGAAGTATACAGGAACTGCGAAATGAAGGAAGAAACTGCGGTACATCTATCTTCTTTTTGAATATAAAATGTCAGTGAAATAACACTGATGTACACTTTTGGAAATCGAGTATACAGCAAATAGCAATCCTTAAAATTCTTATAAGAAAGTTACTAACAGTGACCAAATGCCAAATCAAATAAATGATAAGTTTTGATTTTGTCGATGCTACACTAGTTCTTAAGTGGTTCAGTATGCGACACGTCGACCAATCGCTTGAAATTTCGTCTACAAGGCGCTAAGGAAGCGCATTCTTGATTTTAGTCTGATTGGATAGTGTTTTTGACCAAAAAACGGTTGGCGGTTGTTGAAGCAGCTTTTTTGGAATTTTGGGTGAATTCGTCGGCCGTTATACGGGAGCCAGGATCCTAGAGGTCTGAAGCTTTATAGAACTTAGCCAGAGAGGTTGATATCATGCTATCAGTATAATGAGTCTTCACGTATAGAGAGTGTGCAGATCTTTTCTATTCCGATACAGTGGACTTGAGTTTACTTAAAAGGTTCTTAAGCGCATCATATTCTTCTCGCATCTCGCAGTATAGTACGACTTTGAGGTGTGTTGATTTTTCGTTGGTGGTATTACCCATGATGTTTACGCTGCATTTGAATCAGTTTATACCTTACTTCAAAATGAGCAAAGTGCTCTGCACAAGCTAAGAGTTAGGTTGGCTAGGCGCTACGTTTTCTCGACTTTGTTTTATGGAATGGAAGTTTGGACATTGAATGCCGTATCAATGAGAAAACTAGAATTATTCGATCTATGGGTGTACAGAAGAATTCTGAAAATATCGTGGACAGAAGATACAACTGGAGAGAGATACAACTTGCTCCAATTGATTATGCAAGGAAAGAGAAGCATAGGGAGATACAGAATATCGTGGCTGCGCAACCTGTGAGAATGGTACGGATGTACATCAAATGAACTTTTCAGAGCAGCCGTCTCTAAAATCCAAATAGCTATGATGATTGCTGACCTCCGTCGCGGAGATATTTAAAGAAGAAGAGACCCTACTCAGAGAATCCTTGGAAAATAACAATTATTGCTCTAAATTTTGGTAAAAATAACTGATATAATATAATGGCTACTAAAGTACTAAAAAAACAATTGAGTACTATGTCAATTAAGTTTTATCTTGCTTTTAAATTTTAAATACCCCACGAAAGTATGTGGTGTGTCCCGTTTATGTTCCTGGGGTGATTTTAGTAACGAACAACATTAACAGGAACAATTTAGTCCTATACAAAATAAATATACCTATTTAAAAATTTTAGGAATATAGAAACTTTCTTTTTGTAGTATTATTTTAATTCAATATTATATTATTTAGAAGTAGAAATTGATTTTACTCAGAAAATTTTATTCGAATTTAATTTAAAAAAATAAAGACTTCTGAAGAACTTTTGTAAATATCTTCTAGTACCTACTTACTATTTCTAATAATATTATTAATGAATTAAAACAGACTACTAATATAAAAATAATTTTAGATAAGCGCAATAATTGTGAAGTTCTTATTTTAATGTTTAAATCCTTTGGTGTCGCCTAAATGGGTCTCTGGTATAGGCACCTTTTTCTGACTCTTCACGAAGATTAAGGAAGAAGCTAAAGGACACGTACCACATGTAACAGTAGACAACTAAAAATAAAAAAAAAATATATATTGATGTTGTTGAAACACATAAACTGTAAGTCAATCTAAATTAAAATACATAAATAGAAAATATGTTCTGAACGGAAAAACAAAAGTTAAATCGTCTCAACTACATCCAGATTTTTAAACAGTTTTTAAACTTTTGAGGTAAAATTTTGTATTTGAACCAATGAGATCCCCTTTAGTAGTCGTAAGTACTTTTAAATTTTGACCATAGCTCTGAATATCGCTTTGTAAACCAAAACCTCTCAATATTTTACACACTTTTAAAATACTTTTCTTTTACATTCATCATTCATCATTATCAGTCATTATTAAAATTATTTCTATTTTACAGCTAGAGTTCAGAAAAATTTAAGAAATAAGACTTTTGCAAACCAATGAATGAATTACTTAGAAGTAGACAACCAACGTAAACATTTCTTATTCTAATATATTTACGCAAAAAATTATTTAGAGTAAAAAGGCACACGTTTTATGGAAAATTTAATGTCACTCAAATACAATAATATTTATTTATGAATCGATTAGTCACGAAATTACGATCATTTCGTATAAGTGCGCCAACTCTGAATTTTGATTGATGACGGCGTAAATTGTAATTAAAGTTTATGGAAATCACATTTTTGAAGTCCATTAAACTGTCCTATTCATAAATACTATTGGCATAAACTAAATTATCGCTATTGAAAAACGCTTAACCCAGCGTGAGACTTACCCTTATTTTGCGGTTCATCACTGGAAGTGTATTGCCATTTATTACCTATAAGATGAGAGACCTTAATACCTAAGATTTATGGAGTGCCTTTTCAAGAAATTCATAATTTTAAGGTACGTAAGTGAATAATAATTCAGAGTTAGCACAATGATATGAAAAGATTGTAACTTCGTGACCAATCTATTCATGTAAATTTCATGGTGTTTGAGTGATATTATATTTCACATAAGATGTGTGTGGTGTCCTTTAATAATAATTTTACTTTTAATTATAATTGACATAGCCACATGTTAAAGGTCAGATAATTTGTAGTTGTCAGATAGAATTTCTATCTGATATAATATTTATTTATTATAGTCGAGGCATTGAAGCACAAAAATAGGCCTTACTGTTGATTTGTGGCGCAGTAAGACGGATTTTAATGCAGTTTGGTGCGTTGGATTCGTGAGAATGTCAGAAAACTTTGTGAACTAATGTAATGAATAAGAAATCTCAAATTGCATTTGTGTATAAGAAAAATGCATTTCAAAAATGCATTTTGGTAAATAGTGGGAAGAATTGACTCAATTTTCTTACTCGGGGGTTTTTGGGGTCGCTGAAAACGAATATGAGGTCGGCGAGAGTGTGCAAACTACCTGGTGCCTGCAGCGGGTGTAATAAACGTCTTCCTCTGAAGTATTGTGGTAATTTATCATATAATTGGCTTAAACTCATTACTAGGGGGTTTTTGTGGTCGCTGAAAACGAATATGAGGTCGGCGAGAGTGTACAAACTACCTGGTGCCTACAGCGGGTGTAATAAACGTCTTCCTCTGGAGTATTTTGGTAATTTATCATATAATTGGCTTAAACTCATTACTTGGTGGTTTTTGGGGTCGCTGAAAATGAATATGAGTTTGGCGAGAGTGTGCAAACTACCTGGTGCCTACAGCGGGTGTAATAAACGTCTTCCTCTGGAGTATTCAGATAATTTATCATATAATTGGCTTAAACTCATTACTCGGGGGTTTTTGGGGTCGTTGAAAATGAATATGAGGTCGGCGAGAGTGTGCAAAACTACCTGGTGCCTGCAGCGGGTGTAATAAACGTCTTCCTCTGAAGTATTATGGTAATTTGTTAAATAATTGGCCCAAATTTGTTACTCGGGGGTCTTTGGGGTCGCTGAAAATAAATATCGCAACGACTTACTTCTAATTTCATATCATTTAAAGCAGTTTGAATTAAGGCGCAAGTGAATGATGTGGTTTTGCCTTGAGAGAAAATTACTAGATACAGAATGTACTTAATGGCTATTGCCAAAAATAAAAAGATTGTCATTGAAAAAATTCTTTCATCTGTTGATGCATTTAAAAAGGGTATATATTTAAAAACACAAGTTTGGCTGCATGGAGGGAATAGTAGCATGAACCCAACCGATTGGGGATGGGAATTACAAAATAATGCACTAATTCCAGTTAGAATGACTCAGCCACCTGGTCCTCCATACATTTTGAATTTAATATTTTGTAGTTTTAAGTCAGACTGCGGCAACATATTTTGTAGTTGTAAGTCAGACTGCGGCAACATATGCGGGTGCAGGAAGCATGAGTTAGTTTGTAATTTAGACTGCAAAAATTATGGAGGCCCTGATTGCACAAATATTGCATTGGACTCGAGAGAGGAAGGCAATAATGAGGAAAAAGGTGATAATGACGAAGAAAATGAATTTTAAAGATAAATTACGACAAATTTTGTATAATAATCTTTTTTAACCATAAATATATTATAATAATAAAAATTTATGTTTATTTATAATAAAAATACCACCCTTTTCGATCACTATAGTTACATCGAAGAAAATAGATTACCCCAAAAACCCCCGAGTAACGAGTTTAAACTAATTATATGATAAATTACCATAATACTCCAAAAGAAGACGTTTATTACACCCGCTGCAGGCACCAGGTACTTTGCACACTCTCGCCGACCTCATATTCGTTTTCAGCGACCCCAAAAACCCCGAGTAATGAGTTTAAGCCAATTATATGATAAATTACCACAATACTCCCGAGGAAGACGTTTATTACACCCGCTGTAGGCACCTGCCGACCTCATATTCGTTTTCAGCGACCCCAAAAACCCGCCGAGTAAAAAAACTGAGTCAATTTTTCCCACTATTTACCGAAATGCATTTTTGCAATGCATTTTTCTTATGCACGAATGCAATTTGAGATTTCTTATTCATTACATTAGTTCACAAAACTTCCTGACATTCTCACGAATCCAACGCACCAATCCGTATTAAAATCCGTCTTACTGCAAAAAAATCGACACTTCAATCCTTCAATGCCTCGACTATTAATAGTATGGTATAATTAGACCCAAACCCAGACATCCAAAGTGAAAGTTAATAGAAAATATTAATATTAGGCATTACATGGAACGTACTGCTTACCAATTCCAGGAATATTTATTGACCTTCCGGTATAGATCCAGCTTTTTTTAAGTTCAGCTTTCTCCGCGCATTAAGGTCTTGATTATAGTATGATACAATTGATCCAAATAATGGCATAACCCAGACATCCAAAGTAAAAGTTTTCCTCTAACACCGAATTGTTCTATATGGTCCACGTAATGTTCAAAAAAAAGTCACACCATTTTGAGCGTCGGGTTAGGGGGGGGGAGAGGCGGGGAGAGGCGGGGAGAAATCGGTAAATTTGTAGCTTTTTACGTTTTTCGTCAATATTTCTAAATTACGGTTACGGTTCTAAGTTACGGTTTAGCATGAACAACTTTTTATACAAAAATGTTCTCCATTAAATTTGAAATAATAAAGGCCCCATGCATAATCCTTCTAAAATGAACGGTTCCAAAGTTACTGAGGTAGTATAGTATAATTGGTCCAAAAAACCCAGACATCCAAAGTAAAAGTTTTCCTCCAACACCAAATTGTTCAATATGGTCCACATATTCTTCAGTAAAAAGTTACAACATTTTGAGCGTCCGGTTTGGGGGGGCGATAGGGGAGAAGTCGGTAAATTAGTAGTCTCGTTTTTCGTCAATATTTCTAAAACTATGCTTTACCGTAAATAATGTTCAATGCAAAAATGTTCTACATGGGATTTAAAACAAAAAGGTCCTATGCATAATTGTTATAAAATCAACGGTTCCAGAGTTACGGAGGGTGAAAAGTGGAAGTTTTCGATACTTTTTATATTTTTTGGGCAATTTATAATATTATTCCTGACGAAAGAAATTTTTTTTAACAGGATTGTGTTTTGTAAATAAAATTTTCTATTTCAGTAGCCGATGGTATGTTAGTGATAAGCCCTTGAAGAAACGTCAACCTCACCACCCAAATTCATCATTAATTGCCCTAATAATATAAAAAGTATCGAAAACCTCCACTTTTCACCCTCCGTAACTCTGGAACCGTTGATTTTATAACAATAATTATGTATAGGACCTGTTTTGTTTTAAATTTTATGTAGAACATTTTTGTATAAAACTTTGTTTACGCTAAAGCATAGTTTTAGAAATATTAACGAAAAACATGAAAAACTACTAATTTACCGACTTCTCCCCCATCTCTCCCCCTCCCAAACGACACGCTCACAATGGTGAAACTTCTTACTGAACAATATGTGGACCAAATAGAACAATTTGGTGTTGAAGGAAAACTTTTACTTTGGATGTCTGGGTTAGGCCTTTTTTTGGACTAATTATACTATACTACGTCCGTAACTTTGGAACGGTTCATTTTAGAAGGATTATGCATCGGGTCTTTTTTATTTCAAATTTAATGTAGAACATTTTTGTATAAAAGATTGTTCATGCTAAACCGCAAATTTTTGAAATGACGAAAAACCTAAAAAACTACGAATTTACCGATCCCCCCCCCCCCAAACGCGGCGCTCAAAATGGTGTGATTTTTTCTGAACATTATTTGGACCATATAGAACAATTTGGTGTTGGAGGAAAACTTTTACTTTGGATGTCTGGGTTATGCCATTATTTGGATCAATTGTATCCTATGAACAGTACGGATCTATACCGGAAGGTCGATAAATATTCCTGTAATTGATAAGCAGCACGTTCCATGTAATGTTTAATATTAAATTTTCTGTAATGAGATCTTGCTTGTTTGCTTGTCTTATGTATATATGGAAACATCTCCATCACCATAATATATTGAATGTTTCTTCCAGGTATATTTTAAACAATGTGGTGGTAATTTCCTTAGCGGCGCTAAGGAACACCTCTGAGTAAGTCTTTAGCAATCCAATTTTCCAATCCAACTCCAACTCCAACTCCAAGAGCAAGGCTGTAATTTAACCTTTCCTAATTGCATTGTTTTGGTGCAAAACTACAACATATTTAACAGTACGGTATCGTAAGATTTCGGAAGATAGGCTTAGGGTCAATGGATAGTTCATCATCATCCCACGCGTTTCTCTATTCTTTAACTTGCTCTTCAATTCTGGTGTTTCCATGCTCGACCATAAAGCCCTGCTGCAGAATATATTACAATAATTTCCTTGTAATTTTTGTAGGTTTCTCGACTTCGCTTCTTATAAATGCATCCACATAATGGCTCTACTCCATTCTTTGGGTGGCGGCTCGTCTTCGTTGAAGCATCTATGAATGAGCTTTGTGTAGAGCTACTCTGAGTAGTTCGTTATTTATATTTCATTAACCAGGTGCTTTCCTATTCTTTCGCTATATGGGCAGTATTTTGGACTTTCGTTTTAGTCATTATTGCTTCTTCTTGAACATTTCGTCGTAGATTTCTTTGGAAGTGTCTTCTTGAAGTTTGATTCCATCTTCCGTTAAGAGCTTTCCACTCTTGAACTGATACCTTCCCCTCTTCAATTTATATTTTCACACATTTACACACCCTCAATTTTTGTAGCTAATCCCATTAAATATTAACATTACATAACATATTAATCGCAAATTATAAAAACTTTTATTTGACGTCGCAATCACGATATATTTGTAGAAAAGTGGTTATTCAGAGTCAAATTACAAATGCTAACAAGCTTGTGGTTTAGGTACTATTTCAAAACATTTGGGAGCTATGAAATTCAAGTCTGTTACCTACTAGGAAATACGTCTAAGTCTAAATGATATTAAATCTTGTAACTCGTTGATATTAAATCTTGAAACTTTTTATGAAATTATTGATAAAATAAATCATTATAATAATTTCGTTAATACATGTAGTATCAGAAGTTATGCATCACCCAAAATTGTGGCTATTATTAACCATTTTCAGAAATTACTGTTATTGATCCTCTATAAGAAAAATATCATAACGTTGAGAGATATTAAATTTAATATTTAGTAAATAAAAACTTAAAAACTATAAAATTGATTTATAATTCGAATGTATTTAACAATTTTAATATCGTGAATTTCCATCACGGGCACCGATGCAAGCCTGGATTGAACCTCTAATACTGCTACGAAGTCGATCAATCATTTCCTGTGGCAGATTCGCCCTTTCTTCTCTACAGGCAAAATTGTAAGTTTATAAAGGGTTCTAGGAGGATTCCTTTGGGCTTAAACAGGACAGGGGACATTGCAGGCCATTCCAAATGGTAAATACTTCCTGTCTCAAGATAGTCATTAACCACTTGAGTCCTATGTGTGTGAGCATTATCATCCATAATTACAATATTTTCACACAGAGCTCCTCGCCGTAATCTCACATATAGTTCTAAAATCCGTGTCATGTACCTCTGTCCTGTTAGAGTCCCGTCAATAACCAACAATTCCATGCATCCAATAGTGATGTTGATTATAGTTACTTTCGGGTATTCGTTACAAATCGTTACTTTTGTATAAAGTAATAATTTACAGTATCGTTATTTTGATTACTATGATTACTTTTGTTACTTTTGTATTTGAGTACCGGTAATCATATCGACAATCGTATTTCTCAGTAGGTAGGTATTTTGTATAGGTATTCCGATATACCAGTATCACAGATATAACAACTTTAGAAACATTATCATTTCCACATTTTTCCGGTCAGTCTAGAAACTAGAAAGTAATCAAGTGTACTGGTTGTAGATACAATAGTCGTTACTCGCTCTGATACGATTGGTACGAAGTAACGAATTAATCAGAGTAATCAAAGTAAATACAATAGTCGTTACTCGCTCTGATGCGATTGATACGAAGTAACGAACTAATCACAGTAATCAAAGTAACGATTTTCCTCTCTGTATAGTAATCGTTACTTTCGGTATTCGTAAGTAACGAGTACTTTGTAACGAATAGCTACTTAATCAACATCACTAGCATCCAACTGCTATAATAGCTGCCCAAAACATACCACTCCCACCAACGAAAGGAAGTATGGGACGGGCATATGCTAGTTGTCGAGCTTTTGTTAGCTCTCGCCAAATACGAATAAGCCGGCTATCACTATTTAAACAGATTCTGGTCTCCTCTCAAAAAGCACAAAATTATAAAACTGCTGAGGGAGCTGTATGTATTTTTGAGCCTACTCTAGGTGGTGTAAAACATGTCTAGGTAGTCGACGAAGTCTTATTGGTCGACGGCTCCTTAAACCTGACTCCAAAATTATTTTTCTTATTATAGCCAATGCTACTCTGACCCCTCTAGCATGCGTGAAGTCTCGTTAGAAGGTTGGTACAGAAATAGTGGAATTTCTCTAAATGGAAATTCTGTTATACCTATTCTGTTGCTCATTGGTATCTCGGGGTCTACCAGAGCGAGCTCTATTTTATATCGAAGTTGTCTCCAGAAACCTGAAATTCCATATCCCTTAGACTACGGTTGTCAATCTTTTTGAGTCATGTACCACCAAATACATTTTATTATTTTGGTACCACCTAACTGAAATAACTGTCTAACTGTTTTTGCGTTTTGTGTACAACCTCAAATAATGATATGTACCACCAGTGGTATATGTACCACAGATTGAGAATTTTTATTATTTTGGTACCACCTAACTGAAATAACTGTCTAACTGTTTTTGCGTTTTGTGTACAACCTCAAATAATGATATGTACCACTAGTGGTATATGTACCACAGGTTGAGAATTTTTGGCAGACATCACTCTCAGAAACAACCACTCCTTATGAATATTGGCTCCGCTATGAACCGCTGTGAATGGCCTTCTTCAACTCTAAAGTGATAATTTTTGTACAGTCCAATTCAAAAATTAAATTACGTTTTATAAATCACGTTTTCACAAATTTTACAAGAATAACTTTTTCCCAAATTTTTACACCTTCGCAAAACTATATCAATTAAACGGGTATTTAAAACCAAAAAGGTGTATTGGATAATATGATAGAAGGCCTATTGAATATGTGATAATGTTTTGTGGCAAATAGATTTAGTCTGATGCCAGGATCTCACACACACACACACACACAAATATGTAATAAGGATACGGATTTATAAGCCAAGCCGCACACCAAAGAAACATGAAACGAAAAACATGAAACATGAAACGGAAAACATGTTTCATGAAAAGAAAACACTGCTAAACAAATCTCAAAATCCGCCTACCAATGAAACGAGTGTGATTCATGCTCATGACACATTTTTATTTTCGGAGAGTTTCATAAATGGCCGGACACGTATTTGTTTAGCAGTGGTTTATTTCCATGAAACGTAATTTACGTTTCATGTTTCTTTGATGTGCGGCCTGCCTCAAAGTGCCAATACTTAATGATAAATACAAGGCGTGATACAAATTTTGAAACCATGTTTACCTACTATTCTTACCTAGAGATATTAATCCAATTACAAGCCACAAAGTTCCATTTAATGTATCTCCGTCAATATAGAAATTAATGCTGTTAATTAGTATCGATACCAACAATCCAATAGCTAACATACCACCAAGGACAACCCATGGAATCATCAGATACCAGTTTCTCTGAAATACGAAATAAGGTTTTAATGTACAAATACGGTGATAAACTTTAGTAGAATCTTACAAAAAATTATTCAAAATAATAGATCTTGGACCCATAGTTAAAAAAATATATTAGCTCCCTCATTAAACTTTTTTTATTCAAGAAACGACGAAATCCAAGCGACTCCATTTTCGAACAAATAAATAATTTAAAAATAAAATCTTTGGATTTCTTAATTCGGAAACAGATTCTCTCTTCTACCTATTCCCCATCCTTCTAAAATTCGCAAGGAATAAAGGGTGATGAATGCAGAGACATGGGTCTAGATAGTTGCACTCCACAACACATCAATTCACCGAGGCAAAGATCAACAAATCTGTCTCCTAGTACTCAATCGTGACCCGTCAAAATAGCCCGGTCAAACAACCCCGTCAAAAAAGCCCCGTCAAAATAGCCCGAACACAAAATAGCCTCGACAAAATAGCCCGCAAACAAAATAGCCCCGACAAAATAGATCGCACACAAAATAGCCCCGGACAAAACAGCCCTGGCTAAAATAGCCCCGGATAAAACAGCCTCTTATAAACAATTACATAATTAAAAATGAATAACCATTCTCAATTTCGTTGCAAAACGAAAATACAGCCGAACAATATTCTAGTCCAATCAGAGAGTGCATCAAGCACCTCTACCGGTTTCGAAACTTATTAGTCTCTCATCAGGAGGCACATATGCTGCTCTCCCTGATCCAACCAAAACAAACCCCAGCGTGCAGTCCCGGATTGCAACGAACGAAATGGCATAGATGCCCTAGCGGCAACTGCTAGCAAAAAGACTAAGTTTTCACTCTAATGGCATATAAAACAACATAATGCTATCCTACACCCCACCAGAATGAAAACAATGGGAACCTTCTCTGGTTACACCTCCGAGGCTCCTACAATTTGCAAGCCATACGGATGCTGAGACTAAGGAAGAGGGAATTCTACAATTTACAATTTACGTCCCATCTGCTCAGCGCGGTAAAGTTCCAACGAGAATGGTTCCCTTTGTACTCTAATCATGAGTAGATGTAAATCAAAAATGAATAACTATTCTCAATTTCGTTGCAAAACGAAAATACAGCCGAACAATATTCTAGTCCAATTAGAGAGTGCATCAAGCACCTCTACCGGAAGTAGAGCACCCGGTAGAGGTGCTTGATGCACTCTCTGATTGGACTAGAATATTGTTCGGCTGTATTTTCGTTTTGCAACGAAATTGAGAATGGTTATTCATTTTTGATTTACATTTACTCATGATTAGAGTACAAAGGGAACCATTCTCGTTGGAACTTTACCGCGCTGAGCAGATGGGACGTGAATTGTAAATTGTAGAATTCCCTCATCTTCCTTAGTCTCAGCATCCGTATGGCTTGCAAATTGTAGAAGCCTCGGAGGTGTAACCAGAGAAGGTTCCCATTGTTTTCATTCTGGTGGGGTGTAGGATAGCATTATGTTGTTTTATATGCCATTAGAGTGAAAACTTAGTCTTTTTAATTACATTATTATTTATACAAGGTGTCCAAAAACTTTTTTTTAATTTAAATTATTTGACAAAAAGAAAGAATGTATTTAATTTATTTAATTTAAAATGCATTTTACTGTTGCCCGAAAACAGAAAAAAATGTTTATATCATAAATAAACATTGATTTTCGCTTAACTTAAATGCTCAAACTTCCAAGAGGCTGGGAAGACAGGACTCGAGTTCTCTGTAAAGACTATTTTTATTTAATGTGGTTAAGATAAACATCTGAATAGAGGATAATTACCATTTCCGAAAAAATGTATTTTTAAGGAATCATTTCATGTTGAATTCTGAAGGGAGCTTTTTTGTCGGGGCTATTTTGTCGGCGGGCTATTATTCCGTGGCTATTTTGTCTGCAGGCTATTTTGTCGGAGCTATTTTGTGTGCGGGATATTATGACGGGGCTATTTTGTCGGAGCTTTTTTGACGGGGCGATTTTGACGGGGTACCGTACTCAATACGTGAGTTAAACCGTAGGTAGATAAAGGCATTTGATATTTAATTTCGATTCAGAGATCATTACCATCTTTCTATGGACCATTTCGAACTTTTGTTATCTTCAGGAAAGCATGTAATGATGCAATTTCGATTCAGAGCATCATTACGTGCTTTCCTGAAGAGAACAAAAGTTCGAAATGGTCCATAGAAAGATAGTAATGATCTCTGCATCGAAATTAAATATCAAATGCCTTTATCTTTGTTTATTCAGTTATTTATGTCGAGTCAGACAACTTTTCCAATACCTACGGAAAATTTTCGGGAGGGGGCGTTTCTTCAATATAAAGGTTTTTAAACTTTGCTGCGTCCGACAACTGGAGTACCCTTAAAATTTGTCGGACAATATTGCCAGTAAATTGTAAGTATTTTTATCAAACAATCTTGGAAAAAAATCATCATTTATGACTTCATAGTGCGCCCCCACATGGGGGAGAGCGCACGCACCATAAAGAGTCAACGTTTTGATATGGACTGTTTGACAATAGCTATTTGTATAACAGGGGAGGAAAAGGTACTTTACTCCCATGTTATACATATGGTTTTTCCACCTTCCTCAAATTAATAACAAGTCATTTTTTCATTTTTACTTAATTTATTTATGTAACTAACCAACAAAATTTATTAAAACTAAAACTAACAAGTAGGTGTAATATAACTGTCAACTGTCAAATATAAGTCAAATTACTTACTTTACTTACTTTCCGTGTCCGGAACACCAACAACTTTAAATTCTGTATTTCCAGTGGTTGGCCATATAGATGGCCCTGTCATTTGCTATAATTAAGTCTTGTTCTGTGCAGGTCTCTCTCATCTCTGTGCATAATACTAGATGCCGGCTGGTCTGAACCGCGCCACAACAGTCGCAGGTATCGTCCTCCTGGTATCCCCATTTTTTTCAGGTTACTAGCACAACGTGAAACGCCGGTTCTTAGTCTGTTTAGCGCTTTCCAAGTCGGATACGGTAAATTGTGTCCAGCAGCCATTTCCTCCGAGGGAGGAAAATGTGTCGCGGTAGCTGACGCTTGCCATAGGTGTATTCGGCGCGTCTCTGGCGCTTCGGGGATGGATCTTGATGTTTTCAGGAAGCTTTTCCGAGATCTTAGTCTCCTTGGCTGAGTTTGGTGGTCATATAAGGGGTGTCTTCGGTCCGTCTCCTGCTTTTTTCGTTCTACCTCTGACGTGACCTTCCTCCTGATAGGTGGTGGAGCAATTCCAGCAATGGGGTATACCTCTTCGATGGGTGTCGGTTTCAGGCAACCCGATATTATACGGACCGTTTCATTTAGAGCCACGTCGACGTTCTTTGCGTGAGCAGAGTTTGCCCATACTGGTGCTCCAAACTCCGCGGCCGAAAAACACAATGCCACGGCAGAAGTGCGGAGAGTGTGTGGTTGTGCTCCCCATTTTGTATTAGGCCGCGTTCAGAGTGGACGAGCAAAGAGCAAAGAGCAAAGAGCAAAGAGCAAAGAGCAAAGCGGAGAAATCAAACTCATACTGGGAAATGGAGGTACACAGAGTGCTAGCAAAGAGCAAAGCGGCGAAACCAAACAAGTTTGATTTCTCCGCTCGCACTCTTTGGTCCATGTTGTGAGACCGCTCCCGTCTGAAAAAAATTTTGATTCGGTTTCTTTGTCAATTCCTATTCAAAAATGTCCCCTAAACAAATCTGAAGAGCACCGGGCGGAATTTTTGGGCAGAAATTGTTTAAACAATTTCATCTACTCTATGTCATATATTATTATGTATAAGGTTTTAGTTTGTGAAAACTATCATTATAGATAGCAGTGCGTGAAGGGTTTAAAGTGTGCGTGAAGTAACAATTTATTTTAAATGACATTTACTTTTTAGCACTGTTTTTGACACACTTTCATATAGTCAAATATCCTTAATTTTCGCGTTGTCATGGTGATGACATAATGAGCAATAAATTACAACAAAAATTTTGAAAGTTTTGTTCTAAAAATTGTAGAATAGAAATGAATTGCAGTGACGAAGAGTTACAGTTTTTTTATTTGTTTATCGTAGATAAAATATTGTATCAAACTGTACTTGTATAGGAATCCACAAAGAAACCGAATCAGAAATTTTTCCAGACGGGATCGGTCCCATTACATGGACTATTTTGGTATTTTTCCGAAAAATGAACCTCGGTAACCTGATAGCTGAAGTGTTATGAAACAAGTATTATGATTCAAAGAAGCCTGTTATGGGATCGAAAGATTCCCTATTCAAAGGACGACGATGACTTTTTAAATTTATAATTTTATGCAATTTTATAATTAAATAAATATTATGTAACTTAATAATTATTACTAGTTCTACAGTGTGGCAAAACGAAATGGAATAAATTCATTATTTCGTAAACCTACGACGACGATTTTAAGAAAAAATCCGGAAACAGGTCGATTTTTATTTTTAAAATATAATTTTTTGGCATTTACATACTAGTGACGTCATCCATCTCGAAGCTGAAATAAAAAATATACATGCGGACCAATGTAAAAAAGGTCATTTCATTGTTGTCTTCTTACCGGCGCGGCGTGAAAAATACAAAATAAGATTTACTATTTTATTTGGGCATAAGCCACAATTCGAGTTTGAAATCAAGTTTATTTGACGTTTCGACTTTCACTTCGGAAATCGTTATCAATATAAAAAAAAAACATTCATAAATTAAAAATATAACTTTGTTTCTCGTGAAGCAACTCAGTTGGAACAAGCAGAATATTATAATTGTCACCGGAAAGTGAAAAAGGTAACGCACAACTTGAAAAAACCTATAGATTTCAAACTTCGTTTCTGGTGAAGCAACGCAGTTGGTACAAGCAGATATATTATAATTGTGTCACCGGAAAGCGAAAATGGTAACGAACAACTTTGAAGAGCCTATAGTTTTCTAACTTCATTTCTGCTGAAGCAACGGAGTTGAGACAAGCAGATATATTATAATTGTGTCACCGGAAAGCGAAAATGGTAACGAACAACTTTGAAGAGCCTATAGTTTTCTAACTTCGTTTCTGGTGAAGCAACGGAGTTGACACAAGCAGATATATTATAATTGTGCCACCGGAAAGCGACAAAGTTAACGCACAACTTGGAAGAGCCTATAGTTTTCTAACTTCGTTTCTGGTGAAGCAACGGAGTTGGAACAAGCAGAAATATTATAATTGTGTCACCGGAAATCGAAAAAGGTAACGCACAACTTGGAAGAACCTATAGTTTTCTAACTTCGTTTCTGGTGAAGCAACGGTGTTGGAACAAGTAGATATATTATAATTGTGCCACCGGAAAGCAAGAAAGGTAACGCACAACTTGGAAGAGCCTATAGTTATCTAACTTCGTTTCTGGTGAAGCAATGGAGTTGGAAGAAGCAGATATATTATAATAGTGCCACCGGAAAGCGAAAAAGGTAACGCACAACTTGGAAGAACCTATAGTTTTCTAACTTCGCATCTGGTGAAGCAACGGAGTTGGAACAAGCAGATATATTATAATTGTGTCACCGGAGAGCGAAAAAGGTAACTAACAACTTGGAAGAGCCTATAGTTTTCTAACTTCGCTTCTGGTGAATCAACGCAGTTGGAACAAGCAGATATACTATTAAGTGTGTCACCGGAAAGCGAAATAGGTAGTCCCTGAAAACTATAGGTTCTTTCAAGTTGTGCGTTACCTTTTTCGCTTACCGGTGACACAATTATAATATATCTGCTTGTTCCAACTCCGTTGCTTCACCAGAAACTAAGTTAGAAAACTATAGGTTCTTCCAAGTTGTGCGTTACCTTTTTTGCTTCTCGGTGACACAAATATAATATATCTGCTTGTTCCAACTCAGTTGCTTCACCAGAAGCAAAGTTAGAAAACTATAGGCTTTTCCACGTTGTGAGTTACCTTTTTCGCTTTCCGGTGACCCAATTATAATATATCTGCTTGTTCCAACTGCGTTGCTTCACCAGAAACGAAGCTAGAAATCTATAGATTCTTTCAAGTTGTGCGTTACCTTTTTCGCTTTCCGGTGACAATTATAATATTATATCTGCTTTTTCCAACTGTGTTGCTTCACCAGAAACAAAGTCAAATTTTTAATTTATGAATGTGTTTTTTTATATTTTCAACTCAGGCCCGCCAAAACCAACAAACCACTCGCAAACTCGTCCAAATACGTATTGCGAACCATCAAAGCTTTTGTTGAAAAACCGACAGTAGTTAGATTGTGGTGCGCCGTGTGCGTGCCGTTTGTGCGCCACTTGAAAACACGTACTAATCTGACGGACATGCTGCGCGCGAGCGGCTCGCACACCGAGCAGAGCGCATATGTATATGTATACCTGCCTTTACGATGAATTCTCTAACATTTTCCGCGAGTTAGGAAGTACCACGTTTTCAATGAGGAGTTTTCGAAAAAAAAAAAAAAAGAAAATAACTTTCAGTGGGAAAGAACTAAACTCTAGTCTCGCGTAACTACCAGCTCCCACTCTGGTTTAGCACTTCTTTGCTCTTTGCTCGTACTCTTTCTTCGCTCCACTCTGAACGTGCACTTTTTGCTCTTTGCTCTTTGCTCGTCCACTCTGAACGCGGCCTTAGTATTTTTGAGGTTGCCAGATACTTAAATTGATGATTAAACATTCAGCTTCGATTCTGAAGAGTGATCGCTTGTAACCTTAATTTATACCGTTGTTTTTTAATTGTTAAATATGCGTGTTTATCCGATTTTTTTGCCGGTGCGGCGCGCTCTATTTCAAAAATCTCCTATTTCCTCCGAAAATTATTTTTTCTAGATTTTTTGGGACATTCTAAATAAAATAAGTTTCTTGACATTTTTCTCAAAAGTTAATAGTTTTAAAGTATTAAGTTAATAAAAAACTCATTTTTGGATTTTAAATCGCTTATAACTTTAAAACTGTTAACTTTTGAGAAAAATGTCAAGAAACTTATTTTATTTAGAAAATCCCAAAAAATCTATAAAAAATAATTTTCGGAGGAAAATGGGAGATTTTTTAAATAGAGCGCGCCGCACCGGCAAAAAAATCGGATAAACACGCATATTTAACAATTAAAAAACAACGGTATAAATTAAGGTTAGACGCGATCACTCTTCAGAGTCTTGAAGCTCAATGTTTAAACTTCAATTTAAGTATCTGGCAACCTCAAAAATACTAATTTAAATATGAGTTTTTAGGCCTCGAAAATGCGTATTTTCGCATTTTTCAGATTTTAAATTGCCTATAACTCGAAAACTATCAATTTTTGAGAACATTTACAAGATACCTTTGTTGTTTAGAATGACCCACAAAACTTAAAAATATATGTTCCAGAGCAAAAAACGTGATCTTTTGTATTTGTTTAAAAAAAATTGTTTAAACAATTTCTGCCCAAAAATTCCGCCCGGCACCCTTCAGATTTGTTTAAAGGAAATTTTAAAATATTTTTAAATAGGAATCCACAAAGAGACCGAATCGGAAATTTTTTCAGACGGGAGCGGTCTCACTACATGGACTACTGTGAGAGTAAAGAGCAAATATCCTACCGCTCCTATCCATACTGCCGAGTGGAAAAGAACTAAACTCTCGTCTAGCGTAACTACCCGCTATTAGCACTTCTTTGCTCTTTGCTCTTTGCTCTTTGCTCGTCCACTCTGAACGTGCACTTTTTGCTCTTTGCTCTTTGCTCTTTGCTCTTTGCTCTTTGCTCGTCCACTCTGAACGCGGCCTTAGTTAGCTTGCGGATGATATTATTTCTGGCACTTACTTTCTTCTTGACATCTTGACAGTGGTATCGGTAAGACAGAGCTCTATCCAGACGGACGCCAAGGTATTTTGGCGTCTTGTTGTGTTCCAGCATCTGACCACGCCACTCCACCTCCAGCGACCTTCGGGCATGCTTGTTTCTCAGGTGGAAAGCACATACCTGGGTTTTTGTGGGATTGGGTTTCAGATGGTTTTTATCATAGTATAGAGCTAAGTCTCCCAGGGCATCTGTCAGTTTCACTTCGACTTCATTGAAGGTTCTTCCCTGAGCTGCCACCGCTATATCATCAGCGTAAATAAATTGCCTTGTTTGCTGGTGTATGTTGTATAGAATCGGCGCGAGGACACTTCCCTGTGGTAGCCCATTTTTTTGGTCCCTCCACCGACTGTTCTTGGACTGGAGCGTTACGTAGAAGCGTCTATTCTGGAGGAGACATTTCACTAACCTTGTTAGTCGGAAATCCTTTGTAGTTTCGTAGAGTTTTGCGAGTAGCCGTTGATGGTTAACTGTATCATAGGCGGCAGTTAGGTCTATGAACGCTACTCCTGTTATTTCCTTCCGTTCAAAACTATCTTCAATATGTTGGGTGAGATTAAGAATTTGACTGCAGCAGCACTTTCCGGGCCTGAATCCTGCTTGTTCTGGAATAATTTTAGTCTCCACATATTCTGCGATCCGGTTCAGTATCATTCTTTCAAAGGCCTTGAAAAGGTGGCACAAGAGAGATACAGGTCTAAAACTCTTTGTATCCGCCGGATCCTTCCCTGGTTTTAAGAGGGCTACCACTCTAGCTTTTCTCCAGATTTTGGGGATTTGTAATGTACGGATGCAGCAATTCATCATTTTTACGAGCCACTCTACGGTTTTTAGTCCAAAGTTCTTTATTTGCTCTGTTCGTATGTCGTCCAGGCCAGCCGCTTTATTATCTTTCATTTGATGGATCGCGCCTCTCATCTCCTCTAGACAAAAAGAGGTACCTAGAACATCTCTTTCTTCGTCGATATTCCGTTGAGCTCTCACCTTGTTCTTTCTTGATGCCGTCTTACCGTTCATTAGCAGATGATGGGCTATCTGATCGGGTGTGACTTCTGTCATGTTGACTGCCGGAGCAGCGGGATCGTTGCCAAGATTCCGAATCAGCTTCCAGGCACGTCTGCTGTTTTGTTTCATGTCCAGACTCGTGACCAGCTTGCACCACCTTTCCGTTCTGTTGGAGGATATTGCATGTAACATTTCCTCCCCAGCCTGTATTGTCGCTTCCGAGAAAGGGTCTTCTTCATATAGCTGTTCGTATCTTTTAAGTAGGGGTTTAGATTCTTCATTGAGCCCCGCTATGTACTCAGTTCGACAACCTCTAGGGATAAATTTCCGTGATACTTGCTTTACGATTTCTACAAATTTATCGTATGAATCAGGGCAAGGTTCTAGCTGGGAAACTTCTTGATCCAATGTTTCAGAGAATTTTTCCCATTTTGCTTTAGTAAAGCTGAACCTTCTCTTGAAAGGAACAATTTCGTATCTGATTGCCGCGTTGGAAAGACAAATTATTGGTCTGTGCTGTGTCTTTGGGAGGGCGCTTCCAAAGATTTTTGTCACCTGGTCTCCAATTCTGTCGCTGACAAATATATTGTCTGGGTTGTAACCTCTGCGCCATCTTCCGCTGTTGAACGACGCATGCTGCTTTGGATCGTGAATAAGTTTTAGGTTCATGCTTTCAGCCCATTTTTCTAGTTCTTCGCCATTGGAATCTGTTTCGTTGTAACCCCACGCGACACTGTGACAGTTGAAGTCACCCAGTACGAATTTGATTTGCTGTGATTGAAAGTTATTCGGTTCCTCAAAAGCAAAGTCAGCGTTTGGTGGTTTGTAGATTGACGTTACTGTACAGGAGTTTATCTCCACTGTGAGGATCTCGATGTCATTTTGATCTGTTAGAGATGTGGATGCTACGTCGATATCTGGTCTGACGAAGACTGCGCTACCATATTGGTCGTGTGGTCTCTCCAGTATGAGCTTCATACCCCGAATCCTTGGTCTGCGGCTTGCAGTACCTCTATGGGTTTCTTGAACCAGTAGAACATCGACACCATGTTCTCTGAACATATTAGACAATAGGTCTTCTTTATCTGCTGATAGTCCTTTAATATTAATTGAGGTCGTCATCAAAAATGGCCTTGATAAAGACCGTTTTGATTTTGATTGCATCTGTGTTGTTGGTGCACCGGTGTTGAAAGGATTAGCCGACATTACTCGTTTCCAGGGGACGCCCGATTGTATTCACAAGTGATCACAATCTACGTGGAGGCTCCTTTCATGTTCCCCAAATTATTAATTATTAATATTAATTAGTCAAATTATTAATGTAAACATTGTTAAATCAAAATAATAATTTACTGTTTTTTACCATTCTGCAAAATACAGGGTGTGTTATAAATAAACGTTAAAATGTATAGATACTTACCTAATAGAAAATAGATATTTTACAGGGCGTCAATAAGTTATATTTCATGAATGAAATACCATGACGTCACTTTTACTTTTAGTACAACTTTTCTCCATACAATCAGGTCCGGAAAAGTATAATTTCGGTAGAGGTAGATGGAAAAAATATTTACAATTCACAGTGGTATTGTTAAGGCAAATTGTTAAGCGTACTCCAGTTGTTGGACGCACCAAAGTTTAGAAACATATACATTATCTATATTTACAAAACGGCCTCTCTCGAGAATTTTCCGCATCATTTAAGTTGTCCGACTCGACAAATAGATATGACTGAATAAAAAAAGTCTTATGAGAGAGGTAATAATTTGTTCTAAGTGTGTTCCCAAGATCTATAACTTAAATCTTGTTACTTAGTACACTTGATACTTGACACACTACCTACAAGTACGTACTTAAGTACGTACTTGACAAATTTATAAGTAATATCTCTGATTGGATATTAAAATGACCTCTAAATAGTTGTTCCATATAGAGGTTATGGGTAAACAAATGTTGTGTATATTAGTTTTTATTGTTGTGAGGACAGTGATAAAAGCAAGTTTATAATTGTAGTGACTTTTTAAATAGTTTTTTCTATTCTTATGCTATAATATATCAATTATGCTTTCACTGTTTGTATCATAATAAACTTCATTATGATTTAGATTTTCATTGCGATACAGATTTTTAACCAATAGAATCGCGATATCGCATTCGCTATGTAGGTGGCACACGCGCAGTGATCAATGGCGAGTCAAATACATACGTTTTGACAGTTCTCAATATGTAAACAAACTGACAAATTGCTTAATTTATTTGCGTTACAAAATTAATAAAGTTGAATATATTTTTTGTTTTGAATGATCATAGAAAAAATGGTGTATACAACTTGCATTTAATTATCATTATGAAGCACGTACTCTATACGAAACTCACCGCTAGGCGGCTCGTTTCGTATTCCTCATACTCGCTTTATAATGCCCATCATTAAATGCTTTTTCCATAATATACTATTAAAAGCAACATGTACGTAATTGTAAATGTTTCAGAATTGTAATAAAAAATTACATAGGTACCTATTTGGAAAATGTAAAATGTACCTAGCTGCCTTGATTTACATAATTTGATTACCAACAAAATTTCTACCAATCTTCATCTAATATATTGTTTTCTTACTCTGTTTTGTTGTATTTTAATATTTTAATTCCACAAAAATCAAACTAATTTGATTAAATTCAGAACTGTCAAATTTTAAAATGTTCAGTTGGTCTATCTTCCCACATGACGCGTGTGTGTAAGTGATTAAATGCTAAGGTACTTCGATTCTAAATCTAACCACCCTAATATGCGCGGGCTCGATCCACAACGCAAATTTTTATTTTTTTATACATTTTATGGCTGTAAGTATATTTATTATATTTTTTTTTTAGAAAATACGTATTTATTAAAATTGTTATCAACAATTTATGTTCAGAAATATATTTTTTTAATTTTTGGTATTGTTTTATTAAAAATTTTTGGAAAGTAGTAAGTATTAAAATTGGTTTAATATTTAACTAAAATATAAATAAACTGTTTAAAATATATGAATTTCGTTGACGTCATATAATAGAAGTGTAACTTCTTACGTGCGTACAAAGTACAGACACATTATTTTTTTATTTATTTTTGGTCAGTTATTTAACATATTTATAGTCTGGGAGGTAATCAAATGAATTTATTCTGGTGGTTCGTACTTGTTTGTTAATAAAAATGTCTGTCAGCTGGCGCGACTCCGGGGCTTGTAGCCAAGAAAAAATAATATGAAAATAGATAGAAATAGAAAAAACCCCGAAATTTATATGTCATCTCCGTGCAATCTCCGTGCTTTAACATACATATTATGGTCTAGTGGTTAGAATACCTGGCTTTCGCCCAGGAGGCCCGAGTTCGATTCTCGACGTCGGAAATCCTTTTCAACGAAAACCATTCGTTTATAAATTCGCAAAGATTGTTTGTTCGTGCGTCGCCGCTCCTGCAATATTTAGAGGCTACCTAGCGATAGGTTCCTACGTAGTTTTGTCTTATGAATCCAAATCGGAAAACGGTATTTCGCTATATCTAACCGTCTTCGAGATATCCAACCTCAAAGTTATCATTGTGAAGTCACAAGCCTTCTTGAAATATTTATTTTCTTCCGACAAAGAACCGTCAACTCGTTTTCATATGACGCAACTAAACGTCAAGATAAAATTGAAATGTCAAATAAATAAATATTATTTATTTATGTTAATGTAATTTTAAGTTACAGTTCACTATTCTCAACGAAAACTTTGTTTATTTTTTATTTATTTATTTTTTAAATAAAATAGTTTAAATATTAGTTTTCTGGCCAATATTTACATAAATAAATATAAATAATATGGTATACCTATCACAAATACCTATCCGCTTCAACATCACATTCGGTTATAAACACCTATAGTCGTAAACATCACGGCCTGCCGAGACGCTTGTTTTATTTGAGTTGAGCTGTTTACTCAATGACATATAGTATTATGTAGTATATTATACTTATGTATTATTATATACAGCGTGTCTACCTAAGTTGGACACATATTATGCGAAACTTTATTTTTAATTTTACGAAGAAAGTTATTCTTCAAAAAAGTTCTCTATGGCCTAAAACCGAATATTCAAGCGTCAGATATCAAATCTATATTATAGGGCTTTTCATTCGCAGTCATTTGTTTCGAGCTTCTGTCAAATATCGTATAATTCGTGTATATTAATATTATACACAGATTATACAATATATGGCAGAAGCTCGAAACAAACGACAATCGACGAAAAGCCCTATACGAGGTAGGTGTGTCAAAAAATACGAAGTTCGATCAAGATTAAAGTATCTTTATTTTTCACAATATTGAAAAGCGTTATTATAAAAAGTTGTTTGGAGTTAAAAACTGTGTTCTAATATCTATGCAATCACATCCTTCTGATAAAAAAAATATTTGAAAATTTTTCTCAAATTACGAATACCAACATAATTTTCATTTATAACTCTTTTATAATTAAATTTACGAAGAAATGTTATTCTTCATAAAATGATCTGCATGGTCTCAAATCTAAGATGCAATCATCATATTATATCAAATTTATGAATTTTATTCGAGGTATGTCAAAAAAGATGAAGTTCGATCAAGATTAATGTATCTTTATTTTTCCAAATATTGAAAATTGTTTATAAAAAGTTGTTTGGAATTAAAAACCATCTTCTAATAAATGCAATTACTTTTACATCCTTATAATAAAAAAATACCTATTTAAATATTTTTCTGAAATTACGGATACCAATACCATTTTCATTTATAACTCTTTTATTATTAATTTTACGAAGAACAGTTATTCTTCATGAAAAGATCTGAATGGTCTAAAATCTAAGATATAATCATCATATATAAAATTTTATGAATTTTGTTCGAGGTATGTCAAAAAATATGAATTTCGCTCTAGTACTAGTAAAGTACCTTTATAGTTCATAATATTTAAATTAGGATATAATTGCATACTAAAACATAGCTTTTAATACTAAACAACTTTTTATAATAGAAATTTTCCATATTATGAATTTAAATACGTAAATAAACAAAGTTTTCGTTATGATAGTGCTCGCATTTTCAGCTTGTTGTTTTTAAAATTGACATTTTGATTTGAAAAATAATTGTTTTTATAACACTTTTTTATATTGCGTCGTATAAATATTAAAAAAGTGGTATTATAAAAAGTTATTTTTTTATAAAACTAATTATTTTTATTATTAATTTTCCTGCTCTTTTTTTCATTTTATGCCCCGGTTTTGGGTCAGCTGACACATAATTTGTTAATAAGCTTTGCAACAACTGACTATATAGAAAAACAGCAATGCCAAAATGCTCCGGTCAAATTCGACGCTACCTCCCGGACTAATAGTACTGGTCAATATCTAAAAAGGATTGTAATTTGTGGCGTGGGAACATTTTTTTATTATTACGATTATAATAAAGATTGGCGACAAAAAAGATAAAAATGTAACAATATTTATATCTATTGATATGTGATGCAAAACCAAGAGCAGTGAAAATAATAGATTTATGGGTGACATCTAGTTGTAGTGCTAAAAGTTAGTAGGACAAAAATAGAGAATTTGGAATCTTCATTTAAAGCTCTGACTAAGACAAAGTGAGTTATAGGTAATTGAATGTACCTATATTTTTTTCGGTGAGTACTCAAATCTAAGCATTCAAGCTTAAATAACGGGGACACGATGTATGCTAAACGAGTCCCAGCAGAAGTTGATAGAATTAAAATTAATCAAATTGGACCGCGTTATGTAATAGCGGATTAAGCGCCAAAATGTAGTTTTGAGATAAATCGGTTTAAAGATTTTAAATTTGTTTTTGGTACTATTTCTAAAATATAGTACTGACATGTTTCATATTTAATATATTAATGCAAATGTGAATAGACTTTTACATGTATTTAAAATTTTTTAAAAATAATTAATTTTTAATAGGTATTCCATCAAATGTCGCTTAATTCGTTAATGATTTTTTAAGATATGCATGAGTTAAGATCCGAATACCGGATTAAGAGACATATTTGGCGCTTAATCTGATGTTACCTTACAAAGGATGTCTTTTAATTCGATATCTTTAACGTTAGTAAATATGTTATGTTTTGTAATAAAGAATTAACCGACTATTCGTGGCGCTTGATTCGTTATTACACTTAGAAAGATGCGGATTTTTGTTTATGACAATGGATTATGTACCATTATTGGCGTTTAGTTCGATATTACAAATCCTAGTGTGGGATTTTTTTTAAGAAAATAAAAAATGTCGCTTAATACAGGCATTTAAAAACAGCTTTTTTTTTAAATTTTTTTACAAAAAACATATTTTTATACATAGATTTGCACCCTAGCTGCAAGATGGCACTATTATCTCGATTTTGGACTTTTGGCGGTTAATCCGTTATTACATAACGCGGTCCAATTATGGTGAAAATAGGAGTACCGTTTCGAACTTCTTAGGAAAGAGTGAAAAGTAAAACACGCCATTTCTACAAAAATTAAGATTTATAGTAATCCCTATAAGAGTTTCTGTCTTTTTATATTTTTGAAAAAAAAAGATTTGCAAAATCAAAATTTTTTTTGATAATAACTCCAAAAACACTCGATATACCTAAAAATTATACAAAACCAAATTTTAGGTTTTTCTAACAAATATTTCACTTTGTTTATTATTTTTGTAGGATAAAAAATAAGCGAGATAGGAACGTTTAAGCCTAAATTTTACTGTGAGAATCATGTAACCGGGGACCTTTAGATAATCTTTTATCTATAAAAAATAGGAGTGATAGGCCTTTTAATTTGATTTCATAGTCCTTGAAATACCCTTCAAATGGTTTTTAGATGAACCTGACCTGATATCATACAAATTAAAACATTTTTTGAAACAATTTTTGGAGCATACATTTTGAGATATTTTTGCAGCATAAAATTGTTAATACTATGAACTTCTTCGGGACCTCATTTTATAGATATTTCTGTGTACTTTGAGAAATGTTTAGTAAGTAATAAAATTCATCGTTTTCCCGTTATTATGTATAACTTACTTTAAGATTAATTTAATACTAAACGGTTTTTCAAGTCAGGAATTCATTCGATTTTTTATTATCTTCAATTTTGGTAATAATTTTTTTTCTGTAAAAAATTTTAATTTATGAAGAACCTCTTTAAAACATGCATTATTTTCACTCAAAATTGATTTTTAATAACTTAAAGATTGTTGATTTATTTTAATAAATTTGTGTAACAAATTTTGCTTAGAATTTGTCGCTATATCGATTTATAGGGATATTTTTAATAAAATAATTTTAACTCCCGAGAAGGGGTGGCATTCACCAGGGTAAATTATGACCATTTATACCCATGTTACTTTTATTTCTTGAGGTATCGTCTAACGACTCACCAATTTTCCTGAAAACCGACGGACGTTCTACGAAATTGGAGGTACTTAATATCTCATATCCACGTTCACTGAGTGCACTAAACCTAGGGACCATGTTTCAAGTTTCCCAAAGGGGTCAAAGGAAATTTTATATATCGCGGTGTTATAGACTTGACTAAAAAATATATTTAACAAGAAAAAAACAATAACTCACCTTTATAACTCCAACAAGCATCAATGTAGATAAGAGAACCGTCATGCATAGGTTTATGATGATAATTACGAGAACTAAAAAACACGATACATTAATTATTTTAACTTCCAACAGATCAAACACAACATATTTTAAAACAAATCATATACCTACTATTAGAAATAAAAATGCTAATCTACATTTTGGGTTAGTTAAAATTTTGAGTACGTTAAAATTTAATATTTCCATAAATATTATGTTTCTAAGAAAAGGTGAGGATACTGGTGGAAAAGGTGCGAACAAAAATTCATATTTTATTGTTAGTCGAGGAAATGAAACTGAAAAAATGGCAAAACCTCGCAATTTTTTCGTCCAGCATCGATTTGTACAAAAATTTGGGATTAGGCTCATTTCACCCTCTAGTTCATTTTCTATATTGAGCCGTTATAGGCTTTTGGTTTTTTAAGGGTGAAAACTACCCCTAAAAAAAGTACTTGTAAAAAATTATAGAATAACATTTTAAACTTTAATATTGTCAACATTTGGTTCTTATTAGTTACATAATGATTGTTTTATGCTTTAAGATATACTATCATAATAAGTCATCCCTTAAAACCACCCTTGTTGGAGCTATCTATCTATCTATCTAATCAGCCCTAAACATCCATCCTTGGATATAGGCCTCCTCTTCCTTCTTCCATGCCTCTCTATCTTGGGCAATTTGCATCCATTTTGACCCAGTGTGTTTCTTCAAGTCATCTGACCATCGCATCTGTGGCCTTCCCCTTTTTCGTTTGTGGTTCCATGGTCTCCAATGTATTATCATCTTAGTCCATCTTTCATCCTTCTGCCGTAGGGTGTGTCCGGCGAACTTCCATTTAAGCTTTGCTACTTGGGTAGAGACGTCTTTCACTTTTGTTTTGTTACGGATCCATTCGTTTTTTTTCCTGTCTGATAATTTAATGTTCAGCATTTGTCTTTCCATGGCTCTTTCTGTCTTTGCTATTTTTTCCATATTCTCTTTTGTAAACGTCCATGTCTGAGAGCCATATATTAAAACAGGGAGTATACATTGATTGAAGACTTTTGTTTGTAGGTATTGCGGGTATTTTCTGTTCTTTAGAATATAAGACAGTTTTCCGAATGATGCCCAGGCCAACCTTATTCTTCTCTTTATTTCTTCGGTCGGATTTTCTTTATTTAATCTAGTGATTTGTCCTAGATATATATATTCTTTTACTTGTTCTATTCTTGTTTGTGCCACTGTAATTACTAGTTCTTCTTGTTGATTGGTCATGGTTTTTGTTTTACTGTAATTCATCTTCAGTCCTATCTTTGTCGATTCTCTATCTAGTTCTTCCATCATTCTTTGTAATTCTTCACTTCTTTCTGCTATTAATACAATATCATCAGCATATCGTAAGTGATTCAGATATTGCCCGTTTATGTTTATACCCAAACCATCCCAGTGCAGTTGTTTGAACACATCTTCTAGCGCTTGGTTGAATAGCTTGGGCGAGATGGTATCTCCTTGTCTTACTCCTCGGTTTATTTTAATAGGCTCCGTTTGTTTTATTAGCTTAATAGTTGTTGTTGCCTTATCATATATATTTGTAATTAAGTCGGTATATCTGTAGTCTATTCTGCTGTTTTGTAGGGAATTCTTTACTGCCCAGTGTTCCACACTATCAAATGCTTTTTCGAAGTCAATAAATGCCATGTATAGCGGGATATGATATTCGTTAGCTTTTTCGATTAATATCTTCATCGTTAAAAGGTGGTCACTTGTACTGAAGCTTTTTCTAAATCCGGCTTGTTCTCTTGCCTGGTATCCATCTAATTTAGTTGTTAATCTGTTTGTTAATATCTTGGTTAATAGTTTGTACATTACATTTAGTAAAGTTATGGGTCTGTAATTCTTTAGATCCTTTTTATCTCCTTTCTTAAATAGTAACAATGTTACTGCTTTGTTCCAAGTGTTGGGTATTTGTTTTGTCATTAATATTTTATTCATAAGTGTGTACAAAACTTCTCTAGTTGTTTTCCCACCATTTTTTAGCATTTCTACAGTTATCCCGTCTTTTCCTGGCGATTTATTATTCTTCATCTCCTTGAGTGCTCTTTTTATCTCATTCTTACTGATTTCTGGTTGTAAGTCGGAATTGACATTCTTTATTTTTATTTGTAATTGCTTAAGCATTTCTTGTGTTGGTTTCTGTTTTGTATTGTAGAGGTTTTTATAATATTCTTGTGTTATTTGTATAATTTCTTCTATATTATTGGTCTCTATGCCTTCTTTGTTCTTTATACTATTAATCTGTATGCTTCCAAGCTGTGGTTTTAAGCACTTCATATTTTTGTTTTGTTCAATGGTTTTTTCTATTTTTTCTTCCTGTATTCTCCTTTGACTTTCCTTGATTTTCCTTCTGATAGCTTTGCTTACCTCTTTGTAATCTACTGTGTTTCTCTTATCTTGTTCTATTAATGTTTTTCTTTTGCTCATGAGGTTTTTTGTTTCCTGGGATATATAGTTTTCCTTTTTTATTCTTGTTTGTGCTACCTCTTTTCCCGCCTTTGCTAATGTATCGGTTAATAGCTGATTTATTTCATCGATATTTTTGTTTTCCAAATCTCTAGTGGCCGGTATACTCTCCCTTATTTTTTGTTTATATTCCTCTTTTGCTTTCTTAAGTTTTCCCATATCTAGTTTCGATCTATTTTCCATTTTCTTTTTTGTTTCGAATTGGCTATTAATGCTGAGTTTGGCTCTGACAAGTCTATGATCACTACTGGTTGAGAAACGATTCAGCACTGTAACATCTTTGATGATGGCTTTTTCTGTAGTAAGGATGTAATCTATTTCGTTTTTAGTATTACCGTTGTTGGAGCTATATATAAAAATTACTTATTATAAAAGAATAATTTCGGCTTGCATCGATTTACATAAAAATTTGGGATTAGGATCATCTCACCCTGTACTTCATATTCTATGACATGCTCAAGGGCGTCGATTATTTTTAGGGGTGTAAACTACCCTTATTGTCAAAAATTATATAAAAACATTGTAAACTTTAATATGGGTAAAATTTGGTTTTGATTGGCTAAAAATAATGCTTGTTTTACAGATTAGTGATTGTTAATGATTGAATTAAAGAATTACAAAAACATATTTACACAAAAATACGAATTTACAAATGTGTAGAAGTACAAATACAAATAGTTTTAAGTGATCTTCCAGTATACGAATCAGTTCTGTGGTATTATACATGCATTGAAAATGTTCCATAAATGGACTATTCGAATATTTCAAAAAAAAATTCGTTTTATAAACATAGCTCCTTCATTTTTGGCGCTAAAAAGTTTTTTAAAAACGATTTTGTAAGATTTTTGAAGAACTATAATACTGTGCAAATTAAATTCAGTTATATCCCTTCCTTTTTAATTGGGGTGGGTTTAAAGGGCTCGATTAAGGGGGTGTTTGCTCGTAAATAGAGGTTTTATACGTCTATATCTCGCTAACCGTTTACTGTAATAAAAATATATGCACAACTAAATTTTAGTTAATAAAAAAGCTACAATTTAGTAGTTTATCGTTTTTTTCGTATCTCCAGTATTTTCGGAGATATTTGGAAGTAAAAGGTGAAAAATACAAAATTGCAAAAGATCAATTTTTCTTTTAAACTCCAATTTTTCTAAAATTAGGTCTTTTAAATAGATCAAACTTCTTGGGTTTATTGACAATAGAAATATACAAGGAATTACAGAAAGGTGAAGACCAATTTTTAATTAAGAGGGTAGTTAGGGGGTTATTTTTACTGATTTTTTCGTAGAGAAAAGCAGGTACCGAACTTTTTTTGATCATAAGTTGCTCTATTTTTATGTTAGAAATTTTTTAGTATTATTCTTTGATAGTATTAATTGCATACTTGAAAAAAGATAATTTAAGTATTCTTCGAAAAATGCAAAGTTTTCCCGTTATTTGGCTTTGAATATTTCAAATTATGCATTTGACGACAAAAGCTAACCTTTAACATGTATCTCGGTTTGTATTGGTCTTAAAAATATTATAGAATAAGAATTTAGTTTGTGTTACTAAAAGATACAATTTTGTATGTGCAGATTTTTTGATGAAAAGCATATTTTTCGAGGTATTCTCAAAAAAACCCTCTAAAAAGTCGATTTTTTCTACGAAAAACTGTTACTTTTAAGCGCGAATAACTCGAAAAATATTAGTTTTACGAAGAAAATGTAAAAAACATTTTTTTCTTAGAATTGCTTTTTGCATCGATTTACATGGTTAAAATGTAATAAAACTTTCCACCCCCGAGATGGGGTGGCAACCACCCCCAAGGTTTTAGCGTACAGCGACATGATATAGAAAATGATCCTTGGACTACTCCCTACCTTCTGTGAAAATTTCAAGTAAATCCATGCTGGACGAAAAAATTGCGAGCCAAAATGCTTCATTTCCTCGACTATGTGTATTCAGTCAAGACCAGCTTTATTCATCCTGCAGGCACGCTGTCGTAAAATTTAAGACCAAAGCACTTGATCGTATTCCCCACTCATACGACACTGTCAAGTACATCGAGCATTGAGTTTCTAGGTTTGTGAGATTCAGTGTGTTTCTAAACTAATAACCAGAGTCAGGCAAATATGCAAGAGTGCATATGCATATGCATTTGCATATTTTTATATTTTCTTTTGAATTTTGCATATAGTGGTATATTTAAAAATACGGTGCATATATTAGGTTTCAAAACGAATTGCGCATGTTTCTTGGAAGAAAATACTGTAAATGGAATATTCCAAATGAAAAAAGCTTAAGAAGAAACCAGGTCGATTCTGTATATTCTGCGGTACTGTAGGTACTGAGTAATATAAAATTAGATATAGTTTTAAACGTTACATCGCACATTTATTAATCGAATCTCTTAAAAATGAGCAAGCTTGTAAATCGCATTTAATTGCTTCCAAGCAGTTGGACAAAACCAACGCACTGTTTAAAGGTTTTTGCAAGACGGTTTAGCTAATTTTTTTCTTCCTTTAGTTATTCCCAACGAAAAATTTTTGGTTTTTCTTTCAGATGCTGCACCTTAGACGGTTAAAGTGGGAAACAATTTGAAAAAAATTATATCCACGTTTAGTACATACAACTTTCCTAGCACATGATTTAAATAATGTCGCAAAGGAAATTAGAATTAAATTTCTTCTTGTTAATAATTTAATTTTAAATATGAAAAAATATCTCTTAGGGCAACTATAAGAACTGGGTTGTATAAAAAACATTTGCCGAATCTTCCCCTTCCACAAAAACCTATTGTTAATGGGGAACTTAAGTTCCCCAGTAAGTAAGAAAGTTCCCCCTTAAGTAAGAAAAGCCAGTAATAATGGAATCAGCTGACGATTCTTCCGAACCACTTAGACTTTTCAAAGAATTGCTGAAAAATAAAATAGTATATACCACAAAAACTTTGATACATAAAATCAAACTATGATTTTGTGCCAAGTTGCATCCTTCAGCTACACGATGCAAGGTTATCTTTAATTGAAGCAGTTAAACTAATAAAAAAATTTAAACTATCTTGCAAAATTGTTGTGGGACAAATTGGCAAAGATATTTAAAAAAAATTTAATTCAGTCATTGATAAAATACTGGTTTTATATTTCTATCTAAGGTTGCAAATGTTTTAGGGCTGGTGTTTGTAGTAAACTGAATAGAGAATTGAATAATGTTTCAAATGAGCTAGCATTCGACCCCAATCTATATTTTAAAAAATCATCGATTAGGTCATATGCGTAGACGGATATCGCCACCAGTCTGATATGTAATAATATGCAAAGAAAAACAATAATTTAAAATTAAAAATCGACCAGTCTGATGATTTGCGTTTGGAATTTATTTTGCGCTTCACTCCCTCACTGTGTAGTACATAATTATAAAATTAAAATACCACAAGATAGTTCCAGATCAAAACTAACACTTAGCACAAATGTTTTTAAACAAACCAGCACATACACTGTAGCGTTTAAACTTGTTTAAACTGAGGAATAATAATGGAAAACAGAAATATATAATATATAAATGAAGGTAATTCATTATTAAAAACGGCATATTAATTGAAGCATGGAAACCATAATTCAATTAATAGCTGCTAATATTGACGATGAAGAAAATAAAGTATTACCTGCAACCGCATTCAACGCAACGAAGTACAAACCTTGCATTTTATATCACCAAGGTTTATAATTAAAAAAATAAAGGTCAAAGGCTGAGAAAATTAGAGGAAAATACGAATCCCCATCAATAAATAACAATAATGAGGGTATGAATCAATAAACCTGCCAAATTTTTGCGGATAAATAAATATCAGTGAAAATTTTTGCATTTTCTTCGTAAGGGCTTTACTTTAGGAAACCATGTGAACAAACTGATGATGACGAAAGAACATTGCATGATTGAACAAGGAAAATGCATTTTCTAGAGGTATTTCGAAGTATGTAATGAAACATGATAAACTTGTTATTCTCGGAAATAATTGAAGGAAATGAGTTCATTATTACTCTGGAGTTGTTGGGCTCGCTGAACACGAATATTTTGACGGTGATGGCATAAAGGAGGGCGCTCATGGTTGGCTCGGAACGGTAAGATTAGATCGGCAAAGTTTACCACGCACTGACTCAGTCTCCTCGGCAGTTTCGTATCAGAAACAGTTTGATACAGACTTAAATTATTTTAAAAATGAGTTCTAGTGCATCAGAGTCTGAAGATGTTATGATTGCCTTAGCGTGCAATGAAATACAAAAACAAAAACCAAGATAATGTATTCATAACACTAATTTAAGACGAGAAACTTATGGGGAGTTTTACCATTTGTTTCCTGAGCTACTCGAAAATGACGGGTAGTTCTTCAAATATTTTCGAATATATAGTGTTAAATATTCCCTCGAACTTTCTGTTAGAAGTTCGTTGGCCATAGTGCGTTTATTAAAATTCAGACGTCTACCTTTTTATGCATAAAATACTACTAGAAATAGAAAACGGCATGGGACCATTCGGCAGTTTTTGTCCCTTCTAAGGCTGCACCGACATTGGATCCGTATTTCTCCGATCCGATATCAGGCGATTGGTAGGAGAAGCTACACCAGAGAAGCAGTTGGACGTCGGTCGATATCGGATCGCATCGGATCGGAGAAATACGGATCCAATGTAGGCGCAATCATTGAACAGGTACCATGGGTTTATTTTTTAATCCGACCTCGGATCGGATTGGATCGGAGAAATACGGATCCAATGTAGGCGCAATCATTGAATACCATGGGTTTATTTTTTAATCCGACCTCGGATCGGATTGGATCGGAGAAATACGGATCCAATGTAGGCGCAATCATTGAATACCATGGGTTTATTTTTTAATCCGACCTCGGATCGGATTGGATCGGAGAAATACGGATCCAATCTAGGCGCAATCATTGAATAACATGGGTTTATTTTTTAATCCGACCTCGGATCGGATTGGATCGGAGAAATACGGATCCAATGTAGGTGCAGCCTAACATTCTCCGCCGAAGCCGAGACAATACAACCGGTCCGAGTCGAACGTTCTTTGGCGGTGCGCGGTAGCAAAATCTGCCATTTGTTGTTAGCCGAGCCGACCTGTCTGAACCGATTCAATACGTGCCTTCCTTAATAGGTACCTGGTGCCTATAATCGACTTCGTCTAAAGTTGTCAGCCCCCCAGAGTGATGCGCTTGTATCAGTGCAAACTCATCATTTTGAGGTTTTTGGCGATGCTGATCACAAATATCATGACGGCGATGGACTCTGACACACTTTTTGCCAGGACGGGCCTCGTCTCCTGAAGTTTTGTGAAAATTAGATACAAAATCAGTGTGCAAAGTCGGTAATAGGGGTCATTTTGGGTCGCTGACTAAAATATCATGACGGTGATACTCGTCGACGCATATGATGACTAAAACCAGGACTGGCCGCGTCTTGAGTTTCGTAGCAAATCGATATATAGCAAATCAGTGAAAACTCGTTTTTAGAGGTTTTTGGGATGGATGAACATGAATAAATATCATGTCGTCAATTAAATTTGATACAAAATTAGTTGGCCCTACTCATCATGGTGCCTCGGAGACCATCTCCGACATAATATTTTTATAATAACATAATTTTTATATTTTTTAACAAAAACTTCATGTTTATGATAAGCTATGTATCTATTTTCTAACCATCCAACATTTTCGAAAGTTCATAATACAGTGGAACCTCGATAACTTGGATTAATCGGGACCGCAGCCGATCCGGGTTATCGAAAATCCGGGTTAGCCAGAGAATATAATAAAAATTAATAAAATACGGTATACTTACAGATAAACTCCGTTATAATTGAAATAACATGAAATATATATGCACAGCACCTACACATCTAAATTATTAAAAACATGCAAACACAAACCTTGCAAACGGAAGCAAACAATACAAGACTGTACTACACACAATACAGTCACAATCGGAACGACGTTATGAACAGTGAAAACTAAGACCATTGTTTAAGAAAGAATTTTTAAAATAGTCTTTTAGTATTTTTTAAACAATGCTAAGACAGTTTGAAATAAATAAAGGAATAACAGGTGCCTGTTGTTTCCGATAAATCCGAGACAATGACCGTCGCTCCGCCGCCGCCGTGTGCCATGAGTCATTTTTACTATCGTATATATAGTTCAAATTATACAAATACACATTATCTCTCAAATATTATATTACCTGCTATCCCTTGCAAGATAATTCGGATGGAATTCCCCAGATTAAGAGACTGGGCTGGTATCAAGCACAAAATAATCTGGAGAATTCCATCCGAATTATCTTGCAATGGATAGTACATTTTTATTGTTGAAATGTTTTTCTGATGAAAATCGGTCCGGGTTAGCCGGGCTTCCGGGTTATCGGGGGCCGACTTATCGGGGTTCCACTGTAATAATATTTTTGACACACTATATTGGAGATGTTAAGTCACAATGACGACCTCTCGTAGATTTCGGCGGAACTAAAATTGAGGCCTTTTTTCTTTTTATTGCCCTGCTATAATGGTGGTTTTAAATGTCAAATCGTTGTTAAAATCTTCGGCACTAATTTCGAAAATCAAGAAGCTGAAAAATTTAGTGGTCCCATCGATTAATCTACCAGCATTAGTAGAATCAAAAAGAACGTGTTCGTCCTAAATTTACTCCAAATATTCTGCAACGCAACATACAAATAAAAACATTTTCAAAAAAAGGTTTGCAAGCTTTTAATTAAATCTTTTGTATTAAAATTTATTAATTATACTGATTTTCGAAAATACTGACAACGATTTGACATTAAAAACCCCCATTATAGCAGGGCGATATAGTTATTTTCTTAACAAGTGCAGAAAGGCATACTTTTCCGCACGCGACTGGGGTTTGCCGAACGACGCGAAGCGAGAGTTCAGCAAGCAGTCGAGTGCGGAAAATAGACTTTCTGCAAGAGTTAGGAACAATATTTTTTCTACGAGTCTTTAAAAAATGACCAAATCTTAATCAATTAATTTAATTAATATGAAAATACATACACAAATTAATTCTTTGACAACGTTGTCAAAATCAAACTTTCAATATAATTAGTTAGCATGACGACGATCTTGGTTTCCATGACGATGATTCAAAATGACTGTTATTGCCTACCGATTTGACTTTCGAATATTATGTCAAAATAATTTTATTTCATCGAATTGTCGCGTTAATTTCATTAAAACAGGAACACAATAAGATACATTTGAAATAAAATAGTAAATAATATCTATATATTAGTGTGTTGCATATATTATAATTATTTTAAGGACATATTAAAATATCTACATGCGTGCGGAAAAGTAAAACGCGTGCGGAAAAGTAAAATGCGTGCGGAAAAGTAAAACGCGTGCGGAAAAGTGAAACTTTCTAAACTAAAACGCATGCGCGAAAGTAAACATTTTTGTACGCTTGTAGAAAAAAAAAAGAAAAAAAGCCTCAATTTTAGTTCCGCCAAAATCTACGAGAGGTTATCATTGTGACTTAACATCGCCAATTATATACCTTTTATCATTTTTAAGTACACATTTTAACCCTTAGTCGCCCACCACGTTTATAATTTTTTTGACAGTTATTTACCAACGGTACTTCAAGTCTGCCTTATTATTTCGGTTATAACTTTTTAAAATAAGCTAAAAGCGTTGTTTTTTCCCAACGATCCTTTAGAGTACATATAAATCATATTGTGTATTTAACACGAACTCGTTTGAAAGACGATTGAAGTATTAAACGTCAAGTGATAAATAATAAGTGATATATAACAAAACATTCTCAAGTTAGATCTACTTCAATACTTGGGATATCATCATCATCATCATCATCATCAATCAGCCCTTTGCATCCACTGCTGGATATAGGCCTCCCCTATTGCCGTCCACTGTTTTCTGTCTTCGGCTATAAGGGTACCAGATTTTGGTGGTACTCGAAAGTACCGTGGTGAGACTAATGGTTAAAGGTAGAAATATAAATTAAATTATTGTAAGTTTAATAATAAAACATCACTTGCCTGCCCATTGAGGTAGCCAGTCAAATACTATAGTTTTAAATTCCACTCGTACCAAGAGTACGACTATTATTCCAATTATAGAGAGAAGCTGAAAATAAGAAAATATTTTTTATATATGGTTTACAAAATGTTATAACAGTACAAAATATAATAACAAAATGAATATTAATTACAGTAAAACGGTAAACGAACTTGTCTTTCAACTAAAGTAATTGATGTTATTGTATTGTAGCATTTTTATTTTCCCATTCTAAGGTTTTAATTCGCGTATTTATTTCAGAGTATTTTTTATAAACATTCGAATTACAACTATGAATGATAGAACGAGGATAATCAAAATTTAAATGTTTATTTACTCAGAATAAATTGCCTTGATAAATCGCGTCATTCATTTTAAATCATAAATCTCTCAGGTTCTCTTTAACGCTTTCAGATTTGTGTCTCAAAATGAGCACAATAATAATTGTTGTTTACATTGCCTCTACTCTTCTACTGAGATAGTTATTTATTGCCTTTCTCTCGATTCGTTTCTTCTCTGTTTCGTCCATACCAATTAAAAAAAATAGGTTAATTTTGAATCGACATCGGCCAGAGATTGGCAGATTCTTTTCTGCTCGTCAAAAAAATAACTCTTGAGAATCCTCTTTGCATGGTACCGCGGAGATTGACAATAGAGAATTTAGTATTGGTCTGGACTTTGGCCACTCAGTTTGTCCTGAGGTTGTCCCCGAATACATCAGCTAAATGCAGCAGCCTTTGGCTGCCAATACTTAAAGAAGAGGTGAATAACAAGAACATACCAACAATAGAGGATAAGAAAATGTAAAACACATGTCTCTATCATACATACACTATATATAGGTAACAACACACAATACATAATACCACAATTTACAATTTTTTGCACAAAAAACTTATTATTTTGAACGTATTAACACATAGAAGTAGTACACAGAATAATACACAGAATAATCAGAATTTGATGTATTATATTGCTTTTTTCTTTTTTGATCACATGCATAGAAACATTCAATTTCATATCTGTCCAAGAAAAGCTGGCTGTTGCCTACAACCATCAAGGCAAGTACATTTAAACCTGTTTTTGTTTGACTGTGATATGACGTAACCTCAAACAACAAAAATTGGCGGATACACACAGCTTTTAATAAAATCCTCTTTTTCTTTTTTGATCACATGCGTAGAAATATCCAACTTAATATCTGTCCAGGCAAAGCTGGCTGTTACCTACAACCATCAAGGCAAGTACATTTAAACCTCGTTTTTGTTTGACTGTGATGTGACGTAACCTCATCATCATCATCAGGGCTTTTCATTCCAGGTGGAATGTTTGCCGCTCTTGCTTAGAGCTCTCAGATTCGCTTATTGCGGTGAATTACTCCGCATTCCACTTGTATGTTGTCAAAGTTTGTTATATGACTTGGCTTTCGTTACTATTTTCTTCCACTCATTTCGATATGTGCATAGTTCCCTCCAGTTTCTCACTTCCAGAATTTTGATATCTCTCATGACCTGGTCCTCCCATCTCTCTCTGGGTCTTCCTCTTGGTCTTTCAGTTGCCGGTTTCCATTTGGTGATCTTCTTAATCAGTCGGTCGTTTTTCCTTCTTTCTATGTGTCCCAGCCATCTCAGCCTCTTTGATTTAATAAATCTAACTATATCTTCTCCCTTCATTATGTCTCTTAGTTCATGGTTCATTCTTCTTCTCATTTCTCCGTTGTCCATTCTTATCGGGCGCATAATGCGTCTGAGGATTTTCCTTTCAAATATTCTCAATTTTTCTTCATCTTTTTCCGTGAGGCACATTGTCTCAGCTGCGTACGTAACTACTGGTCTGATTGCAACTCTGTATATTTTCAGTTTTGTATTTCTGGATAAGTTCTTGTCCTTCATAAGCCTATGATATCTCCAGTATGTTTTGTTGCCTGTTAGTATTCGTTCCGTTACTTCTTCACTTCTCTTGTTTTGGCCATTCACTATTACTCCCAAATATTTAAATTGTTGGACTCTTTCAAAAGTGTAGTTTTCTATTTTGATTTCTCTCATCCTGTTTTCTTCTCTTCTAGAGCAGAGTAGATATTTTGTTTTTCCTTCGTTAATTTCTAGACCTCTTTTCCGTGCTTCTTTTGCCAGGATTGTTACTGCTTCTTTTAATCTTTCCTTGTCTCTTCCCATAAGAACTAAATCATCTGCATATGCAACTATTTGTGTTGAGGAGTGGGCTATAGTTCCTTTAATTTTGCTGGCCTTGACTGTTCCTTCTAGTGCTATGTTGAATAATGTGGTTGACAGGGAGTCGCCTTGTCGCACTCCTGTTTCTATTGCAATTGATTTTGTGCTACCTACTTCTGTTGTTACTTTGGCTCGAGCTCCATCCATGGTCATTTTTGTTAATCTGATTAATTTTGCTGGTATATCTTGATTTTTCATTTCAATAAATAATTTGTTTCTTCCAATACAGTCAAAGGCTTGTCTGAAGTCTACGAAGAGGATGTGGAGTTCTATGTTGTGTTCGTGGCATTTTTCGATTGTTTGTGTAACTATGTGGATCGCATCTGTAGTGGATCTGCCTTCTGTAAATCCTTGCTGGTAGTCCCCAATTTTTTTCTCTGTGAATTGATTAAGTTTTTGTTTGATGAGGGCTGTTAGAATTTTATGTGTTGTACTCAGTAGAGATATTGCTCTATAATTGTTACAGTTTGTTACTTCTCCTTTCTTAAATATTGGTATAATTCTGCCTTCTTTCCTATCCTCGGGCATTTCTTCTGCTTCCCATATTCTAACTATTAGGTTATAGATGCTTGTTAATAACTTTCCCCCTCCGTTTTTAATTAGTTCATTGGGAATTTCATCTGGGCCTGGTGTTCTTTTCTGTTTCATTTTTTGAATGATGGCTAAATATTCATCATGTGTTGGCATCCCTATTTCATTATCTCTAATGTCTTCCATTGCGCCTACCTCCTCTTCCGGGCTTTCTTTGCATCTATATAGTTCTGTGAAGTGTGTTTCCCATGATCTATTGTCAATTTTAACTACTGGTCTGCCTTTTCTTTGTTGAGCTTTTAGGTATCCAAATAGTTTGGGGCTGTCTTTACTATTCATTTCTAATTCCTTTAACAGCTCTTCGATCCATAGTTTTTTTTGTTCATGCAACAATTATCGGCTGCTTTCTTTTTTTCTTTATATTCGTTTCGATGATGCACTTCTTTAGTTGATATCCATTTATCCCTTGCTTGGTTTTTCTGTTTGATTTTGTTTTCGCATTCTGCATCAAACCACTCTTTCCTTCTTTTTATTTCCCTCTGTCCTAGCACCTCTTCAGCTGAATTCAAAATGGATTCTTTTATATTTTTCCATATATCCTCTGTGTTATTTGCTTGTGTTAGGTTTTCCTTTAGGGTTGTCTCATATTGTTCTCTTAGTTCCTGTACTTTTAACTTCTCCAGATTCCATCTTCCTTTGTTTTGTCTTGTTCTCTCTGCTTTAATTATCTTCATTTTGATTTCTCCTATTACTAGAAAATGGTCTGTGTCCGCGTTTGCTCCTCTATATGATCTGACATCGTGCATTATTGCTTTCCATCTTTTGGATATTAGTATGTGATCTATCTGATTGCCATCTGTTGTGCCAGGTATCAGCCATGTTACTTTATGCTCTCTTCTGTGCATGAAGTTTGTACTTATAATGTAACTGTTTGTTATTGCTGCTAGTTGGCATAATTTTCTTCCGTTATCGTTTGTCTCGTCATGAATAGTTTCTTTCCCTGCTACTTCCTTATACTGGTTTTCTTTGCCTACTTTTGCATTGAAGTCACCAACCATTAGTACTATATCATTTCTGGGTAATCTTTCATATAATTCTTCCAGTTGTTCATACAATTCAATTTTATCATTTTCTGGTGCATTTTCTGTGGGTGCATATATGTTTATGATTGTCATATTGGCTTGTTTGTTTTCTACTTTTATATACGACATTCGTCCATTTATCGCTTTAAATTCTATAACTTTGTCCCTAATCTTACTGTTAACCGTGAATGCTGTACCGTTTTTTCCTTGCTTGTTTTCTCCCGAGTAGTATATTGTGTAGTTTTTCTTTTTGATATTTTCTTCTCCCTTCCATCGTACTTCTTGTAGTGCTAGTATGTCTATTCTGTATCTTTGCATTTCTCTTGCTACCTCTTCCATTTTTCCTGGTCTCAATAATGTTTGAACGTTCCAGGTTCCTACTTTTACTCTATTTTTCTTCTTGGTTTTTCTTTTTCTATCTCTTTTTCTTATGTTTGATTCATTGTTCTTTTTCCGTGCTAGTTTCGTTTTCAGGTTTTCATTCATTTTCTTTACAGTCTCTTTACATTCCATAAATGCGTTTTCCATATTCGTTTGCCGGTATGTTTTAGTGATACTAGTCGTTTGTTCTTTTATATGTGCTACTTTTACATACAATCTCAGTTTTTTAGCTTTGTGCCGGAATTATGTGCAGTCTTGGTTATTTTCGCCATATTTTCTGATTCATTTTCGTCATCTCCTGGTGATCTTTCCGTATATGTTCTTCCTCTGGGTTTTCCTTGAGGTGTTTTGGTATTCATCATTTCGCTTTGTGTCCTCTTGTATCCTAAGCTTTCCACAGTATATGTTTTGTCGTTTATTTTTAGCTTATTATAATTTAGCGATGCCTTCTGACCCCTTTCTCTTGCTTCCTTTAAGTGTTGTTTCAGTATTTTTCTCTGGTCTTGTATCTCCTTGGAATAATCTTCACTTAGGTAAATGTCTGTTCCTTTTAGTCTTTTCGATTGGTTCAATATTTCAGTTCTTTTGGAACCGCTTTTAAGTTCCAGTAGTATAGGTCTCGGTAACTGTTTTAGGGGATCTCTTTGTATACCAACGCGTTTTATGTCTATTATGTCTGTGTGTTCATTTAGTGGAACTTGGATTTTAATTGCCATATTTTGTATACTTTTTATCATATCATTTTCTTGTTCACCTTCTTTCTCTGTTATACCGTATACTATAATATTTTTCTTTCTTACCTCTCTTTCTAGATCTTCTATTCTTTTTTCGTGTACTTTATTTTCCGATTTGAATGCTATATTTTCAGCTTTTAATTCTGCGATTTCCAGTTTCATGAGCTGTAAATCATTTTGCACTTCATTTAGTTTTTGTTCTATTCTTATGCCTCTATTATCCATACAATCTAATTTTTCACTCATCTTTTTCATCATTTCCTCCATCTTTTTTTCGACTATGGATTATTTTTCTAAATCTCTAGGCTAGCGTTAGAATCTTTCTCCCTTCGACGGTTAGTAAGATTTTGCTTTTATCCAATCTCAGAGATTAGAATTTTACTATTTTGTTACGTAGCGCAAAATGAGCCACACCCGTTTCAACCACGCGGAGGTGTGTCCACTTATCCACGCACCAAAAATATTCTTATTTTTCGAAAGTATTCTTATTTTTATTTACTGTAGATTGTTCTTTTTATTTTAAATCCGGCAACACTGCTTGAAATTCGAGCAGAACTTCACCTCTGGTATACTGGTTTTCTTATCTGCTTGACCGCTTAGCTTTTTGTAGTGTTCCAATGTTTATTATTTTTATCACCCACTATCGTTACCTTATAAAAAAACGTTCGGTCTATGTTTGTCTATTTCCACTTTTTTTGTCCCAATAGAACGTCTTCACTTTTATAATTTACGTTTCGCACTTGCTTTGTATTTAAATTTCACTACACCACGCGATGACGTAACCTCAAAAAACATAAATTTCATATCTGTCCAGGCAAAGCAGGCTGTTGCCGACAGCCATCAAGGAAAGTACATTTAAACCTCGTTTTTTTACTGTGATGTGACGTAAGCACAAACAACAAAATTTGGCGGTTACACACAGCTTTTAACAAAATATCCTTTTTCTTTCTTGATCACATGCATAGAAACATCCAATTTCATATCTGTCCAGGCAAAGCTGGCTATTACCTACAACTAACAAGGCAAGTACATTTAAACCTCGTTTTTGTTTGACTGTGATGTGACGTAACCTCAAACAACAAAAATTGCCGGTTACACACAGCTTTTAACAAAATGCTCTTTTTCTTTTTTGATCACATGCATAGAAACATCCAATTTCATATCTGTCCAGGCAAACCTGGTTGTTACCTACAACCATTAAAGCAAGTACATTTAAACCTCGTTTTTGTTTGACTGTGAGGTGACGTAACCTCATACAACAAAAATTGTCTGTTACAAACAGCTTTTAACAAAATCCTCTTTTTCTTTTTTGATGACATGCATAAAAACATCAAATTACATATCTGTCCAGGCAAAGCTGGCTACTGCCTACAACTAACAAGGCAAGTACATTTAAACTTCGTTTTTGTTTGACTGTGATGTGATGTAACCTCAAACAACAAAAATTGGAAGTTACACACAGCTTTTAACAAAATCCTCTTTTTCTTTTTTGATCACATGCAGAGAAACATCCAATTTCATATCTGTCCAGGCAAAGCTGGCTGTTACCTGCAACCATCAAGACAAGTACATTTAAACCTCGTTTTTGTTTGACTGTGATGTGACGTAACCTCAACGAACAAAAATTGTTTCCAAAAATCAACCTACAACATGCTATCAAAAGTCTAAAATTGAATGTTTGGGAGTTTTGCATTTTTCAAATTAATCCGACGATATGAAGGTTATACTGTCAATTTCTTGTGTGGGATTGGCTAACGATTCAAAAGGAGGATGACTAATTACAAGGTCTTCTCTAATAATTAAAAATGTATTAGATGGCTCTGAACTGAACAGACATTATATTTTTGATACTTTATTTAAGAAATACTCACGATTGCTGATATTCCTGCTACAAAGGTACCAGTTCTCAAAGAACCACATCCACAGCAAGAAGATAAAGCGTATTTCGCCATAGTGGTAATTTAAAATCTGAAAATAAAATAAGTATATTAATTTTTGGTAATTTTAAGTAAAAAAAAACATTTCTAAATAAATTGTGAATATCGGATCGACTCTATCCGAAGTATGACTACATTTGACATATTATTTGGGATTAATCCGGCATTGGTCGCTATGAGATTTTCTCTCGCGGGTTCAGAATATTGCACACAACTTTTCCCTCGTAAATTACACATGCTATAGTTCCTGCTAGTCTCTTAATTATCCTTCTACAATCGAATAGACTCGTCTGCTCAGACAGTGGTTCAGTTGACTTAGTATGGCCCGATTTTTAAGTCAGTGCGCTTCACGTGAGATATTCTCTCATCGAGCGAACACCGTGTATAATATTATTTAGCATTATTTTATAGCATTATTTTATATTGTAGCAATATTTTATTTTGTATTTGCAATATGAATCGTGTAAAGATAATTTTAGAACTTGCCCTGTTGCAGGACAATAAAATAAAGCTACTAGTACAAATTTTGAAATTTATATTAAAATATTAAAATAAATATTATTTCTGCATTACATAGATTATATTAAAATGTACAAGCACATCAACAGTCACATTGTGTAGAGCTAAAAATAACTTCATTAAGTTTAAAATATATTTTGAAAGTTTTATTTCGTAAAAAAAGGTAAAAGTTGGTATGTGAGACAAAATCTCACGCGCGACCACTCACGTAAAAGCCAACTTAGCGACCAATGCCGGTTTAAAAAACCTTAAATAACAAAAAAAAAAACGAAATTATGCAAACATCACAAAAAATAATTAGATATTCCATTAATTTAGTATAATTAGGGGAGTGCATATAGATTTTCACTTCAGAAAAAATCAAACAAGATAGAACTTTTATAATTTCATTTAAAAATTTTTATTAAACAAAATATCAAAAAGTTCTTCTCGATAAGTGAGTGCTTCATTTTTTATTAAATAAATGAACTTCGAAATTAGATGTTTTTTTAAATAACTCAGAAAATATAAATTTTAGAAAAAAAAACTGACTTGACAATTTAAAAACTCAGGAAATTTTACACAAAAAGCCTCATATAAAGATTTCTCTAAAATTAAATCTATAGCTTCCACAATTTTTATTTATATCGCTAACGTCACCCTTCTCACAAACATTGGCGCACTGTAGTGTTCGGAGAAATGCACGATTGAGTTATTTTAGTGCAATTCTTTAAATAATTGATCAAATGAAATTTTACAAATTGGACATGAAAGAAGAACAATTAAGCTATCCTACGGTTATAATAAAAATAAATAAAATGTACATATTGGCATAAGTACGGTGTGGGCAGAAAGTGAATGAGTGAATTTTGTTTAAAAATGATTTAAGGATGTGACTCTAATAAAATTTTACTTATAAAACTCTCAAATTGGCACAACTTACCTGTCAAACATCTTTCTAAACGAGGTTTCATTAAAAAAATCTCAAAAATTTAATTCAAATGATACGGCGGCTTCTCAAAACATGTAATTTTTGAAAACTAGTTTTACAGAATTACTACCACTTTAAGACGATGTTACTCAAGTTTGAACAAATTTGTTACAATTTTATAGATATTTTTTTTTAATCTTAGAATGTAGTCTTTAAAATGCATTAAATTATTTTACTTTAGAAATGAAATAAACAATTTCTTTTTGAGAAAATTAAGAAAGATAAAACCGAAAATTACCTGCTAAAAAAATATTTATACATAGTGATCGAAACCTTTTTCTGTAAAACTTACCTAAAATACATTTAAAAATAAGCTTCAACAATAATAAGTGTCCAACAAAAAAAATTTTTTGTGCTCTTATACAGTATGTCAACGTCAATTATAACCTATTGATAACTTTTTTATTATCAGTTTTACGAAAAAAAGTTATTATTTATGAAATACTCTGCATCATATATAATATAAGATGCAACCATAAGATATCAAATTTTGTTAATTTTATACGAGGTATGTCAAAAAATATTAATTTCACTCAAGAGTAAAGTACCTTTAAATTGCACAATATCAAAAATTGCTATTAAGAAAAGTTGTTTGGAATTGAAAAGTAAGTTTCAATGTTCAATTGCATCCTTCTAATTATTTAAATATTGTGCTCTATAAGGGCAATTAACTGTTAAGCGAAATTCATATTTTTTTACATACCTTGTATAAAATTCAAAAAGTTTGATATCTGATGGTTGTATCTTAGATTTTACACCATGTAGAGCATTTTATGAAGAATAACTTTTTTCGTAAAATGGATAATAAAATAGTTATCATAATTGTGGGTATCGCGCAATTTGAAAAAAAAAATTGAAAAAAGATATCAATTAGAAGGATGTAATTGTATATTAAAACATAGCTTTTAATTCCAAATAACTTTTCATAATAACAATTTTTAATATTCTGGAATATAAATATACTTTACCCTTTAAGGAAATTCATTTGACATACCTCGTATAAAATTGATAAAATTTGATATCTGATAGTTGAGCTTTAGATTTTAGACAATGCAGAGCATTTTGTGGAGAATAACTTTTTTTTTTGTAAAATTGATAATAAAAAAGTTTCCCATATGGTTCCTAGTTACGCAGACATACCTACTGTATAAGTGTATAAGAGCTGCTATATAAGAATTTTCAAATTGTAATGCCATATTCGGATTCAGCATAGAAACAAGATAGAAACATATTTGATCAAAGTAAAATGATGAATTCAACGATATTTTTAAAATTATTTATACAAAACAATTGTTATTGTTTAAAACAATTAATAAACAATTAGCGGCAAAATCTGTGAGTAGAACTTTTAACTTTAACATGTATATAAGCTAACAAAAAAAGTTTTAGAAAAATATAAGCTTGTTTGAATTATTCCGAAACAATGCATGTTTTCTATCTGTCTTGACTCCCCTAAATATATAATCCAAGTTCTATAAGACTAGACTACAATTTCCTTTAAGGGGAAATGCGCAACATGTCGCCTGTCAAAATTTTCAATCTGTTTTAAATGAATTTTTTTTCGAATCCTTAGAAAAATCCTATTAATCCTATCCTAATCCTATTAATCCTATTAAGTATCTTTGAAAATTTTAAACGCAGAATGAAAGATCACGTTATTAACGAGGGCTGAAAGCTCCTTAGAATAAATAAAAAGGTTTCTTTTGAATCAAATATTTGTTATTAAAAATCACACTAAATTTTCTCTTTTATATTCACCTCTGTAACTTATTAAATCAACATTATAGAAGTTTTCAGGGACTCTCGACCCTCAGATGCGCAAAACCATTTTCAACCAACGAAATTTTTATTTCACAGCCTACTCTAATTACATTGTGTTAGATAACTGGGTACATTTTTCAATGGTTTCAATATTAATATGTTGAAGTTGACCGTTATTATGAGTTTGTAGTTATGAAATGATTGTTTGATCTATAATTGTTATTATTGTTGTTCTAAGAAAATAGTAAAAAAGACGATTTAAATTTTTATCCACAGTACTAATTGCCACCCACAATACTCACGACCATTGCAACATTGATTGCACGGTCCATGACTAAACCAATGATGACTTCTCAGAAGAAATGCACTCACGTCATTTTACAGTTTCAAGCAAAGAACCATTTGTACGTTTATGGTTATGACAACTTTTTGAGTCACAATTCCATCAATAAAACCAGCTATGTAAGTTCACATTCGAGGAAGACCAAGGAGACCATTGCGATTTATGGGAACACACGAAGAATAACAAAAAATGTGTGGACTGTATTAGTCCATGTAGTGAGCCGCTCCCGTATTTTCTGATTCGGTTTCTTTGCGAATTTCTGTTCAAAAATGTCCCCTTTGAATAATTTCAAAGGGTGCCGGGAAATTTTTGGGCAGAAATTATTTAAATAATTTTTTTAAACAAATTCAAAGTATCACTTTTTGCCCAGGAAAATATTGGTCTAAAAACTAAAAACAAATTAGGTTTTTGGGTCATTCTATACAAAAAAGGTCTCTTTTAATTTTTTTTAAATTTTAATAAACGTCAAGTATTTGTTAGGAATTTTTCGTATAAGTGCGTATAATATGTATACGTACGACAGAGACGCACCATATAGTGGGACGCGCAGAGACGCACCATATAGTGTGACGCGCAGAGGCGTAAAACTCGAGTGGGAGCGCATAATTAGCAACTAACAAGCAACGGTCTAAAATGAAATAAGCTTCAATTACCTTTCTTTTCTTGATTACCCTTATCTTGAAACTAAATGTGTAAACTTCAATTTAGACACTTGTAGGCCTGGATCCCGCGTACCAAAAAAAGTTGATTAATGGCAAGCTGGCAATTTGTTAATAGCTTAACGATGTCTAGTCGGACAAACTTTGATGTATGGTAACGCTGGAACAGGGGAAGTTTTAATTGGGGAACGTGATTTTAATTGTGAAACGTGTCATCCTGACAAGTTTATGATTGTGAAAACTAGCACGATGTTTTTAAGTTTATTTAATAGGAAATTTTATATAATATATCAAAAAATGTTTGTTTGCCAAATTTATTGAGCATTTTAATAAGTCCGCCACGTAGAACATATTGTCAAATGGCAGGAATTATATTAGTGGTAAATAGCACTCTGATTTTTGCATGAGAGTTTAATGAAAGGGTAAAATAGATTGGAAGTCCTGTTCGGCAAAATACATGGGACGTTTTCGTAGTCTGACGTTCGAAACCACATGTTCTACAATTAAAACTTCTCCTGTTCAAGTGTTCCCGTACATCAAAGTGTGTCCGACTAGACACCGTTAAGCTACTAACAAATTTTCAGCTTGCTATTAGTAATTTTTTTGGTACGCAGGATCCAGGTCTATTGGCAACCTCAAATATAATAATTTACACATTTGAGTTTTCAAGCTTATAACTCGAATACTATTAACTTTTGAGAAACAATAACAAAAGAGCTTTATTTTCCGAAGCAAAAAGTGATTTTTGGATTTTGTTTAAAATTGTTTAAACAATTTATGCCCAAAATTTGCACCGGCACTTTTTTGATTTTTTTAAGTGAATATTTAGGACTATTAATTCTTAGCTATACACTATTACCACAATGTAGAATTAAATAGCATTTAGTAGCATAAGCCCATATTTGTCGAGATGTAAATTATGGGTGATTATTACTATTATTTCATTCATAGGAGATTCTGACCAATAGAAAGCTACAGAAATAAAAATTAAACTGATTATTTGTTAATGATTTTAACTTCCAATCGTATTCGCGGTGTGCAAGTACTTGGAAAGGATACGCGAAACGATCGTGCGCGAATAGCGGAGAAATATTGCAACTGTCTTAAATAATTTATATTGTCAACTGAAATTGTCAAATTGACGTACATTTCATACCTATTGTCATTTAAGAAGAAAAATTATATATTGCTTCACAATATTGATATGATATGCAATTATTATATAAAGGTAAATTTAATTAATTGTATTTTGCTTGCAATACTGCATTTTAATAACTAATTTTATTTACTACATACAATTGTTTACGTTTTAATAACACAACCTAAATCTTATTTTTTCTTCTTATTATTTTTTTTGGACTATGGCCTTGACAATTATCCAGTAACCAGGACCATATGATTGGCCAATATAATTCAAAGTGCGAATAAAAGTTCAGAGCGTAGAAATAGGTGTCGCTTTTCCGAACTTGCACGGTCCCAATATTAAGATATTTGATCACGTGTTTAATTCTGTCCAATTAGATTAAAATTATACTGAGAATTATCCACTGTTTAGAAAATTATTGATAGAATTTTTTTAAGTAGATTGTTTCTGTTTGATGGCAACCAGTCTCCTAGTTTTCATAACTGTCACATTTAAGAAAATATCCATAATATACGTATTAAAATATAATCTTACGAATATCACACGACAGTAAGAATAAATAAGAAAATAATGCTTCATTTTTACTTAAATTTGTTGTCATTGGGCAATAGCCACTCGAGCTCTGCGGGCTCTGTCTATTACCAGACAACAAATTTTCGAAAAACTGTCACATTATTTTCAATTTATTCTCACTCTCTTGTGATATTATACCCCATTATTGTTTGATGATTTTAACTTCCAATCGTATAGTAAGATACTTGATCACGTGTCTAATTCTGTCCAATCAAATTAAAATTATACTGAGAATTATCTACTGTAGAAAATTACCGATAGATTTTTTTTAAAATAGATTATTTCTGTTCAATGGCAACCAGTTTCCTAGTTTTGACAACTGTCATATTTAAGAAAATAACCATAATATACGTATTAAAAAATAATCTTACGAATATCACACGACAGTAAGAATAAATAAGAAAATAATGCTTCATTTTTACTCAAAACATTTTTACTCCATGATTTAACAACATATTCCGGTGTGCATCACTTTACCATTTAACAGACAAAAAAGAAATTGAAAATAACATTTGACAATACTTTAAACATTTTTTTCACAAAACTGCTTTTTTCAGGCTGTAGACATCGTAACTTAAAAACTACTTGACCAAATCACCTGGAATTTTGTATATATTTTCCTTAGATATTCCCTGAGGTAACGCTGCCGAGATATTTTTTATTTATGCTTATTATTTGTTTAACAATAATAAATATATTGATTTTCACCTTTTTTGCAAACAAATTCTTTGTTTAGAATTCTGAGTGACATCAAAAATTCAAAATTAGATAAAACTAAAAAAACTCGACAGCGTTACCACGAAAAACTCATAAGCTAATATTTTTTTTTTTAATTTTTTGTTTACCATGATCCAATGATGAGTTCTGATGCCCACTGCAAAATTGAGGTTTCTTTAAAAATTTGCCACCGTTGGCTTATTTTTCAGTATTTTTCCTTAAACTATTTCTTGAGTAATCCATGAATTGTACTGAATATGTCTATTTGATTTAAAAATAAAATAATTCTACCATATTTAAAAAAAATGTGTTTGGAATATTTATTTCAACCCCTTCCTCACCCCCCTAAGGATAGGTATGATACGATTTTGATAGGCAACCCATGCTAGAAATGTTTGTCTATGTATGAAATCTAATGGGTACAGATGGGTACATTTCGACCTCCTATTCGGATCTTAGACTATTTTTATTTAAAGAGATCCATAATACCCAAAAAAATATTTCCCGGGGCAAAAAAGGCGTTTTTTTGAATATGTTTATGAAAATTTTTTAAACAAATTGCTTCCCAAAATTTTTGCTTGGCACCCTTATGATTTGTGTAAAGGGAAAATTTTTGACCTTGAATATGAATCCGCAAATAAACCGAATCAGAAAATGTTTCATACGGGAACGACCTCATAATATGAACTATATGGCATAAAAAGTGTTTTATAAGCTTCTTTTTATTAATACATCTGTTAGCGATGTTTTTCAAAAAGGTAAGATAAACAATTTTATACTTAAAAATGAGTTTAGGCAAACAAAAATTGTTTGTGTTGAATTTATAAAAGTAACCAAAATTATTGGAAAACCAATATTTTGTTAATACTGATTTGCTGATAAAGTGTAAGTCTGCATATACACATGCAGTTGTAAAAACATGGTGTAAAAGTATGTTAAACACAATTTTTATTATTAAGAAAAATTATGTTTTTTAGAATAGATTGAGAATAGAAATATAATATAGGAATAGAAGAAACAAAAAGTATATAATGGCATATTGTCATAACGTATACTATCTACTACTAAGTATAAATTTAAAGAAATATGCACATCGGCGTTTCACAAGACAAATTGGAAGAAAATTCCTAATATCTGTGGAATTGAAAGGTATTACATAATATACAGAGTTGGGATAAAGTATGGAACAAAGCAAATATTTTTGAAACGAAAAGAACAATATTTATGAAACTTTGCATGCAAGTACAGTCACGCAAAAAGCATCTGATGCCATATTTTTTGTTACTACTCCACTTCCGGTTTCACCGGAAATACCGTTAACTTATTTACTTTAAATGGGACACCCTGTATATTTTTGCAGATTTTAAAAGAACTTTTTATTTTTAATTGATATGTTTGTTTTTTGCCTCTTAATACTTTTTCGACAAGCCAGTGTTTATCGACATAATTTTGAATATTTGTCGAATCCACCACATGTTTTTGTATGGTTAAGTACGATTATAGACACCTGTTAATAATCTGAAAATTTATTTATAATTTACATTTTTAGGTTTGTTTTGAAAAAGAAGCCACATCTCGATAAAAGGTGACTTGTCAAAAGAATACTAAGAGGCAAAAAGTTTTAAAAACACTGTGTTTAACTAATAGTACCACAATAATAGTTTAGTTGGAACGTACACAAACATTTGGGGGGTTGAAAGGAACAAAACCCACATAAAAATAATATGTAAATATATTAAAAAAGAAGCCGCATCTCGATAAAAACTGGCTTATCGAAAAAATACTGGGAGGCAAAAAAGTTTTAGAAACGTTGTGTCTAACTAATGGTACCACAATAATGAATTAATTGGAACGTACACAAAAGTTTAGGGGGTTTAAGGGAACAAAACGCCCATACAATTTTTATGGGGTGAACAAACTTCACTATAATTTTGTTTTAGGATGGATGACAATGCCTTACGAATAATACATGCCCATTTTCAATAAAAAATCTCTAATAGTTTTCGATATATTGAAAAAATCGGTTTTCATTTTGTAACTTCAAAGGGCTGTAACTTTTTTTATGGGCACATTTGTACTAAGGTAAGTTAGGTTCAATCGAACTATTTTTGACCCCAGAATATGTGGTATAATTTATGACCAATCTTTTCGGGACACCCTGTATACTTGTGATAACTGTAAATAGTTGTATGTAAAGCACTCATTGTTTATTATTAAAACACTTTCTAAGTTTTTTTTGGCAAATATCGGGTTTCCGGAAATAGACCTCGGGCCCACACTTAAAAAAATTATTACCTCCATTATGAAACTTTTTCATTCAGTTATTCATGCCGAGTCGAACAACTTTTCTATTTCAGAAAATTTTTGTGAGGGGGGCGTTTCGTAAATATAGAGGTTTCTAAACTTGCGTGCGTCCAACAACTGGAGTACCCTTAAAAAGTTGTCGGAAAATATAACTAGTAAATTTTAAGTATTTTTATCAAAAAATCCTGCAAAATATCAACATTTATGACTCCAGAGGGGCGCACACATTATAACGGGTCGTAAAATTTATACCGACGGATCATAAGATGGAGAAATACTGAAGAAAATAACGCAGGCACACAGAGCTTATTTTACCCTCTCCAATGTATTTCGGTTTAAAAGTGTCCACCGAAATACAAAGATGAGGATATGAGGATCTAGAAAACTTTAATCCGACCAATAACATGCTATGGCCGTGAAGCCTGGGTCCTGAAAGAAACATCCAAAAACAAACTTGACACATTCGAAAGGAAAGTACTGAGGAGAATACTAGGACCTGTGAGGGAAACCAGAATCTTCAGAAGTCGATACAACAACGTACTTTATCAACTTTATAAGGAAGCACCCTTGTCAGACTTCATTAGAAGACAAAGATTGCAGTGAGCTGGACATGTGATAAGAATGGGAGAGGATAGGCTACCAAAAAGAGCACTGAATGCTAGAATGCAGGGAAAGAGACCGGTTGGAAAGCCAAGAAAGCGCTGGGAAGACACAGTAAACAGCGACGCACAAGCCCCTTTAGGAGTCCGCGTATGGAGAAGAGCAGCCACACACCAGCAAGGGTGGAGGCAAAAAATAAAGGAGGCCAAGGCTCAATTTGGGCTGTAGTGCCGCAGAAGAAGAAGAAAATTTATACCCTCACAGCTGATGTTTGCAGGAATATTTGATAAAAATATTTACAATTAATTGGTAGTATTGTCCGACAAATGACCCCTCCCGAAAATTTTCCGTATTAGAAGAGTTGTCCCATTCGATATGAATGTGAATACAAAAAGTCTCATCATCATCATCATCATCATCCAGCCTTCTGCATCCAAAGTTGAACATAAGCCTCCCCTAATTTCTTCCAATTTTGTCGGTCTTGGGCTTTCTGCAACCAATTCCCAGCAATCCTTTTGACGTCGTCTGTCCATCATATAGGTGGTCTACCTCTACTTCTTCTATCTTCTCTTGGTCTCCACACTGTAATTTTTTGGGTCCACCTCCCGTCCTTCATTCTGGCTACATGGCCCGCCCAATTTCACTTCAGCCATGCTACTCGCTCTATGACATCTGTGACGCCTGTTCTTCTTCTGATTTCTTCGTTTCTGACCCTGTCTCTGAGAGTCAATCCAAGTAGTGACCGTTCCATTCTTCTTTGGGCCACTCTAAGTTTCGTTGCTGTGGCCTGGGTTAACGATAATGTTTCAGCGCCGTAAGTCATGACTGGAAGCACACATTGGTTGAACGTCTTCCTTTTCAAATAATTTGGCAAGTTGCTCTTGAAGATGTCTGATAGAGCTCCATATGCGGCCCATGCTAAGGTAATCCTTCTCTGTAATTCAGCAGTTTGATTGTCCCTGGCAATTTGGATTTCATGCCCTAAGAATTTATATTTATGGACCAATGCTATTTCGTTGACGTCGACTTTTGGATTTTCGCTTGGTACCAGGTTTGTCATGTATTGTGTCTTTCCAAAATTTACGTTTAAACCAACTTTTTTACAGGCGGCATCTAACTCAGTAAGCATAGTTCTAATCTCTTTTAAGTTGTCTGTTATAATAACTATGTCGTCTGCGAATCGTAGGTGGGAGAGAAAGTCCCTTGTGGGAGATAATAAATTTTTTATAAGTGTTGGCCCAAGATCTAATATTACAAATTCTAAATATTTCCAAGGAATTATGCTATCCCCATATTCAAACATGCATCTTCAATAATAGCTGCAATATCAACTTTGGACCTACGCATCCTCTTTCTATCATTCCACTGAAACTTCCTCTGCAAGTCCTACAGCTAAATGTTTGCAGTATTTAAGTGATTGCCTATTATAGATGGTAAAAAGAGAAAAATTTAAACAAAATTCCTCATCTTACTAAATGAAGTAAACGTTGTAGCAAACTCATCAATATGATACAGCAAGATCTGATTGCTAACAGTGAAAGACGAAGTTCTCAGTAATAATATAATAACACTAATGAAGTGATTGCATGTCCGAGAGTCCGAGATACTTCATATTTAATTAACCATAATAATACAAGCAATAATTCGACTTCGTAAGTCCTAGGTTGCCAAAGAAAAGAAAACATAAAGACTGAATGACTGAAGAGATAATATTATTAGTGAATGAAAGAAAATCATTCAAAACAAAAAATCCAATTAAATATAATGTAACCGATAGACTAATTAAAAAGAAAATAAAAGAAGCTAAAGAGAGAATGTTACATAAGCAGTGCCAAGAACTGGAAGAATTTGAGAAAAAATATGACTTTTTAACATGCATAAAAGAATTAGAGAACTAACAGGAATGAAAAAAACACTTCAAACTAGGCAACTAAAAAATGAAAGTGGTACACTTATGACAGATATAAACCAGAAAATGCAGACATGGACACAATATATAGCACAGCTTTTTGAAGACAAAGAGAGAACAGAAGCACCAAAAGAATTTAAAGATGATACTGGACCTGACATTATACGAGAAGACGTCGAATATGCAATGAAACAAGCTAAAAGTGGTAAATCTCCCGGGCCTGATGAAGTTCCTATCGAATTACTCACAATTGTGGATACTGAATCTATTGACCTTCTTTTGGATTTATTTAACACGATATATATAACATTTCATTTTTTCAGATTTTTGCAGATACGGCGTTTTCGCTAAGCACGGCAGTATAATACCTAAAGAATGGCTCCAATCGACATTTATACTGCTACCCAAAAAAGCCAATGCAAAGGAGTGCAATGAACATCGCACCATAGCCTTAATAAGTCATGTCTTAAAATTGTTTAAGTTGTTAGTTTAATTGTTTAGTTTGTTAAAAAGTGACTCACAATAGAATACATAAGAAATTAGACGAAGGCATAAGTGATACACAAATGGGATTTAGGAAAGTTCTGGGAACACGGGACGCACTGTTTGTAGTAAGTGTTCTTTCGCAGAGATGCCTAGATATGAATCAGGAAGTATATGCCTGTTTCATTGATTTTGAGAAGGCATTTGACAAAGTGCAGTATAATCGTCTCAAAGAAATTTTGTTAAATAAAAACATATGTAGACAGTAGAGACATTAGAATTATATGTAACCTCTACTGGAATCAAATAGCAAAAGTGAAAGTTGAAAATGAACTGACTGAGGATATCCAGATTCGCCGTGGGGTGCGCCAAGGGTGTATTTTATCACCATTGATATTTAATTTATGTAGTGAAGCCATCTCAGAATTAGCGTTGGCCGAAGTCAATGAGGGCCTAATAATAAACGGTGAGCCACTTAATAATAAAGGATATGCTGACGATACCGTACTTCTTGCGGGAATACTGGAAGAATTGCAACACCTTGCTCAACAACTAAATATACGTTGCAACGATTATGGACTAAAAATAAATTTGAAGAGAACCAAGTTCATGGTATTTACAAAAGCACAAAACATCAGAGTTAGACTAGTACTGGATAATACAGAAATTGAGCAAATATCTTCGTACAAATACCTTGGAGCATGGATCATAGAAGATACTGATCAGACAAAAGAAATAAGATGCAGCATTGAAATTGCACGATCCATTTTTAACAAAATGAGGAAACTTTTCTTTAATCGCAATATCAATATAACGCTCCGGATAAGAATGCTTCGTTGTTATATTATCTCCACCCTTTTGTATGGGGTTGAGGCATGGACACTAAAACAATCCAACATTAAAAACCTGGAAGCATTCGAAATGTGGTGTTATAGACGTATTCTGAAAATATCATGGACAGATCGTAAAACAAACGCACAAGTGCTCGAACAACTAGGAAAACAATGCGTAGTTATAAATTCCATAAAAATCAGGAAGTTGGAATACTTGGGGCACATCATGAGAGGTGAAAAATACGAACAATTAAGGAATATAATGCAGGGCAAAATCAAAGGCAGAAGAAGCGTAGGAAGACGTAAAATCTCGTGGCTACGCAATCTCCGTGAATGGTTTGGATGCAGCTCAATTGAACTATTCCGGCGCGTAACCAACAAAATTATAATTGCCAGAATGATTTCCAATCTCCGATACGATAGGAGCGGAACTTTAAGAAGAAGAAGTCCTAGATTTCACCCAACATGACCGGAAGTAGAACTGAAAGTCGATATTTGAAATATTCGTGTAAACAAGATGGTGGGTTTTTTAAACCCTACCATAATAAAAAAAAATAACAAAGCAAATAAAAACAGTCGTGAGAAAAACTAACTGAATTTAAATTAAAGTCACTGCTGCTCTTCTTTTAGAAAAGAAAAAACTTTTCCCGTTTTCCACCGTGTTCCCATTTTTACAAAGGTTATAAGAAAGTGTACTTGTTTTTGAAGCATTTTTCTATATCAATTAATCATTTTGCGATAACTTATTCACTCCGTGCGTGACCATGGTGGGGATACACGAAAGTATGCCAGTGCCCGTAGCGGCAAAATATGACAACTTTTGCGAATAATGACTAAATAATTTTTTTCAATGGAGATTTCGCTTACCATATTATTAGCCGTTTTTAACTTTATCATTTATAAAAAGACTAAGTTTTCACTCTAATGGCATATAGAACATCCCACCAGAATGAAAACAATGGGAACCTTCTCTGGTTACACCTCCGAGGCTTCTACACTTTGCAAGCCATACGGATGCTGAGACTAAGGAAGATGAGGGAATTCTACAATTTACAATTCACGTCCCATCTGCTCAGCGCGGTAAAGTTCCAACGAGAATGGTTCCCTTCATACTCCACACAGAGTAAATGTAAATCAAAAATGGATAACCATTTTAATTTCGTTGAAAAACGAAAATACAGCCGATTTATCATTTATATTTATATTTTCATACTGACTTTCTTTCCTTCCCCGATCTGGTGGTATATTCCTAATGTCATCTATTTCCATTTTGTGTTACACACTAGGGTGGTGCGAAAAAAGTCAAGTTGGATAATCCCGTTTCGCTATAGTGCGGAAAAGATCCGATTAGTAATTACAAGAAAAAAAAAAACAAAAATTATTAAAATCAGACTTTATCTTCATATCCCGCAACGGGCCTAGATTATGAAAAAAAAAACGAAATTTTACCTTTTTTCGGAAATTTTTATTTATCCTCCATGTACGTTTTATTTATCGCTATATTAAAATTTATTTACAGTTTGCATGGTTGAGTAATAAAAACAACAGTTTTACGCATCTAACGAATATCTTCCAATCCCGCAAGGTCAATCAAAATCTATAAAAATTTGAAATTTTCGATGATTTTGATACATTAAAAAACATTTAGTTATCTCATTTTTCTCCTACATTGTGAAGTTTTTCGCTTGTTTATGGGTGTCCCGAAAAGATTGGTCATAAATTATACCACAGATTATGGGGTCAAAAATAGGTTGATTGAACCTCAGTTACCTATATACAATAGTGCACATAAAAAAAGTTACAGCCCTTTGAAGTTACAAAATAAAAATCGATTTTTTTTCATATATCGAAAACTCTTAAAGATTTTTTATTGAAAATGGACATGTGGCATTTTTGTGGCAGCTTCATCTTAAAAAAAAATTACAGTGAAATTTGTGCACCCCATAAAAATTTTATGGGGTTTTGTTCCCTTAAACCCCCCCCCCCCAAACTTTTGTGTACGTTCCAATTAAATTATTATTGTGGCACCTTTAGTTAAACACAATGTTTTTAAAACTTTTTTGCCTATCAGTACTTTTTCGATAAGCCAGCGTTTATCGAGATATTTTGAGTATTTGTCGAATCCACCACATATTTGTATATGGTTAAGTACGATTATAGAGACCTGTTAATAATCTGAAAATTTATTTATAATTTACATTTTTAGGTATATTTTGCAAAAGAAGCCACATCTCGATAAAAGGTGACTTATCAAAAAAAGACTAAGAGGCAAAAAAGTTTTAAAAACACTGTGTTTAACTAATGGTACCACAATAATAGTTTCATTGGAACGTACATAAACATTTTGGGGGTTTAAAGGAACAAAACCCCCATAAAATTTTTATGTAAATATATTAAGAAAGAAGCCGCATCTCGATAAAAACTCGCTTATAGAGAAAATACTAAGAGGCAAAAAAGTTTTAAAAACGTTGTGTTTAACTAATGGTACTACAATAATGAATTAATTGGAACGTACACAAAAGCTTGGGGGGGGGGGTTTAAGGGAACAAAACCCCCATAAAATTTTTATGTGGTGAACAAATTTCACTATAATTTTGTTTTAAGATGTTCCTGCCATAACAATGATACATGTCTATTTTCAAGAAAAAATCTCTAATAGTTTTCGATATATTGAAAAAAATCGATTTCTATTTTGTAACTTCAAAGGGCTGTAACTTTTTTTGTGAGCACATTTGTACTAAGGTAAGTTAGGTTAAATCGATCTGTTTTTGACCCCAGAATGTGTGGTATAATTTATGACCACTCTTTTCGGGACACCCTGTATATTGTATGACAATACTTAAATAACCCAGAACTCACAACGAGGAGGTGGTTGCATTTCTAGCTCCACACACACACCCTTCTCTCCAACCAACCAATGAGTGTAATTTTTACATTATTTACATAGTAAATTTCTTTTTCATGTTTGTATCCAGCTTTTAAACGTCAACTTTGTATTGTGATTTGGTGGTGGAATCTGGCAGCATGGACCTTGATTTAAGTGTTTCCTTAATGAATCCATCTCTTGATTGGGGCCCACATACATTAGACCAGGGGTGACCAACTTAATCGGACTCGAGATCTACTGTCTGCCTTTTTAATTCTCTGCAATCTACCGACTAGGAATTTTCGTAATATTTAGAACGGGAATAGGTAGGTCGGTAGATAATTTTTTCTTGTCATCGATAGACTGACCTGCGATCGACGGGTTTGCCTCCCCTGCATTAGACGATGCTTCCGTGAACAACTTTAGGCACCTCTCATCAGCTTGCGTGTGTCAGAGATAGTTTTGTACATTCCAGTCTGGTATGTCGCCCGATGTAATGCAATAACTTATATTTATCTTTATTTCACACTTCGAAGAAGTGGTGGAGAAAATAGTTTTGCAACAGTCTGCAATAGTTTTGAAACATTATATTCCAGTCTATTATTTCAGTTTAGTCCCGTGCTTCAAAATTTCAAGTACTATGGAGAAATGAAACACGCTAGAGAGCTAGGGCTAAGGAGAGTGTTAAAAGCCGGATAGACTAAAGCCAAGGGCAAACGTATTAGAAATTTTATCCCTTCTACTTTAAATTTTGAAGCACAGGACTACAACACTGAAATATTAGATTGGAATGTTGCAAAACTATCTTCTCCACCAGTTCTTCAAAGCGTTTCAAAAGATATAAGTTCCTACATTATATCAAGCAACACGCTAGACTGGAATGTACAAAACCATCCCTGCCATAAGCAAGCTGTCTAGCGGTACGTAGAGTTAATCACGGAAGTATCGTCTAGTCTAATGTATGTGGGACCCAATCAAGAGATTGATTCATCAAGGCAACACTTAAATCAAGGTTCGTGCTGCCAGATTTTACCACCAAATTAAAATTCAAAGTTGACGTTAAAAAGCTGGACACAAACAAATGAAAAAAAATGTACTATGTAAATAATGTAAAAAACACACACTCATTGGTTGTATCGAGAGAAGGGTGTGGGTGGAGTAAAAAGTGCAACCACCTCCTTGTTGTGAGTTCTGGGTCGCTTAAATATTATTATACAATATCTAAACAAGCGAAGAGCTTCACAATGTAACAGAAAAATGAGATAACTAAATGTTTTTTAATTTATCAAAATCATCAACAATTTCAATTTTTTATAGATTTTGATTGGCCTTGCGGGATTGGAAGATATTCGTTAAGTGCCTAAAATTATTGTTTTTATTACACAACCATGCAAACTGTAAATACATTTTACTATAACTATAAATAAAATGTACATGGAGAATAAATAAAAATTTCCGAAAAAACGGTAAAATTTCATTTTTTCATAATCGTTAGGCCCTTTGCGGGATCGGAAGATAAAGTCCGATTTGAATAATTTTTGTTTTGTTTCGCAAATCGCAATTTTTCCGCACTATAGCGATACATTATTATCAACTTGACTTTTTTCGCACCACCCTATCACACACACACCACAAAATTAATAGTTCAATAGACCTAGCTAATGTTAAAATAGGGTACCAATAATAATAATTTCCACTGCCTAATTGCTTTCGATGTATGTACACCTAATAATTAATGTTAACACCGACAACTAAACTATAACGAAAAAGAACTTCCAAATAGCCGCTTTTAAACTTGGCGTTTATTTGACACTCGAACTTATTGTTTGTATAATAAATTTTATCAAAAATGGTAAATAAATATTACATTAACGTCAAATATGCCGTATTATGTGTATCATATGTTAAACGTCAAATTGTGTTCGCCAAAAATTTCAGGCGATTACGCTAGGTGTCGCGTCAGTCATACACGGAGCGAATATCAAAAAGCCTTTGTATTTAAAAGAATAGCTTCAGAACAATAAAGAGAATAACATTAAAACATTTTTGCTATTATTTTTTACTTCGATATTTCCTTGACAAATATCGGGTTTAAATCTTCAAGACGAAAAAATTTATTATTATAAAATATATGATGAAGGAGAAATACGTTTCAAGAGCAATATCCTTTATTATAAAAGTTAAAGGATGTCAAATGTCACAGCCAAGGCGAACTTGACCTAGTTTCGCTCAATAGTAACGCCAGCAAAGTATATCTGAGAATCGAGCCCGATGACTTTTTGCAGGCGGAATAAATCGTGACCTTTAACGGCCTTTAATGGCCTTTAATATAGTTTATTGATTCAGAACAGGACTTGGTTTTGTGCGTCACTTCATTTTTTTGCTAGAGCAATGTGTTTGTCTTTAATAAGAATCTAGATGAACACTTTTTAATATAACTGTTCAATATTTCATTATATTTACGTAAGTGTAAAATTAGAATCTAACAATAAAAGTGTGGAAACGGTCTATTATCTCCTGACTTAATTATTTTCAGATTTAAAGCTCTGACACGTCGATTTTTATTTTTAAATTATGGTTTTTTGACGTATAGTACATAATAGTGACGTCATCGATTTGGGAGTAATGAATAGGGGTCGTGTCGTAGCTCATTTGAAAGGTGATTCAATTCTCAGTAATATTCAGTAATATAAACATTTACATCATTATTTATACAGGGTGGCCAAAAAATCATTTTTGAATTAAAATAAATGTCGCATAAAGAAGAATGTATGTAATTTATTGAACTCAAAATACATTTTACTGATGCCACATATAATAAGAAAAATGTTTATTTCATAAATAAACATTGCTTTTCGTTTAAATTAAATGTCAAACAGCCACACACCTGCCTCTTGACAGTTTGAACATTTAATTTGAGCGAAAAGCAATGTTTATTTGTGAAATAAACATTTTTTTCTCTTTTCTATCAGCAGTAAAATGTGTTTTGAGTTAAATAAATTATATGTATTTTTTTGCGGCAATTAATTTAATTCAAAAATTATTTTTTCTGGCCACCCGGTATAAATAATGATGTTAATGTTTATATTACTGAATAGAGAATTGAATCACCTTTCAAATGAGCTACCACACGACCCCTATTCCCATTAAAAAAAATCGATGACGTCATTACGCCCAAATCGATGACGTCAATATTATGTAATATACGTCAAAAAATCGTAATTTAAAAATAAACATCGACCTCTCAGAGCTTTAACTCTGAAAATAATTAAGTCATGACTTTACTCAGACTTTACGAATGAACTGTATAATATACATTATTATAGGGTAGCGAGAAAGTATGGAAACACGGTAATTTATCGAAAACCCTTGAACAATTTTTATAGATTTTAGTGGGTAAGGGTCTTCTAATGCGTTCGATATTATAATGGTACTTACATTGTTGTCAAATCTTCCGTTTTTCAGGAAATCGAATGAACTTTCCTTTTTCAAATGGAACACCCTATATTTTTTGCGTTTTGAAGTCATTAAGAAATACTGATTATTTTCACTTTATATTCCCTATACCGAAATGACACAATTTCGGACTTATTGCTACATTTATTAAAAAAAAATTAAACAAATTATAAAAATCAATTTTTTCGGCCATGTAGACATTATTTTATATTAATTGGATCCTTGTGAACAAAAAAAAATCTTTTGTAATTTTTCTCTAAAGTTAATCGTTTCCGAGTTAGAAACAATTTAATACTGAAAAAAAACTCGAAAAATGACGATTTTCAAGGTTCAAATACATAAGTAAAAAGAATAATTTTTGAAATTACGAAATACCTAAATTCAAGTTCAGACCTTCTTCTATCAGCTCCCTATAAGAATTTTTTGCAAGTTTTATTTTTTTTATTGTTAATTAAGCGTATATGAGAGGACTGACGATCGGGCTACATTAACAACTAAAAACAATTCTTTAAAATGAAATAAACCAAATTACTTGTCGGTAGCTGATAGAGTTTTTAACTTGAATTTAGGCACTTCGTAGTTTCAAAAATAATATTTTTACTTTTGTTTTTGAACTTAAAAATCGTCATTTTACGATTTTTTTCAGTTTTAAATTGTTTATAACACGAAAACGATTAACTTTAGAGGAAAATGACAAAATATCTTTTTTGTTCTCGATGATATAAAGAACATAAAATAATGACTACCCGGGCCAAAAAAATTGATTTTGATAATTTTGAAATTTTTTTTAATAAATGTAGCAATACCTCCGAAATTATGGCATTAGGTATAGGGAATATAAAATGAAAAATAATCAGTATTTCTTAAGGTCTTCAAAACGGAAAGTTCATTAGATTTCCAGAAAAACGGAAGATTTGACAACAATGTAATTACCACTATAATATCGGCCGCATTAAAAGACCATATAAAAATCGTTCTAGCGGTTTTCGATAAATTATAGTGTTTCCATACTTTCTCGCTACCCTGTATAATATTCTATATACCTGCGGTATTTCTCGTTAAAAATGTTTGTTAAGCAAGAAACCCATTATGAACGGCCAGCACGGCACAGCCCGGCACGGCACAGCACAGGCCGGCCCGTCCAAAAACCCATTTGTAACGGCCAGCGCGGCACGGCACCGGAAAAATGATCATTTGCCATAAATGATAATGTATTTTTATTAATAAAATATATACAGAGAGGGGCTAAATTATCGAATAAATTCATTTTCTCTAAAATGGACGGCTTTGGAAGAAAATACCAAAACAGGTCTATTTTTACTTTTAAATTACAATTTTTTGGCATATACAGTGGAACCTCGATTATCCGTCACCTCTGTTAACCGTCAGGGTCCATTAAGTTATATTGTATACACAAGTAAAAATTGAGTCATCAATTCATTTTGTTTGAGCATTGCGATAAGCCAAACGAAATTCATTGAAATGTACACGTGCAGTTATGCCAACACCGCATTTTTTTATGTAAATAATTTTTGTTCTTATTCAGGGCTCTGGATTAAATTTCAATTTAAATAGGTAATGATAAATGATACCATACTTTTAGAGTTCTATTTTTAGAATCGCAAGCCGAAAATAAAAATGTACATCACACAAATTATTAGTTAATATCTGTGTGTCACCATAACAGTATGATTTTTATTTTTTTAATGTTCTGTTAACCGTCTTCTCGATTATCCGTCATACCCCTGGTCCGGTGCCCTGACGGATAATCGAGGTTCCACTGTATTTCATACTAGAGACGTCATTCATCTGAGCTTAATGATGTAATCGATGATTTTTTTAAATGGGAATAGGGGTTGTGTGGCATCTCATTTGAAAGGGTGTTCAATCCTCTATTCAGTAATATAAACAATAATATCATTATTTATACAGGGTGGCCAAAACAATAATTTTTAAATTACATTAATTGACGCAAAAAGAAGAATGTATGTAATTTATTTAACTCAAAATACATTGTACTGCTGTCAGTAAATAGAAAAAAATGTTTATTTCACAAATAAACATTTCGTTTCACTTAAATTAAATCACAAACAGCCTCCCACCTACCTCTTGACAGTTTGAACATTTAATTTAAGCGAAAAGCAATGTTTTTTGCCAAATAAACATTTTTTCTATTTTCTGACATCATTAGAAAGTATTTTGAGTTAAATAAATTGCATACATTCTTCTTTTTTCGTCAATTAATTTAATTAAAAAAGTATTTTTTGGCCACAAATGAGATGCCACACGACCCATATTCCCATTTAAAATAATCATAGATTACGTCATCACGCTCAGATGGATAACGTCACTAGTATGAAATATATGCCAAAAAATTGTAATTTAAAAATAAAAATCGACGTGTTTCGGGATTTTTCTCCAAAGCCGTCCATTTTAGAGAAAATGAATTTATTCCATAATTTAGCCCATCTCTATAATATATAGGAGAAAAATGTTATGTATTGTTTTAATTTTATTTTAGAAACGCATCATGTCATCTATGATATATTTTAAAAACTATCGTAAAATAAAAGTTTTTAAAAGACATAAACTACACAATTTTAATGAATATATCATGTTAAAAAAACGAATTCATGGTTAAAAGATAATGTACGTACCTGTCCATTGATCAGAATGTTCGGATATTTGTACCTATGCATTGTCCTTTTTCTTGGTATCGTGATAACCTGGGTCCGATGCATCATACAAAAATGGGTATTCTCTGACACTCTCAATTAAAAGTTCGTCCGTATTATTTCAAAAGAAACAACGCGCTTTCAATTAAAAAATCAACAATATAATATTTTATAACAATTATGACACACTGGCGCCGACTGGCCGTTCCTGGCCGTTCGACTCCAACGGATTTTATTCTACTCGGAGAATTTCGGCCGTTCCGTTTGCGTGCTGGCCTGTGCCGGGCCGGGCTGGCTGTTCATAATGGGTTACGTTGCATTTAAAACTATACAAATGAATTTGGACTGTCCTGTGCCGTGCCGGGCTGTGCCGGGCTGTGCCGGGCTGTGCCGTGCTGGCTGTTCATAATGGGTTTCTTGCTTTACACTTCTATTCGATGGTTTTTTATAGCCTCGATCTATTTCCAGTTTTATAATGTTTATTCCAGCCCTGTAATCGACCGGCGACGATGAAAAGAAGGATATTAAGTTAAAGGTACCGCTCCTCAATCAATTAATAAAGATGTACATGTATCTCATTCGACAAATTGCTCTGTCAATATACTAATAAAGGTAATTGAGTTTAGGTACGTAATTGACTAACTGGCTGAAAGACGACACGGTATGGTCGTAAACAATGGGAAAATTAAAGATTAGAGAAGCAAATTTGTTCTGCAGCGTTTAGGTCTAATTTATTTATATTTTTAGCATATTGATCGAAGCAATATTTTAATCTGGTCAAGTTGTAATATATTTCGTTTTACTGTATTACAATTTCAAAGTGAATTGAATTTCATATAAAATATGCAGCCATAAATATACAATAATAGAATAGGTTTCGAAATACTACAATAGAGCTCTAGACTGTAGACTAGACGATATTCTATTTTCAGCAAATGTCAGCATTAAATCAAATACTCCCATGGAGGAGTCAAATATCTCAAAATAAGCAAATAAGCTATTCTATCTATCAGCGAGGTTCCTACAGCCTCTGCCGCTTCTCGCATTTCGACCGCCATCGTTTTCTGTCCATCCATTCGTCTTCTTTGATGGCTCTATCTTTCATGATGTGCCGTACATTTTCTTCCCAGGCAACTGAAGGTCTTCCCCTTCTTCTTCTTTGGTGTGGTATGTAATTTAAAGCTTTCTTTGGCCATCTATCTTTATTCATTCGTTTCACGTGACCATACCACACTAGTTGTCTAGTTTCAATTTTATCTACACTGGAATATACAGTATGTGTCCTCCTTCTAATATCTTCATTCCTGATGTGATCTTTTTTAGATATACCACACGCTCTCCTTAGATAATCCATTTCTACTACTTCTATTCTTTTCCTATCTTTTTTTGTCATCTGCCAAACTTCTGCCCCATAAGTCATAATAGGCTCTGCCAAGGTACGATAGATTGTCAATTTCGTTTCTTGCCTTATATCTTTAGACCACGGTAGAGAGCTCAGAATGTTTACCGCTTTTTTGCCCTGCTGCGTTCTCTTTTCGATGTCTCTTTTGGTAGTGCCTTCTTTAGATATTATAGATCCGAGATATTTATATTCATTACATCTTTTCGTGGTTCTAATTTCTAACTCTGGATCTTCTTCATCATCCCCTATTTTAGGATACTCTGTCTTTGACATATTCTTATTGAGGCCCCATTTTTCATATTCTTTCTTTAGTTTTCTAAACATGTAGTCCATGTCTTCCTCATCAGCTATTCAATTAATTCAATTAATAAGCTATTCCATTAATTAAAAATGAAAAAATATAAGCTGGACAATATCAACTGAGTGAAATAAAAATTAATCAAAATAGAAGTGGATGAATAAAGCGGAATAGGGAAAAAATGGTTAATAATAAAATATTATATCCAAAGATGCTCATTATTTTTCAAAATAATCTTTTTTGAAAAACGATTTCTGGAATGGAAATCGCAGAGTCTTATTCTTCTTCTCCTTCTTATTTCTCATAATCCTTAGTGCCTTCAGGGCGTCGGATGTACAATTCCGCCTCTTATCCATTTCTTCCATACACTTTTATTGGTAGCCATGTTCTTCAAATCCCTTATATTCATGCCGCACTTTTCGCCTATATCATAGATTTTTTCCTTTTATGTCTTCCTCGGACTCCCCTTTTTTCTTTTGTTTCCAATTTTTTAGCTTCATGGACCTTCTTTGTCTCTTTTGCTCCATTTGCTATATGTGGTCAAACCAGTTGAATTCTTCCTTTTTGATCTTCCCCATTATCCGACACCCTGAAGGGTACTAAGGATTATGAGAAACAAGAAGGAGATCTTCCTCATTATCGGTTCTTATTCCAGCTCTCTCCTTATATCTTGATTCCGAAATTTTTCAAACTTCGTAACTCCAGCTATTATTCTCATGTATTTCATCTCGTTGCGTTTATCATTGATTCATGTTTCTTTTTGCCCACTCCATGTTTCCGCCCCAAATGTCATTATCGGATATACCGTTATATTCTCTGAGTTTACTTTTGTTGTCAATTTCTGATTTCCCAAATGAGTAATACACGTTATACCCCATTCCAAGAATATACGTCTGTTTTGGATTATCGCGACAACGAATATTTTACTGTGAAAAATATGAAGAACGAAAGTAAATTGCAAATGATATTGTTGTTTATTGGAGTAATTATTAGAGCAAAATACTTTCGTACTTCTTACGTTGCAACAGACGTATATTCGTGGAATACACCATAGCAGCTTTCTTCAGTTTATTACTTATTGTCATGTCCGTTTTCCCATCATCTATTATATTTAACAAATATTCAAAAGTAGGTACTTGTTCCTTTACTATTATATTGGTGTTCCTTTCTTAATTCTCATCTTTATTTGTTATCGTAAGTTTTGTTTTATTGAGATTCACTTCCATTTTTAAGCGCTCGTACACATGGTGATTACCGCTGTTTACCTGAGAAACCCAAACGCCGCGGTTCAAATTAGCATAGGAACAAATGCAACCGCTCAACATGCGAATGTACACTATGTACACATGCAACCGCTCAACGTCGTCAAACCGTGGCGGTTGTAAGCGTTTGACCATATTAGGGCGGTTTGCCAGCGGTTGATGCCGTGGTTAGCCGACGTTTGTATCGTACACATAAAAGCGGTTGACTGGCGGTCCCATTCCTCCCCTAGTAATCTTACAACCGCCGCGGTTTGATGACGGATCGGTTGCATATTTACGATTCCATTTGTTCCTTGGCAACTTGAACCGCGTCGCGGCGGTTGGGGAGGTTACTAGGGGAGGAATGGGATCGCCAGTCAAACGTCGTCATGTGCACGGTACAAACTTCGGCCAACTGCGGTGTCAACCGCTGGCAAACCGCCCTCATATTATGTACGAGCGCTAAAATTCAGTCGAATTTTGGCGAAGATCGGTGGGATATGCGCATTGTATCAACAAAGTTCGATATTTTTAAGATATTCCAGAAGCCGCTACAGATAAAATGTTTTAACGACCTATTAATCATTCAGAATTACTCGACGGATATTAGTACAGTTAAAATAATTAAGACTATAACCGGACAATAATGATTTAATGAGTGAAATTTAAAGTTATTTTTACTTTAATGAAAAAAAAAGCAAGCCCATTAGCAGAACCCAATTAAACATTATTTTGCACATCATATTTGAAACATTATTGGGCTGAATAATCTCATTTTTGTTGGCAAAAAATATATTAATTTGTTTGGACTAAATTACAGTTGTGTTTATCTTAAAAAGGATATGCTACTATCAAATTCACACAGTGTTGCCAAACTGAATTTTGTTATTTTGTGTGTAAATTTTTTCCACGGATCTCCGAGGGTACAATACCTCTTTATCCGGACTCCTTGAGCTTTACAATATGTTATGGTGTAATCAACAATTCCCTGCTCTCTGGCAATAATCAACCATTATGAAAAAACTGGTTTCTTATCAAACTCCCTCAACTCTTTTAGTCCAATTCCTGTACGTTTTGTAAACTATTAGATAATATGCTAAATATATACAGTGGAACCCCGTTAACTCGGATTAATCGGGACCGCGGCCGATCCGGGTTATCGAAAATCCGGGTTAGCCGGAGAAAATGGTAAAAATTAATAAAATATGGTATGCTTACAGATAAACTCCGTTATAATTGTCACACAGACACTGGTAAACCACGTTCGCATTCCACACAAAACCACACATACAAAGCGTCGTCAAGAGTCTCATTCTTAGCTTTATTAGCTTTGCACCGATTGTCCAAACGGTCTTTTGTTATCATTTTGAAAAAAAATTCTTCGATTTTAGTTCTATTTTTCTTCCAATCCGATACTGTAGATGTACCGACACCATATAATGCTGCAAGATTCACCTTTATCAATTCTACTTATTGCTTCTAGTTTCTTTTCCATTGTCACTACAACATTTTTACGTTTTGTTGCCCTTATAGACAAAAAACGCGCACACAAAATCTGAATAGATTTACGAACGATTACAGAACGGAAGCGAACAATACGACTTTACTACACACAATACCGTCTCTGATGTTATGTTATTTAATAACAGTGATGACTAAGACCATTGTTAAAAAAAGAATTTTAATTGTCTTTTCTAAACAAAGCTAAGACAGTTTCAAATAAATAAAGGATAATACAGGTGCCTGTTGTTTTCGATAACACGACAATGAATGTGGTGTGCCATGAGTCATTTCTACTATGGTATATGTAGTTCAAATTACACAAATACCCATTATCTCTCAAATATTATATTACATTTCATTTTTATTGTTGAAATGTTTGTCTGATAAAAATCGGTCCGGGTTAGCCGGAGTTCCGGGTTATCGGGAGCCGACTTATCGGGGTTCCACTGTAATCTGGTTCTTCTTCAATTGTAATTGTCTCTGGTAATTTGTGGAGCTTCAAAAATAGACCAGGGCGCATCTGTAAAAATGTTAGTACATTTGGACGTTGAGAGGTGACTCAAATTTTTTTGCAGAAATTGCTTGAAAATAACTCAAATAATAATATTTGAGTTATCCTCCCTCTCAAAAAGGTTCGGAACATTGTTTAAATAATCAAAATGTCAAAAAATTAAGGAAAAATTCGATTTTTTTCTTCGTTTTTTGATTATAACTTTAAAAGTATTCATTTCCGAGAAAAGTTACACCAATATAAAAGGTGCGTAATTAAATTTCCTATAATATAAAATTGGTTAAAAATTTAAAAAATAGTCACCCTTGTTGCAAAATAGCAATAATTGCGAAAAAACCATACAAAAACAAGTATTAATATTTTAAGTTTTTCAACCATTTATGCTACACTTAGGACCTTCATATTTCACACAAAAATACTTTATGATACACTAAAACAATACTGTACATTTCATTAATTTCGGTGTAATAGATTTTGCAAAATAAATTTTGCAATCCAGCTTTCGCAAAAAAAATTCATTTTTTCAAAATGCTACAGGACTGAAAATAAAGCAGATAGTAAGTTTAAATTTTTTTTTGCCAATAGAAGTGTACTGTACCTTTCATTTGAAATTTACAAAATTAAAATCGATTAACTACTACGGCGTCAGGAATTTTTTTAAATAAAAATTAATTATTGGTGCTGCGCGCAGGACAGCGGATAGTTTGCTCTGATTATGCATTCCAATGACCTTTGATAATGATTGATACATTTTAATTTTTATTACATTTCGATATAAATAAATAAATTTGTTTATTGCAAAATAAAAACACATACTCTATCCTTTGAAATAACACTTTTTTTAGCAAAAACTTTCTTTGTTCATACATTTTAACTTAGAGAATATGGGCAATTTTATACTTATGAACGAATAATAATTTTATATGTAGTTACGTGGCTAAAGGTTCTGAACCAAGGCCAGAATCAAAAAAAAACTTAGAGAATAAAAGTTTATTATTTTTAAACATATACAATTGATTAAACAATATTTCAGAAACAATAATAAAATTAGTTTGATTTTTGTGGAATTAAAATATTAAAATACAACAAAATATAGAGTAAGAAAATAATATATTAGATAAAGATTGGAAGAAATTTTGGTGGAAATCAACTTGTGTGCAAAAATTTTAATTTTGCAAATTGCAAACGAAAGTTACAGTACACTTCTATACGCAAAAAAAATTTCAACTTGCTATCTGCTTTATTTTCAGTCTTGTAACATTTTGAAAAAATGAATTTCTTTTGTGAAAGCTGGATTGCAAAATTTATTTTGCAAAATCTATTGAACCGATCTTAATGAAATTTACAGTATTGTTTTACTGTATCATAAAGCTTTTTTGGGTGAAATACGACGGTGCTAAGTGTAGCATAAATGGTTGAAAAACGTAAAATGCAAATACTTGTTTTTGTATGTTTTTTTTTTCGCAATTATTGCTATTTTGCAACAAGGCTGGCTATTTTTTAAATTTTTAACCAATTCTATATTATAGGAAATTTAATTACTGAACTTTTATGATAGCACATCTTGTTTCGGAAATGCATACTTTTAAAGTTATAATCAAAAAACCAAGAAAAAAATCGAATTTTTCCTTAATTTTTTGACATTTTGATTATTTAAACAATGTTCCGGACCTTTTTGAGAGGGAGGATAACTCAAATATTATTATTTGAGTTATTTTCAAGCAATTTCTACAAAAAAATTTGAGTCACCTCTCAACGTCCATCTCAAAACAGATGGGCCCTAGACTAAAGCTAGTTTTTCTCGCACAAATCGAAATTGTATAAATCTCTGCCTAGACTCTAGACGTGTATTATTATTCTCCTAGTAGAATAAAAGTGAAATAGAAATTAATGTTACTAGACGAATCAACGAAGCACTAAAAAGCCCAAAACCTAGGAATTTTGTGCAGTAAAATAAATCGTCATGTAATTTTTTGCATTCGATTCGAGAGAGTATCAGGCAATTTTGTGTATTAAATTGATCTCCGGCAAAAATTTTTGTGCATAAGAAAATGCATTTTCAAAGTGCATTTTGAAGAGATGGATAATGAAAAATTTGGAACTCAGGAAATATTGACGTAAATGAGTTCAATTTTTATACTTAAGGGTTTTGGAGGTCACTGAACACGAATTTTATGACAGCGATGGTATCTGAGGTACCTGGAGCCCAGGGTGGAACTCGTCGCCTGGGACGATCGAATAATTCGCGGGACGATCGAATAATTCGCTAAATGAAGATTGGATCGAAAAATTGAAAAATATGTGTTCAATATTTTTCAAAAATCTATCGAATGACACTAAACACGACCCCCCACTGCACCCCCTGGAAGTGTTGTGGGGGTAACTTAAAAATATTAAATAGAAACCCCCATTTGTTATAGGAGATTTGGATTGATTAGATAAAAATAAGCAACTTTTGTTCAAAACATTTTTTCGAATTGTGGGTAGATGGCGCTATAATCGGAAAAAAACCGATTTATCGTGATACGTAAATGATAGAAACTGTCTAATATCTCGAGAAATACACTTCCAAATAAAGAACCAAAAAATAGGTGTTTAATATTTTTCAAGTACTTATCGAATAACATCCATCACGACTCTCCACTCCAGCCCTTGGAGATGGGGTAGGGGTAACCTTAAAATCTTAAATAGGAGAACCCCATTTTTATTGGAGATTTGTATTCCTTAGGTAAAAATAAATAACTTTTACTCGAGTCATTTTTTCGAATTATGGATATAGGGCGCTATAATCGGAAAAACACTATTTATTAGCTCCATCTATCAACAACTCTAAAAAATGTTTCGTGTAAATGTTACTTATTTTTTCATGAGGAATCCAAATCTGCAATAAAAAATGGGGGCTCCTATTTAAGATTTTAAAGTTACCACAACACCACCTACGGGGAGTGGAGAGTAGGATCGTGTAAAATGTTATTCGATAGGTTCTTACAAAATATTGAACAGGTATTTTTTGGTTTTTTATTTGGAAGTGCACTTCTCGAGATATTAGACCGTTTCTATAATTTACCTACGGTATTACACAATAAATCGTTTTTTTTTTCGATTATATCGCCATCTATCCAGAATTCGAAAAAATGTCTCGAATAAAAGTTGCTGATTTTTACGTAGGTAATTAAAATCAGTAACAACAAATGGGAGTCTCTATTTAAATTTAAAAATTACCCCCACCCCACCTCCACTGGGTGCAGTGGGGCAATCGTATTTAGACTCATTCGATGGATTTTTAAAAAATATTGAACACGTATTTTAGTTTTTCGATCCAATCTTCACTTCGAGAATTATTCGATCGTCCCGCGGATTATTCGACGAGTTCTACCCTGAGCACCAAGTACCTCGGAGACCATCGCCGTCATGAAATTCATGTTCAATGAACTCCAACACCCTCAAGTAAAAAAATTGAACTCATTTCCGTCAATATTTCCTAAGTTCTAAATTTTTCATTTTTTATCTCTTCGAGATGCACTTTTAAAGTGCATTTTCTCATGCACAAAAATTTCGAATCGAATGCAAAATGTTGCATGACGATTCATCTTACTGCACTATATTCCTAGGTTTAATGCTTCGTTGCCTCGCCTATACACCCTAGTTTATCTATTATCTGATTTATTACTCATGAAAATGAATAAGGACTAATCCTTGAGCGAAGCCTGATGCAATAATTTCATATGGAATCAGTCTTTCTAACACCTATGTATGCTAACACTAATTTTTACTATCTCATACATATATCTTAGACTTAGACTCTTCACCAACTGACCGAGAACTGCTTTCCGGTGCGCCCTCCGCAAAACTTTTGAGAACTCTTTACCAAATGCTTTACCAAAATCAATGAACAATATTTCTTGAAATATCCTATGAAAAACTTAAAAAGCCCTAAGCACAAAACAAAGAAAAATATTTCAAATATTATTCACGAGTGGATATGTAAAGACTGGGAAGAGAGAGAAAGAGATAGAGATAGAGAGAGACGGAGAGAGAGAAAGATAGAGAGAGACAGAGAGAGAGCGAAAGAGAGAGAGAGAGAAAGAGAGAAAGAGAGAAAGAGAGAGAGAGAGAGAGAGAGAGAGAGAGAGAGAGAGAGAGAGAGAGAGAGAGAGAGAGAGAGAGAGTGAGCGTGAGAGAGAGAGAGAGAGAGGGAGATGGAGGGGTATTCGTAAATATACTAAACTATACAGGTAAAGTAGAATATTACGTTAAAATCATATCCACAAATAAATTTTCTTTAAATATTCCCGAAATTCCACAAATTGTTAAAACAACCGTAATTTACGAAAATCTACAAAAAGAAAGAGTGAATCCGACTGAAAGCCTTCAATTTCATATTCATATCTCGGGAATAATCGCCTTTTTTATTTTGAGTTTCAGTAATAAACTGTAATCAAATAGGTATATCATGCAAGAATTCAGTTTTATTAAATGGTCTACATAACGTACATTTTACAGTTTGAGAAAAAATTGACCTATATCTACTGCACTATATAAACGAGGTGGACCAATAAAAACTGCTGACTTATCAGTTGCACCAGTTAATTAACTGACGTTAATTGCCAGTCGCTAGTGAACGGTCAATTAGATAATATCCATCACGTGTTCTGGTCAACTTACGAGTAGTATTAATGAATAAGAATAGTCATCTTTTGTTTGTGATTTATTTTTATGAAAATATTCAAGGCAGCACTACATTCCAGATTCCAGCGTATGGGAGAATAATCAATACGTCTGTTACGTCTACTATACTAAAATCACAATAAAGATGCACTCGAAATAAACGAACCAAGACACGTTAAATGTTACGAGGAGCGCTCCAGAATCATGATTCACAAAGTTTATACATTGGAAATCATGATTCGGAAGTGCTCCTCGTAACATTTAACGTGTTTGGTTTGTTTATTTCTAGTGCATCTTTATTGCGAATTTAGTATAGGAATAATCAATATCCTAATTATTCTAATTTATGTAATTTAAATATTACAATATAGTTTGTAGTATTACATGTATAAAAAAAGAAACTTTGACTGTTGACTTACCAAGCATGCAAAACTTGGCTGGTTGGTTACATATTATGCACAATTAAACCTCATAAGTAAAACAATAGTAAAAACATAGGACCGATTCATTACGTTATATCGTTTAAAACATATTTTCACATTAGTTTGGTGTTTTTTTTTTTATGTTTGTTTAATCATTTAAATAATCAACTGTTTCCACATCATAGGCTTTCTGAAATTATTCTTTTGTGTAATCTAGATTAAATTAAAATATATTTTGTTTAAATTTTTGACATCTTTTATCATTTATTGCATTATAATTTTTTTAACTATAGCTCTAGGAGATCACTACCTAGTAGAAAGTAGAATAAAAGCCAAAATCTCAAACATTAAAAAAGAAAAGGGATACAAAATTGAAAAATTGAAATAAAAAACTTAGCAGACAACAGCAAAAAGGCAGAATACAAAGAATATATTATAAAAGAAAGGCTAGAAAACAGACAAAAGTCCGAGGATATAAACAGAAAATGGGAAGCGTGTAAAAACACCATATAAAGAGACTGCCAAAGAGACCCTGGGTCTACAAAAATTGGTCAAATCAACTGAAGGGCAGTGGTTCGATGAAGAGTGTCGTAACATAACAGAGGAAAAAATAATGCATATCAACGACTACAACAACAACGTAGAACATGACAGACAGAGGAGGAATATAGAATGCTAAGGAGGGAAGAGAAGAAAATACATCGCAGAAAGAAAAGAGAACATATAGAAAAAGAACACGAAAGAAAAAGTGATAGTAAGGATAATTTAATAGATCTGTCAACGAGACCTCTATTATCTCTAGAGTACTATTCGTGAATTCGTACCTTCGAAACAAAGCAGACTAGGGAAAATCTAAGATTGCATTCCACAATCCGTCGATTTGTCTAAGTAAAATTCCATCGAATGAAATGAAGGACAACTAATACCTAATTCTGTTTCCTACCACCATCCTCTTAAGTACGTTTCATTATTTTGGTCTCTTCAGTGAGGCTTTCATTGTCGCCTCCAAAACAGAATAAAATAGTAACAGTCTTCTATTTTCTTTTAGTTTTACTCCTATTTGACCTAGATAAATTTGCTGTTTGTGGAGTGTAATCTTGGATTCCCCCTAGTCTGATTTATTTATTGTTCATTTGCCTTTCAAATTTTAGAAGGCACGCATTCAGGTTCTCACAAGAACGTTGGTTCCAACAGTAGAAGTTTTATATTTGCCGATATAAGACTTCTCATTATACAGGGTATTTCATAATTATTGAAAATATTTTAACTGTAGATTCCTGGGCTCAAAATATTATGCTTACTAAGGGAGCTAGAGTTCGTTGAAGATGGCGTCTTGTAATTAGTTTTTTTAAATATCTCCAGAACGCTTCTATTTGGAAAAATGAAAACTGGTACGCCTATTTATCTTTCAGAGATAAATGATTCCATAAATTGCGAATGTGTAGTACCGATCATAGGCGTCCCTTTTGGGTAGGGCAACGGTTATTTTATGGCGTAACTTTTTTGTCTTAAACTTTTAAACATTTTTGACACTGGATTATTAAACTGTGGGGTACTCTAATACTAAAAGTACTCTTGCTTTAGTTGGCAGAATACAACGTTTCCTAGAAAAATCGATTTGAAAATTTTTCGTTTTGTGAATTTGAAAAAAAATTTCAAAAAAAACTATTTAGAAAAATCAAAACTGGTACGTTTACTTACCATACAGAGATGAATCGACTTCATCAATTATTGCGGATTTCTAGTATCGATCAGATGCGTCCGTTTTGGGTAGATAAACGGTTATTTTATCGCATTATTTCTTGCACATAAAATAACAGAACTCACAGGCCAGAACAAAAAACATGCAAATAACATCGTTGATAGAGACCGAAAACTGATTATCAACGATTTGGATAAAATAGACAGATGGAAAGACAGATGAGAACTGTTTAATTATGAAAGGCCCGAGCTTGAAATGAACGAAGTAGTTACAGAACCTGACATAACTAAGAACTAAATTGAACAAGAAATAAGATTAGCAAAGACTAGCAAAATGACGGGACCAGATGAAATACCAAGTGAAATATTAAAGCTCTTTGAAAGTTCATGTAAAAAACCACACCTTGATCTTTTTAAAAAAGTTTATCAAACTAAACTTACGTGCATAGAAATCGCCCCCCTTCAAAATTTGGTCATTTTTGATGTCTCATATTTCCTAAACCTGTTGGCCGATTTAAGTGATTTTTTGAACATGCTATAGCCTGATTCTTTTGAAATACCACTGTATTAATATTGTTGCTAAACAGGTAAATTTTCATTGTATACCGGGTGTACCAATCAAACTGTGTTTTTTTCTCAAAGTTTGCATCACCCTGTGGAATATTCTAGCATTTATAAAATATTGAAATTAAAACCCAACTATAGCCTCAGGTTTTCTTAATATTTTGTTTTTTGATTCATTGGTTTATGTTGGATGATAAAAAAGTTAGGTACTTTAACAACTAGACATGTTCTTCATCAATACACGGTGCTTTTAAATAAGTGCGACAAACTTAAGTGGTAATTCTGCATGAAAAAATAATGACAGTTTACTTTATAAACGTATGTCCGCAAATGTTTAGTTTCCAAGATACGGGATGTTGACGTTTTTCTTACAAACTGACGATTTATTTTATTGCTTTAAAACCGGTTAGGATATGCCAATGAAGTTTAGTGAGTTTTAAGACGTAGTTATTGCACATTCTTTGACATACAATTAAGAATTTAATATTTACCATTATCGCGCATACGTGTAATATGACCGATCATATTACCCGTATGCACGCTAATGGTGAATATAAAATTCTTAATTTTATGTTTAAACATGTCTAGATTTTAAAGTACCTAACTTTTTTACTATCCAACATAAACGAATGAATCATAAAACAGAATGTTAAGAAAACCTGAGGCTATAGTTGGGTTTTAATTTCAGTATTTTATAAATGCTAGAATATTGCACAGGGTTATGCGAACTTTGTGAAAAAAACACAGTTTGATTGGTGCAACCGGTATACAATGAAAATTTACTTTTTTAGGAACAATATTATTACAGTGGTCTTGCAAAAGGATCAGGCTGTAACATTTTTAAAAAATCACTTAAATCGGTCAACAAGTTTAGGAAATATGAGACATCAAAAATGACCAAATTTTTAAGTGGGCCGATTTCTATGCACATAAGTTTAGTTGCTCCACAACGAACTAGTTTGCCGGTGTTTAAAAAGCCTATCTTGTAAGGTTTTCTTTTATATGGACTTTACGCAATTTTTGGCGATAACTACAGTCGAGGGCCCTCCCGGAATTCTGGATGGAAATATTAAAACGGTAAGTGGATTACTTTGTTTTTCTCTGAAGTTTAAATTATTTAGAAACCCGGTATCAAACCACCTTTAAAAACAAAAGAACCAGCCTTATGTTGAAGATCTTTCAATCAGGATCGTACATTTTTGGTGTGGGAATCGTCCACATGTTTGGAAAACCTCTTTGATAACGGGTAGACCCAGAAACATGGTGTCAGAGGATGGCAAGAGAATCGATTTGAATCAAAACGAAACCGTTATTTTGTTTTTAAACTTTACTCAGTATACGAGCACAAAAACGATGACGAGTCGGATAGGCAAGCTTAGATGAATCGATGGAAGGTCTTTCCTAAAAGTCGTCAGTTTGATATATATAGCTGGGCTAACAGCTTGCTTGAATAGTTGTTGACATTCATTTCATCGTTCACCGTTAGAGGTCAATCTAAGCATAATCCGGGTTAATACTTGAATATTTACGTCATCCTTTCGATGCGTTTTGATTCAAAGCAGTCTTCTTGCAAACCCTCTTTGATAACGGGTAGACTCAGAAACACGATGTCAGAGGATGGCAAGGGATTCGATTTGAATCAAAAAGAAACCGTTTATTTTGTTTTTACACTTTACTCAGTATACGAGTACAAAAATGATGACGACTCCGATAGGCAAGCTGAGATGCATGGATGGAATATCTGTCCTAAGCGTCGTCCGATTGATATTTATATGTGGGCCAACAGCTTGCTTGAGTCGTTGTCGAGATTCATTTCCTTAATATTTTAAGCCCAGAAATCTACAGATAAAGTATTTCCAATTAATAAGTAAACACTCTGTATTGATATATCAGAGTTATTAGTTTAATTCAATTATTAAAACTAGTGACATTCTGATATGTATCATAAATAATTTTATTTGAGATTATAAATTTTTTGCACAAAAGAACACACCTAACAGAAATCTTTATGGTATTTATAAACGCTCTTGACCCATCTCTATTTTCCCGAATTTCAATATGAATTCCCTGTGGGATTCAATTTTAGAACATAGTGTTTGTTTGTGTTCATGATGTCTAATATATCATTCGCTATGTCAAGGACAATAACTTAGATACTATCATTTTGTAGAAAGTATTCCAATAAAACAGATATAAATAGGTTAAATAGCTGTTTATTAATTTGTATTATCAGATGGATTTTATTTTAGGTTACTGGTTAATTGATACATAGTTGTTTTATTTGAAATTAGGCGCATGTTGTCCAAGATAAAGGTCAAAGATTTATATCATATTTTCAGGTCCCGACATTTAATTATTTTGTCGATTCCACTAAGGGCTTTGACGATGTTAGGGCAAACTGGAATATTATACAAACGGCAAGGATGCATTTTACCTCCCTTTTTATTTAACATCAATACAGAATTCACAATGCGCAGTGTTTAAAACAATTTTAAAGGTTGAGTAAACCTATGCGGTGTCCAGATGTCTTGGTCAACGCGGGTTTGATTTCAGTGATAACAATTTGCTCTCTAATTGTTAGTAGAATTGGGATGTGGTCGGGATATAAACTCCTCTACATCCTCTATTCTTATAAAATTTGTTGCTGCACCTCTGGATATGAAAAAATCTAGGAGGTCCGGGATTATGTTTGCATCACTTCTGTTTGTAACCCTAGAATGACCCAGGGAGGTTAAAAAGTATCCACAACATTGCATATATCCGATTTTCTAAATATCTTTGTTCCTAAAAATCTCAAATAATTAGTAAGTAGTTGTCATCGTACTACTGCCCTATTAGATGGCATAATTAGCATTTCTATAATTTAATTCATTTCCTCATACTTTTATAAAAACTTGACAGTGGACTATAAATAATCCCCTTGAACACCTTCAACACCATCCCAAAATGGAAAGGGACGATATCATTCATGTGTCACATTAGCAAAATCTAAAATAAAAAAGGCAAATAAGTGGGCAAAAACAACCATAGTTTGTTCAAAATGCAAGTATGTTTGCAGTAAGCACAGCAAGTAGTCAAAAATGTTTATGTATCCTACGATGATGCCAATTCCACTGAAGCCGAAGTCTCCGGGTAAATTTAAAATTCGTATCTTTTAACTGTTCCATTAACGTCTAGGAATAATATAAAAGTGGTATTTTTAAATTAGTTTAAATAAAGAAGCACGTTTTTGATTAATCTATGTGTGGACATTTATTGACCCTCCTTGGTCCTCGGTGCTTCTAATAAAAGGTTGGTCCTGCAAGGGTTAAGTGGGTTTCCCAGTAGAGTGTCATCTACAATAATTGTGTCCAGTCACAACATACTGCAATTCTTTACCTTTAGGTGTTGACAGCCTGGAACGCCAACAGGTATTTTTTGCATTAGAGTCTATGCCAATGAATTTTTCACCCAAGGTTGATAAGAAGTTAGCATAATCTTTTTTTTTGAGGTTATGTTTAGGAGGGAGATATGCAGCTGCAATGTTAAATGTGTATTTATTAGTTTTAACACTGATAGAAGCACATTGTATTTCTTCAGTTTCAATTTTTTCACCTTCCCAGTGGAGAATTTTTAACAGCGACAGCAGGCGAAACCCCGTCTTGCTAAATGATGATTTGCGATTATGTCGGTTATTCCAGTTATTGTTTCATTCTCTTCTCCAAGATATTAATGTATTTTTGCCATTTAAATTTCAGTCAACGAATATTAAGCGTACAAGTTGATTATCGAATATACCTGCCATATATTTAGCTTTTCGCGGAAACTCTGTATGAAGTTGAGGGAACAAACGAGAATTTATTATACCGGGTATAGGAATACTCCGGTTTAAGGAACAGAAATATGAGGTCCGAAAACGTTTCTACTAGCCACCAATGATCGGTTATTAGAATATCCCGGTTATACGGTGTGTCGCGTTTAAGATGAATATACCCCTATACTTCGGCTGTCAAAATAAATACAGATTTGAAATTTTGCAGTCATACAAGTTTATGGTAAATAACCCAGGAAATAATTGCAACGTAGAACAGCAGTGGCAATTCTTCAAAACCTCTATGTTAGAGCCAAGCAAGAAAGTACTTATACTGCAACCAAAATTAAGATAGAAGAATGGATGACGGAGGAAATTCTAGAGTTGATGAATGAAAGAAGAAAAAACAAAATCATTAATAAGACCCGCTATAAACAGCTTCAAAACCAAATAAGAAGGAAAATTAGGGAGGCTAAAGAAACCTACTTCTCTGAAAAATGTAAAGAGATAGAACTGCAAAACACATATGACAACTTCAACCTACATAAAAAAGTCAAAGAACTAGCCGGAATAGGAAATCAAAGAACCACAAATATATTGCTCGACAAAAATGGAAATACTATAATGAAGACAGAACGAAAACTACGACGATGGAAGAGTACGTCGAGGAACTATTTCATGACCAGGGAGAAGCTAGTACATCCGTAGATAGCCAAACGGGAGATTTAGGCCCAGAGATAACCAAATCAGAGGTTAGTCAGGTAATAAACTCTATGAAAACCAATAAATCTGCTGGTCCAGATGAATTACCTAGCGAGCTGATAAAGTTGGTCAACGAGAAAAACCTGGACATAATAGTAGAACTGTTCAACGCTATCTATACTACAGGAATCATCCCTAGAGAAATGTTGACATCAGCATTTGTGTGTTTGCCAAAGAAAGTGAATGACAAAGAATGCAGTGACTACCGAACCATAAGCTTAATGTCACATACCTTGAAAATTATCCACGCCAGAATACACTCTAAACTGCAGCTGGATATTACTGACACTCAATATGGGTTCCGCAATGGTATGGGTACCAGAGAGGCATTATTCTCCTTCAACGTGCTGACATAGAGATGTTTGGATGTTAACCATCCTCTTTACGTCTGTTTATAGACTACAATAAAGCGTTTGATAAAGTAAAATATGATCGACTCATGGAAATCCTAAAAAATAAAAACCCAGATGAAAGAGATTTAAGACTAATATCACACCTCTATTACAATCAGCGAGCAATAGTAAGAATTGAAAAGGAAACATCTGAAGAAATGGAAATAAAGAGAGGAGTCAGGAAAGGATGCATATTATCACCTCTATTATGTAACGCTTATTCTGAAGAGGTAATGCGAGAAACTCTGGAAGATGAAACTGTCGGCATAAGAGTAAATGGAGTCTTAGTTAACAACATCAGATATGCAAATGATACAGTAATAATAGCCGATAGTTTACAAGACCCGCAAAGACTCATGAGTAAAATAGTAAGGTGTAGTAGGGAGTACGGACTCTCTCTCAATATCAAAAAGACGAAGTTTATGAAAATTAGTAAAAACAACCAGAATACTAACGAAATCTTAATAGTAGAGGGCCAGCATATCGAAAGAGTAAAAAAGTACACTTACCTAGGAACACTTATAACAGAAAATAATGACTACACTACAGAAATAAAAGTCAGAATCGAAAAAGCACGTTCTAATTTTATAAAAATGAAAAACGTCCTATGTAGCAAATATTTAACGTTAGCTCTTAAACTACGTCTAACAAAATGTTACGTATACAGTGTACTAGGTATATTATGGAGTGGAATCATGGACGTTAAATGTAGAGACAACGAGACGACTTAACGCCTTTGAAATGTGGACCTATAGAAGAATTATGAGGGTTTCCTGGGTAGATAGAGTTACGAACAATGAAATACTGAGAAGAATAGGCAAAGAGAAGGAAGTTGAACTTACAATTAAATAAAGAAAGCTACAGTATCTCGGACATGTGGTGCGGAGTGCTACGACTCATAATACAAAGAAAGATAGATGGCTAACGAAGCATCGGAAGAAGACGAATTTCATGGCTAAAAAACCTGAGAGAATGGTTTGGATGTAGCTCAAAACAACTTTTTAGAGCTACTGTCTCAAAAGTTAAAATAGCTATGATGATTGCCAACATCCGTAGCGGAGATGGCACCTGAAGAAGAAGAAGTTGATGGTTCAGATTTTTTAAGATAGCTAACTGAAATTTAAATTTTAAACGCGGCCAACTGCGAATCCACAAAGAGGGTGAATTTTCGATATTTTGCTTTGCGTTAGAGATATCAAGAAAAATTATTTGAAAAAGTTGTTCCAAATATTATTCTAACCCCACATACCAAATTTCAGGACAAAATTCATTCGTACTTTTAGTGTTTCCAGCATTTATAGTCAGGATCTTAGAACCTAAAATTGGATGTCCCGAGATGCTGCCCGAAGTGAAGTAGACCGGAATTTTTGGGGTCCTGAATACAAATAAAGAAAAAACTGAAAGTGCAAATTTTGTCATCAAATGTGTTATGTGAGGTAATAATAATATTTGAAACAACTTTTCCGATATCTCTAACGCGAAGCAAAATAACGAAAATTCACCCTGTTTGTGGATCCTTGTGGATTCACAGTAGACCGAGTTTAAAATTTAAATTTCAGTTTAAATTTCAGTTTAAATTTCACACTGTAACTGTAGGAATACTTTTGCTTGGCACGAAGATACATTCCAATAAGCGGGTTCGACTATATTACACATTTTTATACCGCTTTTTCTACTAGAACATTTTCCTATTTATTGTACGCTGACAGATTCAAACAATTTAGAAATAATCGATCTAAAACAATATCTATTAATTTGAGGATCAAGAAATCGTTAATCAAAAATGTTTACGGCTTCGTGGTATAGCCTCTCAAAAATAGTAATTGATTCACATTTTGTCGACTAAATTCCTAACGTGAGCCATTTTAAAACCAAAAATCAATAAAACTTTAATAAAGTTACACATAATACCAGAAATAATATTTAATAATAGGTTTTGAAAATCGTTTTATTTTTTGGCAATTGTTTAATAAACAAATAACAGGCCAAGTACATAAAATAAAATAGTACAGTTAAAAAATGGACATATTGTGTTTTAAAGGTCGATTATTATCGTTAGCGGCGTAGCAACAAAAATCAGGTTAACTTCTATTCATCATCATCATCATCATTCTCTTTGCCTTATCCCTATGCGGGGTCGGCTTCCCTAATTGCATTTCTCCACACAATTCTATTTTGGGTCATATCAATATTAATCCCCTTTACCAACATGCCCTGCCTAATCGTCTGCCCCCACGTCTTCTTTGGTCTTCCTCTCCTACTCCTTCCAGGAATCTGCACTTCAGCAATTCTTCGTATTGGGTGATTAACGTCTCGACGTTGAACATGACCAAACCATCTTAACCTATGCTCTCTCATTTTGAGATAAATTGGTGCCACACCTAGACTTCCTCTAATATACTCATTTCTAATTTTATCCTTCTTTGTCACTCCACTCATCCATCAAAGCATTCTCATTTCCGCCACATGCATTCGTTGTTCCTCTTTCTTTTTCACTGCCCAACATTCAGTTCCGTACATCATAGCCGGTCTTATGGCTGTTTTATAGAATTTTCCCTTCAGCTTCATTGGAATTTTTCTGTCACACAACACACCACTAGCTTCTTTCCACTTCATCCATCTAGCCCCAATTCTACTGCATGCATCTCCATCTATTTCTCCATTACTCTGTAATACCGATCCTAGGTACTTAAAACTATTGCTTTTCACAATCATTTCACCATCCAAAGATACCATTTTATTTGTAGTAACTCCATTTTTAAATAAACATTCCAAATACTCTGTTTTTGTCTCACTAAGTTTTAAACTTTTTCCTCCAGAGCTTGCCTCCACTGTTACAGTTTTTGTTCTAAATCTCTTTCACTATTTCCTATTAACACTACATCATCAGCATACATTAGGCACCATGGAATTCTACCCTGTAGTTTCGCTGTTATCTGGTCCAAAACTAATTAGAATAAATAAGGACTAAGAACCGAGCCTTGGTGCAATTCTACTTTCACCTGAAATTTATCAGTCTCTCCCACACCTATCCCTAACACTAGTCGTTACTCCCTCATACATATCTCTCACAATCTTTACATATTCGCCAGGGACTCCTTTCTTATTGAGTGCCCACCACAGAATCTGTCGAGGAACTCTATCATATGCTTTCTCAAGATCAATGAATATCATATGAGCGTTGGTCTCTTTATTCCTGTATTTTTCCATCAGTTGCCTTACAATGAAAATTGCATCTGTTGTTGATCTGCCCTGCATAAAGCCAAATTGATTATCGGATATTTCGGTTTCTTCATGTATCCGTCTATCAATTACTCTCTCCAATATTTTCATGGTGTGTCTAAGTAGTTTTATAGCCGTGTAGTTTGTACATTGTTGTCTCCCTTATTTTTGTAGACAGGTACTAATATACTGCTTCTCCATTCTTCTGACATTTGTCCAACTTCCATAATTCTATTAAATAGACCTGCTAGCCAACTTATTCCTGTCTCCCCAATGCTCTCCATACTTCCCCAGGAACATCATCTGGTCCGACTGCTTTTCCTTTCTTTATTTTTGAAGCGCTTGAGCCACTTCCTCGTTTGATATTCGGGTAACCAACCATTGCTGTTACTGTCTCCGTTAACTCCACAGGGTGTCTGTCAAATTCTTCATTTAATAAACTGTCAAAATACTTTCTCCATCTCTTTTTGACATCCTTTTCGTGAATTAGTATTTCATTATTTTCATCTCGGATACATCTAATCTGATTAAAATCTCTTGCTTTCTTTGCTCTCTCTCTTTTTGGCTATTTTATATATCTTTGCTTCGCCTTCCCTGGTATCAAGTTGATCGTATAGGTTTGAATACGCTTCTGCTTTAGCTTTTGCTGCTGCTACTTTCGCTTCCTTTTTGGCGACCATATAGTTTTGAAGATCTCTGTCCGATCTGGTTTCTTGCTACTTTTTATATAATTTTCCCTTCTCTTTTGTTTTTCTTTGTACTTCATTTGACCACCACCAAGTCTCTTTATTCTCAAACTTCTTTCCTGACGTTGTCCGAAGTATTTCAATAGCCGTTTTTCTAATAATGTTGGCAATTTTTCTCCAAATTGTGTTAGGGCTTCCTTTCATGTTCCAACATATCTTTTCTACTATTCTTCCCTGAATAGACCTTCTTTCTCATCTTTTAGCATCCACCACTTGATTTTTTGTGGTCCTCTCCGATATTTTTGTTTAGTTTCGCTTTTTACTTCGATGTCCAGAACCAGCAGCTTATGTTGTTGGCTTACTGTCTCACCAACAATTGCCTTGCAGTTCTTGCATTCACGTATGTATTCTTTCCTTAGCATGAAGTAGTCTATTTGGGATTGATGTTGTCCACTTTTGTAGGTAATAAGTTGAGTTTCTCTCTTTTTAAAGAATGTGTTAACAATCGCCATATCCAATGTTGTTGCTAATTCAAGCATGTCAGGTTAACTTTTATTATTTAAGAAAATTAATGAGTCAGCAAAAATTATTAAAATATAATATATTTTTGGAATCAAATGTATACATGGAGTGTATATTCGCTACATATCGATATCCATTGTTGTTTTAAAAAAAAATTGAGGGTAAATGTGTGGCTCTCACCTGATCGTGGTTCACCATAATACCGAAACTTTGATACCGTTTTTTGCGATTTGTTTTTTTCGTTGGTATAAAGAGTGGGGCAATACTTTATCCACCCAGTGTATACAGTAATTTACAAAATATGTGATGTTCGGGAATCGAACCCGTATCAACAGCTTAGAAGACAACTATGCTCACCATTACATCATCATCAGACTTGTACAAAAATTTCGAAGGAAATAAAAAAAATATCTTCAATAATTGTACAGTGCTTCCAATGGAGACTCCAAATTTTGACAGTTTGCAGCGGCCATACTGTTAAACCTACATCTGTCAAATTGTTTCTCATTTATTCATGTTTTGCCAAATAACCACGAATAGGGCTTTTCATCGATTGTCATTTGTTTCGAGCTTCTGTCATGTGTCACATAATATTAATATATCTACGACATACGTCTTTGATTTGTATCATTGGTATTACCAATAACGTATGACGTAGATATATTAATATTATGTGACACATGACAGAAGCTCGAAACAAATGACTGTGAATGAAAAGCCCTATAGGTATAGCGTACAATAACACGCACTAATTGGACGATATGGACACCAGCGATTTGTGAGTTCAACACGACGCTGACGGCGCTATTTGTCATACAACTCATGTAACATTAGACAGTCTGCACGAGTATTTAGGAGCATGGTCATCTCACGTATATGTGATGTCAACTGACTTCTGAGATCGCCCGATTTGAGTCCGTTAGGCTCTTTAATGTGGGCTGTGCTTTGCAAATTTTGTAAAGTCGTATGTATCTACAAATTAGCCATAAACTACAGCGGTCTTCAAAGGCAAGATAACCCTTGATGTTGGTCACATTGATTTATGCGTCAGGGCAAATTGGACATTTCTGATGCGCGCCAACCAGCGAAGCGGTGGCGAGCATTTGAACGATCTTATAATCACATTTATATTCCATAATGAATAATGATACATCATAGTGATATGATATTAATTATAGTATAGGATCCGATATAAGGTCGATTTGTACCGATCTGTTTAATGGATAAAAATTATTGGATATTTAATTTAGCATGTTAACAATTGCAAAAAAAGAAGGGTTGCCCGATCTAATCTTGTTTTGACTATAATTAATTAATAATTAAAAAATGACATTTTTTTATAAATAAAAAAAATCGATCCAGGCAGACATTATTTCAGATATGTTGGATCATTCTAAACAAAAAAGGTCTTTTGTAATGCTTCTCTAAAGTTGATCGTTTTAGAGTTACAAACAATTTAAAACTGAAAAAAGAACAAAAGACGACGATATTCAAGGCTCAAAAACACAAGTAAAAAATATCATTTTTGTAAGCATCAAGTACATAAATTCAAGTTCAAACCTTTTTCTATCAGTTGTCGATAAAAATTTTAGCCATGATTTATTCTAAAACATATTTTTTAATTGTTAATGAGTGTGTGTGTTCACAAAGAGGGGATGGCAGATTGTTAATGAGGAAGGTTTCTTATGGGGAGACGGGCATTAACAACTTAAAAACAATGTTTAAGAATGAAATAAGTCCAAAATACTTAAAGGATGGGTTTCTTAAAAATTCTGTGTTATATTTACTAAAAAAACAACTGTTTAGTAAAAATACGACCGCATTAACATAAACTGTAAATAAGTAAATTGTATTGCTGTTGTAATAAATTTACTTTTAAAAATAGAAATTGTTTCATATGCCGTGTATTTTAATTAAAACTGTAGGTTACATAAATATAAAATTGTACTCGTTTGCTACAGTCAATGTTATTTTTATTTATTTCTATTGGGTGAATTAATACGGTTGACTGTATATTTCATGGAGTGTTGAGTATATTTTTTACTATAATTTTGTTAGTAATTTATTAACACTATTTGAAGGGCCCCATTCACGCTGTAATCGGTATCCTAACGCGTATCTCGACAAGTTGCGATACACGTATAATGAGATTTGTATATTATGTTTCACGACAGTGATACAGACGGGGATAGAGTTGTAGACAACGAAGATAGAGAGTTGTGATACTGATAAAGCGATACTTAAAGCCCCCATTCACGTTGAGATCGGTATATATATGTTATAGTCAAAGTCCGAATTTCAGGCACTCCTAGGTTTGACTAGGCAATCCTCAGGTCTGACTGACGATCTTAGTCAAAGCCCGAAGTAAAGTTACAGTTTCGGCCTTTGACTAGTCAAACCTAGGAGAGACTAAGTTGGTCAGGCAAAGGTCGAAATTTAATTTTATGAAATCGGGGTTTGACTAGTTAAACCCCGATCAGCTATTAAAATGTCGTAATTTGTTAGATTAGGTTTAATAAAACGTCATTTTTTAATTTTAATGTTTATTATTTTTATATTGTTCTAATTAAAATGAAAAAATAGTGTTTATTCTCACATGTTGAGGCATTATGGCATTTGGAGTTGCACAATACGTTAGCGTTAGACATGTTACATTTTTGAAGAGCATTTCTTATTGCAGTAGCATTTTATAAAGCCTCGTCCTCCAAATTTACAATCTTTTGTACTCATTTCTCTTAGAGACAGCTTGACGTCTGCAACATTTTCGAAATTAAGAAAATTCTCTTTGCATTCTCCTATTTGATTTCTTGAAACATGTTTGTTTATTGTTCCGTATCCCGTACCAACTCTATATAAATCGTCAATTGTTTTATCTTCTGTGATACTCAAAATATTTTGAGCATCTCCTTTGGCTCTATCAAAGCTGGAGAGTATCATAGGTACTGTTACAGTTATTCCGATCGAAATAGAAGTACATTTTTTTCACTTAATTGTTTTATAGTATTAGCACAGTATATAGAGGTTCCACAGTAAACCACTCCTCTGTCGACGCTTTGATCTCAAGAAGTAATACCGGCAGTACGCAATTGGTAATTCACCAGTGGTGGATTCGGGTTTTCCCTGTTAAAATCCGTACGTTTCTATGCGACTTGCAATGCGAGAGTGGGGCAAAAGCGACTGCCAACATTGCGCGGTCGCCATGCGCGACTACAGACTTTACTTCCAATTTTTCGGAGAGTGGTTCTACTGTCCCTCTTTATACTGTGGTATTAGCCTGGACACGAAGACCTTCAATCGCCTTTCCTATTTTTATTTTAATCTTTTCTGCCTGTGTAACCATACCTATCCCCAGATTTGATATAGCCAAAGGAGATGCTCGAAATATTTTGGGTATCATAAAAGCTAAAACAATTGACGGTTTATATACAGTTGATACGAAATACGGAACAATAAACATTATTTTTTCAAGAAATCAAATAAAAAAAATTTTTATTAATTTCGAAGATGTTCCAGACGTTAAGATTACGAATTAGGGAAATATAAAAATAATAAATATTAAAATTAAAAAATGATGTTTTATTAAACCTAATCTAACAAATTACGACATTTTAATAACTGATCGGGGTTTGACAAGTCAAACCCCGTTGACACAAGTCAACAATCTGATAGGTACCAACTCCAATCCAATTCCAATCCCGATACATCGCTGCGATGTACCGTTTATACACAACGATAAATTGAAACAACTCGATTGATATCGATAAATTGCACGGATTTATCGCTGTGTCTAAACGCTGCCTTATAAACTGAATCAACTAGATCGTTACAATAAATTGATGCAATCTGATACCAATTCCAATCCCCCAATTCCGATAAATCGCTGCAATTTACTTACAGTTTACAGTCAACGATAAATTGAAACAACTCAATTGATATCGATAAATTGCTGCGATTTATAGCGGCGTCTAAACGCTGTTTGACAACACCTGAACCAGTAATGTGTATACTTAACACTTTTTACAGATTGTGAAAGGCACACAGCTCAGAAAGGCACAGAAAAATTTTGTGGGATTGTTACAGACAATGCAGCACCAATGGATCATTTTGCCAAAGGCAAAATGATCGATAAAAAACAAATATTATTTTATTGAAGCATATTCCTGTGTTTCTCATACATTAAATTTGCTGGTGTCTGATTTGATGAACCTACATTATCTTAAAAATGTTGAGGCATGTTGTAAACAAATTGTTAAAAAGGTAACTAATTTCCACATATCTCTTGCCCGATTTAATACAATCTAGCTTCAAAACTACAATAAAGTTATATCATTAAAACTTCCTGTAAAAACTAGATCGGGTTCAATCCTTAATTGTAAAGTAGCCTTATTGTGTTTGAAAGTGCTTTACAAATGCTTATGGTCATAGAGGGAGAAAATTTAAAATTTTCACGGAATTTTAAATAAAATTGTCTGGATGATGAAATATTTTGAATAAAGTTGCAAAAAGTAGCAGTTGTGCTAACACCAATTGTATAATGGATTACTTTATTAGAAGACAATATGTTTAAAATATCCCAGGTTGTCGAGGCATTTAAGGACATAGCAAATATTTTTACCGAGAATATTCCATTACTTCCAATAAGTAAGCCCGAGGAAAAAGAATGCTTATACATATCTAAATTAGAAAAAAAAATGGCAGTGAAGCTTGTGCGCTATGCTGCAAACTTACTTGATTCCTTTAACAGGACAAAGCATCACTGGTAAAGAGCAATATATTAGCTAAGCAGTGTATAGACAAAATATTAACCAACCATCCCAAGTTTATTGACAAAAAAGAAAACATTTTACAGAACTAACATACAATAGACATACAATATACATAAAATACACACTAACATACAATAGACTAACAAGAAAAAATACAATATTTCCATAAGTTTCCGAAAGTTTCCAATATTCCCGGAAAGTTTCCGGAAACTTTCCGGCGTTTAAATCTTCCCGGAAATTTTACATCACTACATTTCAATATTCATTTCAATACTGTTTATTTTGCGGCATACTGTATTTTAATTTAGTTTACTCTCAAAATTAACACCAAAATCTGATTTTATATGTATTAAGATATAAAATGATGTATCCTTGATAAATCATTTATATTTTAAAATGGTGACTGACTTACTAATCGTGGTATTTTCTCTTTATTCTATTCTTTCTTTTAATATGGATAACATGATCCGACTGCATTCTGCCGGGAATTTGCGATGCAATTGGTTTCAGTTAACATTACTAAAGCCGCTTCTTTGATTTTCCCTTTTTATAAAAAGAGAAAAATCATAGAAGCGGCTCTAATTATGTTAAATGAAAGAAACAGATGGTTCTGAAGCTATTTTGTATGTACACACATATTATACATTTTAAAGTAAATGACTTTTAACTGATACTGCCAATATTTATGATTTGAGTTCTTCCTGCAACGACTTTATTGAAAGATGGTTTATTAGATTACATGAAATCAACTTTAACTTAAGAATATCCGTCAGAAAAATCACATGTAATGATGACAGTAAAATTCTCGAGTTAATGATCTCACATTAAATCACAAGGAAAAAATTTTCCAAACATAAAGTGATTCTGAGATAATTTTAAACAAAAAATATTTATTGGCATTTTTTGTTTAGAATGAACTGTCCTTTCAGAGACAACGCTTGAAGCAACGACCACTTTTGAATAACAGCTACCTAAGCGCGCGCAATCAATTTTTTAAATAAAATTTGTATCAACTCAATGCTAAAAATTCGATATATTTTGATCAGAGTGTCCTATCGATAAAAATCGAAATAAAAGATTAACTTAAAATTATTTAAACGAAAAATTTCATTAGGTGTGGATGAATTGGTCCTATTAGGCGGCCTTCTTTTCACGAGAACTATCCTTCTGATTTTTTATCTCGGATTTTTAAAAAAGAATATCTATGAAGCTGACTTTAACAACACTAAGAAAGACACTAAGAAAAAGGTGTCAATTATTATTACAACCAAAATGGGGGACATTTTGACTATTTATTATAATTTTTATATTTTTCTAAAATTAGAGGGGAACCTCGATAAGTCGGATTAATCGGGACTGCGACCGATCCGGGTTATCGAAAATCCGGGTTAGCCGGAGAATACGGTAAAAATTAATAAAATACGGTATACTTACAGATAAAGTCGATTATAATTGCAAAAACATCAAATGCATATGCGCAGTACATTTAAATTAAGTACAGTTGTATACAGTATTATTTATTTCTTGGTAAAAAACTTAGTGAAAGTGAAAAAATGTTTGTTTTGTCTCATGAAAATCGGTCCGGGTTAGCCGGACTTCCGGGTTATCACAGGCCGACTTATCGGGGTTCCACTGTATTCAGTGGCGTAACAAACACCGCCGGGGCCCCCCGCAGAATTGGATATGGGGCCCTCTTTAAAAAATTACTAAATGCAACATGTGTAATAAATACCTATATGTGTTACAGCCCAGTAAATCAACGTAAAATATGGCGATACCGTGTAATTTTCAGTGTCACCACCGAAGTGGTCAACTCAAGACTTTTCGAGTTATTTATGAGTAAAAATGTTAATTGTTCAACCAAAAAAACACGTTTTTAGTGGATTATTCGCAAATAGTTCAAAGAGTAAGTATTCGATCGAAAAGAATATTGTTAGCAAAAATGTATCTAGCTTAAAAAAATAAAACAAAAACGAAGTCTATCGACTCAGTAAAAGAAAACTTGTAGCTCATGAAAAGTTTTTCTTATTCGTCAAATTCCAAATCTAATATTTCAACGTGAAATAACCAAAAAATGAAATACTGTTCGGGGAAATTCATTAGAACTTTTTTAAAGTGTTTAGAAAAGGGTTTATTTTTTACAAAGTTTCTGGGATCAAAACTAAGCCAGTTACGCTCAAAATACAGTTAATCCCATTTTTTGGTAAAAAAATTGTGAAAATCTCCCCCTATTTATTACCCCAAATGAAACTAATCATTATCGCCTTACAAATTACCTAACTTTTTTATACGACCTGTAAGTTTCACCGGTTCAAAGTGCTTATTTTTAAAAGGGTTCTAGTTGAAGGGATTGAACGAGTCACTAATCACGAGTATATGCAAATTTTAAACAGCCATGTCTTATCCAATTTTTGTCTTACAGAAAAACAAAATAAAGCCAAAATATTTATGAAAGCAAGACCTACCTACATTTCTTTAATCTTTGAGATTTTTCATATCACTAATACTTTTGTTATTTAAAAAAAGGCATTTTTCCAAAATAAAAAACTTTTAAATTTTTTCAAAAATAAGAACTTCCAACCGGTCAAAATTACAGATCATATAAACAAGAAATATTTAAAGTAAATGGTAAAGCGGTAATGTTGGGGTGCGAAATAGGGACAGATTTTCACGATATTTTTTACCAAAAAAAGTGGCCAACTTTATTTTGAGCGTAACTTGTATAGTTTTGGTGCTAGAAACTTTTATAAAAAATAAAAATAAAGCTTCTTTTTAAAGATTTAAAAAAGTTTTAAAAATTTCTCCCGAAAATTGCTTAATTTTTTGGTTATTTCAGGTTGAAATATTCGATTTGGAATTGGACAAATAAAAATAATTTTTTATGAGCTTCAACTGTGCTTTTACTGTGTCTATAGACTTCACGAATAAGTACACCATTTTCTGTATCTTATAAGCTACATTTTTGCTACAAATATTTTTTTGATATCTAATATTTAATTCGATGAAAACTTATTTTTGATCAAACAAATGAAATAGAGAATGTGGAAAAATCCCCTTACGAACAATTCACACATCCACCATTTCAGGGTGGGAAAATTTTTTTGAATAGAATCAAAGACCCAAACACCTGTTCTTAGAAATATGTTTCGCCCTCTTCAACCTCTCTGGGCTCATCAGTAAAGATGAGAGGTTGAATATCTTTAGACACATTCCATCAAAAAACAACATTCGAGACCCAGACATAGCAGGAGCGTATATCTACGCCGCATAATCTGACCATGACAGTCTCACGTTTTAATTCCCTAATTACTATAAGTAAAATATATGTTTGAAAAACAAAAAAACAAAAGATGTAAATCTTTGAAACACACTCAGTGATCAAAAGATCTAAGTTATTGGTTTACCGACCAATCGTAACTAAACTGTTTTTTGGTTTTTCAAATTTATTTTTGAGTTATTTGCGAAAAACCCGTCTGAAAACGTTGGTTTTTTTTAAATAAACAGTTTCACTCGCAAATTACTTGAAAAGCATTAGCATAGATAGAGAAACTCTATAGAACAACAAAAGTTGCTTATAATTAGTCAATTTATACATTTTCGGACCTATTTTAAACGTATGTTTTTCACCCCAAGCAGGGGTGTCACCCCCCGAAGTGAAAGCAACTAACGGCATACCAACTTTTTAAGTGGAGTGTAACTAGAACCCAAATCCAAATTGTCAAGCAAATACGTCCGTCGCGACGCTGATAATTTCACTCCAAAACTGTCATTTACTGAGCTATTGGTGTATTCATGCATTGTTTATGACGACTTACATTTTTCATCTTTATTGGTATAGAATAAAATAGAACAAAAATTACTAAATGATTACATTAGTATTAATCTATGAGATAACAACTTTCTTCGTGCACTCTCTACTATCAGCGAATATATCTACAATTTTATTAATTTGGATGGACAACTTCATTTTCAATACTGCACTGCTTAAAAAACGTATGTATGCAGATACTATAACAACACATTTTTACATATATTAGACAACAAAATGGGGCCCATGACATATTGGGGCCCACCGTAAGCTTTATGCTGCGGGGCCTCTGTTACGCCTCTGGATAATTGTATCGAAATACTAAACGTAGGTAAAGATTAAAGAGAAAACCCATTTCTAGATTTAGAAATATTGTTCCAAAATTCGGCAAATTGCAATTCTCAAATCTTTCAATAGTCACGTACAAAGCATTATAGTTTATTGTCGTTACCATAAAATTTCAGTAGGCCGGAAGGTATTAAGTTTCTAGATATTATGAGATGATTCACTTGGCAAATACGTCTATTTAGAAATTTACGTTTTTAATTTTAAACACACAACGTAAAATAATATAACAATAATAGATTTTTACATAATATCAGATGACAAGATGGGGCCCCTAAGCGATTGGGGCCCCCCGCAAGCTTCACGCTGCGGGGGCCTCTGTTACGCCCCTGACTGTATTTATTCCAGTTTTACATTGTTTGATTATTGTTGTTTGTAGGTTTATTATGATATTATTGTTGTAAAATTAATTCAGGTTGTTCAGTAGTTTTTTTGTTGGCAAATTTTGATATTCTTTTTTTTAAGTTGATTGATCTTACTTAGTTAAACAAAACTGGGAAGGAAGTGTATCCGCGTAATAAAATGTGAGAATCTTGGTATTATACTTATTTCCTTAGTAAGACAGCTAAAAAAAAATTTGTACATCACTGAACCCTTCCATAATATATATTATATCTATCAAAAGTTCCAATAAAGTTTTTTAAAAAATTTTAGATGATCTATAACCCTGCTGTTTTCGAAATTTTTCAATAATCGTCCTGTATCTTGCTAATTTGGGAAGCTATTAATAAATTGATTGGAATTTCGTTACTTTCTTCCTCTTCTTCTTCGTTTTATTTTAAACGTCCTTTCTTCCTTTTCTTCAACGGTGCCGCCTTTTATTAGGAAATCGCTACTGTAACGAAAACAGAAGTCACAACATCGTAACAATTTTTTTCTGTCTCCCCTAGTTTTCGGTATATACTGCAAATCATACTAATTTTGGGACACCCTGTACATCGTAAATGATCTCCAAATATAAGCTTTTAACGTAAAAATGAGCATTTTTGAGATATCTTTTCATGTTTAGACTTTTGTCTTACATTTTCAGAAGAAATATATCTACAAGTGTAAAGTAGTCACGTGTGTCTAAACTATAATAATCACATCTCGCTAAATCACCGAATTCACATTCGCTTCTTGAACCGCTGTACAAGTAAATTTAGGTGGAATGTAATGCGGAAATATTTATCAAACTTAGTTGGTTGACTACCTACGTGTTAATTCTTTATTGCGACCACGTTTATTTAGATTAGTTTGTTATAGTTACAATTTTATGGCGAGAGCATGTCATACTGAAAACAAAAAACCTTTTGAGTTCGTGCGCGATATTAGTATCAGATATTTGTTGTGCTTGAAATGTTGGTTTCAATCCCTGCGCCCCCTCTTAATGGTAGCTATACTCTGGGCTAATTAGCAAAATTCACGGTATGAAAAGTCGGCAGATAGTGTGCTACTTTTTTTATAAACAGAATGGCGCCGAAAAATCGTATTTTTTTCAATTATTGCTCTATAACTCAGAAGATTTTAACTTTACACCAAAAACACTCAAATAAAAATTCACCCCAATTTAATTCTACATAGAGGCATGTTTTTCCCGATTTGCTCCGACGAAAATTTTCCTTGAAAAATGTGGGTTTTCCCAACAAAATCTCGAATTTTCAAATAAATTTTTGGGCCAGTAATTATTTATCAATAATTATATAGCTTGGTGAAATAAAAGCTTTCTTGGTATAGATTATAAAGTCAGAAGCCGGTGAAAATGAAATGAATATTTTAGCAACAATTCAATTGTTAATTAACAATTTACAGTCGCAATAATAACCAAAATAATCATGAGACATTGATCAAACTTAGAAAGATTATAAAGGTGTGATGCATATTTAATATTTTGTCAACAAAATATAAATTTTTCATTTTTTTGCATTATCTTTAAATATTTAAAAAAAATTGTTATAAACAAATTAATATTTCTCAGAAATTGTTTATTATATTCTAATTTTAAAAAATATTTAAAATGCGTATTTCATAGGTCTTGAAAATGAATGCTTTAAAAAAAATTTTCAACCATTGGCAAAAAAGTTATGAAACAGCAAAATAAATATACGATTTCTCCGTTTTTTATTATTTGTGTTTTAATTGTTTCAAAGCTTAAAAGTGAGTCTATGGTACAATCTAATTGCTCACAAAGAATGTCAAAAATTAGTGCAATGGTTATATTTTAATCAAAGATTAAAATTACTTTTTTTGTAATTTTTAGCGCAAAAGTAGGCCTGATACAGAGTCGGAGCTAAAATCTTCACTCGAAGCGACTGACACGGGGCATGCATTATTTAGTAAAAGTGTACGTCGCGCGGCCGGTCGTCGCTCCGAGTGAAAATTTTAGCTACAGTACTGTATTAGTCGACTTTCGCGCGTGTAACTTACAAAAAAATATATTTATGATCTTTAATTAAAATATAATCGTTAACCTTATAATCGATATTTTTTTGTAAGTAATTAGCTTGTACTTTAAACTCACTTCTACGCTTTGAAAGAATTAAAAAAAATTATAAACACCGTAGTAATCGTATGTTTATTTTGCTGTTTTGCAAATGGTTGCAAGAAAGTTTTAAAACATTCATTTTCAAGATATTTGAAATGCGCATTTTAGCTACTTTTTAAAATTATAATATAATAAAAACTTTCTGAGAAACGTTAATTTGTTTATAACTGTTTTTTTTAACATTTAATGATTATGCAAAAAAATAAAAAAATAATATTTTGTCGACAAAATGTTAAATAGGCATCTCATCTTTATAAGATTTCAAAGTTTTATCAGTGTATCATAATTATTTTGGTTATTATTGCGACCATAAATTATGAATTAACAATTGAATTGTTGATAAAATCTTCGTTTAATTTTCACCAGCTTTTGGAACTGTAATCTAAACTAAGAAGGCTTTTAAGTCTCTAAATTATTTAATTATTGGTAGATAATTACTTATCTAAAACTTTATTTGAAAATTAAAGATTTTGTTGGGAAAACCCGTATTTTCTGAGGAAAATTTTTGTCGGAGCAGATCGGGAAAAATACGTCTCTATGCAGAATTTAATCACGGTGAATTTTTATTTGAGTGTTTTTGTTGTAAAGTTAAAATCTTCGGAGTTATGGAGCAATAATTGAAAAAAAACACGATTTTCGGGCGCCATTTTGTTTACAAAAAAAGTAGCACACTATCTGAGGACCTTGCATACCTATATTATTAATATATAGGATCTTATAATTCGATTCCAGCAATAAAATTGCTGGTAAATAACTTTTCCCAAAAATGGCCTATTCTCCGATAATCAGCCCAGACTACTATGACTATATTTTGATAGGCAACCCATGCAAGTCGTATTTGTCTAAGTATGAAATTTAATAAAAAAATGTTTCATCCGAAACATTTTCACCGGATAAACAATCAGCCACATCTGAAGAAAATATTGCTGTTCTTTTTCTTCTTCCTCTTTATAAGCAATTCTGCTTGTTCATTCGCGGATTCACACCTCTATGGAAGGTTGTCACTCCATCTTTTGCGCGGTCGTCCGGTACTTCTTTTGCCGATTGGTGATTTACCTCTTGCTATTTTGATCACACAGGTCTCCCCATTGTGCCTTTGAATTAAAATTTGTTGTATAGAAAAAATTAAAAGTAAAAGATGGCTTTGCTTTGAGAAAAAATTAAAATTAACCCATGTTGGGAGATAAAAAAAATGATGGATAGTGATGCCTATATAATTGTACGGTATGCGGCAAAATAAACAGTACTTACTGAAATTCGTATTTTTCAAATTTGTATGTGTCAGGCGCCGAAACTTATTGAGTGGTTTCCACTGGCGAAGCGTCCATGTAACCACTGTTACCATTGGTAACAGTTAAAAATCTTGCAAATAAATATTTTATGACTACTATGAAATAATTCCATTTATATTTTTTACCAACAGAAATATTTGTTAATACGTAGTACCTACCAAATTCAGTAAATAGCCAATTAGACTCACGAAAATATTGGCGAGATTACATGTGAATACATTTGAATCCGTGGCACGGTTGCACGTTATTATATTCCGTTACCACTTCTAGTTCTGGTAACGAAAGAGGATTCTTGCTATCGGTCGAGACTGAAAATTTTGAAGGAATGACGGCTCCAGAGACGGCGCGGGCACGCTGTGTATATCAGTATTGTCACCATTTTACAATATGGTAACGTTAGTTTAGTAGCTATTCGTGCATTTGAATTTGAACATGGAAGAATGTTGCTGCGTAATCGATCAACTACTTGAAAAGTCATTATCCTTGTATATTTTTTTTATATATAATTTTGAAGAAAAAAATGAAATTATTGAAAATAGAAGATTTATAATATATAAACACTAGTTTTCAAAATATGTTCTGTTCCCTACTTGTTTATTTTTGATGATAATTTTATTGTAGAATAATCTGTTTAGTTTGTTTATTATTTATTGTTATACTTATTACATGCATATAATACATGTATACATAATTATACAAAAACTTATATTTGGGAAGTTCAAAATAATTTTTATCTATTTTTTATGTCATATTATATATAAGTTTTTAGTTTGTGAAAACTGTCATTATAGACAGCAGTGCGTGAAGGGTTTAAAGTGTGCGTGAAGTAACAATGTATTTTAAATGGGATTTACTTTTTCGCACACTTTCAATGGGTTTTTTGGCACACTTTCATATAATCAAGTATCCTTAACTTTCGCGTTGTCATATTTATGACAATATGAGCAATGACTTACAATAGGATAGCCGAACGTCCCGAAAAAACGATATTTTCCCGTTTTTTAACGATTTGTCCCGGTGTCCCGAAAAAGTCTTTCGGGACGCCTAAATGTCTCGTATTTTTCTTTAATTTCAATTGTTTCTTCAATTTCGGCATTTGTTTTCATTATTATTTCTCCCTCTCTTATTACATTGTGGTCCAGTATTGTTCTCATTATTTTTCGTTCAAATTTCGGAATGCTATGTTCTTTTTTATTATTAATCGTCGTTGTTTCCATCCCATATGTATCAACAGGTCTTATTAAGGTATTATATTATTTCATATTATACTTGTCTTGTTTCTCAACAGATTTCTAATCATTCCGTATGTTTTTCTGCCTTTCAGAATTCTTTCCTCTGTTCTCTCTTTTCCGGTTTTCCATATTGTTACTCCCAAGTAGCTAAAGGTGAATACAAGTTTGTCCTCCTTATGATTACTTTCAATATCAGATTAAATAATACTGTCGGGGAGACAGAGTCACCTTATTTCACTCATTTATTTACAATTATCTTCTTAGAAGTTGTTCGTTGAAACTGATCCTTGCTTTGGTGTTCTTTAGGCTTACTGTTAGCATAATTTGTCTTAATATTTCTGGGATTCCAACATTCTCTATCTCCTCCATCATTTTCGTCCGATTGATGATATCAAAAGCGCTTTTAAAATCAATGAATATTCGGGGAATTTCTCTGTTGTATTCTCTAGATTTTTGAATTATTTGTTTCACTGTATGTGTGAAATTGTGAAATTAATCATCGACCTCCTTGGTCTGAATCCATTCTGGTATTCTCCTAATATTCGTTCAGCGCATTACTTAAGTCTCATATTTAGTATGTTTGCTAGAATGTTATATGTGGTGTTTAATAAAATTATTGCTCTTCAATTCTGGCACTCCTCCCGATCTCCTTTTTTCTCATATATTATAGGTACTATAATACCTGTGTTCCAATCGTCTGGTAGTCCGTATTTTTTTATTTCCACTACTTTTTCATCTTCTCCTGCTGCTTTTCCGCTTTCTAGGTTTTTAATATTTGTTTTTGTACTTCTTCTGCTGTGAAAATTTCGACTTCGTCGTTATCTTCTACGGTTTTATTTCTTCATCGCAGTGCGCTTCCTTCTTCATAGTGAATAGCATTTTTTCGTAATATTCTTCCCATATTTTGCTGATCTGTTTCTCTTCAAATACGGTTTCTCCTTTCTGGTTTTTTAGTCCTCTTGTTTTGCTTGATTTAATGCTGGGCTTATTTTTTGTTGCTCTGACTTTTTTGTAAAGTTGCTTTATTTACTGTTCAGTTAACAACTGTTTTGTTCTGACGGATTGTTAATCCATGATATTCTGGCTGAGTTTTTTACTTTGTTTCGCAGTCTTGATCGTACGTAAATTACATATTCAAAGGTAAATTGAAAAGGATTTGTAGGTCCCAAATTAGCTAAAAGACCATGTTTCATCCTGCCTGTTTGGATATCGCCCCAAACCCTCCTTGGCAGTGGCGTACCCGGAGAGGGGACTTGGGGGTTAAACCCCCTTTCCCCCAGGGCATATGAAAAATATATAAAAAAAAGTAGGAAAATGTAACTTGTCTTTCACAAACAAAACAAAAAAATACGCCAACCCCCCTCCCCAGAGAAAAATTCTAGGCTACTGCTCCTTGGATGTGTCCCGTTTTTTCAAGTTTATGATCTGGTCACCCTAACTTACAACAAAATGTTTGACAGTTTTGTGGTTTGAAAGTAGTTAGGATTTTTAAATGTCAAAGTTCTAAAAATTGTAGAATAGAAATGAATTCCAGTGACGAAGAGTTACAGTTTTTTTATTTGTTTATCGTAGATAAAATATTGTATGAAACTGTGCGTGAAGTAATTTTTGCGAACTTACGCGATGTATAGCACTCGCTCCGTTGTCGCTCGTGCTCTAAATATGGCGTGCGTTCGCAAAAAACATACTTCACGAACTGTTGCATAAATAACTATTTTTAAATAAGATTTTTTTACATCTAGTTTTGGTAACACTTTAGAAAAAGTCACGCTTCGCCACTGGTGGTTTCCGAACGTCGTAAGTGAATGTCGTGATAATGTTAGGTGCTTCAGAATGGTTTTCAGTTTTGCAGAAAATTTTTTTATGGTGGAGTACTATTTTCGGTCATACGGAAAAGGTCACGAAAACGGTCCAAGCTTAAAATCAACAATGGTTTGCCAACAAATTATTTATTTTAATTAAATGGCATTCGAGGATA